>NC_138129.1:69030454-69630454 GCF_964188305.1 Podarcis bocagei
GAGCTTATATATAATATACAGTAGTAATGAATCAGGGTGCAATAAGAGGCAGCCATGGGGTGGTATGGTATTGTGGGGTTAAGGGATACCCAAATAGGCCTGGGAATGTTTTGGATAACATGACAGAGTAGGGCATTATAACAGGATAGCTCAGTCGCAGGATCCTTTAGAAGCCATTCTGTGAGTTAACTGCAATATATTACTCTCCTGTTCTCTACAAACATTGTCATGCCACCTGCTTTCCCCTGCCCTTGCTGTTACGCAAGCTGGATGTGGAAAAAATATTCAATTGGGTTTTAAATACTTATTGTAATGTTAAGAACTATGTCCCTTCCCCCTCTTAATGGCGATACATGTTAAAATAACAATAATTAGAAAGTAACAGACTGAAATATGTCTTTGCTCAGTACCATAAATAGCACCCCCCTCCCCGTCAGATAAGAGTTATGGGAAATTCCACTGTCATCCATTCAAAGATTATTATTATTATTATTATTATTATTATTATGTGGTTGGATGTTACCTTCCACTTTAAAACATTTTCCCACTTTTGTTTTTCTGCCTAGAAACATTTACTGTTATTCATCTTTGTATTTTGTGTGTGTATGTGGAAGCTTGTTAAAAACCTTTGTGTGGAGATAAGCTGCTTTGCAGGCTTTTCAAAATCTTTTGCACAGTTTTCTTTTTTTAAGTGCTCCAAATATCTCAGTTAACTCACAGGTCAGCCAAATGGCAGTTATAAATCTTAGGAGTAATCTTTCTGTTTTTCTGTGTTGTGCTCTGTATGCTTTCAAAGATAAAAAAAAGAATAACACACTGGAAAACTCCATAGCTTTCTCAGTACTCAGAGCTGTTCATTAGCACTGAAATCTTATTCACATCTGCCCGAGGTAAGTCTTACTGAGTTTTTAATAGATTTTACTTTTAGATAAGTGTGCATAGAATTGCAGTATTGGGCTGCAAACCTTGTCTCACTTACTTGGGAGTAAGGCCCACTGACTTTGATGGGGCTTACTTTTGTGTAGACAGTTAGGATATTGCTGATACTATTTACAGGAAAATGGAAGGGTGTCTACCTTTTACTTTCTCCACGACATTCACTGTTCCACTTGAAACTATCTTTGCTATTTGTACCATTGGAACTCTGGATGGATGGAAGGAAGTTTGAAGCCACTGAGTTAACTTCACAAAGCGTGAGGTGTATAGTCCAATATCTGTCTCTCATTGGCAGCCTATATCCAGCATCGTCTGCAAGTAATATGGTTTTGACTTAGTGTCACTCAATGATGCTGTGGGAAAGAAGGAGCCATGTCAGAAGACGCTGCTAGTGAGACACGTTTATCTTTGAAGACAGCAGCTTTAAGAGTATTTGATCTTCCTCTTTCCTGGTATTCTTCCCTAACCCAGGTAACCCTTGCATTTCTTTATTTTAGCTTGTAGTGCTTTTTGAAGCTAACATCTAACAGTGTTTTATATAATGTGCTTTTATGTAATATGTATTTGGTTAAGATGGTTTATATAAAATTATTGTTGAACGTAGCATTAAAAAAAAAATATTGCTGTGGATTCCAGTAGATTTCATTCTGTTACATGTACTGGACTGCAGAGGCTGCAGTGAAGCCTTTGCAGTGCCATACATCTCAATTGTAGAGTGATTACAACCAGTACTGCCTATCTTGTTTTTTCTGTTTTGCGTCAAAGTGCATTATTTGATGTATTGTCTAGCCAGTTTCTAATTATTTTCTGCCTTTCAGTGTAAAGTTTTTTATTGAGCTCACTGATATGAATAAACAAAAAACCCTTAAGAGTAATATGGGTAGTATACAGCTAAGTCATATACAGAGCAGACCTGTTGAAATCACAGGAGAGAAGTTAGCAGCAACTAATTTTAATTGCTTTATTTCAGCAGGTCTCTTGTAGTACAGTTTAGTCAGATACCACCCTTTGTTGGCAGTTTTAATAATTATAAAATAGGGAGTACCTCTCAAGAATATCTTGCAAATAACCACACCCTATGTGTATGTTTTCTTGCTAATGCAAGTCACAGAAGGCTTCAGACAGTATTTTGTTTTTTAAGATTTCTACAAATTTAATCATGTTGCTGTCAGTTTTGTCCCAATTTACGAGATGAGCATTTACAGAGTGTTGATACTTCCAATGTTTAGCATGATCTGCAGAATCAGGAAGACAGAAATAATCTAGAGCAGGCTTTTACTGTGGGTGGTGGTGGATAGGACATACAACATCTGTTTCTAAAGCAGGGTAGGGTGGAGCCCCGACTGCCAGAAACGCTGCTGCACTATAAGAGGAGGTGGAGTGGTGAAAAGCAACAGAACAGAAATAGACAGTGTTGGACTGAGTTTTGTTACCTTGATGTCAATGTGCTCCACTCCAGAAGAGGAAAGACTGCTGTATCATTTGTCTCAATGACAAAAAAAAACCTCTACTAGTTCCATCAACTAGGAAAAAACCTGAATGTATAATGTATCTCTATACAATATGAACAGAGAGCCTGAAAGTTTGTATATTGAGAAACACATATTAGGAGTGTGATCCAGAGGGTCATTTTGTGCAGATTGTTGTTGTTCAGTCGTGTCCGACTCTTCGTGACCCCATGGACCAGAGCACGCCAGGCACTCCTGTCTTCCACTGCCTCCCGCAGTTTGGTCAAACTCATGTTCATAGCTTTGAGAACACTGTCCAACTATCTCGTCCTCTGTCGTCCCCTTCTCCTTGTGCCCTCCTTGTGCAGATAGAACTTGTATATAATGCAAGCATAGTGACATTTGTCCGGTAACAGGCAAACCACATGTAGCCACAGAATGCTTTGTGAGAATGTCTGTGTTACACACAGGAAAACTACTGAAAGGGTTGGAAATTCACTGTCTTGAGCATCACACTTTGCTTGTGTTGAGGATCTGCAAAAGTATAGCAGATTGCCTGCTGCTGAACTAATAGAAACCATGCCCAGTCCTCTGGTGACCACACCCCAGGTACCCGTTTTCCCTGAGCACCTGTTGGTTGGGAGAAGGCGCCACAACTACTCCTGTATCCTTAGATCAATTGAAAAAGACAAAAAATCAGCGGAGAGTAGAAATCATATCAGATTCTGCTATTTTCTTTTAAATCATGAGGCATGTGTACATTCAGCAGTGGCTGTAGTGTTATGTCTGGTGCAAATAAATAATGTGATTGCCAACTCTATGCTAATACATTTGTTCATAAAGTTCATCACAGTGTACTGATTCTTAGTTGGTTCCAGGCTACATAGTATGCCAGGTGCATCTACAAGTGGAAACCTTTAGAAATGTCTCTAAATGGTTACATAGCAAAACACAGAATATGATTAATTATAGAGTAGGACTAATGCAGTTAAACAAATGCTGTAATGAGCATTCCTTGTTCTAAAAGTAGCTAATGTTGGGCACATCCAGTTCTGCTTCCAGTAATTATCAGCTTACCGCTCAAATTCCTGAAAAGAATCTGTGTTGGTCTTTGGGAGCAAAAGAAGACATTCACTTTAACTTGTGGGGAAGTTTTCTCTAGGCCTTTGGATTTGCCAGTGGGAATCCAAAGGTCTGTGGTCAAAATGTAGAAATACAGCATCCAATATAACTGTCAAAATAAATGTAAACGCACACTTTCTCAAAGTTAACATAAAAGTATAGAATTTTAGCCTATTGTGTGTTGTTGTTGTTGTTGTTGTTGTTGTTGTTGTTGTTGTTGTTGTTATATTTTACAGAAATTATTTAAGATTTATACACAATAAATTGCACAGAGTTTCTTTGATTGGTGTAGTGTTCAGATTTCAAATGTTAACTTAAACCTATTGCATCAAAACTGAATTATTTTTTTCTCCTTCTGTAGAACATATGATATAACTTACTTTTTAAAATATGTGTTTTAAGGTTAAGGTTTCCCCAGGTCTCAAGAAGTTATTTGTAATAACAGCAGTGGGTGCAGTGTCTGTGCTTTTTCTTGCCCATCACTTCAAAAGAAAGCGTGGAAAGAAAACCAGGAATGTATCTCCATGGGAGCCAGGCCACGTCGTGTTAGACTATATAAAAACACCTGCATCAGAGAAAGGTAGGTGACACGATGTCTAAGGAAAGCCAAGATTCTGTACACACCTGGAAGGAAGCCTCATTGAACACAGTGGGGCTTACTTCTGAGCACGCCTATGTAGACTTGCAGTGGCCAGCTTTAGAAGTACATGGAAATAAGTTGGAAAAATTGGGGCTTATTGCCAAGCAAGCATTTTTGGACTGGGGTAGAGGTTTTTGGTTTTTTAAGTTCCTCAGCTTGGTTTCCCACTGAAACATGTACTATATGCATGCAACAGTGTGTGTGCACCACAACTCTTTCCTTAACAAATCCCTAAAATGCCTCTTTATCGCTTAGAGATAATTTTTTAAAACCACAATAAACAGTTGGGAGGCTTAGCATAGCCCTGATTGGTCTGCAAGGAGATGGACACGTGTAGCACCTTTTCCCCCAGCAGCAGGTCCAGCATCAATCTGCCTGCAGCCTTCCTTATAGAAAGCAATAGGTGAGAGCTTAGTGATTCACAGCTTATACCATCATTGTACAGCATTAATAGCATTCTAGAATGTTACATTACTTCCAAAATGATAATTTTAAGAGTTACTTGAAAAGGAGGAGTTATCCCATCTTAAAAAGTTATTGCTCGAATACAACAGAAAATTAGATAGTTGTTTTTCAATGAAAACCCTTTGCAGTCATGCAAGTGACACTGGCTTCAATGGGGGTTATGCCCAGGTAAGTCTGCATAGGTCTGTTGCTTTGATTGTATTATCTTCCTCTTCAGGTTCCAGTTGTTCCAGCAGCAGACAAAATCTAACACTTTCGTTGAGTTCAGCCAAAGAAAAAGGTTCTCAATCCTATATCAATGCAAATGGAGGCCTCTTCAGTAAATATTCGGGTTCAGTACAGAGTTTGGCCTCGGTAAGCATATCTTATTATTTTCATGTAGTTTGCTGATAAGCTGTTGAATGGTGATTTTTTTTCTTCTATTAACTTGCATAGGGGTAGGAAAGAGGCTCTCTTCCTGGATCAATTCTCCTCTAGAATGTGTGCCATTTTTATGCTGACTCTCACCTTGCTTTTCCTCCTGTACAAAATGAACCTTAAAGGCGCCTAGCCTGAAAACCCTTGGGCTTATTTGTCTAGCACATCTCTTACCTAGGGGCACCTCTATGTTATTGTCATACAAATTGCCCCCAAAACTATGGGGGCATCTAGTGCATACTTTTTTTAAACTTATCCCCAGACTGAAAGGCTGCCCTTCCGGAAAGCCATGTGAGCTAAGTATCCCAAATCTGACACCTGTACATCTTCTTTAAATTAGGTCCAAAGTGCCGCATCCTGTCCTAGCTGTGCTTGTGTCAATTCTAGTTCCTGGGACAAAGCAGATGAAGATGATATAAAGCTGGTCAATGTTCCAGTAACTACTCCAGAAAACTTATACTTGATGGGTAAGTGAGCAGATTCCTTAGATGCAGCATTTCTTGCTGTTATTTTCAAAAGTTTCTAAGTTCAGGATTGTTTGCTATTACAAAAATAGTGTTACTTTCTTTCAAGGGCATGATGACATTTTTATTTAACAAATTGTTAAAGATCTGTTTGTTGCCTTAAGTCCTCTATAGGCCATATAACATATCTGTCTGATCTGCGGCAGAGTGACTGGGGCAACCCAGCCAGATGGGCAGGGAGTCATAATAATAATAATAATAATAATGATAATGCATGATAATGATAATAATAATAATAATGATAATGCATGAAGACAAAGCCTGCCACATGCAGGGATCAGGAACAGAAAGAGCATGTGGTGTGTAGTCTCTGTAGACAGCAAAAGTTTTAGAAACTAATAGAAACATGAAACCTTCCTCATCTACAGTATTGCTACGTGTATTCACAATATGTTTGCTTATTGAATATTAAAAGAATGTGTGGCTTCGCTTGGAACAATTTGAATTGGAAGGACTCAAAAGCCGTCTAATCCATGGGGGCCGAATCCGGCCCAGCCGCCTTCTAAATCCGGCCCGCGGATGGTCCAGGAATTAGCATGTTTTTACAAGAGTAGAATGTGTCCTTTTATTTAAAATGCATCTCTGGGTTATTTGTGGGGCATAGGAATTCGTTCATTTTCCCCCCTTCGAAATATAGTCCGGCGCCCCCACAAGGTCTGAGGGACAGTGGACCAGTCCCCTGCTGAAAAAGTTTGCTGACCTCTGGACTAATCCAGTCTCCTCTCAGAATGCAGCATTCCTCCTGATCAGTCAATGAAGTACATGGCTTGCTCAGCTAGAGTGCCAGTACATTTGACTGATTTATTTGGCAGGCACCTTTCTACAAAAGGTTCAAGTGTCGAGCCATGCTACCTGGTACAAGGCAAACTGAAAATCTGATACAGGGTTGTTGCATTAGTAAACATTTCTTTCAGGAATGGAACTATTTGAAGAAGCTCTTCGCCGATGGGAGCAGGCACTTACGTTTCGTAACAGGCAAGCGGAAGATGAAGCCAACTGTAGCGCCGTCAAACTTGGAGCAGGTGATGCTATTGCAGAAGAAAGTGTAGAAGTAAGTAAATGAGTTGCTGTTCCTTCAGATAATTTGTTTCCCCTGTTTCTGGTTAAAATTCCAAAGTACAGTGGTGCCTCGCAAGATGAAATTAATCCGTTCCGCGAGCCTCTTCGTCTAGCGTTTTTTTCGTCTTGCGAAGCAACCCTATTAGCGGCTTAGCGGATTAGTGTTATTAGCGGTTTAGTGGCTATTAAAGGCTTAGCGGCTATTAAAGGCTTAGCGGATTAGTGGCTAAAAGGCTATTAGCGGTTATTAAAGGATTAGCGGCATAGCGGCTAAAAGGCTATTAGCGGCTTAGAAAAAGGGGGGGAGCGAAAAAAATCGGGACACTTGCAAGACATTTTCATCTTGCAAAGCAAGCCCATAGGGAAAATCGTCTTGCGAAGCAGCTCAAAAACGGAAAACCCTTTCATCTAGCGGGTTTTCCGTCTTGCGAGGCATTTGTCTTGCGGGGCACCACCGTATACTCCAGCTTCTAGCAAAGAAGCTAAAATTATTCAAGAGAACCTGGATAACACCAAGATTGCAGGTTCGATCCCTGTAAAGGACAGCTGCCTATTCCTGCATTGCAGGGGGTTGGACTAGATGATCCTCAGGGACCCTTCCAACTTTTATGATGCTGAGGAACTCTGTGAGCCTCTTGAATGCCTACAATATGAGCAACTGCGTCCCCAGTGACCTATTTCTTCTTTAGTGTCTTTCTTCCTTCAAAAGTTTTCAATATATCATAGTACCATATTGGCCCGAATATAAGCTGCACCTTTAAAATTCAAGGGGGGGGGACAACAATACCCGAATATAAGCCGCTCCCTTAAAGTTCTGCAGGCACTCACACCCGTCCCATTTTACCGTATGTCTGTTTCAGCAGCGATATCGTAAAAGCTCATTTTTGTAAGGTCATGAATTTAAGCCGCACTTTAACTTTTTACGGGCGAAATGTGGAAAAAAAGTGAGGCTTATATTCAGGCCAATACAGTGCTATTAAAATCAAAACTTACACAAAGCTATCTCAAAATTATCTCATTGCAAATCCTGGCTAGGATGAACTGGCATGGTCTTAATAGGATAACATTAGAAGATGATGAAGGCATGAATTCCACACATATTTTTAACTCTCTTTTTGTACCCAGTTGCAAACATGTTTATGTGGAAGTTCCAGGGTGGGGTATCTAAAGTATATGTACATAGGATTGCACCTTTAGTTTTTCTGATGTGAGCTTCTTGAAGTAACCATGCTGCTAAAGTCAAACTTTCCTAATCTTAATAGGTTAGTTGCTGATCTAGGTAATGTTTCCAGGTCCTGCTGATTTTTGCATGTGGGACAGTATAAATATTTGATATAAATCATAACCAAAAAAGTGTTTGTTGATCCTTGTGCATCTCAGAATCTCCATGAGCTGCATAAAATATTGGTGACAGAACGTACAGTGGTGCCTCGCAAGACGAAAAGAATCCGTTCCGTGATTCTCTTCGTCTAGCGGTTTTTTCGTCTTGCGAAGCAAGCCCATTGACGGATTAGAGGATTAGCGCTATTAGCAGCTTTTAGCGGCTTTTAGCGGCTTATCAGTTTATCGGATCAGCTGATAAGCGGCTTAGCGGCTTAGAAAAAGGGGGGGAGGAAAAAACCCCCGCAGGAACTCGCAAGACATTTTCGTCTTGCGAAGCAAGCCCATAGGAGATTCGTTTTGCGAAGCACCTCCAAAACGGAAAACTCTTTCGTCTAGCGAGTTTTCCGTCTTGCGAGGCATTCGTCTTGCGGGGCACCACTGTATTTGCCCTCTGCAACTTCTGTTTTGCAGGATATCATTAGTGCTGAATTCATTCATAAGCTTGAATCCTTGCTCCAAAGAGCTTATCGTCTTCAAGAAGAATTTGAGGCTTCTCTTGGGGCATCTGATCCTGCTTCCTTTGCCAATGATATTGGTGAGTTTGTCTTGGCTTTAAACTTGCATGTTTCTTGATGATATAGGGCTGCTAGTCTTGAAAACTTATTGGGACATGGTGAAGAGGCAGGAATGGGGGAATCAGAAATTACTCGTGATTCGAGTTGCTCCTCTTGTACAAAGGATCAGTTCCCCAAAGCTGGTTTAGCTGCCGGCGCATAGTAGTAGCACAAGGAGCCTGTAAAGTGATTTGTTAATCCGCACGTCTGCATATTTGGACTGAATTTAGACCCAGAGCCCCTGATGTAAAGGGTGCTCTTGCATTTGGCTAGAAAGCATTGTAATGATCAGTGAGACATGAAAGTAGAGATTTGCGGGGAGATGAGGATACTTCTTATGTATTGTGTAAGAATACATAGCAAAGCAGAACGTGGCTACTTTGCTAACTATGTATTGTAAGCTAGGTCTGGTCAAGTAGTTTGCCAGCCCTCGGCCACATCAGCATGTGAGAACAGGTGAAAGGATAACATCTTTGAACTTGCTTGCAAGTCAGACTAGTACCGCACTGGCATTTTCAACTTTAATTTTTGAGGTACTTCTGTACAACTGACTGCAGTGGCAGGAAGAGACTTGCTGGTAGTCTGTTATAATAAATCACTCAGCCCCAAAATGAACCCTTTCTTCCACAACTTTAGAAGACTGAGATTGCTTAGTGCCAGTCTGTTGTTTCTGTAAAAAGCAAGGTTGCGTGGAGGTATTGAGAACAAATGAAACTGCATTATATTGAGTCACACAGTTGGTCCATCTAGCTCATTGCTGTCTGCACAGACTGGCAGCACCTCAGTCCCTGATCTCAGGCAGAGGACATTCCTAGTCCTATGTGTACTAAGGACCTTCTTCATGAAACCTGATGCTCTACCACTATGGCATATCTCAGTTAGAAGCTTAAAAATATCATAGTTAGTATTTGGATGCCAGGATGATCGTGGATCATGCCTAGAAGCTTTGTATGTTTTCCATGATAACAACTGTAAACTTGAAATACAAATTGCTTCATTGTGTGATTTGCGTAGATCACACAGAAAACTTTGGAATTGGGGGGCACCAAATATATTTTAAGAAGATAAAATACCGCTGTATCTCAGAATAACCAATTTACTGAAGAGTGTGTGATTATGAAAGTTGAAGTGTGTCTATGAGTGTGAGGTGAGACTGTCAGTTTGCATTTCTTAGTGCAGAAAGTATTGATCTGATGTGTAATCTTTCCTATTCTGCTTAATTCACAAGGCTTCTGGAAGCTTCTCTTTGTGAAAGAAGCAAGCAGAAGGTTCATGATGTTTGGGTTATACCTTCAGAGAAGCTGAGTACAGCTGGCTTAAACTGGTTCTGTGATTTCTTTCAGTCAAGGTCATGCTGACTATAAATGTAAGGCCAGAAGGAGCCTGGGTTTCACATTCTCTATCTCTTTTCCTTATGGTGTGGTGTTCGGTACATAGTATGCTTAGTGTTAAGGTTTAGACTTGTTATAAGTTATTGTAAGTTTAAGTCTGATGCAACTCGATTTCTTATGGACAGTGCCAATCCTGAATGTATTGGATTTGTGACCATTATGCTCATTTGCCTTCAGTAGCAGTAAAGCTCTACTGGATGAAATATTTATTGCCTCTGGTCTATTTTTGGGGAATCCTGCAACATGTTTAAGTTTTTACTCTGCTAACTATATGTTGGAATTCTACTCTGGGTCAATATTGAGTAGAATTTCATGACAGAGACTTCTGGCTCCCAGCTCAATTATTAACTCACTAGGTGGCCTGAAGTAAGATATTTAGTCTTCAGTCCCCCTCTGCAAAATATGCCTTGTTACTGGCCTACCCACCAGGGTTATTGTAAAGATTATTGAGAAAATATATGAAGGACTTTAAAGTGCTGTAATAATCACAAACTGTTTGTTTTAAAACTACTGATAAGTATAGAAAGCCAGTATGAGAAATTGATTGAAGGGTGAGGCAGAAATCCGTATTATACTTTCAGAAATGCTAGTGTGTTGAAGCAAATCAACACTAATTTCCTGTCCCAAATCACTTAGCAGCATCAGCAGCAGGGGGAAGCATTGTACATTAAATTCATGACATCAGGTTTATTGGGAAGCCGAGCAGCCATATGTGTTCTGCATCCCCAGGAGCTAACTAAGGCAAAGCACTGTCTCTGTTGCCAAGTAGATTTATTGGTCACAACTTGTTCCTGGAAAGAGTGCATTTTAAGATAATGGCAACTGTCCAGCTCTAGATTTTCATGGCTTTAAAGTCAGAGGCGCATGCTGCCACTGCTAATTTGTACGGTAGATAAGATTGCGACCCATTTTCAAAGCTATTGGCAATTCTTAAGATGGTGTAAATGAATAACTTGGCAATGGGGTAATTGATTTCATGTTTGAATTCTAGATAGAAACAGTTTTCCCTCTGAAACATGACATTTGTGTTCGTTCCAATATTGATTTGTGAGTTTGAATCATGGATGCCACCAGGGGTCAGCCTTCCAATGGCTTTTTAAAATCCTGTTCAAAGCATGCTTCCTGGGAACTTGCTAGTTAATTTTAGTTTTCTGGCACATTTTTCCCCCAACACCTGCTACTGTAAGTCATAACACAGAAAGGGGCTTGAATGTCAGCTCTGAGGTTAGAAATCACACTGATATACATTGGCATATATATCTGCATACCAGCTGTTGGATGTCAGTTTCCTTTTTAATTTTTCTTCCTTGTGGAGAGTCTGTCAGCTTCCATAGTTTTCAAAGGGTTAAATTATATGTTTCACAGTACAGTACTGCTGGTGTGTAAAGATGACGAAATTGTATAGAGAGAGCTTAAATAACAATCAAAAGAGCCTTTCAGTACAGAATGCTGAAGCAATATGAAAGGGCAAAACAGAATACTAATAATGGCATATTATTGTTGCCCTGAGTGGTTTCTGTCATATTAATGTTGTAACCTAAAGCAGTTGGTTCTTTTAATCTGTGTTTCTAAGATGTGAAATAGAAAATCATCCCCCCCAAAAAAGTATTTTTAGATTCACAGTAGGCTGGATACCACAATGTTTTGTTTTATATAAAATATTTTTTCCTCTCACTTTTTTTTTTACAGCTCAGATAAACACTTTTATATAAAAACAATATTCAATAGTCGATTCAATGTGGCAAAATGTGGCAAGTCATATTAGGCTTTCAATGAAGGAAAATCGTAATTTCCAGGGCTGTCTACCCAACAAGACTTTGATCCCCCAAGAATCTCCAAATTATCACCACAGACTGTGTTTCCCTCAGTCATTGATGTTTTCTCTGTACTTAATTTTGTTCCAAGTAAAAACCGAGGCTTGAGTTACCTGTCAGCCAGATACATTTCTATCTCTGAATTTAAATCTTCATTAAAATTCTTCTTGTTGGATAAAGGACCATACAGACCTTCGACCACACCTACCTTTGTTGCACTCCACGCTTTGTAACCATAGAATATTTAGCTGAATAGTTGAAGAAAGGGAGTCGGGAATTAGCAATAGTTTCCTGGGACTGCTTCAGCAGCTGAACTGTGCCAAAAGCAACATAACCTCAGACACAATAATGGGAGGACGGCTTGGCAGGAAGGACTAGGTAATATTATGGTTGAGCTGAGATGTAAAGTAATACAATATTTTAAGGCCTTCTGTTTTCCTCAGATTCTCGTCTGAAGGAGGAATCTGCCAAAATAAGTCTTAGAACAGGAAAGAGGGAAGAGATAGTTGAGGTGTTGATTCTGTTAGAGGAGGCACATCGACTGCTGTGCAGAGATGGTGTAGGTCAGAAAATGAGGGTTAGAGAGATGAGAAAGTGTGTTTGCATCCAACAGCTCTCCCACCCACCCCAAACTAACCATTGAGTCTTTTTTTAAAAATTAAAAACAACAACCAAGGAATAGCTGCCATATTTTCAGGACAAAGGTATGCTGGTCCTTAAAAATGAGGCTGCTATAGATACTGGTATGTGCATGCAATGTTGGTACTCTTCATCCTTTTCGGACCCAGGAATCACCTTTAACCCCAGCATCCATTTTGGAGCCCATTTCTTAGTATTTTTTCTACCATGTATTCGTATGGTGGGAGTGCTGTTGTTGCAACTCACCTTAGATCATACTTCGAGTGGTAGCTGGTCCTGGCCAACCAGTTGAAAGTGATATAATGTGTGTGTGTATTACACATGTGTTGGTTGATGAAATGAAAAAGGACCTGTTGGCTTCCTATCCTCTCTCCCCCCCCCCCCGCGATTTCTCTGTCAGAACTGGTGGTGGATCAAGTTCCATTAATTAGCTCCTCACAAAGAGAAGTTCAGTGCTACTTGAAAAAGAAAGAAAAAGAAAATGCAGTTCCTGATGTCTTTAGATGTGAAAAGTCAAAAAATAAAAAAGCACAACACTAGCAGGGAGAGGCAGGTCCTTCTACAAATCCGCCCCCAGCTTAGGTCACCCCCACACATCTAGTACTGCTTTGTCCTCCTATGTCATGGAGCCTCCAGTCAGAAGTACTTGCGTACGCTTATGGACGTGTTTGGGTGAAAGTTCCATTTATAAATGTATTTATGGAATGAATGAATGAATGAATGAATGAATGAATTTATGCACTTTTCACAATGGTAGAAAACAGAGAGACGGGGGGGGGGGTAGTCTGGTGTGTTTGAGCCCAAAACGAAAGGTCTCCTCTTGCAAGAGGAAGCAAAATGGTTTTAATATGGAGATGTGGAAAAGCACTTTTGTTTGTGCAAGGCAGCCATCCTGCTGCAGTCTTTGAGCCCCATTCGAAAGGTAGCAGAGGGTTGGTGCACCCTCTTGTTGGATGACCAGACTTTTGATCTTCTCTGAATCCAAAGCATTTAGAATTGAATGCAATCTGGATGTATGGGGGGAGGGGAACCTTAATCATACTACTTGCTTCAGGAGTACAATACTTCATGGTAAGAACAAGCAGATTGGTTTGGGTATCTCTTAGATACAGTTTATTATTGTGATTTTTCAAATGGGAGATAAGGACTTGTATTCTTCCTTCCCTATCTTAAAGCCTGTTCAAGAGCAAAGAGGCACTCTACCCCTTTCAGCGCCCCCAAAATAATAATGATTGCGAATTTTTCACAAGTCCCCTCTTGTAAGGTTGGCTCCAGCAGAGGCTTCTGTAAATTACTATGGAGAAGAGATAATTTTACTGATTTCTTCCTGTGCTACTGCTCTAGTGTATCTATTTGCTGAATATTTATTTTCAATGTGGGATAGCCTTTTGAGTAGCTTCCAGTGTACAAAAATAAGTTAGAATGTAAACTGACTACGTCTCTTTCTATAGCTTAACTTCAAATGACTTAGCATCGCAAGATAACTTTGCCATTCTTCAGCTGTTAATCACTGTAACATAGACCAGTTAGAACTATATTAATGCTTTGAGTTTTATTTGGATTCCTAATTCAAAGCATGTGCTCAGTTCTTCTGACGCCATATGCGTCAGTCATTGACATTAGTCACAGCTTAAAGATAGGCATGTGAGTTGGGACATGAAAATTGACACTTCCTCATCATAGAATCGCCGAGAACTAGGGGCTTAACAATAACCTATACTTCCTGTTCATGCTGACCTTCGTAGAAATTGGAAGAAGGCTACAGAAGTTTAAATTCAAAACTACATGGAATTCTCATTTTTTTAAAAAGCCAACTTTTCCTGTGAAATTAACTTTTTCTCTGAAGGTCACCATTTTGTCATTAGCTCAATCAAGCGATTGTTGCAAAGGCAGTACAATGGATTAGGCACAACTGCTTTAGCTACTATGGTTCATAATTACAAGGGGGGTTTGTATGGGTCACCATAATGGTACAGGAAATAGCAAATTTTATCACTGAAAAGTTTCTCTTAATGCAGTCTCAAAATGACAACATATCGTAGATATGAATTATGTTCCAGAAATTCTGCTTTGCTGGAGATAGCAAGAAGCACAGGAGATGAAACACATTATTTCTGTTCATTGTCATGTTGAATATATAATTTTAGAGTTTATATAGTTTTGTTTTTATTGTAAACTGCTTTATTTCAATAGAAAAGCAGAGTTTAAATGTTAACTCAAAATTTCAATCTACTTAAACTTGTACACCACAATTTCGTGTGTGTGTGTGTGTGTGTGTGTGTGTGTGTGTGTTTATTTATATGTGTGTGGTGTGTATATAAATAAAACACATTAAATAAAGAATATAGTCAACTAAAACACAACTACCTGGGTGATTGAAAATTTTCAAAGTTCTCAAAAACTAACCTGCATTGAAATAACATCAAGGTATGGTCCTAGGTACTGCACTTCTCCCACCTCCCAACTTTTTTTTTCTGCTTAAGTGTTTTAGCTTCAGATGATTTTCTACTTGGGTTTAGAAATAACATGTAGCTTTCTGCTTGCCTCCATGGACCTGATCACCCTGTATATGGGCTCTCTTGCAGGATACATATGCTGCAATTGAGATGTTTTCCTGAAGCCAAACTAAGTTTCCTACCTGTCTCTTAAGTGGCTATACTAATTTTGCAGCTCTCCCTGGCATCTTCCCAACTTCTGTTGCTGGAATGTTAATGAACATTCCATGACATCAGAACAGTGCAGCCAGTAGTGAAGAAGGAAAGTGTGCAGACAAGGTTAGATGAAAAGAGGGGAAATGACAATAATAAGAGAGCTGCATCTGTTTGTACTTATCTGTTGCAAGATCCAAATTCAGTTGCAACTAGGAAGCAGTAATGTTGAGTCTTAATAAGGCTAAACTAAACAAATCAGTGCAGGAAAGATTTTTGGTTGTTTTAGATCTCGACTTCCTTCCTGAATGTGATGACAAGTGAAATATTTATCGAAGTGCTATTCGCACAGTAACGTTCCATTAAGTTCCAAAGTTCTGACACATTGGGAAAGAAATAGGAACGCTTAATTATGCTGTCCCTAACCTATGGCCAACTTTAAACTTACGTTAGACTCCAAGCCTAATTCGCATGCCTACTTCTTTTCTAACACAACACATATTGCTGTGTCACACTTTGTTTTGTATTTTTAGTTCTGCGTGTTTTTTAAAAGCTGGTTGTGCTAAGGTAGGAAGGAGTGTGGGGTACATGCTTACCTTGGGGCCTCTGTATGACCCACAGTTTGTCCTCTTTATTCCAACGCCTTTCCCCACTGAAATTAGGCTTTTAAAATGGTTTCTAATAATAACAAAAGAATATAAGCCTAATTGCAGTGCAGGGGTTCATTTTTGGAGAGGAAGGTACTGCTGGGGAGGGAAGGATTAATCTTGTCCTCCCCTTGCCCTGTGTTCCCTCCCTAGTGCCAATAGTGTCCGCTTTTGCAATTGAAAAAAACACATTTTATTGCCTCCAAGGGAAGCTTTCTTCAAGCCCTAATTGTTGAGACTGGCACTGGGGTGATCCTGCTGGAAACTGTAGCTGGGAAAGTGAGAGTTATTCTTCCTTCCCAATTACATTCTCCTCAGAAGATCACACACCTGCTGTGGGAGTTAGGTTTGGAAAAATCCAAATGCTGCTTTTAGGCTCTTATTGCTGGTAAGGGGAAGTGGACGAGACCATCTCCACTTTTGGTATGTAGTCCTTGAAGGGTTGGCCAAGGGATAAGATGGTGCTTGATCCAAAAGAGGTTTCCTGCTGTTGTCGTAAGGTATTGATGGATGGATCATTGGCCATGGTGGCTGATGGGAGCAGAGCCCAGAATCCCCATCCCTGTACCTCACTGAGTTGATAAAAAGACATGAGATTGCAGCAGTCCTAGTTTAATTTTGCCTTCTTTGTGTTTTTCACCAGTATAAAAGTACCATGGCACTGATATGTGATTTGAGACTCAATGGGTTGCTGGAGGACTTCAGTAATGCAAAATCTAAGACTAATTTTGTACAATTCCACCAGCAGTCACACACCGTGTGCCCCATCCCATGTTTTTCAAAAGGATCAGACTTCAGGGAGGCTTTTTCAGGGGCTTTTGTGGGGAGTGGAAGTGTGCGTAAGTTTAACTCCTCTTAGGAGACAAGCTCATGTTTCTCCATAGTGTTAGCTAGTTGACATCTCAGAGTAGTGGATACTCCTATATACTAATTAATACATCGGCTACCAGCATGTGCACCTGCGTTTTTCAGAAGGATTTCCTGTTAGAATAGCCTTTGTAAATCCCGAGGAATTGGCGTGAGCAATTATACAACAAAATAGTGCTTTGTGTTATGTTTCTCTTCCCACTCTTCCTTTTTTAAAAAAGTTATATCCAATTCCCTAAACAGCTTTTCAAACTTGTGTTCAAAAAAGCTGGTTAGAAACTTTCTGTAGACATAAACCCTTCCAAAGGAATTTTGACATGTGAATTTATCATATGTTATACACATGTTTTTTTACCACTTGGATTGCATCCCAGATCTCTTAATTAGTTATTAGATTACGTTATATAATATTCCCTTTCCCTTTTCTCTTTTTTGGTTATGAACCTCTGTGTTTCTATGACATAACCAATTGGAATCACCGTATTTTTTGCCATATAGGATGCACCGGCCCATAGGATGCACCTACTTTTTTGGGGGGGGGGAATCAAGGGGAAAAAATTTATCCCCCCCCCCCCCAGTTTGCGCAGCCATCCCCAAGCTAGAAGAGGGAGACGGAGCACTCAGTCTCCCTCTTCTGCCTTCAGGGAAAGCCTCTCTAGCCTCCGTGGGGCAGCGGCTTGCCCCGCTGTCCCCCGAGCTTGTGGGGCTGGCGATGGGGAGAAGCAAGCTTGCTTCCCCCCCCCCCCGCCAGCCTCCAGACCAGCTCCGGGAATAGCGGGGTGGTGGTGCTCCGCCTCCCCGCTATCCCCTGAGCTTGTGGGGCTGGCGGGAGGGGGGGAGAAGCAAGCTTGCTTCTCCCCCCTGCCAGCCTCCAGATCAGCTCCGGGAATAGCGGGGTGGTGGTGCTCCGCCTCCCCGCTATCCCCCGAGCTTGTGGGGCTGGTGATGGGGAGAAGCAAGCTTGCTTCTCCCCGCCCCCCCCGCCAGCCTCCAGACCAGGTCAGGGAATAGCGGGGTGGCGGCGCTGCGCCTCCCCGCTGTCCCCCGAGCTTGTGGGCTGCAGGCTGCTGCCCGCAAGCCTTGCGAGCCCGCGGGACCTCCCGCCGGGCTTGCAAGGCTTGCGGATAGCTTCCTGAAGCCTGGAGAGCGAGAGGGGTTGGTGCGCACGGACCCCTCTCGCTCTCCAGGCTTCATCGAAAGCCTGCATTAGCCCCATAAGACGCACACACATTTCCCCTTCATTTTTGGAGGGGGAAAAGTGCATCCTATAGGGCGAAAAATACGGTAACTTGCCCTGCTTTTCCTAAAAATGAAGAATATGAGTAAATGTTTCTCTGATTTTGTTCACACTCTGTGAAGCACAGAGAAAGAAAATGCTAATTATTACACCTTGTTCCATTTTGTTTTCGCTTACTTAGTTTTCAGCAAGTGGATTAAGTTTTATTTTCCAACGATTACGTTACTGTGACTGATCTTTACTGAGACTTTTTACATGTACATAGCATGATAAGAAAGCTTTCCAAGTGTGCAATCAAGTCTTCCTTCTATTTTATATGAATTTCAGCTTTTAATCAGCTATAACAATTAAATAGCATGGTTGCTATAGTGCAGTGATAGGAAACCTGTGGCCCTCCAGATGTTGTTGGACTTCAGTTCCCATCAACCCCAGCCAGCGTTGGGAGTTGTAGACCACCAAAATTTGGAGGGCCAAAGGTTCCTAATCCTTGCCATAGGATGTGTGACAGGTCAAGCAGCAGAGGGAATAGGTAAAAATATACAAGAACATTGGACAAATTTGTCCATGAATTGGACAAATTCCTGGTGGCTAAGGCTACTAATCACAGTGGCTTTATACATTTATGGGGGACAAGAGTGGGAAAGGGACTTGATGTAGCTTTGGTCTGATTTCAACAGGACTCATGTTATGGCTACAGAAAGATAGTGGGTTCCTAATCCGATTTTTATTTTTCCCAGTCTGCCCTTTCAGAGAGCCCCAGCACTTCTCTTCAGTCCAGGAGGTGGCAGGCAGTGGGCGACATGAGCTTTCAGCATAGTCTGGAAAGCTAGGGAATGGCCTGGCATGGTGCCCAGAATGATGCTGTGCCCAAAGAGGAAGCTGGCTGTTGAGAACAGGTGGGCTGGGAACCGTGATCTGGCTGGCCATTTTAATTGTGATAGAGGCTGCCAAGAAGAGAGACAGAACTGTTTTGTTCAAGGGTACTTTCTGAAGAAGGTGGCATTTTTTGAAGAGTGTGCAGATAGCAGAGTGGTTTCTGTACGTTTCATATTTATTCACTTGCTATAATGTCTTCATCCAATGACCACCGGACGGTTTACAATATAAAAACACAAAAAATACATACCATCATAACAAACAAAAACAATTCCCCCCAGTTTAAAAGGCCATAGATTGTTTAATTAGCCAAAGGCCTGGGGAGAAGGGTTTTGGCATGTTTTGGTCCAGGCGCCTAAAGAAAATGCTTTCTTGAGAATGCCCCGTTTTTTTGTTTGCTTCTGCATTCTCCTACCTGAAGCATGATGGTAAAGGTAAAGGGACCCCTGACCATTAGGTCCAGTCGTGGCCGACTTTGGGCTTGCGGCGCTCATCTCGCTTTATTGGCCGAGGGACCCGGCGTACAGCTTCCAGGTCATGTGGCCCCATGACTAAGCCGCTTCTGGCGAACCAGAGCAGCGCACGGAAACACCGTTTACCTTCCTGCCGGAGTGGTACCTATTTATCTATTTGCACTTTGACGTGCTTTTGAACTGCTAGGTTGGCAGGAACAGGGACTGAGCAACGGGCGCTCACTCCATCGCGGGGATTCGAACCACTGACCTTCTGATTGGCAAGTCCTAGGCTCTGTGGTTTAACCCATAGGGCCGCCTGTGTCCCTTGCGAAGCATGATGGTAGAAGAACATAAAGCAGGGGTGGCTAACCATGCTCTCTCCAGCTTAAGGGAGCCACCTTTGTCTTAAAGGGGAAAGGAAAAGGAAGGAGGAATTGTAATGGTTGAGAAAAACAATCAGCCCAATAAAACCTACGACCCCAAATTAGATGTGTTTGAAAGGAAGCTCTCAGTGTTTGAGAAATAAGGTGCATATTTGATTTTTTTAACACACACACACACACACACACACACACACAACGAAATCTCTCAATACATTTCATTTTACATTACATTTATACTTTGTCTGGATCTGTTTTGTTGCTTTTACGCCCGTTTGTAAGGACAACAGGTGTGGTATGTTTTCTGTTCCACTATCAGCTTACTTTCCTTTTTCTTCAGGAATGCCTGCTGAGAATAAAGTAGCTTGTAATTTGGAACAAGTGGTTGCTCATTTTTTGTAACTAATGGGGGGGCGGAGCCAGAGCCACTGTGGGAGTTCCTAGACTGCCTTGTCGAAAGCCAGCTGTTTGTGAGAGTGACTGGGCAAAAAGCATGGTGCAAAGGGCACACTTGGCATTGTGTTTGAGCAAGGACTCAGGCTCTCTTGGCAGTCCACCACTTTTTCACGTGATTGACAGTGCTGCTGTTTGGAGGGATGGTGGCAGGGATTATGCGTGCCGTGTGCACAAACTTCATCTGAAGTAAACATATAGGAAGTTTAAAATAGCATCTCTTCAGCTGAATGATGGGGACTGTGATAAGAAAAGATAGGATGAGGGCATAAAGGGCTCAGGAGACCTTGTGACTAAGAGAGAGTTCCCCATTTTTATGACATGAGAGTGTATCTTTGTGGCAATTAATGTGAACAATTAGAAATTAATGTAATATACTCTTTAGGTACAACTGAATTAGAACAAAAGCGAGTCGGTAAACTGAGGAACTTCGTTTTCTACATCTGTGAGGTAAATTTTAAAGGATCAGTTGGTTAGCCTTACAAAATTGGTTTGTAAACCAATAGGTATGTTCATGGCGATGGAGGTAATAGGTAATTTGGAACATTAAAAAGAGAGCATATTTGTTTCTCTGTCCTCCAGTATTTTGGAATATATCAACTGATGTAGAAGACACTAATGGGATAATTCTGTAATCATTGGACAGGGGCATTATCTTGGTCAAATCGTAAATTAGAGAACGTTTGTGAATGTTTTTCGGAAGCTGAATGTACAATGTGGCTTCCACGGCCTCCAGTTGAGTGCAGGAAGCTCCTGCAGCCAGTCGGGAGCCACGCCTTGGTTTTCAAACCATTTCGGGAGTCAAACAGACTCCTGGAACGGATTAAGTTTGAGAACCAAGGTACCGCTCTACTTAGGCTGAAAAAGTCGTAAGTCAGGGTAGGGAGAAATACCCTTGTATCTAAGGTTTGATACAATCTTCTACTGCGGTTTTATTCTTCAGTAGCTTCGGGCTTTGTGCATTAAAGCTAAAGCCTGTGGCTGCTTCCCTGCTAAAGTGTAAATAATTTCACTCTTTGATTGACTTAGGAAATCCAGCAACGCCTAAAGACAAGGCAGTCTAGAAGGACTGTGGTTTCTTAAATAAGTACGTTGAAACATATAAGACAGCCAGCATTTCAGGCTGTTATGCTCTGGGCTTCATGAAAATGAGTTGGGCGTCAGGTGTATCAAGCAGCTGTGCATTCCTGGAGCTTTCATTGTGCTGGTGTCTCCTCTCTCAAGCTGCCCTAAACAGTGTGTGTGTGTGTGTGTGTGTGTGTGTGTGTGTGTGTGTGTAGAAAAAAGGGTTCTGTAATGAAGTGCACTCAGTGGCGTAGCGTGGGGGGTGCAGGGGGGGCCGGCCGCACCGGGCGCAACATCTGGGGTTAGGGCAAATCCACGGGTTAGGGGGCGCAAATCCACGGGTTAGGGGGCGCAAATTACTTGCCTTGCCCCGGGTGCTGACAACCCACGCTACGCCACTGAGTGCACTTGTCACTATGCCTTTGGATAAACCAGTTATTGTATGCCAGACATTACATTTGTGCATTGAAATATTCGCTACCTACTGTCTGTGGTTTGAAATGTGCCATAAGGTTGGCATAATTTTGCATCTATTTAACATTCTTTTCCTAGTTCATTTTTGTAAGCCTCTTATGGAATATTTTGAGAGCAGGTTTTCAGGGGCCACAGGAGTCTGCAGAGCCGAGGTGGGTGGGAATTGGTGGGGGGGAAAACTCATTTCCTTCTCCCCATCCAGTGGTTGTGTCCTATGAAACTCTACTTGGTGGGAAGTGTGGATCCAACCCTTTGTCTTTCATCAGCATTAGCTGGAACTATAATGAAAATCCACAAGGTGTTTTAATGAAATATTTTTCTCTCTCTTTATAAGATAAAGACACCGATATTACTGTAAAGGATAATACCGAAGAATTCAGCCTGCGGGATACATTAAGCATGGGATCAACAGATTCATTTGTTTCAGCTGCTGAGGTATGTTGGAAGTAGTGATTGCTGCTTTTTTGCGTAGCCATCATACCACTTCTGAATTCTGCTAAACAGGAATGACTTTCTCTTAGAGTAGAATATCTGCGAAAAATGCATTCAAATGCACAGTGGTCTGCAGACTGATTGTAGCCTTCTGACACTTTAAAAAAAAGGTAGATAAACAGTTAAAAGATGCATGAAGTCATCACACATAATGAAATGTTTACAGGTACACAGGTTCCATCCTTTTCCCTATACTCTTTCCATGTAGGGAGCTTGTAGTGTCTGAAGTGAGGATAAAAGTGATATTCTCATGAATTCACCAGAAAGGCAATATGATCATACTCTGGTGAGCACTGCTTTAATAACTTCTTGCCAAGAAGTACGACACTTTTTGGAGGCCTGGGCCACCATGCTTCTGGAATCTGTAGTCCCCAACCGATTGAAAGCTCAGCATCCACTGCTTTCATTTTTAGCCTGAGACAGCTGTGTGTTGGATGTCATCTGCCACTTATTCAACACAGACCAGTAGTATTGGAGCATGGTTTGTATGCCTGATGGTGAAGAAGGGCTGTGTTGAGGGATAATGTTCCTTTTTGTCTGCTTGTAAGGAGCACATCCAGCCCAGATCTCAGATAGCTTCCCTTCATAGCAGGAATCCTGGAGTGAGAGTTGGATTTTGAAGTGCTGTTTTGCAAATATAGCCTGGCCAGTCACTTAAAGGATCTTAAATGGGAGTAGTTACACAATGCAACAGGCAGCATTCTAATCTTCCTGCATCAGAAACAACGGTACACTTTTACCTTAATTGGGATGTATGTTGAGAGATTTAGCGGAAATAGCTTCAATTAACCTCATAGATAAAGGAGTGTTATCTTGGAGTCACAAATGCTTTGATGTTTAGATCACAATCCTTAACCTCATTACTGAAGTAACTTCAGTTTATTTCAGCGAGACTTCCAGGGGAACATGCTTAGGATTTCAGCCAAAGTTTGTGTTACTGAAATAAGGCCCCATTCCATGTATCAGTGGATATATTCTGCTCCAGAGTAAACAGGTTTTGGATCACTGCAGCCTTCCTTTCCAAACACTGGTCTATCTCTATATATATCTGCAGCAGCGGAGGGCCTTGCTGGGCCTCTCCGCAGCTGCAGAGAGTCCTGCTATACCTCCCCACAGCTGGAAAGGGTGTGCCACACTTCCCCGAAGCAGTAGAGGGCTTTGCTGCACTTCCCTGTGGCAGCAGAGGGTTATTCTCTGTGCAAGGTATTTTCTTCTCTTGGGCAAATGTGCAAATCGGTGCCCAGGTTTGCTTGTTTTCTTCTTCCCTCATCTTTTCATCGTTGGCCTTACATAAGCCGCTCTGGGAGTGGCTAAAAGTGCTTTCTGTAAATGAAAGCATTGTTTGCAGCCTGCCACTTGAAAATACACGGCTCCTGCAATACCATGAACTTTCATTTAATGTGAAGCACATAATGCCTGTTAAAACATTCTAGAAATAAATTGTGGCAGTGCTGCTGCTGATTACACCCAGTGTTGTTGTTGTTTAGTCGTTTAGTCGTATCCGACTCTTCGTGACCCCATGGACCAGAGCACGCCAGGCACTCCTGTCTTCCACTGCCTCCCGCAGTTTGGTCAGACTCATGTTTGTGGCTTCGAGAACACTGTCCAACCATCTTGTCCTCTGTCATCCCCTTCTCCTTGTGCCCTCCATCTTTCCCAACATCAGGGTCTTTTCCAGGGAGTCTTCTCTTCTCATGAGGTGGCCAAAGTATTGGAGCCTCAGCTTCATGATCTGTCCTTCCAGTGACCACTCAGGGCTGATTTCCTTAAGAATGGATGTGTTTGATCTTCTTGCAGTCCATGGGACTCTCAAGAGTCTCCTCCAGCACCATAATTCAAAAGCATCAATTCTTCGGCGATCAGCCTCCTTTATGGTCCAGCTCTCACTTCCATACATCACTACTGGGAAAACCATGGCTTTAACTATACGGACCTTTGTTGGCAAGATGATGTCTCTGCTTTTTAAGATGCTGTCTAGGTTTGCCATCGCCTTTCTCCCAAGGAGCAGGCGTCTTTTAATTTCGTGACTGCTGTCGCCATCTGCAGTGATCATGGAACCCAAGAAAGTAAAATCTCTCACTGCCTCCATTTCTTCCCCTTCTATTTGCCAGGAGGTGATGGGCCCTGTGGCAGAAACCAAATAGAAGATTTTGAGTTTAAGGGAACTGATTTCTGTTGTTGGTAACAAAAACTAATATTGGTGTCTGTAGGCTCTATGAAATGTAAGTTTGAGAAGACTACATGTACCAGTAATGCAAAGTTCCTGTAGAAATCGCTGAAGTGGTTTTGAAGGGCCCTTTCCCTGTTGACTGACAACTTTCCTTGACGACACTGCTTTTGGCTTTGCTTGCTGCATCTTAAACTTCTCTTATGGGTGTTTCTGCAACAGCACATGACTGAGCTGCACTATGGACCTATGGGTTGTGGGGAGGGGGTTGCATAGTCCCTGCCATCATGAAACATGCTGCTGTGTGAGTTTTCTTTTCAGTTTTTAACTGCCCTCCCTTAAAATGCTTTAGAATCCTATTACTCTGTTTGCAATCCCTCCCTTGGTAAAATATAATTAGAAGGTGGCTTGTAAATTATCTCTCCCCTTCCTTGCATGTCTTGGCTTTTCTGGAATGTGCCACAAAAGCAGTTGGGCACTCACAAGCATTCAGCTGTTGTTGCAAAGTGCTACTCCGACGCAACAGCTACTAAAGACCGTTTTAATACTATATGATTACAAAGTCTCTTTCCCATGCTTTGCACATTAAGAATGTCCGTTTTAAATGGAAGATGCATTAAAAGTTCTTGCCTTATGGAAGGCAAACTCTTAGTTGGGCTAGCGTTCAAGTGACAAGCTAGATGATGTAGCCCTCAGCTCTGGCTTGCCTTGCATGGATACCAGCTATCCATTTCTGCTCCTCGGGGACATGATTCAGCATCAGGCCCTTGTCCCAGGGTGTCACTGTGGCTTTTCTTTGGAAGCTGCAGTACTGGATATTTATCTTTTAATTAATGTCAAAAGAGGTGGATCTTGCATAGAAATACCACAAAGGGCATTTAGTTCTTGGTATTTGTGGAAGTGTTTCAGGATGTTAGCCAACTGATCTTGAGAAGGTCTCCCTCTTTTAGCTTGCAGAACACAAAGAGAGCCGAAACTCTTATAATCTGGACTCGCTATGCCATTGCCCATTATACGAAGAAGCTATGCACCTGGCAGAAGAGGGCAAGATTTATTCACGAGTCTTACGGTACTAAATGTTTTGTCTGCTTTCCCTAATATTACTTGCACATTTTCTAAAAGCAAAACAGTGCTTTGTATGCAATATTTTTTATATTGGCTTGAATTAAAGGGCAAGTCAACCATTAAGTTTCAAGTGCCTTTTTGTTGTTGTCTCTGTAAATAGGACTGATACGTTGGAGTGTCTGGGGGACAGCGACTTTCTTGCTAAGCTCCATTGTATCCGCCAAGCTTTTCAGGTAAATGTTCAATCAGCTCCTTAAGGCTGACCTCCATACCACATAAGCACAAAACTCCTGTGGCAGTAGGTTTTCTAACAGATCAGCCAAACCGCCCAATCATCAAGAGTAATTGTGATTTGTTTTCAAGATGGAAATAATACCATTGGGTTGTATTCAATATAGCTTCTTAGTCACATACTATTTAAGTTCTATATATAAAAGTCAGGAGGACGCCAGCAACAGAGGCCTTGTTTCCTACCAGTGTATTTCACAATTCTTCCTGCCACTAGCAAATTCTTCCTGCCACTAGCAACTTCTCTCCCTGTCTGTCTGTATCCTCGAAACCTTTCAAAGTAAGTTTGCTTGGAAAATGGACTATTTTCAGGGAGAACTGGTTGGCAGCAGTGCTATTTTTCTAGAAAAGGAACTCACCATGAGCATCTCCCTTGTTCTCTTATAATGGCAACTGAGTTCTGCAATCGACACAAGATAATATCACCAAGGCAACTATTGGTAAACAAACACTAAATGTCCATAAAAATGGCAAAGTAGTTTCTTTCTCAAATAGGTTTTATCTTAAACAATAGCGAACACAGTAAATGAAGAATCCACTTCTAATATACCAGTGGTTCAGTGCTCATTTCATCGCTAAAGAGCTTAGTCATCGAGCTTTGTAGTAAATAATATACAAGAGAAGACAATATGTCAACGAGTTAAAGCAGGGATATATCTGTCCCCATCTGCATGTTTCCATTGGGAGGAGCATAGAAAGAGGACAGTGTCCTTCAGTTTGTTCCAGCTGAAAAAAAGCCCCGGTTGGTAGAATTAAAAGAAATATTGTAAGCCGCCCAGAGTGGCTGGGGTAACCCAGTCAGATTGGCGGGATACAAAATTTTATTATTATTTATTAAGACAGTTAAGAATGTAAGTGATCTCAGATGGGTAATACCTAGTGATCCATTACAGGTAATCTTTTCCAACGCCGCAAATAGAATATTTCTTGCCGAAAGTGGAAGAAAAATCTTGTGCGCGCTAATCATGAGAGCTAGAAAGGTAAACACTTTTGTTTAATTAATTTGTATGGTGGATTTAATGTTCAAGAAAGCTTTGTGGTCACAGACTGTAATCCTAATGCCACTCGCCTGAGAATAAACCCCATTGAATTTGATAGGACTTACTTCTGAGTAGACATGATTATTTCCCCGTAGTTGCCTCCTCTCACTGTGAAGTAAGCAGCAAATATTCATATTTGGCAGACCTGATTCTGAAAGGTGGTATATTCTGTGATTGTTTTCAGCCATGGATTTTGATTGCCCAAACAAGAATGTCCTTACAAACACATTCAAGTCAATATATATGCTAAGGTGCAGTCCAGCATCTGCATTGATCTCAGTTTCAGTGACAGCGCTCTATAAACATTCCAGTTGTGCTGACAGAGCTGCTCCAGTTGAAATGAATCACAAAGGAGCTCCATGTGTTCTTCAGAGCATTGGACTGAAGCCAGTCTTTCTAGATTACTCGGGCACTAAATGGAAGCAATTATTATCTCTAATTAAGAACTAAAGAAACATGCATAATTTGTCTCCTGCTTGTTGGTTTTCCCCCCCACAGAACCCAAAGAAATTTGAGGAAGTATTTGATGAAATGATCTCTTTCTTAGAGCAGTCTGATCATTGGGCTAATACTGAAATGGAGCTTGCTGCTTGGGGAGTAAGTATATGTTGTAAAAAAAATAGTTAAATAGTTTGTAAATGTTATCTCTCCCTGGTTAGACAATTGCAGTTCCCTTATTGTTCTTTATTTTGTCTCTATTTCAGGGTGTCAATTTTATTACTTTAGTCTGTCTGCTTAGACAGTTTATTAAACAATTTCACTAAAATCTGTTGGTTTTTTCAGTATCATTTAGGCTATTATTATAGACCTGGAAGTTGCATAAATGAGGTTAGTAACTTTATAAATATTCTGATGCTCTGCAGGTGAAACATCTAAATTTCTATGATGTTGTTCTGGACTTCGTATTAATGGATTCCTTTGAAGATTTAGAGAATCCACCTATGTCTATACAAAATGTGGTCAATAACAATTGGCTGAATTCCTCTTTCAAAGAAACTGTAAGTGGCTTTGTTTGGTTCCATGCTTTCATATGGTGGTTGCAGAATATTGGACAGGTAACTTAATGATTGCATTCCTCTGAGCAGTATTTAAATTTAGAGTAAATTATATTATGGTTGGATAATCTGTTTCAGATTCCTTTTACTCATTAAGCAGTTTTGATTCATACCTGCAAGAACCTTAATTGGCTTTCTGCAAACTACTAATCTGCATAAAATTTAGCCACGAAACTCGCATATTTTGGGTCAAGTCATTGTCTTAGTACTTTGTATAATAAAAGGAAATGTCTGCAAGAGTGAAAATATGTTAATATTTTTTATCCACATATCTAAGTCATTAAAAATACATATAGCAAACTCTATCCCAGGCATCCCCAAACTTGGCCCTCCAGCTGTTTTGGGACTACAACTCCTATCATCCCTAGCTAACAGGACCAGTGGTCAGGGATGATGGGAGTTGTAGTCCCAAAACAGCTGGAGGGTCAAGTTTGGGGGTGCCTGCTCTATCCAGTTTGCCCACCTGGGCCTTCATGTCACAGAGAGATCTGTTCAGTAGTTGTTGAAAGTTACTTTCTCAAAAGAAATGGTTACACTCCATGATTGGTGACTAACAACAAGACTTGTGCAAGCATACATGCATTCATAGACACTGGTTTTGCTTGGATTCAGCTGACACAGACACTCATCAAGAAGTGCAAAGCAGTGAAGTTTGAAGAATAACTGCTACCTCATTTCCCAGTCTGAACTGATTTAATGAATGAAGAATGGCACCTTAAACTACACAGATGAAGCATGTCATTTTAAGAAATTGCATTGCACTGATCGCATATGTTGGAACCCGAAGTCTAATTAGGTCACCCTTGCATTTGTTTCACCCAGGGTGATTGCAATTGGACCACCTATGGAATAGGCTATCTTACATGGTCTTTTCTTGGAATGAGGACCCCTGTAGTTGACCAGTATGTGTAAAATTTGCAACACACCAGTGCATTCTAAGGATTTGTTTATAGTTAAGACATACCAGTAATTAACTTGTGTGAAGTGATCTTGAATATGCAGCCTTCTTAAGAACCCAAAGAACTATCTTGTGGGATCACACTAAGATCCATTAAGTCCAGCCTTCTTTGGAATAATTCCACATTACTGAGAGTGCAGAAACTTTGTTAGAAATGCTGCTTTTTAAGCTCTCAGACACCACTTCCTTCAAGTCATCATGCCACTCCTTGTTGAGTGCCATTGCTGAGTATTGCTGACTTTCACATTTTATAAAACAACAACAACCCAGGACATCTATGTAAGTATCAGCGTGGTGTAGGAGAACCAGTATGGTGTAGTGGTTAAGAGCAGTAGACTCGTAATCTGGTGAACCGGGTTTGCTTCCCCGCTCCTCCACATTCAGCTGCTGGGTGACCTTGGGCTAGTCACACTTCTCTGAAGTCTCTCAGCCCCACTCACCTCACAGAGTGTTTGTTGTGGGGGAGGAAGGGAAAGGAGATTGTTAGCTGCTTTGAGACTCCTTAGGGTAGTGATAAAGCGGGATATCAAATCCAAACTATTCTTCTTCTTAGGATGGTATAGTGATTCTCAAATATTTGGTACCGTATTTTTGGTATGGCACAAAATTTCTATAAAATAATTATATAAAATTTCTACAAAATTGTGCTGCACTGTTAGATCTCAGGCTCACCTGCTGTGATGAATTGGGTGGTCCCAAAGCACCAGTTTTGAGAGTCCCATGGACTGCAAGAAGATCAAACACATCCATTCTTAAGGAAGTCAGCCCTGAGTGGTCACTGGAAGGACAGATCGTGAAGCTGAGGCTCCAATACTTTGGCCACCTCATGAGAAGAGAAGACTCCCTGGAAAAGACCCTGATGTTGGGAAAGATTGAGGGCACAAGGAGAAGGGGACGGCAGAGGACAAGATGGTTGGACAGTGTTCTCGAAGCTACAAACATGAGCCTGACCAAACTGCGGGAGGCAGTGGAAGACAGAAGTGCCTGGCGTGCTCTGGTCCATGGGGTCACGAAGGGTCGGACATGACTAAATGACTAAACAACAAAGCACCAATTGCTACAGCCTAGGAAAACAACCATTAATAGTGTAAACTGCACACAATGTGCAGGGATTGGCCATGTGATGAGCAAACATTGGTAGCATCAAGTCATTGTGGGGGGGGGGGAATCCCCCTGGGATATGTAATTATTAAAAGCGCAAGCATGCGTCCCGGAATCTCATATGATACCTCCAGCCAAAAACCTTGTACTTCTGGACACACCTACCACAGAAGAAAATGGTTCTCGCTCACTTGGCATATTTCTTCCTGCGCTCAGCAGAAAATCTGTTATTTGTGTGATGCATTTTTACTGGTGTCATGTGCCAGCAGTGGACCTGTTTCAACATGGATTAATGGGTTCTGGCTGCTATTGTATGCATAGGTATGTCCCAATATCTGAGAGAAGTGCTGCTGGCTCTCCCCCCCCCCCCCCCGAGTTGCTATGGTGAATAATATTTAATATTCTGCTAACAGAATCCTTCAACTGTTGCCTTGGTGTAAAACTGACTTGATCCTTCAAGATGGTAGCTGGAGATCAATTTTGTCAGTTCACTAGGATTACAGATTGGATCTTCTCATCTTGAGTGGTTGATGCTCTAGGTCTATGATGAACCCGATGAGACCAGATACTTCTGCAGCCTAAGATAGACACGTCTGTGGAATTTGCTCCCATGAAAGGTGATGATACCCATCAACCTGGATGGCTTTGAAAGAGGAATAGGCAGATTTGTGGAGTATAAAATTCTGAAAATGATGTTTACACGTGGGAATCCCTGTTGAGAAAGATATACATGATGATTTTCAATCAGTGACAACTTTAAGCACAGAGTTAAAGTTGCAAAACCCATTAACTTCAATAGGACTTGAGGGTGACCAGCTCTCATTGGACTCATTGGAAATGGAAGGAATAAAACTATCTATCTATCTATTTTTAAAATTTGTATACCGCCCTATACCCCTGTCCTATAAAAAAACAAACTAGATAATAAAAACAATAACAACCCAATAACCTCCCTCCCCAACGCATTTTAAAAGGGCATCGTTTTTATTCTTGTCTTGATATCTTGTTTTGTTTCCCTCTCCTGTTGGATATATGATTAGATAGACACACAGAGACAGACTTTTTCTCAATGGAATTTTGTCAGCGTTTTGCCTCCCAGTACTGAAGTAGCATTGCATTCCATTCAAATTCTGTTATGCCCTATGGGAGACAAAAGTTTTTGCCATCTGTATATTGTATTATTCCAATCCTTATTAGGACAAAACTGCTTAGCTGTGTCAAAAACTATTTGAAGTATGTTTTTTTTCCTTAAGTGTGAGTGTTGGGGTTTTTTTAACAGTGTGGTCAAAACAAAAGTATGTGGTTTGTTCTTTGTTTTTATGGTCACAAATACTTCTGGCTTTAAAACATCTTTTGGCATTTAAATGCGCTGGGGATTTTGGCTTGCATTTAAGCTCTAATATTATTAAAATATGAAAAGCAGAAAGGATTTATTTACAGTCATATAACATAATACTAAAGCTATAGATTTCAGAAGGCATTGGCGAAAAGGTCGCTTCGCCAAGTTGGCAAGAAGAACTGTTACATAGCTGGGTGCCTGCTATTGGAGCAGTTAAAACTGACTAAAAGTATGCACATTTCTGAGTTTAGCAGGCCAAGAAGAAAAGCCTTATTAGCAAACTTATGTACAAAATAGTAAGTAATCTAACTTTAGAAAACAAAGTTCCTAAGCTGAAAGAGAGAGAAAGAGAGAGAGAGTGAGATTGATTGATTTGGTCTAGCGCTGTATAAAGCACCGAAGTATTGCTTCTTTTTTAGTATACTGATACATTCCATGGAGCTTGGAAACTAGCATAAGAACAGTTGTACTGTGTCAGCTGAGCTGCCCTTTGAACCCCGCTTCCTGCCTTTTAAAAGTAGCCAGATCAAGATGCTGCAGAAACTGTAGCACAGCTCTCTTTGCTAAGAGACAATTTAGCAGAAGTCACACACACACACACACACACACACACACACACACACACACGATCCTGATCCTACTGATTTCACATGACTGTCCAACACAATAGCACCCTGATTCAGAAGCTTCCTGCAACTGGAAGCTGTTTTGCATGCAACAAGAATATGTCCAACTTTGAGCTTTTCAAGCAAAGTCATACTAACAATTGTGTGAGGAGGTGCAGCCCACACTTGTCCTATGTCTCTGCTAAGGTTCCCACTTTCGTTCTTTGTGTGTATAGTGTGTTTTTTTATTGTGTGTGAAATCGTGCACCTCATTAAAAATGCACAAGTCTTTCTGTGATTGACATGGACATATGTCTTTTACTCTCTCTTTTCCCCTTGGTTGTGATCCTACCTTTCTTTGATTATCAGACTTTCCCTGCTAATACTAATGCAGGTGCGCCATTGACCTCTTTTTTCCTATACTTATTTTAACATAAGTTGAGCCTGTCAACTTGACAATCAACAACCCAATAGTAATTTAAAAACCTTAAACTTAAAATAAGACAATTTCAAAATTAGGAAAATTACCAGCTGGTTTTATGTAATGAATATTTCTAAATAGATAAGTACAGTAGGGTGGAATCGAACACTGAATGCATGTCAGCTTGCACAAAGGTCCTGCATCATCTTCTATTCCCCCTGCCCCATGGCAGTCCATTCATCCTAAGAATATGTTCAGAGGTTTCCCCAATCCCACCAGAGCAGATTCTGAGGGAGTGCAGGTAGGGAGGAGAGGAGAGTGAAGTCTCATTGTGCAAGTGGAAGTTTGCTCTGCTTGGGCACACAGTGTTGGGTACAACCCTTACTTCTCTTCTTCTTCTGACTCTTAGGCTGTGGCTTCAAGCTGCTGGTCAGTTCTGAAACAAAAAAAGCAACAAATGAAGGTAAGCAGGTTTTACTTTTTAAAAATACTTTTGTAGGTATGGGTGGTCTTCTTTGGCGATCACCCGTAGCCGAGTAAGATTGTATTCCATGAACACGGTCTTAACAGTGACTGTGGAGGCCAATTCTGGATCCACATGTCCTTCCACAGTGGAGACATAGGTTTCCGGGCGGGAGTTGATCATGGTGAGGGTTTGCCAAGCATGCATGCCTCTTAGCACGTTTCTCCCTTTCATCCTGAGTTTGAGTGTCTTCAAAGTCCATGACACCTTTGGTAAAGGCTGTTCTCCAGTTGGAGCGCTCGCAGGCCAGGGTTTCCCAGTTGTTGGTGTTTATCCTACATTTTTTTTTAGATTCACCTTGAGAGAGCCTTAAACCTCTTTTGTTGACCACCAGCATTATGCTTTCCATTTTTAAGTTCGGAATAGAGTAGTTGCTTTGGAAGATGATAATCAGGCATCCGAACAGGTTTTACTTTTTAAAATACTTGTGTAGGTATGGGTATCTAAATTATGGCATGTAATGCTATGCTATAAGTTTTGCAAGGCCACTTGCTAAACCAGCATAGTTATAAATTTCTATACCGTCATTTGCAAGTAACATATATAATTGGGTAAATGATTAGGAATGTGAAGAGAGAAGTGGGAATCATAGGCGAGGGCCAGCTTTTATTGTTCAGCGAAGCAAAATTGGGGTGCTATGGCAATAGGACAGTGGTTGAGATACAGCTACTATGGACATGACCCAGCCCTCCCAGGAGACAAATTTATGATTCCTCTAGTTAAATGTTGCATCCAGTGAAATCTGAAGGAATCTTTTAGAAGGAGCCACCTCATTTTTATCGACACTGTAAAATCCACAAGATAAGAATTGAGAAGGGCAGAGGGCCTTGGTGGGTGCAGTGGTGCCCATAGGTGCCATACTGGGGGCTCCAGAAATAGGATAATGTTTGCCATTTTGACATCTAATGGTGAATATCCAATTAAATGTAACTTTAATTCTCTATTAACCAGTAAAAGAACAACTATTCACTCTTCCCCCAAAAACTGTAATGCATAAAAATGACAATGGATCACATGGTTATGGATTGTCCATTTTAAGGTAGCTGGAGAAGGTCCTACGTTCTGTTATGTCCAGAAGTTTATATATGTATAATGTGGCAAGGGTGCCTAGATATTAGGAATATTTGTACACCTATGAAGAAATCAAAAGTGAAAGCTGGTATGACTTTATTTCACAATATAAATTGGTATATTTAGAAACTTATTAAAAAATAGTGTGGACAAGTGGTGAGTTGGGGGGGGGGCTGTGGTTCCTCCAGATTTCATTGGATTCCCAACTGCTAGCCAGGGATGGTTGGGAGTTATAGTTCCAGCAACATCTGAAGGGCGCTAGATTCTCTGCCCCTGGGAAACTTGGCTCTGGTGAATCACTTGCTGAGCAATAAAAGTGAAGCCTCCCCCCTCCTTTAGTGTCTTCATTTGACACAACAGTTTTTCATACGCGGAAGCAGGAAGTGATTTACCTTTTCTGCGCTGATTACATCTCCAGGTTCCTGATGGCTTCTTTGCACACTTCTATGCTATTTGTGAACACATCAGCCCTGTTCTGGCATGGGGCTTCCTTGGCCCCAGGAATTCTCTGTATGAATTATGCAACTTCTTCAAGGTATGCTGCTTCATTACACCAGGAGAGCTCGTTGCCACTAATTTGATACTAATACCGATTTAAAAAACAAAACCCAAAACCAGGCAAAACGAGAAAGAAATACTTCTGTAATAAATCTCGGAGCCTGACGATGATCACAAATAAGTGAATTTGCTTTGTGTTTGTTTTTACCAGGACCAGGTTCTCTATTTCCTGAAAGACATTTTTGACTTTGAAAAGGTACGGTACTCCACTATAGATAACCTAGCGGAAGACCTTATGCAGTTGCTGATTCGACACACCGATCTTCTCTTGACTAACCTCGGAGCCGACTCGCTAAGGCATTCCAGTGGCCTTGTTAGTGGATGTGGGGACATGGCAGCCAGTGGCATTTTGGAAGCTAAAGCTCAATAGTTTCCTCCTTTTCGTTCTTAACGTGAGCACAATTTTTTGCCGTTTTCTCCCTCAAGGAAAGCTGCCATCGCTTCGGCTTTGGTTTCTTTTTCTTCTTTTTAGCAAGTACCTGAAATCTACAATGTTGTTAAATATGGACTCAGGGAAGTTAAAAAAATATATGGAAAGAATTGCTTGTGGAAGAAAGATACTGCATACGTTTGGAGCAGGTAGCTTAACCGTCACTGGATTTATATGTTATATATCCCAACATATATATATTTTTAAAAACGGCTAAGTGAAATGTATTTGTGGAAATACTGTGAATTTCCTCTGCTATTGTTTGTGACTGAAAGTGATGCAAAGGAACGTGGTATATAGTATACAAGTTTGTCTCGAAGGTTTGCACTGTTGGAATTACCCAGTACAAAGTCTCAAAAGCTCTACCTGACCCTGGCCCACACACTTGCCAAGTTATACATTTACTGTTATTTTTACTTAAATGAAGTACAATATAATGACACTTAGAGTGACAAACGATTTAACTTTGCCTTGAAAATGTATTTTGTGTGTATAAGCTATAGCTCATTATGTAGCGAAATAAATCGGTGCATTCAGCCTTTGGGCATCAATGCCGTTCTATAAGCTTTCTTTTTTTAACAAAAAATAATAATAGAGTACAAAGCTCATATTTTTATGTAAATTACCCTTCACTGATATTTTACATTGGAAATCACAGTCTAGGGAGGCCTTAAACAATGCTCTTAAATAATTTAATACAGTGGTGCCTCGCAAGACGAAATTAATCCATTCCGCGAGTCTCTTCGCCTTGCGGTTTTTTCGTCTTGCGAAGCACGGCTATTAGCAGCTTAGCGGCTATTAACGGCTTAGCGGCTTTAAGAAAAATGAAACAAACTCGCAAGAACTCGCAAGACGTTTCGTCCTGCGAAGCAAGCCCATAGGTAAATTCGTCTTGCGGAACGACTCAAAAAACGGAAAACTCTTTCGTCTTGCGCGTTTTTCGTCTTGTGAGGCATTCGTCTTGCGAGGTACCACTGTAATTGGTTGAATCCCCTTTCACCTTTAGAGAGCTTTTAAAACTTTTTACTAGTTGTGAATAAGCTAGAATCTTGTCTTGTTTGAATGTATCATTTAAAGTATATTTTTGAGGGAGGGGGAATGTTATGTCAAAAATGATAATCATGCAACAGACTTAAATACATGTTACTTCCGTCATTTTAAATTTTGTCTTCGTCTCTTTTGAAAATTCTGGGGTTCAGTTTACGAAGTGACTCTTAGAAAAAGCAAAACTTCACATCTAAGCTTGCATAATACAACCATAAAATGGGATATCAGAATAAAATGATACTACAGTAAAATATTGTGAAGACCTGGGCATATGAAAGGATTCCACCTGCTTCTGGAAAGAGAAGGAAGATTGCACCAGGTGAAGCTCTTGTGGGGGGAGCGGTGTGGATTTTAAACACAGCAGAGAAGACTCTGGGTTATCATCACTGCACCTCATAGGGTGGCAGAACCTGGAGCAGACCTTTGATGCTGATCTGAATCCTATTTCGCTTGCAGGAAAAGGTAATCTGGCCCTAAACTGTTTGGGGCTTTCTAGGTCAAAACCAGCACTTTCTTCAGAAATGGATCGGAAGCCAATTTAACTCTTTCAAAGAACTATTGAGCTTTCACTCCAAGCAGCCAGTCCCCTTACATAACTGCTGCATGACTTGCATTAACTGTACATCCAGCAGTCTTCAAAAGCTATCATCCCACGGTAATCTAAACTGATACAGTGGTACCTCGGTTTACAAACTTAATCCGTTCCGCAAGTCCGTTCTTAAACCGAAACCGTTCTTAAACCGAGGCGCGCTTTCCCTAATGAGGCCTCCCGCCACCAGTGCCCTTCCACCATTCGGATTCTGTTCTTAGACCAAGGTAAAGTTCTCAAACTGGGACACTATTTCTGCTTTTGCGGAGTTCGTAAACCAAATCGTTCTTAAACCGGACCGTTCTTAAACTGAGGTACCACTGTGTTACCAGTGTATGGATAACTGTGATCAGACTGTAGAGATATAATAGCACCTCCTACAAAACCGTGGGCATGTTCAAAAACAGGTTGAATACCAGTCCCACCAGCCCCACGGTACTTCTGGATTCAGTTTTAGATACTGTGATCATAGTATGCCTATGTCTAGAGAACTACACTATTTGTTCAACTTGAAAGTCTGCATACTATTTGTGACATTTTGGACTCGCCTAATAAAACGTATTGCCCTAACGCGGATTTTGGGATTTTGCTTTTTGTGTTGCTTTTTGTTTTGTGTATCTGGGCTGAATCCGAGGTGCTGGTCTTGCCCTGAAACACCTACAGTTTAGAGGACTTCTCTACAAATCTCCTTGGTTACAAAGATATCTGGGTAAAATAGTGCTCTAGGTGACTTGCTTGTACTTGTGGCTGACATTCACTAGAGTTGGTATTGCCAACATGGCTTCCATGGGTGCACATGTTCCTGGTGTCTGCAGGGTCCCTTCTTCAGATGAAATAAAGACTTTAAAGTAGCATTGTGTTACAGCCAATAGGTTTGGGGGGGTGCATGCTGCCCATGCCAATTTCTCCAGTTTGAAAATGTGCCCCAGCCCCAAAAATGTTATACTAGAAATAGAACTTTTTGGTCATAGGATGGTCTCTCTGAAGTCTGCATGTTCAGCTTCTGGAAGCCAGCCAAAGCCATTTTCTTTCACCAAGGCTTTGGGAAGTAATTAATCTATTACTTCTTTTACCCCAATCCATTCTTCCCTCTATGCCATATTAAAATCACGAATAGCTTCATGTTTCCTTTTTTATTTTTATTTGGATTTTTAAAAAATGATTGTACACTACATCATGGGCCCCTTTGGGGAAAATGTAGGGCTGGTATTATACGGTATTGAAATTCCACTTTTTCTCTATTCAGGCTGCCTGAATAATCAATTTCTCATTCAGTCAAGGAGGAAACCTAGAGGATTTGTAGTCACTGTTCTGAAATAAGAGTTGTGACAGACTTTCTGCATCAACATTCTTATGTTTAGGTTGATTCCAGTTACAAGCTGGTTAACTTGCAGTGTGCATGTGTGCAACATGGCATGGTCATCTGTATTCATCTTAATAAATGGCTCGGATGTATCATGGAAGTTGAGACCGATAGTGACAGTCAGGGGGAGAGGAAGTCAACATGATACAGAATTAGCTGGCAGCTGTTTCTCTGAACTGCCTAGTTCATGCTGCTACTAATATGTGGGGAACTATATCTGCATACAGCAAGGGGAGAAACAAGACCGTTTTTCAATCTAGGGGCCATGTTTCATTATGGGGACTTTGCTGGGGGCTGCCTACCAGTGGTGATTGTGGCAAAACAGCATCTGTGGAGCAATGGTTGTGATCCTTGCCTTTGTACAGCAGGCTACATTCAAGCTATGCTCAATTCATGTGTGTGTTTTTACATAGGTACATCTCCATCCAAGCAAGTAAATGTGATGTAACCGCCTCCCCCCTCTTAAAGGTAAAGGGACCCCTGACCATTAGGTCCAGTCACGAACGACTCTGGGGTTGCGGCGCTCATCTTGCTTTATTGGCCGAGGGAGCTGGAGTACAGCTTCCGGGTCATGTGGCCAGCATGACTAAGCCACTTCTGGCGAACCAGAGCAGCGCATGGAAATGCCGTTTTCCTTCCCGCTGGAGCGGTACCTATTTATCTACTTGCACTTTGATGTGCTTTCGAACTGCTAGGTTGACAGGAGCAGGGACTGAGCAACGGGAGCTCACCCCGTCGTGGGGATTCGAACCACCAACCTTCTGATAGGCAAGTCCTAGGCTCTGTTGTTTAACCCACAGTGCCGCCGCCCCCTTACAGGGGTACAATTCCAGCCAAGCAAAAGTATACATGGGAACGGGGATGGAACCAGAGTTAGCAAGGGGGGCAGCATGGCCTGGATATGGACTGCATGTGTGGACTCAAGGGTCAGATAGACTTGGAGGGCTGCATTTGGCCCCCAGACCTGAGGTTCCCCACCCCCCAGCACACATGAATCAAATAGGTTTATCCATCTCCCTGTCCAGTGTTTCATGAGTTAGCACGGGAAAGTGCACCAAAGCCGGTACGATGAGCCGACAGCAGTAGGCAACACATAGGTGAACATTGGAAGTTGCCTTATACAGTATTGAGTCAGACCACTGAATGGCAGGCGCTGTCCAAGGTTTCAGCCAAAGAGTTGCTCTCAGCCCTACCTGAGATGCTGTCTCAGCCCTACCTTGACGCTCTTACCACTGAGCTACTTCCTTCTCTACAGCTGCACCCTTATTCCATTCACACAAACTGGCGCTGCAGAATGCTATCTATGACTGACAACAGCTATAAGGTGGGAGTCAGAAGTCAGAGAACAAAGGTAATGATGGAAGAAAGCAAGTACAGTAAGCCCGCAGCTTATGCACATATAACTTGTGTGCATTCAGCTTTACATGCCTGGCAAAAAAAAAAAAGATTTAAAAAAGTAAAATGGGTGTGGTGGGTGTCAAGGGGAAAAAAGGCTTTGGCAGTCCCACCCACCATTGAACCCAATGTGTTTTGGCTATATGCAAAATTGGCTTCAAGCGCAATCCCCAGAATGTAGCTCCCCTTGTTAAGTTGCAGGGTTACTGTAGTCTAAACAAAAGATAAGGGGGGAGGAAGGGAGGGACAAGGGAAAGAAGGAGAAAGCAAAGAACCAAGGAGAAAATAGAACTTGTGGAAGTTGAGGTCGATGGAGAGGAAGATGGGTCAAAGTCAGCTTGAAGCAGGAAAGGGAAGTGGAGGTTGTTCATTTCAACTACATAGCACATTTATAGCACTGTTGCTGTTCAGTCAGCATCTCTCGGCTGGGAATTGGTTAGAAGTGTGGAATATGCAGTGGAATCAGGGTTAAATGCCACAATCAGTAATGCAACACACAGAAGATTCCTCCTCTTTTCATACAGATAAAGGAGCAAGAGTCTTGGATGCGCCCCACTACAGTTTAGTAGTTTTCACTGCAGTCTGGAGTTATGCTTTTAACCTTGTGCTTCGCCCTGTCCACATAGTAACTGGAAGAATATTGACTATTTTTGTCCACCTTGCATTCTCAAAGAATCACATATTATTGAACAAATAAGTAAATAAAATTCCTCTTTATTTCTATAGAATAAGATATTCATAGCTGCCTCCAGTGTAGTGTCTTGTGTGAGAAAAACAGAATGGAAAGGAGGGGAAAGAATAGCAGAGTCCCATTATGTGTACAGGGGAAAAAAGCAATCAAATCTCTCTGCTGCCATCTACTCTGCAAAGTAATTCAGGAGCAGAAGTAACTGGTTCTGGATGTTTAAGCATTAATTTTAACAATTGCAGCTTTGCAAGTGTGAAAGGATTTAAAATGTGCCTGTGGGAGGAGGGGTTTATTGGTTTGCTTTGCTTTTGTTTTATTACAAATTTTGTGTTTTCATTTTGTATTTTTATGCTGTGAACCACTCTGTGTTATTCAGATGAAGCATGACATTCAAATTTAACAAAAAAACAATGCTGATGTTTATAGTGGGCTGATCCTATATTCTGAACACTAGCAAAATATTCAGAACACACAAATACTTTAGTCATAAAGACCCATTGAAAAGAAACCCACATTTATTTCAGTGGGTCTACTCTGAGTATGAGTAATGCTGGCTATCACCCATATAGATAGGGTACTGAGTGGACTTCAGGCTGCTACAATTATCTGGTAAGTTACTATTATTAGTTACTTGCTCTCAGTCAGTTTAGAGCTATAAAAAAGCCACCAGGATCTCAGAGTCAGAACAGATTTTTTCTAATATACAAAAGTGAAGCTTGTCAGGAGTTGATCCACTGCCCTAAAGTACTGCCATCAACTGGACCAGAAATACTTGTGTGCTGAAGGGAGAAGGGGGAAAATACATTTTCAAGTCTTGATAGTAAGTATTTTTCTAACTGCTAAGTACTGATTACATGAATGCCTTTTAGATCTAACTGATCTGTTTGAATGACACACTGGATTATTTTTTGGGTGGGGATGCCTGTTTACGTGGACATCTTTGTTGAAGGATGGTGGTGACCCTACGGAGTCTAGTATATAGTGCATGGTAGAAGCTGAGAGTTAATTGGGTCTGTGTTTTTTGGAAAATAAACGAGTTTTCCATGTTGGACCTCAGCAGAGGACCTCCGCCCCCCCCAAAAAAAAATCGATTGGTATTTCCATTCAAATAGTGTGTGTGGTGTCGTGTCGTGTGATCGATTGTGCGGGTTGGGACTTACCTGCCCCCTCCCAATATTTTATTCCGGAGCAACCAGCCCTTGGAGGAAATGCACTCTGCACCTGCTCAAGGACACTTTTGCAGCGCAGAATGAGCGCCGGCTCAGAATGATGGCGTGGTCTCTCCCCCTCATCTCCATTACCCCCGCTTTTCATTTTGCCAGAGCCCCCCACCCCTCCAGGACGGCCGGGGGAATTCTCCAGTTTCCCCGAGTCCCTGGGTGTATTTATAGCTTCACGGCGCTTCCAGCCTAAAATAACCCGGCTGGGCCAGAGAGAGGGGCCCAGGCGGCGCGGCCAGGGCGCTGAGAGAGGAGGAGGAGGAGGGGGCGGCCAGGGCGCGCGTGTGCTGCGTCGGGACAGCTGCAGCCGGGCCGGGGCTCGCTTGGAATGCGGGAGCGGGCTGCGCACCGGGACTTTTATGGAAACTTGCAGAGCCCGGCGCTGCTGAAGCCGCAGCCAAGGGGCGCGCGGCGGCGGCGGCGGCAACAGCAGCAGCAGCACCACCAGCAGACGGTAGCAGCAGCAGCAGCAGCAGCAGCAGAAGCAGAGCAGCTTCCCTCCCGCCTACCCAGCCGCTGGGATTATCTGGAGACGCAGAGCGAAGCGCGCAGGGGGCTCTCAGGTACGGGAAGCTGCCTTCGGGGGCACGAGAGAGTGTTTGGTTTTGTTTTGGCGCGAAGGTCGGCCTGAGAGGCGGTCGTTTTGGCGCGCAATGAGGCGAGGGAGCCCCAGGGGGGACGGTCGCGAGGGAGAGCTCTCTCCCTCTACGAACAAGAGCCAGCCTCAGGTTCCCTTTGGCTTGACCTTGTCCAGCTTGACTTGTATTTTGTCCTTAATTCGGTCTTCCTGTGACAGGAGAGAGGGAGGGCTAGCAACCCCTCTCCGTCCCCCATGGATTTTTAATTTTTTTTTTTTTTTTGGCACAGTGAAAATTCCTTTTTCTACCCCCTCTGCCCTCCACCAGTCAGCGCGATCTGTTTCATGTCTCCTCAGACGGTCGAATTTCTCTCGTTCTTCTCTCGCTTCCCCCACACCCACCCGTCGCAGGGCTTTAGTTTCCCTTGACGTCCGAAGAGCAACAGTTGGCGCACATTCTTGTCTAGACTAGAAACGGGTTTTATTTGGAAGAACATTCTGGGGGCTTCGCTGTGGGTCCCTTTGCAGCTTCTGAGTTGGTCGGGCTTGTTGTGCATTAACAGCCCTGAAGAAGGAGGCTGTTGCTTGTGTGACTAATAAATCCATTTCCAACGAGGGCCCTCTTCTATTCTGAAACAAAACTCCCTTGGACGTATCGCAACGCTCAAAATCCAGAGCCAACAGCTCTCCCTTTTTTTTTTAATGGAATGACAATTGAATGCAACTTTCCCAGGGCGAGGGGTGGGTTGTGGAAGGGAGTTGAACTAAGTCCTGGAGAGAACATCTTGGATTAATGCAGGTGCCTTTTCTGCTTTCCAGAGGTCAGAAACCTTTTGCTGAAAGGTGTGGAACTGATCAGTGGCTAAGGAGATGACAACTAGGAATAAGGTGCTGAGCTAATATTAGAGCAAGGGGGTGGTGGCAGCGGCAGCAGCGATAGTGTCGCCAGATAAGTGGGTGGGTGATCTCTAAACCCGGCTCAGCAAACCTTTCTTGCTCTTGTCATTTGTTCATCTTGTAGTAGTGATTTCGCCTTGCTTTGTGCTTATGAGATGTGAGGAAGCTGGTCTGGGTGACACTGATAATCTTCATAATTCATTAAAAGTTGCTCCTCAAAGTTTCAAGAGTTTTAGCTGCTTGTATCCACTGCATAGCCTTATTCCATGCTGAAATGTACAGAGAAAGATATAATCATAAATGGAAAGGCAAAAGGTTAATTGGTCAGTGGAACCAAAGGAAATCTAAACTAGAAAGCTCAAAGCTTCTTGTTTAGGAGATACAGTATATCTTTTACAAGTGAATCAGGGGTGTGAGGTTTGTGGATAAAATATCAGCTGATTTTAGGTAGAATATTTTGAATTTAAGAGTTTTTGAATAAGAGGGGTGTGCTACGAGTGTATGCACCTTTATGAATGCTTAACAGACTGCTTTCAGAAATATTTTTTGTAGTTGCATTAAAAAATATACTAGATGTGGTGCTAAACAGAAATATTCATTTAGTTTTGTGTGCCGAGATATCTTCAACCATATGTTCTATTAAATGAGGTGGGGGAGCAAGCGTGGTTGCCTTTTATTTTATATCATCATGTAGCTGATCTATTTTACTAAATGAAACCTATTTTTCATTGTGACACTTCTCAAAGCTCTGGTGGTATTTTATCGCAAGGAGGTCTGTGTGAATGCCAGCCCAACTGGAGCAGTTTCTCTGTAAAACCCTAAATGTATATATATGCAAGTAATGGTCAGTATTATTATGTGAATGGCAAAGTGCACAATCAGATCTGACCTCTGCAATGAACCTACTAAAGTAGCCTTTTCCAACCAGCTGCCCTCTAGATGTTTTGGACTACAATTCCCATCATCTAGGGTTCACCTGAGACATTTTGACATCAGAGGCGAATCACAAATTGGCATGAAAAGGAGTGAGTTAAAAGCTACGTCAAGAACAAGGAAGGAATAAAGATCTACATCAGGATCTGATGCCCATGTGGATCCTGCCACCTGAGGCAGTTGCCTCATCTTGCCTCTTGGGTGGAATGGCCCTGCCACTATTGGCTGTTCTGTCTGGGGCTGATGGAAACTGTGGTCTAAAACATCTACACTGTATTTCAGTACTGTCCATGCTGTCTAGAGATGGTTTTCCAGGGTTTCAGACACGGTTTTCTCCCAGCTCTACCTAGAGACCCTGAGGATTGAATTTGAGATCTTTTGCACATAAATAACATGTTCTGCCACTGAGCTATGACTCTCCCTCATGTAGCCTGCCTGATATCTGGTTTCTGTGCAGGCCCAACTGTCATCAACATCTTATACACTTACAGGTTCCTGATAGGCAGTTTTGGGATTTAAAGGAAAATGCCATTTTATTTTAATTAGTGTGTATTTATGCGTACCTAGAATATCTTCCAAGTATGTAGAAGCCATTACCTTATTTTTGGCTTCCCCATTTCACTTCCACACTGATAAGTGCTCAACCACATAAGGGAACCTGCAACAAAATGTTTCAGTGTACAGTGGTACCTCGGATTAAGTACTTAATTCGTTCCGGAGGTCCGTACTTAACCTGAAACTGTTCTTAACCTGAGGCACTACCTTAGCTAATGGGGCCTCCTGCTTTTGCTGCGCCACCGGAGCACAATTTCTGTTCTCATCCTGAAGCAAAGTTCTTAACCTGAAGCACTATTTCTGGGTTAGCGGAGTCTGTAACCTGAAGCGTATGTAACCTGAAGCGTATGTAACCCAAGGTACCACTGCATCTTCACCTCCATGTCACCAAGGTTAGCTGGTCCTCAAGTGACAATGCTAGATCCAGGACTCCCCAAAGACCTCGTCCAGAACAGACTGCATACTCACTTCCTAAACATGGGAACCATCTACCTGCAGTACATCTGTCTTGTCAGGATTCAGTCTTGGTTTACTGACCTTCATTGAGCCCATTACCAAACCCAGGCACCAGTCCAGCACCTACGTAGCCTCACATGACTCAGATGACAAACAGAACTGTGTTTCAATGATACACTGATGACAGTAGTAGATAGGTAGCCGTGTTGGTCTGCCATAGTCAAAATAAAAAAATTCCTTCCAGTAGCACCTTAAAGACCAACTAAGTTAGTTCTTGGTATGAGCTTTCGTGTGCATGCACACGAAAGCTCATACCAAGAACTAACTTAGTTGGTCTTTAAGGTGCTACTGGAAGGAATTTTTTTATTTTGACACTGATGACAGCTCACTCCAAATCTTCTGATGACCTTACTTAGCAGTTTCATCCACATGTTGAAAAGCATGGGAGTCACGATGAATAACACCTTGCAGGACTTCACAACACAGCTGTTGGGGCCCAAGCAGAAGTCCCCCAATGTTACTTTCTAAAAATGACTCAGGAAGTAGGAATTATGTCATATCAGCATGTCTGCAACTCCCATTACACAGAATCGATCCAGCAAGATACCATGATTGATAGCATCAAAAACCTTGGAGAGATCCAGGAGAATCAGCAGGTTTTGTTCTCCCTATCTCTCTCCATACACCATCAGAGGACCAAGGGTTGTTTCAGTTCCAACCAGCCCTGAACATGGATGAAACAAGCCACCATCTTCTCAGGCACCTTGTCCCTAAAAGGGGATATCAGTGACTAGGTGATAGTTGTTAGTCTCATGAATCCAAATAGGGCTTCTTAAGGAACAGATATGCTATAGCTCCCAGCATCTTCACACAAAGAAGAATCCATGACCACATGAACCGACCCAGTCAATCCCCTCCAGATAGTTTTGACCAAGAGCAATCCTGTTTTGAACAAGGTAAAATAGTTTATTATAACAGTTTATTTGCAGTTGTTATGTGAATGTTTAAATTGAATGTATTCTGGTTTAACTGCAATAAGGCACCAGGACTAGAGTGGTAATCTGAAATCCAAGTTTTGAGGAGGGATGGAAAAGGAAATCAAGACTAGTAGTTGCATTCCAAGAATAAGGGGCAACAAGGAAAAATGGCTAGCATCATTTAAGGGAACTGGAGACCTTTGGACAGCTGTATAGGACTGCTTGTACTTTTTATTTTATTTTTAAGAAAGCAGTGCCCCCATGCCATATGGCATACTGCTTTTGAAACTGAAGGGAATGAAAGCAACCAGCTTTTTTATTATGATGCAGAGTTCAAAGGCAAAACAGAGAGAGTAGAACATTATTTTGACTGCAGAAACTCTCTTGTATGACCCAAGCAGCTCTTTGAATCCTGGCCTAAGATTTATTTTTTAATAGGACTATTCAAAGCAGATACGAAGTGGTGTTTCCAAAAATGTTATAAAGTGACCCAGAAATTTGGGGTGGGGGTGCCGAGGAAGTTAATGTTGTTCTTCAATACCTTGGAGCACATTGTTTCTGACGCCTGTTCTGAATTGTTGGTATCCTGAGAATTATCCTTTGATCCCAATGGTGGCAACTATTGGTTAACTTGACATCTGCAAATCACTACTGGAATGAAAACTGCTAGGCTTTGCACATTCATATTTCGTTCATATGCTAGGCAATGAAGCTGGTTTCATTGTTTTCTGTGTTTGCGGTTTTACTGGTAGCAGTGGATGAGCATTTTTGTCCTTTGTGCAGCCTCCTCTTCTTGCCATCATAAAATAATGCAACATCACTGTTTGTAGATTCTGATGGGAAAATAAAAAGGGGTAAGATGATGTGGTGTATGTGTGATGACTTCCACATATGTGGAAAAAGTAATTCAGTTAACAAGATCAAGGAAGATGTTTTGGAACAATGTGCTCCTTTTTCTAATTTATGTGCTGCAAGTTTGCAGTGAAATGGAAACTGGCAGCTATTGTCCAGGACATGCTGTTAAGGACTTTTTTTCTTTATTTTTTTTAAAGTAGACATACGTATAATGACTGGACAACTACCACAACCTAAACCCTGAAATAAAGTAAAACTCAATGAGAAATGTAATGTTGAATATAAAATTAAGCTCTGTGAAGCCTTTGAAAAGTTCAAGAGATCACATGGGAATTGTATAAAACAGCTAACAAGCTTAAAAACAAAGTGGCCAGACTGGTGGAGTGATGGGGAATTAATGATTTTGAGACAACTCTGTCCACTTGCTAACATAAGCTCTATTTCTACAGCCTTGCATGGTATAATGCAAGGATCAGGAACATGCGGTCCTCCAGATGTTGCTGGATTAAATCTTCCAGCATCCTTGATCATTAGCAATGCTGGCTGGGGACTGGATTCCAACAGGTTCCCCATCAACAAAATGTCAGTAATGCTCAGTAACTCCCTAGTCTATCCTGTCTGGTGCTTTTCTTCTTAGATGTATCTTTGAGTGTTTGTCTAAAATGCCATTTTCTCATTGGTTCAAATGGATCTGCCCTATTTATGGCTTGAAGATAATACCTGGTGCCCAAGGCCTTTGTTCTAGAGCAGGCATTTCCAACACATAGATTGTGATCTACTAGTAGATCCTGGTAGATCTTTGGCTCCTCAGTGATCTCCCCCCCCCAAGAAGGGAAAAAACAACAACTGTGGGTTCCTAAAAAGCTCAACAACTTTGCCTTTCCCAAAAAAGCTCAACAACTTTGGTCTATTTAACGACAATGGGTAGATCACTGCCAGTTTTTTTTATACTGTAAGTAAATTGCAGTCTATTGTGAGTTGGATGTCCCTGCTCTAGAGAATATCCCCCCCCCCATATATTTTGATCCCATCCCTATTCCTACATAAGATCAACAACATTCTGTAGCTTGACTGTGGATTAGACATGAGCTACTCCTGAATTGTGGAGGATTACAACTTTTTACTCTGATATGTGTGTGTGTGTGTGTGTGTGTGTGTGTGTGTGTGAGAGAGAGAGAGAGAGAGAGAGAGAGAGAGAGAGAGAGAGAGAGATATTTAAAAAGAGCCCAGCAGGCTGAACTTCAATGTGCTTTAAGAATAAAGTGATTTTGAAAGGTGAAAGAAAGAAATGAGGAAATGGGGTAGGGTTCCTAATTAAGTAACTATCCTTGCCTTTTTTTTACAAACTTGTAATTCAGGTCTTGTTATATCTGCACATGTTGCCAGGTGTTCAGGCAGTATTATTTGCCAGAAGTGCTTGTTCTCACTTGTGTTGAAACAAGAATACTGGTGCATTTTGTTTTGCATGTCGATCCTTTCTGTGAGGATCTATTTCTGTTATTAGTGTGCTATTGAACTGTTGCAATAGGCTTCAAGTTAACATTACTTCCTAGAGGATGACCATTTGACTGCATCTTGAAGTACTATGCAAGCTATAGCTTGAGGAACAACCCGCAAGAAGGGTTAAAATGGTAAATCAAGAGAAGGAGGGCACCCAAGGCATGCATTTTGCAAATGTCAGAGCACCTAGTCTCTTACTTTTTAAAGACTGTGCAGAAAAGTAGCTTATGATTATTTAAGTTTATGATTTAAAAAAATATATATATTTGGTTATATCCTCCATGTGCACACATGCAGAATGTTATGTTTTTATTTTCCTTTTTTAGCAAATTGTTTTGACTGTCAAAATCTTCAGCAAGAAGTATATAGCCCTGATTATTATTTTTTTACAATCAACTGCATTAGCACAATGATGTGTTTATGTGCATGAAAACACATCCATGCAAGGGCACCCAACTAGCACCCAACAGCAGCAATTGTATGAGTGTTGTCTCTGTCCCTCTACTTGTACATACAGGCATTACATCAGCACACCTGTTCTGTAAGGGGAAGTTTTGCCGGCTGTCCTCTCATCACTTAGAACAGGGGTCAGCAAACTTACTCAGCAGGGGGCTGGTCCACTGTCCCTCAGACCTTGTGGGGGTCCGGACTATATTTTGAAGGGGAAAAAATGAACGAATTCCTATGCCCCACAAATAACCCAGAGATGCATTTTAAATAAAAGGGCACATTCTACTCATGTAAAAACACGCTGATTCCCGGACCGTCCGCGGGCCAGATTTAGAAGGCGATTGGGCCGGATCCGGCCCCCAGGCCTTAGTTTGCCTATCCATGACTTAGAATTTCTAAGTATTAACCTTACTGAGCCTGGCAGAGGGAGCAAGAGCAGCCTCAGCTGCTGAGAGACCTTCTGCTATTGTAGAGCAGCTAGCAGGAAGAAAGTAAATGATAGCTCCATTAGCTTATTGAGCTGCCATAAGTCTTTTTAGCAGCCAGAAGATCCTACATCTATTTGTCACCTATGTAACACATACATGACAAATATGAAATGTTGGATCAAATAATAGACTCTTCATAAATCAAATTACAGTATTAATGTCCGGTGAATCTACCATCTCCTATACTGAAGAGGTTATCAATACTGTCAAATTGCCCCTGCCTTTTCAGGCATGTACTATTTGGACAGGCCTTCACAGTATGAATTTATCTTTTTAACCAATAAGTATCTATACATTTCCCCCACATTTTAAATTGTTTGATACATATTTATGGGCTGATTTTATATCAGTTGTAAGCTGTCTTGATGTACTTCATGTGAACTATAAATTCCTGTATGTAATTATGCATGTGGGTACATGAAAGCATAGAAAGAGTTTTGTGAATAGAGCTTTTTTCCAGCTATTATTTAAAAGCAAAGTTGCTATCATAGAAATGGCTGTCAGCACCTTACATGCACAGCCTGCTCATGTATCCACATTCAGAAGCATGTTGAATAGTTGAGCTGCATGGCCAGAAAATGGTGTAGAGAAGTATGTGCTGTAGAATTTTCATAAAAGAGATAAATGTTCAAAATGTTTCTGTTGTATAGAAAAGATATATTTGGAGACAGTGCGAATAGAGAACCAATTATAACTTTGAATAGTAAAACAATGCAACAGCTCGCATGTGGCACTTCTTAAACTCTGACTCTTGGCTACTTATCTGTTTAAAAGTGGCACTCATCATGTGCCCCTTTTCCAATGGGTAATGATGTTAACAAAATAATAGTGCTTAAATGCCATAAACATTGCTTCTTGACTTTTTATGGTTGCCATGACAGTGCAATTGGAACGCTAGTCCTTACCCCCAATTTTCTTCTAAAATGGGTTTTGATGGAGTATACTCTCCATAGTACTCTGGCTGCAGCCCATATAAAGCTGTTTCTATATATTACTGGCATAAAACTGTGGTCACTTACCTTGGCCTAGGAAGCAAGACAGGGTTGGAAAAACTTGTTTTCTACATAGGGTTGGATTAAGGGGGTGCCTGCCTGTGTACCTGCCTTCAAACTTCTGTCCCTTTATGAGAAGCAAACTGCATATGTATAAATATGCATTATTTAAAATCCAATGAATAGTTTCCTAATGGATAAACAACTTTGGGGGGTGGCAATAGAGTGGGGGAAAGATGAAGGGAGTTTAACTCCTCCTATCCCTGTTGTTGTTTAGTCATTTAGTCATGTTCGACTCTTCGTGACCCCATGGACCAGAGCACACCAGGCACTCCTGTCTTCCACTGCCTCCCGCAGTTTGGTCAAACTCATGCTGGTAGCTTCGACAACACTATCCAACCATCTTGTCCTTTGTCGTCCCCTTCTCCTCGTGCCCTCCATCTTTCCCAACATCAGGGTCTTTTCCAGGGAGTCTTCTCTTCTCATGAGGTGGCCAAAGTATTGGAGTCTCAGCTTCAGGATCTGTCCTTCCAGTGAGCAATCAGGGCTGATTTCCTTAAGAATGGATAGGTTTGATCTGCTTGCAGTCCATGGGACTCTCCCTTCATGGATCATTGCCTTGCCATGGCGAAGGGGCTTAAATAACTCAGAGAAGCTATGAACTATGTTGAGCAGGGCACCCAAGATGGACAGGTCATAGTGGAGAGTTTTGACCAAACGTGATCCACCTGGAGCAAGCCACTCCAGTATCCCTGCCAAGAAAACTCCTTCTATCCCTACCCACTATTATCTTCTCAAGCAGCTTGTATCTCACATTGCCACCTGTATTTTGGACCAGCTGCATTTTCTGGATGGTCTTCATGGGCAGCCCCATGTAGGCCACACCATAACAGCCTAATCTGGAGCATGAAATGCTAGTCTGGTTTCTCCTCCCATGTGTGCAGCTAGTGTATAAGGCAAAACTGGTAAAAAGCGTTCCTTGGCAACTGTTGCAATCTAGCCATTTAGAACTTGGGCTGGATCCAGATTGAAAACAGGCTGTTGCAGGAAGTCCAACCCTGCCCAGAACAGGCTGTACACCTTATTCCTGTCCAAAAGTGTCTCTCTCTTGTCTGGATTTAGCTTTCTTAGTAAGTGAAATGATAAATACATACAAGCCACCATGTGCTAACACTCCACATCTGCTAGCAAGTGACTCTCCCAAGGCAAAATTACTTCATTCAAGCCAGGGAAGTAATTTCAACTACAAGAATGTGGGAATCAGAGGCCATTAGCTTGGTCCCTTATAGCAGATATTAGGCTTCTTTGAAGCTTTTGCAGACGACCAATCTCTTTGCATTTCCCCTCTTAACAATTTATGTGAAGGCTTAATTAGGATGCAGGTTTTACTGTGGTGATATAATGGGCTAGAAGAAGGAATGGGGGAAATATTAGAAGAATCTGAGATTGAGCTCATCTGCATATGTGTGGTTCGTTCAAGAGCTAATGTGGTTTAGTGGTTAGAAGGTTTGAACAGGACTGAACAGGCCAAGGCTATTTCCTATCTCTCAGCCTAACTTACATAGCAGGTTTGTTGTGAGGATAAAATAGGGAAATGTACCATGCATGCATGATACCTTGTTTTCCTTGGAGGAAAGCTGTGATATAAACAGAATAACACTTCTATGTGGATATGAGGCCTTTATAAGACATGTTTACAGGCTTCCAACCTCACTGGAAATGTAAATACACAGTTTGGATTTACTGGGAGGCAGCGGACTCAAGGAACCCACTTTATGCTCTACTGGGATAGATGCTGCAGGGACTTGGTTCTTGAGTACTTAGAGAGGGAGAAGGAGAGAGAGAGAGAGGGAGAGAGAGAGAACCACCACCACACTCCTTAGTAATGTTTATATATATATCAACCAAGTGAGGTCATATCTCTTTTTTTCCTTACAAAGGTAAAGCCTGGACACATCCATTTTTGTACACTGCTGCTGCTAGGTCACAGAAAGGAGCCATGAATGACGTTGCACAGAAGGCAGAGGTATGTATGGTGGTATGAAGGGGGAAGTACAAACAATAAACTCTGGCTTTATTATAGTAGCCTAAATTAAACAATATAATATAACCAAGAGTCTTAGATCCTTGATTCTCAGCATGTGAAGTGGGCACCTGTAGGGTGATGGAATGGTTGTCAGGGAATGCACACGTCTTAGGGCTCTGCATATTTTCACTCTGTCCAGAAAACTGTGTGAGTTCACATGCACAAGGGAAAAAGGCATGCACAGATCATCATCTACTGCTACTGAATGAATGGGGAAGTCACATTTGATAGGATTTCCATTTGTCACACAAACTGTCCCTAAGATGTACATCTGACTTCTAGCCCAAGAATCGTGTGTGTGTGTGTGTGTAATCCTAAAGCAAAAATTGTAGAGTATTTAAGTTTAAAACAGTACAATTGTTAAACTGTGAAGTTGTTCTGTGGCATTACAATAAATGGAAAAGTAAAGAGAGGCAAAAAGTCTGGTTCAATTAGCAATTGTGTTGTTTTTTTTAATAACAAGTATTTCTAGACATGACTGTGATCCATCTGTTATTGGAAGCTTTAAGTTTAGGTTTAATACAAAAACAACTTCATGAGAGATTCCTATACCTGTGCAAAAGAAAGAGTCTGTTTTTCTCTTTAAAAATAAACATTGTAAATTCAGCTCAGGTTCCAGTTTATTGCCTGTCTCTTCAAAAGTCTCACATTCTGTCTAATATTCCATGCAATTTCTCTTCATCTGCTTCTACCATCTTTCTCTTGTCTTTGCCTTCTCCCTGTCTTCACAAAGATTCTGCTTTCTTCGTCTAAACCTGTCCCAAAGTCCTATGTGCCCAAACTTCGAAAGGGTGATGTAAAGGATAAATTCGAAGCCATGCAGAAAGCAAGGGAAGAAAGAAATCAAAGGCGATCTAGAGATGAGAAGCAAAGAAGAAAAGAACAGTATGTTAGAGAAAGAGAATGGAACAGGCGGAAGCAGGAGGTCAATTCCTTTGCAAAAATTCATTTCTATTACTTTTATTTCCTTTCAAGCTTTTAAAAATAACTTACCAACTTCTACACTGCAGTACAAATAAATATACTTTGATCCAGCTATATAAAATATTTTATAACTTTGCATAAACCCTCTAGATTTATTTACGTTTTAAATCCTTTAAAAAAAAGTGAAAATTGATGTTTCTTATTCATTATTTCAGATGATAGAACTACTTGCTTCTGATGATGAGGAAGAAAAGTCTAAAGTTGAGAAAGCTTATGTTCCAAAACTAACAGGTAAGAATTAAGAGTTAAAGTCTATTTTGCAAGAGATTGGACCTCCGTCACCTATTCTTTGGTAACAGCTCGTGTTGATTACTGCAACATTCTGTGGGGCTGCCAACTTTTAAGAAGTTCGGCAGCTGTGGTTAGTAAAGAATGCTGTGGCTTGCCTCCTGACAGGGATAGGAGGGCACAAAGAATGTATCTGACCAACTGCATTGGCTGTCTTCATGCTTCCTTCCAGGACCAATAAAAAAATGCTGGCGATCATCTCTAAAGCTTTCTATGGTCTACAGCCTTGAGGAACTCCATTAAGCCCCCAGTCAACACATTCCTGCCTCCTTCCTTAGGAGGTGTGTTGCTCTGCATTCTATCTCTTAGATAAATCTACAAAAGCAAGGTGCACTGTGGTGCTGCCTATGCTCTAGAGCAGCGATGGATTAACCTTTTTCCTATGAAGGGCAATTGACCCATGGTGGAAGCCATTCAGGAGCCATACAGCACCACATGGCTGTATAATACGCTTTCTGTGTGCCATCCCATCTCTTGACCACATGAAAATTAGGCCAAGGGCAGTAGCATGTCCCCCCACAAGCTGCAAGCTCCCTATCCAAGCTCCAGACTATGCTCCAGTTCAACTTGCTACCTCCTCCTTCGCATTTCTAAACAAATATATTTATGCTAATGTAAGCTAGTGTTTTACGAATGATGGATAGTCAGGTGATAAACTGAGTTGTTCGTTTTTCCCTTTTGTTTTTCATAGGGACTGTCAAAGGGAAGTTTGCAGAAATGGAAAAGCAGAGGCAGGAGGAAGAAAGGAAAAGAATGGAAGAGGAAAGGAAGCGGAGGATTGAACAAGACATGATAGAGAAAAGGAAAATTCAGAGAGAACTAGCAAAGAAAGCACAAGAGGTAGGCTTATAGTAATTTACAATATCCCATTCAAATGTTAAAATAAAAAAAAACCTAGCCATTTAAATTATAAACAGTAGTCTTCCACTTCTTACTTCCAAGACAAACAGCGCATTTGAAGCATCAGGTAGTATATGGAGTTTTTTTCTACCACATCAGTATTTTATTTACTATAACTATGTATTCTTCCATTCAATTATGTTGGGCGTTTGAAACATTTTGGTTTTTTGCCTACATAGTCACAGAGTGTCATATTCAGCAATGAAGGAGATACAATGTTCTGATGTTTTAAATTGCTGAAAATACAATTTGGCCGCAGCAGCAAATGGTTATTTACAAAATGGAAGAGTTGCGTTTGGATGTTAAGAGGCTAACTGAACCTGGCTTGACTGTACTTGGTCCTCTCTGCAGAAAATGGGTAAAGCCAGGGCAAGTTATAAAGTCTCTTACCTACTGTACTGACACTGAATATCAATTCTGTAGCCATTTGTGAATGCAACATAGCCACATTCTTCCTTGGGGAGGGTCATATTTGGTGTGTTGCCTGCATTCTTGGCATTCAGTATTAAAGCGCCGTTTTCTTTATGAGAATTGGGTGCTAGGATCAGGTGTCCCATGCTTTAATTTCCAAATGTGTGTATATGTATGAATGACTGGTTGCTATCAATAGGAAAATGTCCTGTGCTGTGCCGGTGCAGCCACACTAATCAAGTCAATTTGCCAGTAATGCTCATATACCTCTCAGGTTTATAAGATGCAACATGTCGCAAGATGTTGAAATATATGTTTTCTGATATTTGAACAATGAGAGAAATAGAGAAAAGGTTATGTAAAGGCAGTTTTTTACTGGTTTGAATAAGCTAAGAAATAAAATGCTCTTCTATTTGCATACGGAGGGAGAACAGTATGGTATGTTATAAGGTGAATTGCACTCAGAGTATCTGGAAAGGATCTGTATTACTTATTGAAGTGTTTTTGTATTTTGAAATTGACAATCAATCAGTTCAAAAGCAGTTCTGAGGCCGGTATTTTGTATGAAAAATTATTTGTTCATTTCATGGGATGAAATGTACAGAAGCAATTAAGACGCTTGTGATCTAACACTAATTTTGGGACATGGCTGTTGTCCAGATCTTGTACTACAAGCCATTGCTTGCAACTAGAAAGTAAATACCATTAGAAGTCCCAGTGTTCTTCAAAGCCACTCTTTATTTTTATTTTTTTAAAAAGATATTTATTAGAAGTTTAAGAATTACAAAAAAAGAGAGAGAAAACAACAAAAAATTTAACAAGACAAACATTACATTACAATACATAAAGAGAATAACATAAAAAAGAAAAAAAAACAATACAACAATACAGTAAAAAAGAACAATAACATAAAACCCCCCACATACATCCAGTATTCCATATCTTTACCTTTCATTTCTTGTTTCATCGACCTCCTCACAACTCCCTATTCTAATTCAATTAATTGTTTCCGCAAATTCTTTCCATCTTTCTCAATTTTTGTTCTATAATTTATCTTAACGGTCTAACCTTACATTTTTCTTTTTGGTCCATTATCAATCAACTTTTACTTAATTCTTTATTACATTCCTGCTAAAGCCATATAACTTCATTCCAGCATCCTTCTAACATTCATTAATTTTGCAATGTTTCTGTAAATATACTTTAAATTTTTTCCAATCTTCTTCCACCGACTCTTCTCCCTGGTCTCGAATTCTGCCAGTCATTTCCGCCAGTTCCATGTAGTCCATCAGCTTCATCTGCCACCTCAAAGCCACCCTTTACAGCATTGAGGAAGGTTGGGGATTTTTTGCCCCAAGGGCCCAAATAGCTGCTTCGGTTAACTTGTCTAATGTGCTACTGAAAGCTTCTTGCAAACAGGATAATTTGTGCAGCCATGCTTTCTTTAAAGCATTCCTTTCCAGCTTAACTCCTAAGAGCTGCTTTAAACATTATGGTCAGAAGCCGCCAGAAAACCCATGCAGTGTTCCCATGCTTCACCTTTATACTTCTGTGGAGCTGGCAGTTCCAGAAGTACAGATACTACACATGACAGCAGAGGCAAGATGTTAGCTTTACATGCTGCAGAGCCGTAGCTGCAGAGGGGTGGCTAGCCAGGCTTTTTGCCCCAGGTGAAGCCTCCATTGGGGTGCTATTGAGGTTACCTGCCTGTGTATGTACGTGTGTGTATGCAAATACACATGAGGAGTGCCAAACTGGGTCTTTGACCTGGGTAAAATAAAGCCTAGATTCGCCCCTGCATGCTGTGCATTGTGTTGAATGTTGACACGGACTTTTGGGTGACCTCCACACAGACACTGTAGCATTTAAATTTACCCATAACTTTGATCACCGGAAAGGTGCCCTTTTAGAGTTCTTTCTCTTGTTTACAATGCAACAAACATTCATTGTTGCTGTAGACAGTAACTAAGCCACCTTCAGCCTGCCAGAAATTCCGGTATTCTCAGTATCATAATGAAAGGTGAAGCATGAGTAATAAAGGTCTAACTGAACGTGTTAGCCTTACGGACTGTGTTAATAGTTGTTGCCAAATATTTAATTTAAGCAGAGAATGCATGTGTAGTGTGGGAACTAGTATGTAAAGGATGGTTTTACACATTAGATATTCACACTAGATGTTATAGGCACCCTTAAGTAACAATGTACTCCACACCCTATCAAATGAATACAGTGTGTGAAATTCAGGAAAGCTACCATGCGCTGCTCTGGTTTCGCCAGAAGCGGCTTAGTCATGCTGGCCACATGACCCGGAAAAACTGTCTGCAGACAAACGTTGGCTCCCTCGGCCAGTAAAGCGAGATGAGCACCGCAACCCCAGAGTCATTCGCAACTGGACTTAACCGTCAGGGGTCCTTTACCTTTACCTTTAATTGTTATTGTTGTAATTATATTTATAATTACCGGTATATCCTGCCTTTCCCCCCAGTACTAACCCAATCTCATTCCCAGACATTAACCAGGAAGCAAGAGCTTGATCCACTCTGATCACATTTTAGTATTTTTAAAGGGATATATGCAAAATTTTACATGTGGCTCATAGCTGAAGGACCTACGTATCCATAAATGAGCACAAAATAGGGTTGTGTGAAGGAATCGCCACATAAATTAAGGCCTTGGCCAGACATTGTTCTCCAGGGGAAAATCTCAACCCAGTAAGCATGTTAGGCTGTGGAGAAAGATACAAATTAAGTGTGCTGTTCTGTGCATAGGTGAATGCAGGATATCCCTGCTGCAGTAGCAAGGATTTTAAAGGCTTTCCAGATCACAGGGACAGGGAGACTGTGCTTTTCCAGTGAACATGCTTCAGCTCAGTTCACCCGTTACCAACCCTTCACCAACCATCTACTCCAGGTCTCCTGGGGCCTGCTGGTTTTGCTGCTTGTCCAGCACATCACAGGCCATGGTACAAAATTAGTGGGTTCAGTGTGGGAGCTTTCTAGCTGCTGCACATGGTGTACGATGGAGGAGGGCATGCTAAAGTCTGAACCTCTTGCGCAGTTGAGGTAAATACATCTGGAGAGCAATGTCTGACCAGCGGCTGCTTAGATTAGATGTACACACTAGAAGTGCACCTTTTAATGCCACATTTCGATTTGTCATTCGGCACAATATTTTCATTTTTAAAAATGTTTTTGCAAGGGGGAGCCAAAGAGTCAAAGTAACATTATTGTGTGAAATTCTTATTTAATAGATTGATGAGCAGTTAAACAATTCGGGAAGCGAATCGGCATCGGAGGTAATCAGACTTCTTTACCATGAAACATTCACCTATTTGTGACTCACTGTTTATTACATATCTAGTAATGGCCGGGTTAAACAAAAACACTTGGGAAAGACACGAAAGCACACTTTGCTAGCAGAGACAGTATACTATCAGACTGATCAGACTCGCCATGAGGTAAATGTGACCAGAATTACAATGACTTTTGCTTCTTTACACTGTGACTTTTCTTGGCTCTTTGCCATTTGCCAGTAACCGTTGATGACATGCACGCCTGCACATTATTTTACAATGCTGTTTCTTAATCCATTTACTTAATATGCTTCTGGCTGGGGCTGAAGGGAATGGTAGTGTAATACAGTTGGAAGGCACCATGTTGCTTAGCTCTATTCTTACAGTAATGTGAAGTGCATTCTGAAATGAGGTCAGTAGCCCCAAGGTAAATGTTGTGGTCTCATAAACCCTAAGGCGGCTACTATATTTACTGCTTGAATTGATGTAATGCCATTGCAGACACATTGTATGTGGCCTGTGGGCTATCTGCAGACAGTGCTATCTTGATTCCACTATGGCAGTTGCAATACATCTACATACAGTAATTAACAGAAATAGGATTGCATCTACCCATTATGCTTTGAGACAACTTTTTTTCCAAAAGTTGTGGAACAAGTTAATAGCCAAATGATTAACTAGGCACAAGAGTGTCTTAATTAAAGCCAGCTTAGGCTTTCAGAGCTGTTCACTTTCTAAGATTGTCTTTATGAAGTCCTTTGAATTTTTTATGTTATTTGCCTTGGCAGTATCTTTTAAAATTTAAGATCCCTCAAGAAACTGGCTACATTTTAAATGACTAAGATTAAGGTAGTCCCAGATGGGAAAGGACTCTTGCTTGAAGCTAAGCCAATCTGCATCTGGTCAGTACTTGAGTGTGGGATTGCTTGAGCATCCTAGTCTTAAATCCTATAATGTGAGAAAACATAAAAATCGAGTGAATAAAAATGAAATTGCTGTGGTTTCTGAACTCCCCACACCCCATGGACCACTTGAAAATTGCTGATGGACTTGGCAGGCCACTTAATGGTTTTCCTGCCTGTTGTAGCAATTTTAACAGCTGTGGTAGATGCTGTGTGATTTTTCATTGTATTTTAATTGCTATTTGTTGTGTTGTATTTTAACGCTGCAATCTGAATTTTATAGATTGCAAATGGTAGTAGAATAAAATACAAGAAACAAAAGAAGCAATGAAAATTAATATGAGTATTTAATATCAACATGCCTTGGACCACCTCAACGAAAGCATATGAGCCATTGATAGTCCATGAATCAGTTTGGGTACTCCTGTTCTAATGTATTTTCCAGAAATTAGGCTAACAAAACGTTTCCAGATATCCTACCATGATTTCATGGAGTGTAACTCCCATCTGACAGTCATCAAAATAGCTGCTCCTGCATGAAAGTGAATTCTTCTGCATAGTGGATGAGGAGGAGCATAGAATCTGACACAAGGATTACTACACTGCTGCATGGTCCCACAATTTTACCATGCCCTTTGTGTGGTACCACCAGTTCTTAACACCATGGTGTTTTTCTGTATTGTTTTGTTTTTTGGCGTGGAAAGTAGGTTTGAGGACAGAAGAGGGTGCCATCCCAGGGCTGTGTGTATGTGTGCGTGTGATCTTCTTTTCCTAGCAAGTGTTGTAATCGGAATTTTAATACTGATGTGTGGTAGATCTGTGCCTGTATTAGTAGCACTGCACTTCCCACATACTCATTTATATCACATTCATCGAAGTGGCACAAATAGGAGTGCCCTGCCCGCTAGATATGGTCCAGATAAACATGGACCTTCTATAGTTTTATTTGAGCATATGCCCCAGGCATTTAATAACCATATTTGCTCTACTTATTCACAACATCTACCTAGATCAGATTAGAAAAGGGTATTTACTACATTTGGAGCTAATCTCCCATCTTTTAATGCTTGAAAAGTACAAGCAAAGCTCAGTTTAATAGATGTAGTTGTCTTGAGATAACTCTTATCAACTTAAGGACCTGGTAAAGCAGCATATCAGTGTCAAATTAGGTGCTCAGCTTCTATCCGGACTGGGTTTTTACCTGAATGACCTGAACTTTTGAGAAAAAGATAAATGGAGTTACAATACGTTGGAGTGTCTCATTTGTCACGGACTTACTAGCTGGTTTAGGCAAGTCCCTCTTAGCTTCTCCATGAGCAATATAGGAATAATACTGACCTACCTTACAGGGTTGTTGTAAGGACTACAAACAGCTTCATAGATATATATTATTCTGCTGAATGTTCAGAAGTGCTAAACTGATGGCACGATTCAAGTATTCACAAATGATTGACAGCAGCTGTGCCCAGAGCTGGAGCAGCATCTCCTCCTGATGCCATTTTGCTACCCTAAAGACAGTCAGCTGTGGCCACAGATTTTGTCCAGAAATCCTCCAAGAAATTGAACATTTTGGTAGAAGCGTAATTCTTCACAGGCAGTAGTAGTTGCACAGTCCAAATGTTCACGGTGACATTTGTTTTTAACAACAGGAAGGTGATGATTCATTGCTAGTGACAGTAGTTCCCGTAAAACCTAGCAAAACACCTGGGAAGATGAAAATAAGTTTTGAGGACCTAGAGAGAGAGAGAGAAGAACAAGAAAGGCGAAAGCTTGAAGAAGAAAAGCGATTGAGATATGAGCAGGAAAAGCAAGCTCTCAGGGAAGTCAAATATTTCTCACCAGATGTGGTAAGCAAGATTGCGGGGGGAACCCCTTGCATGTTGACCCTAAGCATGCTTCATTGGAAAAAGGCTCCCGTTATTACAGCAAAACTTGCTTCCAACTAAGTGAATTCAGGAGTGCAGGGAAATCTGGGATTTCAAGACTGCATGCATTAAGTATCATGAGGATTTAAGTCGGAATAACAAACTTTTGTATATAGGATGAAGATGAAATGCTTGACAGCGAAAGAAAAGAATCACCCAGCCCTGGCAAAGTGAAACTAACATTTGAAGAATTGGAAAGACAGAGACAAGAAAATCAGAAAAGGCAAGCAGAGGAAGAGGCGAGGCAACGTCTGGAAGAGGAAAAACGTGCATTTGAGGAGGCAAGGCAACAAATGGTAAGCATATGGAGCAAAATATGGTCTTAGTGGAGGGGAGGATGGATGGACTTGGAGACATGTATGCCTGACCATATGAAAATTCAAAGCGGGGGACACACAATCAACCCTACCTCAATGTTCTCTCATACATCATGTCCTGCATGAATCCTTATGTTGTACTTCCACTTGCATTTCCTTGAATATTACTTGAATTACTGTGCTATTTAATTATATCTATTTTAGCTTCCATGCATGACCTTTGGTATATTTTAGTGGGAAGGGGGTGGGAATCTATATACATTATTTTAATACTAAAACTTTTTCTTGGTTATTTTTAAAAGTTCAATACCTCCCAAATTTGCTGCACCTTTCATCATCATTATTACTATTTACATGGTTTCTCTCTCTCTCCTGAAAGCTAAATGAAGATTATGATGATCAGGAAAATGAAAATTCCGTCAAGGAGTTCCGTCCTGGGAAACTGATACTTACCTTTGAGGAAATAGAAAGGCAGAGGCAAGAAGAAGAAAAAAAGAGAACAGAAGAGGAAGCCAGAAGGCGCATAGAAGAAGAGAAAAAGGCATTCGCTGAAGCAAGAAAAAGCATGGTAGGTGATTTATTTATTCATAAAAATACTTGTATACCACTGTTTCACACTAAAATACAGAGTAGTTTGCCAGTTATATCTATACAATAAAAACTATTTAAGACTTTTAAACCACAGAGCATCAACAAACTATCCCCGAAGTATTCCTAGTTGCTTGGATAAACCCGGCAGCATAGAAACATTTTTAGCAAACACTTTAAGGTCAAGGGGAGGTGCCCCCTAAATCTCTCTTGGAAGAGCATCACATAGGACTGGGCTGATGACACTATATGCGCCATTTCATGTCAATGTCAAATGAGCCTCAACAACTTGCATGATGACCAGCACATCTTAATCACTTTGGTGGCATCTCTCTCTCTCCGTACACACAAGAGGAGGAATCCAACAGCTTAGTGGTCAAGGCAAACTGTAGCAGGAAAACCAACTAGTCCATAGGCTTCAACAAACTTGCTCTTCCATGGACCCAGCAGTCTCCATAACAGGCGTTTCCCACCAAATTTCCCTTGCAGTGCCCATGTCTTCCCCTTTCTGTTGCAAGAGCTCCCCCACCAGTTTTGCAGAGAGGCACCCAATGGTCCAAGTGTAAATTACCTCCCTCACATCTCCTAAAGGTGCAAGTTATGCTCATGGGATTATAATCTGCAGAAGATCGGAAACACACTGTTCTGTTTCAGTTTACTGAAATTAGCACATGTCAATACAAAGCATGTCCTTCAAGAACTTGTTTCCATTAACTGGTCCCTGTCCCATAACTCTGTTTCATGTGAGCTTGGCAAAGGGAAAGGCTAGCAGTTTAAGAAGTTTGGATAAAAATTGCAATCCTCTAATTTAGCTCAGAGAAAGAGCACTTCCCATTATGGTCTTGGAGCTACTAATAAGTAAATAGGGATTGCAACCATTGTGCAGAGGGTAAGGATTGCATCTGGTGAGGAAATGGAGCATGTGGTGTTTTGTTTTAAATGTGGGAACATCACGGAGCATTTGGTTTCAATTTCCTATTTGGAAGAACTGATTAGTGCCCAGATCCTGTGTCAGTGTTCTGCTGGCAGTGTTTGTAGGGTTGGATTTATTTAGTATTTCACTTTTCACAATCCTTTAATACATTAATGTGCTTTGGTACATTAACATCTTATCTTTCCCCGTCAAGCTGTAACTTCCATATACATAACTGCCCTGTCGACTGAAGGTATAGGTGTGTGTGTGTGAAAGTGAGAGAGAGAGAGAGATTATCAGTGTTCAATGGAGATTTTATCCAAGAAAGAAGCGATGTTTTATATAAAACCCTTAGTGTAGTTACAAATAAGCAAACGCATCACAACTATCATTAAGCATAGCTGCACCTTAGACCAAAAAAAACACCTGTACATAGGTTTGGAGCAAGAGAAAAGCCTGCAAAGAATGCCTAGCTGAAGCTGATTTTCTTAGTTCTTTCTTCCAATAAGGCCCTGCCGTCACCCCTGAAAAGCTTTTCCAAAGGCTTTTGCTGAATTGAGAAGGGAGGATAACATGGGCGTAGCCAGGATTTTTGTTGGGGGGGGCAGGATTTTTGTTAGGGGGGCAGAACTGATGTGATTGGTCAGTTAGTTAAGTATTTCTATTGTTTTATTGATCTGGGGGAGAAACTGCCCCCCCTGGCTACGCCCCTTGAGGTAAAGGAGAAGGGATACTCAAAAATCATATAGAAGCACTTTTTGTGAGTGCCAGAGGTTTGTTGGGGGCTCTTGAGGAGCCAAATAAAGTGAACCTCTTTCCGGAGCCAAATAAAGTGAACCTCTCTAGATCCAAGTCACTTTGTGGATCTAAATTATAATATAATGGGATGATCAACACAAATGTAATTTTTCATCAGTGCAATGATAAAACTATTTCAAACAGAGTCCAGATGATGAGCTTTCGCCAATGTCTAAAACTGTATCCCAAGAATCTCTCACACCTGGAAAACTGGAAATTAACTTTGAGGAGCTACTGAGACAAAAAATGGAAGAAGAAAAGAGGCGTACAGAAGAGGAGCGCCGACAAAAACTGGAAATGGAAAAGCAGGAATTTGAGCAACTCAGACAAGAAATGGGAGAGGTCTGTCAATTCTTAACATGAATTGCTGTGACAAGTGCATGCAGAATTTTCTGCTTCTTGAATTAATACGAGGGGCGAGAAAAGCATGCAGTTTAAAAGCTTGTTGTGAAAATTATAGTTAGTAGCTAACTGGACTTCAAAATAAGCAGCAGGCAGGGTGTTGCGCACCCAGGCAATTCAATGCTGCTGCTCAAATCAATGTAAATTACATAATTAACAGTGCGTTATTTAAGCACTGCACATTTAGGATTTTTTTGGGTATTATTTGATTGTCAATAACCTTGTGGCATATTTTCCTTCAAATAGGAAGAGGAGGAGTGTGAAACCTTTGAGCTAAGCAGGGAATATGAGGAGCTAATAAGGTTAAAAAGAAGTGGTTCTATTCAAGCGAAGAGCTTGAAGAAAAAGTTTGAGAAAATTGGGCAGCTCTCCGAAGAAGAAATACAGAAAAAAATTGAAGAAGAAAGAGCAAGGAGAAGAGCTATGGATCAGGAAATAAAAGAAAGGGAAGCAGAGAAATTTCAAGAGGTAGGTCCCATTTTCAATTCAGCGGCTGCCTTGCGCTAGCTTCTGTGAGGGCTTGTGTGGCTACCACAAGACTTGAAGACTTACTGACAGCACTGTTTGTGTAAACCTGTCTCCACATGGTTACTACTTTGCATAACTGGATCCTATGGGACAGTGGGAATGTTTTAATCTAGCAACTGCAGGTAGGAAGGTCACATATGGATACGAAATTTATACGTTGCTGCATTGTGTGATCCACCCACGGGAAACTTGCAACCACAATACAGACAAGTACTGTTATCAACCAAAGGAGCAGTATTCTGAATCTGCCTTGTGATAACGTCTGAGCACCACTGGTTTGGCTGAACAGGTCTTGTGTTTTTTTAAAACCATTTTGAAAAAATGAGAAAGTGCTTTTTCAAAAAAATATTCGCATAGTGTGCACAGGACAATGTATATAATAATTATCAACAATACACAGATAAAAATCAGAAAAATTTAAAAGCAAATGCTTATCTGGATAGGCTTGTTGGAAATAAAAATGTTTTTGCAGGCATCCAAATGGGGGATTCACATCCACTTCTTGGGCTACTAGCCTGATACCTATAATTAGTTGTGTAAAATTACAGCTTGATTAAATCTGTAGTATGTCAATTTTGCAGTGTCTGTGTGGCTAAGTAGAAACTATGATAATCCCCTTCAGGCACGACTCTGCTCTCCAGATATTTTTGGGACTACAACTCCCACCATCCCTGATCACCGGTCCTGTTGGCTAGGGATGATGGGAGTTGCAGTCCCAAAACATCTGGAGGGCTGAGTTTGCCTATGCCTGCAGTAGTTACTTAACCAGTTTTTCTAGAGATCTACTCAATTTAAGAGGACAAAGAGAGTCCTCTGTGGTCAGAACGACCACATTCTGTCTAATGTCTTCTTTCCCTGCCTTTTGAAATGGATTTGGGCAAAAAGGAAGAACTCCAGGAACTTATTAAATATGACGCTTATCTTCAGCATGCCATGTCTAGTCTGAGTCCTACCATATGTCACAGTGCTAATGCCGTATGTCTGATTGCTACTGTATAGTGACAATGATGATTTTTTTCTTTTTTTGCCTTGCGTCTTGTTTCTATCATGGACTGTGCTCCTATTTTACCTCTAGGGAGTTAGATGAAAATTCCTTTCCAGATTTCATACGTATTATTTATCTTCACAAAATCAAAAAATCAAGTAGGTTTAAAGGCAGTAGTATTTATGATCCAAGTTTCCTACAAATCATGTAGCAAACACCACCCTCTCAGGATTATAAAGCTTAGAATTATGTTTAATTGTGACAGTGCGCTGTAATTTCTTTTCCTTGAAGCATTAAATTATGGCGATACTACAGGATATGCTTTATGTCACTAGAAGAAACTTGTTTTGTTTTGCCTACAGCTTAACATCTTGTGGTAACAGACTCTATATATTCAGTTTATGGAGTAGTGAGCTTTCTGCCTGTTTTCCATATCCAGTAATAACAGCTCTCTCGCCCCGCCCTCCACTTTTTCCAAAAACTTGGTGCCATCTCATAATGTTTTTATTATTCCAGGAAGATGAAGTAGATGTAAAGCCAGCCACAAAATCTGAAGCTCCATTTACACACAAGATAGACATGAAGGCCCGATTTGAACAAATGGCAAAGGCAAGAGAAGAGGAGGAGCAGAGAAGAATTGAAGAACAAAAAATGCTACGCATGCAATTTGAACAGAAGGAAATTGATGCTGCATTGCAAAAGGTGATGCAGGTGGTTTTCGCATGCCCAAACTAGTTTGAGCCATTAGCAAAGTGTCAAGTGAGATCAGGTATTTGCTCCGTGGAGTCAGGAACCCCCAAAAGTGACTGGGTTTAGTTGGGGTGGGGAAGGGAAAGTAAAACAAAGCTAAGGAAATGCCCTAATGTTGAAGAGGTGGGAAGTGGGGCTCCACCCCCACCCAGGTGCAATAAATAATTCCCAGGGAGAAACTGCATCCTTTCTCTTTTGTTAGGATAAGAGAATCCTTGCTGTGTGACATTTCCCCTACCCAAGTCCTCCTTTGGGGCTCATTCTCCTTTCCCCACAACCTTAAAATTCATGTTAGCCACCCCAAAGTAATTAACTCTTCCCTTGCAGCAGAACCCCTGCAGCCATAACTCCAACATTGGGGAGGTCTCATCCCCTCAAAACAGGAAACCATGCCTGCAAATGTGCCCATGTCTGACAGGCAATTATATACTTTTAAGGTGCTCTGCATGAAAAGCCTTGGGTGCAACTGTTTACAATTTGGCAGCGTTCATCAATTCTGGAGGGGCTCCTATGCCTGCAAATTTTATCTACCACTGTGAAAATGTAAAGCATATTCTCATTTACAGTGAATAGAAGGAAAGCAGAGGTTTTGTTTTTAAGGGGGGAAAAATTGCTTCCCAATACGTCAATTAGAAAGAGTGCTTCGATAAGGCTGCAGCCTGTTGCTACATCCACAAGTTTAATCTTGGGAGTCAATGAACATCCCTAAAAAGTTGAGCTCTTAAAAACTGAAAGCCTATCCACGTGCTAATTCGTTAGAGTAAGAGATGATCTATTATCTAGCAGAAGCTCTAGGTACATGCAGTAGAACCAAGGCTTGGTTTTTTTGGCAAGCGGGCAAGGATTACTATTGCATTGTTCTACAAGGCCTAGAAAACACAAAACATTAAAGGCTAAAAAGACAATCTCCTGGTTATCCCACTGACTTGTTTTGAGACTTAGGCCTGCTTCCCTTTGCAGAACTCCATCCTTGCATTGTTTCAGTTGTCACACTAGTGTGGTTAGACTAGTGTGAGGATAGATCTTGAGAATAGCTGTACCTATAATAAAAAAAAATAGAAGGGACCCAGAGGATATTGTCCAAACCTCTGCAATGGAGGAATACGCAGGGATCAAACCTGCAATCTTTGGGCGTTATCAGTGCCACACACTACCCAAATGAGCTATCCAAGCTGACCATACTGGTACTGTTCAATGTGCTGTATAATGTGTTTCAGCATTTGTTGCAATTTATATTTCAAAATGCAGAAAAAGGAAGAGGAGGAGGAAGAGGATGGCAGCATTGTTAACGGCTCAGTCTATGAGGATGAAGAGCAGCAAGCACGATCTGGTGCTCCTTGGTTCAAAAAGCCTCTTAAAAATGTGTCTGTTGTGGATAGCGAACCAGTAAGGTTTACTGTTAAAATAACTGGAGAACCCAAGCCAGAGGTTACATGGTGGTTTGAAGGCGAAATGTTGCAGGACTGCGAGGACTATCAATATATTGAGAGAGGAGAAACCTACTGCCTTTACTTACCAGAAACTTTCCCGGAAGATGAAGGAGAATATATGTGTAAAGCAGTAAACAGCAGAGGAACAGCAGCTAGCACCTGTATTCTCACTATTGAGAGTAAGAGTTAGCATTTTTAAAAAGTTCTCAGATCTTTAGTTCTTGTTCATGTCTGTTGATCTTTTCTTAACTTTCTTTTCTTTTCTCTTCTCTAGCTGATGACTATTAATATCCTACTTTTTCTGGAGCCTTCCTTCCCTAAATTTACTACATCCATCTTTCTTTCTCTCTCCTGTGGTGGGGCCAACAAGAAGTTGTCTATCATTCCTCAAATAAGATACCCAATTGCCAGATTTATCTCTTGGTTTCAGACTGAAGTTTGGCAACAGAAGTTTAGTTCATTTGACAAACAATGGCTCAATTTCCACTTGTAAACAGCACTGTGGCTGCTTGTTAATACCACTGAATTGCTTGTGTGACAAGGAGATTATCAGGAAAGCCAAGCTGTTCATATGAAACAGCTTGTCATATGATCCCATCAAGTCTTCACCATGTTAATCAAAATGCATGACTGTCTTGAATGTGATCGGCTACTTCATGTAAGGTTACCCTAAGTAGCAGACTACTTAATGTTAGTTTTCATATAGAAAATTCAGCCAAAACCATATACAAACACAGTATTAAATTAAATCAAATCCAAAGACCACTTAATTCCTCCTACATAAAAATGATCTTTATTTCTTTGGTCCTGGAAGCTTTGAGAGCAAAAAGTATATTTTTTTGGTTAAACTATTAAGTAGCCAAAAATAATGTAGTGGTTTATTTTAAGTTATGCCTTTGTTTAATGCAACTTTTCCTTTAATATGCTTTAATAAAATTAAACCAATATTATATTGGCTTGAAAGCAGGATTATGTAACTAAATGTGTACACACAGTTGTATGTCATGTTCTTTGAAATAAAACATTTGCATTTGTTTTGTATTAGATGGTAGGCATTGTCCAGCATCTTGCTTGGAATATTGAACCAAATTTGTATCTTTCAGGTTGGAAGTGTTAGAATCATAGTGAATGATGTTTCAACTTACATCTCGTATTGTATAATTATTTACTGAATCATCTCACTCAGTATTTACCAGACACAATACAGAAATATGTATGTATAACAAGATATTACAGCCATGCTTTTTGCTACATGAGAAACAACCAACTAAACTCCAATATAGACTAAAATGTGTGCTGGAATGGAGAGATATGGAAGAAATTTGCATAATCTTCCATGGGATTTTGGCTTACTTTTATTGATCAGGACAACTGATTTACATTTTATGCAGGAGATAACTGGGTCTCTTCCTTACGTTGTACCAAATGACTTATTCTGTACCTGAACTGGAAGGTTAATAAATATGTTCAGTTCCTAAAATTGAGTATGTTCTTTATTTAATACTTGCACAGCTGCAAACACTGGAAGAAACGGTAACACTTCATCTTCCACTTGAAAGCTTTAAGTACCTGCCCCTTACCCCCAAAAAACCCACAGGAGACAAATTACCCATTAGTTTACATTTATTGAGAACTTATACAAAAACATTACAATTAATGTGTATTCATGAGTACATACAGTGTCAATATTGCAAGCTCAACACAACATACTGTAAAGCATTTGATTTACCTCACGTCCAAGCTGCATGTCCCTAAGATACTTCCCATCACAGTAGCCTTTAAAAGACAATCTTCTTTTTTTTACACGGGTAGTTTCTGTAGAGAACACTATCTTAGGACGAAAATGCATCTTGCATGCATATAAGATAAAGGTTGCATAAACACAGGACTTTCATAGGGTACTACCAGTAGGAAAGGAGTAGCTACTGTTTGCATTGTGTAGGGCCGAATGTTTTGCCTTATGAACTGCTAGTACACACAACAAAAATCGAAAAGTTCTTTCTACTGCCTAGATTATGAAAAGAAAGATTTCTCAGCAGCTGATGTAATATTTTCAGAAAGGTGAATGATATAGCCTACCTAGTTACTAAAAATAACTGCAATTTAAATGAATCTAAAGATCACTTTTTTAAACTAGCAAATCATATCCTATACAGCACACATACTGAAGGGTGATCTGTAAACATTGTTATTAGTTGAAATTAAGATCATCTTTCCAAACATTCATTACTCTCACTGCCTAACATTCTGTGACCGAGAAATTTGCACTTATTTTCCCCCTGCCATAGCACAAGAACCGCTCAAGGAAAACGAGGCAACTATGTATATAAAGGTTCGAACTCAATGAATGGAATGGAACCTTTTGATTCAATGCAAGGTTTCTGACAGAAATCAGACAAAACTGAATACCAAAACTACACTTGGTGCAAGAAGATGCCTGTAGGTCCACCAGCAAATTGATAATGAAAATAAAAAAATGCTTAGTATAAAGATTATCAAAGCAGATGCATAATCCCCTATGCCAACAATTTCATTCTAGTTTCTATTACATCCCTTCCCTTGAAATTTCAAGCTATGTTTATATTAAAAACTGAGCAGCGAAAACAAGCTGTTTTAAAATGGGGAAACAAAATCTAACAGAGATGAAGCTCTTCAGCACGTATCTAGTTCTCATATAATAATGAAATCTGACATGTTGAACTACAACAAAATATGAAGTGGCTCGAGGGAATTCAAGTACAACTATTAATTTAGTTGTGAAATGCAAAACATTATCTATGCTTGACTATTCAGCAAAGTGTAACTTGATAGATGGTTTGTATTATTACCACATAACAAATTATGGAACATTTATGGTCAAGCAAATAGCACTTTAAAGAATGAGAAGCGATTAAAACAGGCAAATTATACCCTACACCATTAAGTATGGGATACATTTAAAATCGGTATTGTTTTGCCAATTTTACCTTCTACATGGAGCCCTTCTATGGTCCATGCTCATCGGCTCATCATGGCCATACACTCAAAGGAATCCTCTTTATTGGAAGTAACTATCTCAGGACCTGATTTTATGAGCTATGATTTGGTGCTTGCAGCATCTTCAGCACTGTGTGTGAAAATGAAGGCAGGGTTTTTTGAATATTTTTCTTTGATGCAGAGAAAAGCAGGACTTTTGATAAAATCAAAGCATTTTATTAAGTGACAAACAAAAAACTGATGGTACTGCCTTAGCATCGTCTATCTAAACTGAAAAAAAATGCACCAGTTAAGCTATCTAAATAAGCCATATACAAAACATTTAAACTGGCAAAAATTTACAGCAATTCAGCTGAAATAGCAAAGTAGGAAGGAGTTTCCTATAAAAAGTAAAGATTTGCTGAACTGTTAACATTTCACTGGTAATACATGCTTTCTACAACTATTCTGCAAAATTCAAGTCTAAATTTCCCTTCTTTATCAAATAAGCAAGCTAGGTTATGTTTTATGGTGTATAACTTAAAATCCGTTATTGCCTTGGGAATGAAACACACAGTATGCTTGAATAAGTAGTATTGGGTATAACATCCTTTGAACATTATAAAAGCATTTGTGAAGGCTGTTGAAATTCTGACCAATATTTCCTGTATCTTGAAAAAATATTTTATATTCATTTGTAACAACTCTGTTATTGAGGGAAAAATAGTAAAAGTGACTTACTCAAAAATTATTGCAGCAATCCACTTATCTTTTAAAAATAAAGATACACATTTACCCAGAAATGTAAATAATTGTTTCAGACTTTCCATTGGAATGAAACCATGAATAGCAGAATACATTTGGGGAAGATATTGGCAGATTGCTTTTGAATACACAAGCACAAAAAATTCTCACAGGGACAACATTAATAAACTGAAATATGTATTTATACACTTCCTTAGGTTGTGCTTACCTGTGCTTTTTGCAGCAGAACCTAAGGTGGAAGGTCTGGGAAGGCACTGTGAAGTATAAATAATTGCACTGTTTGCAATTAATAAAGATTTTATACTTTAAATGAATCAAAATCAACAGCCTCCATTTGGTGAATGATAAAGAATCTGGTGAATTGTTGCTCTGTTTAGTTAGTAACTACACCATTTTCGAATAAGCTACAGACTAATCATGCAAAATATTTGATCTAGAGACTTTACAGCCTACACTAAATATATTTAATAACTTCCTAGTAGTCTTTTCAAAATTTAAATCCTAACCTAAATTGGGATAAAAATAATTCCCTCCTGATTCTACAGTACAACAAAATGCATTTCTAATTATCTGTGCAGTAAAACTACTTCATTTCTGATCTCATTTTGTTCTTTTCTTGCAGCCATCCTAGGAGTATACTCCAAAACAACAAAATAGTTTTCCAAAAATAAGGCTAATAAAGGTTTAGAAATTAACATATACTTCTATCACCAAATAAATGCAGACAACTGAAGACAATACAACTTCCTCCTGACAAGCATTTCAAACTTTTGTTTTTAACAATGCACAAGTTTTTATCTGAATATATCTCATTTTTGAACCCTAATGAACAATTATTACTTAGGTAAATGAAAATTTCTTTTGCTAAAGCTAAATAGCTCAAGAATACTTACCATTAAGCTCATACACATACATTTATGAACACCTAGGTTTCTGAATTAAGAAGCAATTATGATTTGCTAGAATATCAGCACTGTATTTTATTCCAACATAATATTCACACAGGTATGGCATTTGCATTATGTGGAACAGTGACAAAAAGATACTGTTGCAGTTCATCATTTTGTCATTCTGATGTACTTACAGTGCAATGCTCCTTGAAGGAACAATCAAGGATGATACACAGCACAGTCCTCCTCACCCCTACAGAGCTAGTTCTATACTGGCTGGATCAAACCTGCACTTCAACAGACAATGGCAAGACAGACTGTATTGCATGTAATCTAATAGATGCAAAAAAAGCAAACAGTGGATTTTAACAGTATACCAATTTTCAGTATGAATTAGTAAAAGTAAAAAAGTTTTATGGAGATTTTTCAAAATATAACTTAATGACTAGTCTTCAGCATTTTAAAACAGAGCTCATCTGCAAGACGTTTTTCTGTTAAGTACTCCCAGACTCCAAAAGGTATATTTCTAACACAAACACAGTTTTAGTAACTAAAATGCATATAATCCTTACTACACTGAATTCTTAAGCAAAGTGCTGCAAACCAATTGCTTAGCACATATTGCCTTTTAGAACGATTCAATAACAAGCCTGAAAAAATATACTAAAGAATTAAACCATGTATAAAAACAAATGTTAACTATAGCAGCTATATGGGTCTGAGACAGTGGTCATGGATAAAAAAGAAAATGCAACTGTTAATGCAGTAGAAGTATGTCAAGGAACATCTTCATGTACATGCAATTTTTAATCAAGTAGAAAGAGGAGGATATCAAGATGCTAAACAGCAAAATACAGTAATGAAAAAGATCCTTCTATAACTATTCTGCAAAGGGAGAATACCAATGTAAAGCTCAAACTTTCAAGGAAAAAAACCTTAATTGTGTACATGTACAGCATTACTAAGAAACCCTTGAATTCTCCGAGTACCCACATATCCAACTTACCGACACAGGAGGTTTCATATTATTTATTGTAAAGCACAAAACAGGCATTTAAAAGTGATCAAGTATACATTGAAAAAGTACATTTATATCACAAAGCATTGACCACATAATAGTTGCAAATACATTTGCTGGAATGTGTACATCTACACTAATGTACTAAAAACAAACCAATTTCCATTTCTACACAGAAATATTACCTCCTATCAGTAGTGATAGATATTTTGTACATTTTCAAAAAACACTATTTTTAAACCAAACAAAATTATGATCTTCAAGAAGGCGTCTGCATCCATACATTTAACAAAGGTTTTTTTCCCCCACATAATGAAGCAAATACTGTATTGTCCACTTCTTATTATTGGCCCTGTGCGAAGAAATACATAAGAGATACACAAAAAGTTAAAGAAAATCTTTTTTAAATTGTGCTAACTCAGGAGTGAAGCCTTTAAGAAAGAAAAATTGGTTAATGTAATGGTGGTGGCTTCCTGCATGGCTTCAAAAACCCTGGGAGGAGAAATTTTTTGATCAAAAACATTGACTGTATGCAAAGAAAGACACAGAACTCCAGTTAACAGAGCATCAATCAATTTAGGGTTATCTTTTACCAGGATAAATAATGCATACTCCAGGTAAGATATCAAAGTGGGAGACATGCAAAAAAACAAAAAACACCCCACGAGATAAAGGTAAAAAATAATAATAAATCACTAAAATATCAGCCAAATAAGTCAAGATTGTTATACCTGTGGTGCTGGAGGATGTTGTGGCATTCCTTGTGGACTTGTCTGGGCATAATAAGCTGCCTGCTGTCTATAGTATTCAGCCCAAGCTGCACTATAATCTGGCTGACCCGCTGGTGGGGCTCCGGCTGGAGCTGGAACTGCCTGACCTAGAACAAACATACATTACACAACTCTGGTGCCATAAAAGGGACAAATGAAGCTCAAAATAATCTCGTTTCTAACAAACATTACCTTGCTTCTTGTAATATTCCTCCCAAGCCTTTGAATAATCTTGTGGCTGCCCTTGTTGACCTGCAAAACCCCCCACATTTTAATGTAAACACAGCTCCCAGGTACACCAAAATTACAGACAAGAATACAGTGGAAGAGTTCTTTGCTGTTTTATTTGAAGAGATAATATTAAATCTCTAATTTGTATAATATTTTCTTCTACACATTGTTCCACAGTTTAAAATAAAGATTTAAGCACTGTATGCCTACATTTGAGCTCAGCATTTGTAGAATGGCTCATAGCCCCACCCCTCAAAAGTTGACGGCAGAAGTGTGTGTGGGGAAACCTATAGCTGAGATGCCCCACTCCATATTAAGTATATTGTTACATACATAAACTATCCCACCAGATCCATGTTATTGCCCCCTCTGTGAGAACTGTATTGCTGGGGGGGGGGAATGTACAGCACGTATACACAATATTCTACAAAGTGGGCACACAGGAGTCACTGCCGTGTTCCTACAAGGTGAACCAGCCCTGAAGTGTATCAAACTGAGAAAGTTTGAACATTACTTCTCCCAACACTGCTTCAAAAATTAATAACGCATTTCCTTTCAAATCATGTTTAACACACATTTAACGACACCAGATTTTTCAATTGCTGCCTATGCAGTACATAGAGGAGTCAGGCTGGTCAATTCCTAGTGACCACATGGGTTCCTTTAAATTAGCTACTGATTAATTGTGTATGTTTTAATTAAATAATAAAAATTAGATTTCCGAAGCATATTATATATTTATACTGAATGAAGCGAGATCGTTAGTCTTAAAGTTGCAAGTGTCAGCAATTTTGAAACAGAAAAGGGTCACAATAAAAACTAAAAGAAATCAAGCCTGCCCTTTATGTTTTCCCCATGCCTTCTAAGTGAGTTGGCATGTAATGGTGGGAGAAGGAACTCAAGGGATTTAGAAGCACATCCTGTCATTCCTCCAAAGAACTATCAGATATATGGAGTTAAACTTTTAGCATCACAAAGAATCCTGTGAAGTTGCTTAACCTATGAGATAGAAGCCATCTCCTGAGCTTCATATATAATATCATGAGCCCCCAATTTCAGGTAATAACAATATACATATGAAATTAAAAGTTCTGTAACTGGCTCATATCTTACTTTGGAATCAGACAATTCCAACTATAAGGACATTCATACTGATAAAAATGGCTGAAGGCAAAGTACTGCTATATTGATGTGTCTTTTCCGCAAGTTGTAATTTATCAGACCAAAAAGTGGCCTCCAAGTGTCTACTGTTAATTCTATTTCTGAAATAATCAAGGCGGCCCAGATAGGATAATGTTCGGGAATCTTTTAAGTACTGAACACCTTAGGAAAACGGCAGAATAGAAATATTGAAGTAATGTTTAACATTAATGTGATATTTAAAGTATAGCATCTTGTTTCAATTTATTGATGCATGCTTTAATATCTTACTATAAACAAGATATTAACTTGAAATTAATCCATGAAAGGATTAATTCTACATAATTTTTAAATACATCACTGTATAGTCAAAGGGAGTTGAGGGGACACATGAACAAGAAATACATGCAAAAAATTAGTGCCAAGTTGTAGTAAAACTTTTGCCAAATGGAAATTGTTATACTAACAGAACAACTTGGTTGGATACTGCTCTTAGTGCACAGTAGCAAATGTATTATTATTTATTTTCTGACATTTAACTTAAGGTGATATACATGGTTCCCAGATAGTTGCCCATCTAAACACCGTAACTGCTTAGCTTCAGCAAGGTGCTGACATTATTGGACGCATACTATACACTGGGACTTAAGTCTTTGAATCTGAAGCTATGTAACATTCTGGAGTGGAGGGCAAAGATATTTCCTGCAGTGATGCTAATAAGTTACTTTTACAAATATGTCACAGTCATAAAATAATAGCCTTGGATATGACTACTAGAATCTTTGAATGGATCCAAAGATTCCACTGCATCATGTAAGGCATTTTTGCTTGTCCACAGGAGTATATTACTGACTCAACCACCCTCTGTTCTCAAGAGCCATTCTAGAGAGTCTAACTACCTGAAACCAGGTTATAGGGGTGCATTACTTCTTTCAATATGCCCCTCCACCTGAGGGAAGCACTTTCTACTCAAACAGTTGGGTCTCTGGATCCAAACCTCTATTTTGCTCTAACAAGGTTTGAATAAATTTGTAGCAGAGTAAGCAGTAGAAAACTACAAACAAGGGAATTAATTCATACTAGAACTACTGGTAAAGTTGTAAATATTGAGAAAGCAGTACTAGGTCTTAGCAGTTTCTTAAGAGAATCATCATATGGAATTGCTGTATTTGAACTAGTCTGTAGATCATATATGCCAGGTTGATTAAAAACATTTGGAAGAACTCTAAACTCGAGAAAATGCCTACCTTTATCTGCTAACAAGGCTATTATGCCCTCAAGAGCTAATTTGGCATTCCTTGAAATCCGACTGAAAAAACTAGTCCTGCATATACTCTATTTTAAAATCTCTGCTCCACAACTCAGATTCAGTCATGCCTTTAATGAAAAACATGGCAATAGCAAGAGAAGGGCAGAATAGTCGTGACAATCACTATTCTCTTCCCCCACTCTGCCACACACACAATCAAATGAATCCAGGAGTAATGATTAACATAATTTTAATTTATGGGCACACCCAAGCACAAATACCAGAATGAGGCTGGTCTACATTAAGAGATTTAGCATCCTGTCAGACCTGCATATATTTCCTTAATTGAAAATACCTGGCTAACCTTATGTCTGAAATATATGGGATTTTTTTGGTAAATTTCTGAATTATGCTCATTAAAAACAACAACCAGGATGTGATAATGCTATAAGAATGCTTAATGTCCCTTGAAATTCCAAAAGCGCTCAAGTCTCTCTCAATCACATTTTTCTTGTTCCTGCCTCAACCTAACTCACATGGCACAGCTTCACGTTTCCTCTCTGCTCTTTGCAGGCACAGTGACACTGAATTCTGGTGTGTCCTTACATTAGAGGAGAAAGAACTACATGGGTCTTGTCATGACACACATCTGGCATGAATGGAAATGCTGGCTCATGATAGAACTGTGAGATGGTGTCTATTAAGTGTGGCACTTTTCCATTTAGCTAGCTAGAGATATGCTCGTTACTGGCAGCGTACATCATCTGATATGATGATGGTCATTAAGTATTAACATTAACAACCATTAGGTTGTTGTTATCAAGCACTGATAACTCCACAAGGTAGGGAAAAAGACTGAGATGTTTTAGGTTACAAAATCTAAGTTACTCTACACTTCATGCAAAATAGCTATCCTTGCAATTCCCCGAGAACCCACTTTTCTTGATACATAATGAAGAGGTATTCATAAGACTCCCAATTCTTAATTTCAGGAGCAACCGGGTAAATTGTCTTGCTACTTAAAAAAAGCATATGAAACAGAAAAGCTTTTTAGAGAAGTAAATAGTAAAAGCCTCCTTTTTACATCAATAAAAATGTAAAACATACCCATTTTTTTATAGTACTCTTCCCATGCCTTGGTGTAATCTACCTGCCCTGCTGGTGCTGGATTTGGCTGATCTCCTACATGAAAAGAAAGTTGAAAGAAAAATATTTTTTTTACCAACATGCATAGAAATACTGGCAGAGATAGTTCTGCATTTAAATTTACACACATTATGCGAAGTCAACAGCTGACAGAGACCAAAATACCCACAAGGTCAACTGGAAGGTATCTCACAGCACAATGAGAAAAATTACATTATGGGTGAGTGACAGTCACTTATTTAGGAACTGCAGAGGAAAAGCTTTGCCATATTGAGATGCCAACACTGAAATGTAGAAGCATACAGCTGATGCAAAATACAACATACACATTTTCCAAGTAGTTTAAAGCAATGATTCTGAAACTGGTATTTTTTTTACAGTCAAAGACTCAAGGCATAGGACATACATGATGACTGTTGGTGGGCACCCCACATCAATCAATGTCCTTTCTTCAAAAGGTCAATAACAAAAAAATCCTTCCACTGATTTGTATGGAGCCTGGTTAAGAGTTGCCTCAAATAATAATAATTTATTATTTGTACCCTGCCCATCTGGCTGGGTTTCCCCAGCCACTCCTTTGCTCTATCAAGGCTCCCTCAGATTCCAATTTGACAAAGTCTGGTCTATATACCATGATGGCCACGTGTCTTAAAATGTGCTGACAAGATTGCAACATTTGGGGCTTTTAAGTTTAGAGAAGTAAGAAGGTACAGAAAGGTACATACAATTATGCATGATGTGGAGAATGTAAACAGTGAAAAGCTTTTCTTCCTCTCACAAAATACTAGAACTTTAGTGACATCCAAGGAAACTGAATCTTGGAAGATTCAGGACAGGAAAAACTTGAGGTAGAGATGGCCACTGACTTGGAAAACAAAGAGGATTGGACGTGATCCAGCAGGCACTTCCTAGGTTATGCTGATTCCCCTTGCAGAAGCTGGTAATCTCTAGTCTCAATGCACCAGCATGCCACATAGTGCTCAACACAATTTTCAATTCTAGTCTTAGAAATAACCAGCATTCATTTTTGCAACACATCTTTTTTGTTATAGCATCAAATTCTCAGAATTTCAGGTGAAATTTGTGAGGCAAGACTCTTTCTCTCAGATTATATGTGACTATCTGGTCAAAACAATGCCCTGGATTCAAAGTTTGAATGAACTCAAGGAAGTTCATGAAATGAAATTTTGCCACCCCTCCCTCCCACCAACTTGTGCCTCCCTGAAAAGCCTCTTCTGCGGACTGGAGATTGTGGGATGGGAGAATCACTCCAAATTGAGCAGACCTTTCCCCACATTATTCAGGAGAGGTCCCTGAAGAGCTTTTTCGAAGAGTTAAACCTTACTTCAGTGAACTTCCTTAAAGTTCTTAGGATCCAAGCCTCCAAATACAATGATCTTACAAAACTGATTGGGTACCTTGTCCATTGGTCTGAGTGGCTGGTGGTGCACTAGGCGGAGCTGCAGGTGGTGGCTGTGCTTGCTGCTGATAGTAATGAGCATAATAAGCTGCCCATGCTGCTGAATTAGGGTCTGTTGGCTTACCTAGGAAATTAAACATTACTTTAAGTTCAACATATCTTTGGTAGGCTTCCTTTATTTTCCATAGGCTGTAGTTTAGTCACACAGTTCCTGTCTAATTGGCCGTATACAAACCATATTTTGGTTGAAGGCTGCAATCCTAAATACACTTATCTTCAACACTATGGCATGCACAGGATTTTGCTTTAAGTCAAAGTAGCCCAGGTCACTTTCTTAAACTTTCAACAGTACAGTGGTGCCTCGCAAGACGAAAAGAATCCGTTCTGCGATTCTCTTCGTCTAGCGGTTTTTTCGTCTTGCGAAGCAAGCCCATTGACGGATTAGCGGCTTTTAGCGGCTTATCTGCTGATCCGATCAGCTGATAAGCGGCTTAGTGGCTTAGAAAAGGGGGGGGGGAGGAAAAAAACCAGCAGGAACTCGCAAGACATTGTCGTCTTGCGAAGCAAGCCCATAGGAAATTCGTTTTGTGAAGCACCTCCAAAACGGAAAACCCTTTCGTCTAGCGAGTTTTCCGTCTTGCGAGGCATTCGTCTTGCGGGGCACCACTGTATTTAGTTTGTAGTCACGTGACTCAAATTGCAATCCTATGCAAACTTCCTTGGTAGTGAATGTCAATAAATCAGTAGGATTTGTTTCAGAGTCAACATATTTAGGAATTTAAAAAAATAATGTACCATTTTATCTCTCGTTTTAAACATGGAACTCAATGCAATCGAACACCATCTTGGCTGGACACAAGAATACATGTAGTTTTTTAAACTTTCTCCTTACCAGGATCTGGAGGATTCGGTGGCTGCCAGTGCGGATAAGCATTACCCCACCCTTGCGGAGCATATGGTGCTGGAGGGCCACTAAGGAGGAAGCGTATGTGCAATCATTATTAAATAGAAATGCGACAGCAACAAAATACAGCAGCTGCAGCTACTTCAGACTTCTAAACAAGTCACATGATTGCCACTGGTGCTTGGAGGGGCAGAACCCCGAATTTACAGCACTTTCCACACCCAGTGCTGGAACACCCTATTTCTGGGGAAAGCTCTAATTAGCTATTTGCAGCTGCAACTACTGTAGCAAATGCATTAAAATCAATCCTGGAAATGGGTTGAAACCAAAGGGTTATGCAATAATGTTTTTGGTTACTTGGTGAATAAAAATGTTAATTTACTAGCACTTAGAAAATGTGTTATTAGGCAGCAAAAACAAGTTCTGGCCTGAATTCTACTGATGTAGCCCTGTGTTTGGGAGTGGGGAGAGAGTGAAGGTGGAGAAGGGGTCTGCTCAGTTTTGTGGTTAAGTAGCTGTCAAAACAAAACCCACCCCAGTAGCAAAAGGGTTTGTGATTTCTATTTGATACCTTTGCCAATTTATTTATAAGAGTAAGTTACTTACTGAGGTGCAGGACCAGGAGGGCCAGGTGTATAGGGAGCTGGATTGTAAGGTCCCATTGGAGCCCCAGGAGGTGGCCCAGGGGGCCCATGTGGCCCAGGGACAACACCATGAGGTCCATGTGGCACAGGTGGTCCCAAAGGATTTACTGGACCCTGAAAGCAAAGATAAATGACATGGATTAAGTTGCTATCAACCAACTGTAAGAACAAGCTTGTTCCAATATCCAACTAATGCTCCTCTTCTCTAAATATTTCCTTTGGGGAAGAAATTCCAGCTCTCCATCCCTCCGGAAATCCTTTGCTCTAAAAAGATTCTGCAGTCACACTAACTTTTACAGAACTCACATTATTTGGTTTTCATGTAGCTTCTTGCAGTAATCAGTGGACTAAGAAGACATTCAAACTTAGAAGTACTAGCTCCTTGACTGCTAACAGTTCACGGGATAAAAAGCAATTGTACTAGGGCAAATAGCTTGACATATTCGCTACTCAAATAGTTCTATGACATGTGAGAAAATGCATCAAGAATGCAAGGTATATTTTGTGTATTTCCCACCAAAGCTGCCAATTACTACTAGAATCATGAGGAAACTTCCGCACAACTATCATAGGAGCTGGTTTCCTCTTACTTTACATAACAATGAAAGAAATATGGTTTTCCAGAATACTTACTCCAATCTTTTCTTCTATGAGCTGCCGAGCATAGTCAATCTGCTGTGGTGTCCCCCGGATGGTAAACAATTTCATATTTGGATCTGCATTTGGTGGGGGGTTTCTTTGCAGTTCTATTCTAGCACCAGATTGCTGGCTAATGCTCTTGATAGTTTCACCACCTAAAATTTTAAGTACAAATTATTGCACTGAATTTGTTGCTAGTTCCTAAAGAAACAGAGTAGGGAAATTTTAAACAAGTCTATGCTACCCTGAAGAAATATTATCAGTCTAAAACAGAGCAAGACATCTTGAACAGATTCACTTCAGGCTGTATTTGAATTTGTGGTGGGAACCTTTTTTTGTTCCATTGTTTTACTGGCCCTATTCAGGAGGAGGAGGAGGAGTAGGAGTAACAAGTCACACATTCTCTAGCTCCTGAAGGAAAAGTGACAATTCCACCACCTCAGTCCCAGTGCCTAATTAATGACAGTAAGATGTTGTCACACATCACTCAACACTGAATACAGCTACCCCATTTAGAAAATCTCAGTTTAAATGTAACAGAAGATAGAAAAGCGATCTGCCAAATAAATCGAGTTTATTACCTTTCCCAATAATTAATCCAGTTTTTCCAGTCGGGACAATGAAGTTAAATTCTTGCAATCCACCAGGTGGTCCCATGTTCCAATTGCCCTGACCTCTACCTCGTCCACGACCACCAGGTCCTGGACCACCAGGATTGCCAGCCTAGATTGAGACGAATAAAACACAACAAAATCAGAAATAATTTGAAATAACTGCAACCTAAAGAGACTAGCAATTTTCTGTCAAAATTACAAAAATACGATGCATAGTGTCTAAAAAAGAGGAACAGTATTTTTGCAGATGTTGGAGAATCTATGTTACCTTTTTCTGATGCTTCTGATACATCAAAGTCAGCTGAATGAAAAGCATTTGGGCCAAGGAACCATGAGGATGGGTAAGGAAGGGATAGGGGTTTAGCTAAAATATGGCATACATTTTATGTGCACCTGGGGCAGAGATGTGAAACAAAAAGCATAGCTACCACTAGCAAGTGTCTGCCCAGGGTATACTGCTTCAAACTGACATGACATGAGTATTGCTCTATATAGTGGGGTAGGAGAGCTGATATTTCACAATTGGCAACCAAAGGAGTGCATTTACCTCCATACCAAATAAATGGCATGGAATAGGGTCCACACTTAGCCCTTCTTTGACATGCTATTTTATTTTATTTTTTGTATGAGCCTCTACCTGCAATCTGAAGTAACTCAGTGCAGACATAGCTTTAGGGATACAAAAGGCACCCTGATGGACTAGACCAATGGCCCATCTTATTAAGCATCCAGCTCTCCCAAGGATCAACCAGATGCCTATGGGAAGACCGCAAGCAGGATGAGCACAACCACCTTAGTGAAAACCATGTCTTTGACAAACAACCTTACCTATCAATGTCATCTGTATTTCCCCAGAATGATAGCTTTCAGTCAACAATCTTTCTATGTACACTGCTAATCGGCAACACCATGCTTGGCAAACACAGCGTTGGCTAACCCACACTGAGGTGAGGCTCAGCATTTATCTATCCCACTGAAAACCATCAAATGCCACAAAGCTTAGGACAAAGTTCCATTAATCCTAGAATTAAAGTGTCTCATTCCATCAGTTATACATATGAAAGCACGCCCCAGAAACTGATGAGAACTTATTTCATACCATTAAATTATTTTGCAAAATATTTTTTCCTGAATTGAGGATTTCTGTAGCCTTGCAGTAGTGAATAAGAATCACAAACAGGGACTGACAATTTGCAGAGTTGATGTTTTCTTTTAACCCAGAATGGCTATCATAGGTAGGCTAGTGGATATTTTTGGTTTCAAGGCTAGAAATTTGAGAGCCAGTGTGGTTCGCGTCTCCGCTCCTCCACATGCAGCTGCTGGGTGACCTTGGGCCAGTCACACTTCTCTGAAGTCTCTCAGCCCCACTCACCTCACAGAGTGTTTGTTGTGGGGGAGGAAGGGAAAGGAGAATGTGAGCCGCTTTGAGACTCCTTAAGGGGAGTGAAAGGCGGGATATCAAATCCAAACTCTTCTTCTCTTCTTAACACAGCTATTTAAGTAACTATCACAAATACTAAAGCTCCCATTAGCCCACTTCCTTTGAAGTTGAGAAATGTATTCAAATACAGTGGTGCCCCGCAAGACGGAAAACCCGCTAGACGAAAGGGTTTTCCGTTTTGGAGGCGCTTCGCAAAACGAATTTCCCTATGGGCTTGCTACGGAAGACGAAAGCCCATAGGGAAATCTCTGGGACAGCGGGGAAGCGCAGCGCATTTAGAAGCGCTCGGGGAAAGCAGCGCACTTCGCTGCTTTCCCCGGAGTGCTTTTAAATGCGGGCGGCTGGGAGGGAATCCCTTGGCCCCCCGCGGGACTTCCCGAAGCTCTTTTTAAGTCCGGCGGGGGGCCAAGGGATTCCTTCCCAGCCGCCCGCTTTTAAAAGCACTCTGGGCAAAGCAGCGCACTTCGCTGCTTTGCCCAGAGTGCTTTTAAATGCGGGCGGCTGGGAGGGAATCCCTTGGCCCCCCGCCGGACTTCCCGAAGCTCTTTTTAAGTCCGGCGGGGGGCCAAGGGATTCCTTCCCAGCCGCCCGCTTTTAAAAGCACTCTGGGCAAAGCAGCGCACTTCGCTGCTTTGCCCAGAGTGCTTTTAAATGCGGGCGGCTGGGAGGGAATCCCTTGGCCCCCCGCGGGACTTCCCGAAGCTCTTTTTAAGTCCGGCGGGGGGCAAAGGGATTCCTTCCCAGGCGCTTGCGTTTAAAAGCACTCCGGGGAAAGCAGCGCACTTCGCTGCTTTCCCCGGAGTGCTTTTAAATGCGGGCGGCTGGGAGGGAATCCCTTGGCCCCCCGCGGGACTTCCCGAAGCACTTTTGAAGTCCGGCGGGGGTCCAAGGGATTCCCTCACCGCCGCCCGCATTTAAAAGCGCTCGGGGGAACACCTGCCCCAGCCGCCCCACTTCGGAACGCTGTTCCGAAGTGGGGCGGGGGGGCGGGGACACCTGCCGCCGCCGCCCCACTTCGGAACAGCTTTCCGAAGTGGGGCGGGGGGGGGGGGCGGGGACACCTGCCGCCGCCGCCCCACTTCGGAACAGCTTTCCGAAGTGGGGCGGGGGGGGGCGGGGACACCTGTCCCATCCGCCCCACTTCGGAAAGCTGTTCCGAAGTGGGGCGGGGGGGCGGGGACACCTGCCGCCGCCGCCCCACTTCGGAACAGCTTTCCGAAGTGGGGCGGGGGGGCGGGGACACCTGTCCCATCCGCCCCACTTCGGAACAGCTGTTCCGAAGTGGGGCGGGGGGGGCGGGGACACCTGCCGCCGCCGCCCCACTTCGGAAAGCTGTTCCGAAGTGGGGCGGGGGGGCGGGGACACCTGCCGCCGCCGCCCCACTTCGGAACAGCTTTCCGAAGTGGGGCGGGGGGGCGGGGACACCTGTCCCATCCGCCCCACTTCGGAAAGCTGTTCCAAAGTGGGGCGGGGGGCGGGGACACCTTCTGAAGGCGGGCAGGGGGCGAAAGTCTTTGTCCCCCCTGCCTGCCTTCCCAGGGGCTTTTAAATCGCCCCGGACAGCGGAGAAGTCCTCCGCTGTCCCAGGGTTTTTTAAAATGCTGGGGGTGGGAAGAAAAGCCCTTGTCCCCCCCCCAGCCTTCAGAAGAGGTCCGGGGACAGACTGTCCCCGGACCTGGTCTGAAGGCGGTTTCCCTAGGAACGCATTAATTGATTTTCAATGCATTCCTATGGGAAACCGTGCATCGCAAGACGAAAAAACCGCAAGACGAAGAGACTTGCGGAACGAATTAATTTCGTCTTGCGAGGCACCACTGTACATTTTAAAAGAAACCCAGCAGTATTTTATAAACCACTTGATTTCATAAACATTCCTAGCAGCTATGAACCAACCTGAACACTTCGAAGAAGATCCGTAATAATTTCTGCTGCATGTTGGCATCTGTCTGGAGGTCCTGTGATTTGGGCTATTCTGTCTGGAGTTGTTCCATCATCTGGAAGAGGAATGGAATATTAAAACAATTTACTTTAAAAATTAGGAGAAAACCTCTGAATTTTATGTCATGTACATATAAGCAGTTCACCTGGTTTGAACTGTATCCTCACACCAGCATCATTCTGTATCTTTTTAATCATTTCTCCATTTCTTCCAATTACAATACCAACCGCAAATCTTGGAATTGGTACCTGAAGAAACAAAACAAATTTTCAGCAAATGTTTCAAAGCAATCAAAAGTATTTATCTAGGTTTACGTCACTACTTTGACACATCTCAAACATACAAGCAACCCACAATAAAGCCGCCATGAAGGGGATTAGGTTAACAAAAGGTCAGAGAACAGTACTGTCAGGGGTTCAGGAGCAGAGGCGAGGGCAAGGGAGGAAACAGAGAGCGAGGGGGAGGAGGCAGAGGAAAAGATGAGTGATGACGACGACCCGAGATCTCAGAGTCTTTCCAGTGAATCAGAAGATTCACAGAAAGGAGCACCAGTGGCCAGAACAAGGGGGGAACCTAGGGGGACACCCCAGGAAGAAGGGTCCAGAGGGGGCTCAGAGGGGAGCAGTTGGAAATCAGGACCAGCGTCACCAACAGAGAGCAGGGGAGAAGGGCGCCAGGTATCAAGCGCTGGCAGCTCGCAACAGGAGGGAGGGCACGAGTCAGGAGTGGCCACACCTCCATCGGGGAGCGAAGAAACGGTCAGGCGGAAAGTGGAAGGTTGGGCGCGCGCGCCAAGTTCAAATGCACAGGAAGGTGGCGCAGTAAGCAGCCCGGAAAGGGAGCCAGGTCCTAAAGCCCGGCGCAAGGAGACAGGAGGGTCCGGGGGGGTCCGCGTCAGAAGAATCCCGGAAGGAAGAGACCACGGGGGGCAGAGGGACCCAGAGAAGAACGGTCAGGCGGAAAAGGTGGAGTAAGACTAGGTTAGTAAGCTGGTGCACAGGGGGCGGAGACTCAGACGGAGCTTCGCCGGTCTAACCCATAAGACGTAGAGCTGCACGCAGCAGCTTGAGAATGGAAACTGTAACTCAATAAAGACTTTTATAAAGTGAACGCTGGCTAGCGTGATCCTCTGTGAGCTAGGATCTGAAAGCAGCTCTGACAAGTACGAAAATTAATAGCTGTAAACCAGGCTTCCTCAACCTCGGCCCTCCAAATGTTTTTGGCCTACAACTCCCATGATCCCTAGCTAGCAGGACCAGTGGTAAGGGATGATGGGAATTGTAGTCTCAAAACATCTGGAGGACCGAGGTTGAGGAAGCCTGCTGTAAACCTTTCCAAGCTATTTTTTCTAACAAAATACTTAATACAACTCATAAGTATCATAACCACTATGTTTTAGAGAAACAGTTCAATAATTGCCAAAAAGTTCATCACTAAGTTTATAGGGGCCAAAAAATGAAATAAAAATCTGTTATTATTCTTTTTATTTATATCCTGTCCTTTCTTCTGGAAGAATCAAGGCAGCTTACAGCTAAAACAGAAACAGCTAAAAACATAGAGGGAAAAGCAATCACTAAAAAACAACAATACATTAATAGTATACACAAACATATCATTACAATAAAATAAAATATACTTTCCTGCCCTTTATTCTAATTTGAAGAAAAAGAAGTGCTCTGAAAAAGACACATTTCATAAAATGTTCTCATTATACTCACATCTAATCCTTCATTTCCTCCTATTCTTGAGCCATATTCATTGCGCACCTCTCTAAAACCACCTTGATCACGAATTAGGTCCAAAACCATTTCCTTGGCTTGCTAAAAGAGAATGAGGTATAATTCAGATGCAACAATCTTAAAATTAATTCATATAAAGGAACATTATTTTTTAAAATTAAAATATCATCTTACTTGAACTTTGTAAGGATCTCCTGTGATTCTAAGAGGTTTGTCTGCTCCAGTGTTCTGTGGTCCATCTTGAATCATTACCATTTTTACACCAGCTCTCTCCTATATTCAACAAAATTAATCTGTACAGATCATGCAAATTTAGTATTTTAATGCATTAGCCCACAAATTAATTTTTTTCAGCTTACCTGAAGTTGCTTTATTGTCTCTCCACCTTTTCCAATAACTAATCCTGCTTTGCTAGCTGGAATCATAATTTCCTGGACTGCATTTCCTGGACCATCCCCATGATGGAATCCTGGCGTAGGCCTTCCTTTTTCAACTATCTGATCAAGTAATCTCTTTGCAGACCTTGAAAAATATACAATTTATAATAGTGGCAAGACTGGGGGAAAACATAACTGGAACAAACAGCAGAGTCAAATGGGTGATGGCTAACTAGAAAAGCAAGTAATCTGCTTAACAGTAAATGAAAATCTGTGACTCTTTACAGTGCCCACAGCACTTCCATTTAGGAAGGAGGACAAGAAACATGTCATTGAGTATAAGCAGCATGGCTGCGAAAAGAAAAAGGCAGGGCATGCAGACTATCGAAAACACAGAACATGAAGATCTGCAGAATAATGCAGATAAGAGAAAGGTAGGTTAAAATGTACTGGATATACCTGGGGGGAAACCTCAAACTATACAAGTTTAGCCATGCCTAAACAATGATCATTCTTCACCTAGGACATTAGAAAGTAATTTCTGACATAGTACACTATGCTCTTTAACATACAGAACCATCATTAAAAACACATCAGCCTATTTGAAAGTTTTAAGCGAACACTTACTGTACTGACTCTGGGGTTCCAGTTAACATGCAAGATCTTTCAGGCATGCCACCACTATCTATAAAATGGAAATAGTACAGAATTAATACTACTAAAGAAATCAGTAGCTAGCAGTTATGCATTAAAACTGAATTACATATTCAAAAGGTACTCAAAATCAATTGTCCAAAATGTATCCAAATTTTAACCCATTGCTTTTTCCCAAAATAGTTTCTCCTAAAGAGTGGAAAATAATTAAAAACACTGGTTTGGTTGTAACATTATTTGCTTGTGTTCCATACTTTTCATTAATAGAACAGGAAATGAAATAGTTACCAGGTGCAATCTGTATTTTGCATCCAGATTCTTGCTGTATGCGAGAAATCTGTTCTCCTCCTCTGCCAATTACTTGAAAAATGGACAAACAAACCAGAATTATTGCACGAATTGCATTCAGTATATTTTAATTACTTTATAGCAAGGTTACACTACTTACTGAATCCAACCATTCCATCAGGAACTTTGTATTCTTCTGTCATTACAGACCTGAAAAAAATAACAAAAACTATATTGCACCTTGCTTGGAATTCTCTCAATAAACTTCAGAATTATATTGTGTTATATAGTTCCTATTAGTTTTTTTCTTTGCCAGATTTGTAGTTTTGCAAGCCTACAAATGATAGTAATTTTATCAGTAGCCAATTATTTTAAATGAATAGGTACAATAATATCAATACTTTGCATGGATTTGAATTTCATAATCACTACATGTGATTTAAGGCAGAGGTTTGCACAAGAGGACTTCCACTTATGCAACAGGATTTTACCTTGCTCTTCTCCATCCTGCACCCCCCTACATGCCTCTAAAATTTACTCTGGTTTTCCCCAATATGCAAGAGCAGATTTGGGGGCATATAGGAGGAAGGAGAGGAAGGTTAAGCCCCACTGTGTGAGTGGAGAGCTATTCTGCTCACACAAGAACAGCAATGGACAATTTGTGACCATTTGCTGGGGATGCAGGAGAAAACATGAGTCAGGTGGAGATGCCTCTGAGTCCACATAAATAGAAAATAGCCCTGTCTACTTTTAATTTAAATACAGAAGTCACAAATAACAGCAAATATATGAAAAGCATATGTAAAGAGAAAGAAAAGATTGGGGAAATGTAATAAAACTACATGCATGATCTATCCTACAATGCAGGAGGAAATTCACTAATGAGCATGTTCTTTTCATTTACCTTTTCAAATGAACCCTATCAAGCTGATTTAAGCCTTATTTCTTGTCCTTAAACATAATAACACCCTTGCTGATCCAAGCTATTTTGAAAGAGGCAATGATTTCTCTGTCATACTGAACTGACTGGCATCTTATTTTCAAAGAGATTTGAGTAGCAATGACAGATTTGCTTACATTGCCATCAAAGTAATAATATCCTGATTCAATTTTAGCTGAAGGCAGTAAGAGAACGTTAGTTTAATATGGATGGCATATTTTTAAAAATCATGCTTTTTGGAAAGTGGCATGGTTACTCTAAGAAACCACACACACATGCTACATTATTAATCAGCTGCCTGTTTCTAAAATATGCCTTGAAGGCTCAGATATGTAGCTCACACAGCTAAGCACCCAATCCTGTACAATGCTTGCTTAGAGGTACGTAATAAGCACAAATATACCAACTATAAGGGAGTAATACTATACACATTAGCTGAAGTAAAGCAAGCTGATGCAAGTTAAACTGGTGTAAAGTTACACCAGATCCAAATTTCCTGGCAGTTTTTAGGTCTATTCACAAGGGACAAATTAAATTTGCAAAGTTGATGAATTAACATACTGGAGTCATTCCTGCTTGGGATTGTTATATGCAATTTTGAAGTACTTTTATAAATTTTTGGAAGAAGTCAATATGAACAGTTACATCTTAGAAGAATCAGAAAAAAGTATCCTACCTCTGTTGCTGATGCATGGGTGGCATCTGATTTCCAAAGGCTAAAATAAATATATACGGTAAATACTTTAATTCCATTAAATGCTCTGGAATAAATGACAACGGGTGCAACAGACAGCCTACCATATGAACAATTTGCATATATATTAACTTTTTTCATCTCTCCCATTCAACCCAAAGTATCACAACTACAATTACAAACCTAAGCCCATGTAGTGGGAGTAATCCTCACTGAACTCAACAGATAGAGGTGGGTAAGACTGCACTATACTTATCTCACATGGGGAAATACAGCACTGGGTATAATAGCTGAGGTCAGACAGAGCACCAAACCATGAATTGATGATTGAACAAGCCTAGAATGAGACAGAGGCTTAGATTTTTGTCCTGTCGTATGCCCAGTGTAACCATTTCCTTCCAACTTTGCTGATAGCTGAGAACAAGCAAACTATGACTGAGGCTTCACAAGGTATATCTGGATTGCAAATCAATATCAAACCCTGGTATGCATGGAAAACAGACATAATCCGCCAGCCAGAAAGTAAAGACAAATTATAGATTACTACAAACTGAGAAGAAATGAATTAGGTCAAGAATACAAGGATAGGAGAGCAAGGACCAAACTCACTGTTTTTCCTACTCTTATGCACAACTTCCCCCCTCTCTCCCTACCCTTATACAGCACATTATTATGAAGTAAGATCAATGGAACTTGTCTCTTCAGTGGGCAGAACATTTTTGCCTTCACCTTTAAGGTTTCTTCTCCTATCCCAATGAATAAGTAGTCAATAAACACACATTAGGATTTTCTTTGTGTTGGGGTAGCACACTATATGTACTTAGGTATGAACAATCACCAACCCAAAGTCCTATCTCCCACTCTCTTTTGAAGCAAGGGATAGGAGTTGTATGTGGCTTGCCACTTTAGTAACAGAATATCACTGGCTCTATCCAACACTGCAGCTTCACTAGCACAAGATATTGCAGTGTTAGCAAGAAAACGTCCCTCTCCTGTTCCCTTCCACAAAATCAGCTTGTTTGGGGAACCCACTGGAGCAGATGGATCGGACAGAAGAGAGGAAACCTAAGTCCTGTTATGCCAGTGGAACCTTGATGCCATTGCATTGGATAGAATTACCTTCCCTCGTTTTTTTGGTTTTTTTACAGCAGCTGATACCCCCTGTAATAGCAGCATTGGATTTAATCTGTTATTGCTAGCCTTTCCAGCTGTAATACTTCAGGTTGTATTTAATGCTGCTAGTTCACTCACACAATGGCGCTCCTCCCCTGTAGTCCACAATGCACCCTAAAAACCTTCTCCAGAAGGTTGGAGAACCCTTCAGAACACATTGTAGGGAACAGGTGGGAGAAGAGGCAGGGGAAGTCAGTTGCGCAAGCAGAACTCTGCTGGCATAGTGTTGGATACAACCCATTATTATTTTGTATTTTGCTCCTTACCAATAGTAACTTTCTTTTTTTGTTAAGTATATTACTGATAGGGCCCATATTCAGCTGTTTAAAATGTAGGGCTCCAAAAAAGTAAAAGGAGATCCTATATGCCTTGAAAGATCACAGCAAATATTCAGTATATCAAGTTTTCAATTATTTCCCTTCCTGACTCCCAAAATCTGTTCTAGAGGATTGTGACACCTGTCCGCTACTGTATGGAAGGTGAATGACGGATTTCTGAGGAATAAATGGGATGGTTCTATAAAGTGTGGTCTCCCAAGGATGAATCCTGGGACTTGCACTTTATACTTGTTCATAAATGACCTGGAGAAGTGAGGCGGCCAGGTTTGCATGACATCAAATTGTTGACTCCAGTCTGTGAAAAAGGCAAGCTCCATTCTAGAAATCATTACCAGCCCATATCGCAATGCCTTCAATTCAAATGCACTTGGAATAGTGTGTACCTGTTCACCTTCCTTGAGGCCAGAGGTGAGATGCACTGTGGAGTTTTTATTGTTCCTGCTGCTGTTTGTATGTTTTCATGATTATCTAAAGTGTTAACTGTTTTGTTTTTATATGCATATTTTGGTTATAATGCATATGTATGCCATATATCATTTGGCTGAAAGGCAGGGTATAAAATTTCAAAAGAAAGTTCTGATCATCACAACTACAAAGGGGTATTGTAGAGCTGGAAGTTTCAAGAGAGGGCAACCAAGATGATCATGGAGCCGAAACACTGTCCTACAAGGGAACTTACAACATTTGAGGGTTTATAGCAGGCATAGGGATGATGGGAGTTGTAGTCTGACGGGCTCTTAAGGAATGCTGCTGCTGCCCAAGAGGACTGCCTGCTGAGGGCCTCTTTCCACCTGGCTTGGGGCCGGGCTTGACAGGCTTCAGAAGGACTGCAGCTGCTGCTCAGCAGAGGGTTCCTCTTTTAATTTTTATCTGTGCTGTTTTAAATAAGAATCTTGGCTGTCAGCCAAGACCTGCACCCTGCCTTGCTGGCCTTTTCCCATCTGGCCTGGGAGAGTGGAGTGCTGCCTGACTCCAGCTACAAAAACTGTTGAACAGATTCTTGGGCTGGAATATTGTTTAGGGGGGGGGGTTTGAGAGAGCTTGTTGCAGTTTTTAATATTATTGTTGTACCTTTAGTTTTAGATCTTATGATTTACATGGAAATTGTTTCCATTTGGTTGTGTACTTTTTGATGTGTTTTATTTATTGTTTATGACTTCTGTGATGTTTGTAATTATGTATCATATTTTTCGCCCTATAGGGCGCACTGGCCCATAGGGTGCACCTAGGGGGTTTTTTGGGGTGGGGGGAAATAAAGAAGAAAAATTTATTCCCCCCCCCAGCCCGAGCTTCCCCCAACCCCAGCCCCCAGAACACGCTGCTATCCGCAAGCTCACCAGTTGGGGACCCAAGTTTGAGAAACACTGTACTAAAAACAAGTTTCTCAACACTTTTACATTAGGCTGCTTTTACTTCTGTGCATTTCACAATATTAACCAACAGATAGAGACGCCTTGATGAATGACTAATTAATGTGCTTATCAGGCTTCCAGACTGCATTTCTCACACACCAAAAGATGTGCTGCTCTATACAATAATTGCAACTATGGGTTGGAACAATGAACTATTAACAATGGGAAAATATAAACTAATGCCTTTCCACCGATACTTCTGTAAAGGTAAGTGTAAGAACATAGTTGTTTCACTTTTCTTACAGAGCTCTTTGGAATGAAGTATAGAACAGTCCTCCAGTGAGCAGAAGACATCTTCCACACAAAGAAGGAAGCTTTTGGATCTAACAAAATATTTCCAAAGTCACTATCTGGTCTTTCAGAAGGCAAAAATAGAAGGAAAGATGGTTTTTAGTAAATTCACCACACTCCTCTCCTTCATAATGCTACACATATGAGAAACCTGCTCTAAATTCCACAGCACAGTGGCAAATCAAATACCTACTGTGAATACACAAATTCAAATTGATGCAAACCATACTCTGAACCTACGTCTTGTCCCAACTAGATACTGTGCTCAATCCTTTTATGCTGCAGCCATATATTTCTACCTGTCTCCCAAGTACCATTAAAGAACCTAGCTGCTCAGTAAGCTTTAATATCTCTATTCTCTATTATAAGCAGCAGACAACAAGGCAAGGCATGGGATTATACTATAATGCCTTTTAACAACTTGTCTCATTGGGTACATTGCTAGTTAAGTTCAGCATAGTGTTGACCAATTATTATGGGATGTATTTCTAAACAAGATGGGAAGCACACATTTCAAATGCATTGAAAGAACATGCTGCAGTATCTACAACATGCTATAACCCATTAAAAATATAACCTTACTTAACCAGTTCAGATTTTTATAACTGAACTCTAAACAAGTCTGCAGGCTTATAATGAAACCAATTATGCAGTAAGAAATTTCCTGTTGAAATTTTTACATATTTTTCTATTTGGGGTTTTCCATTAAAAGCAGCAGCATATTTAAAAACAGAACTCAGATAGTCTCCTTCCAAATCCATGTAAGCACCCACCCTATTACTTTTGACCAAACATTGCAGAAACTGACATCTGCCCACAAAAAAGGGCTTTCAATCCCTTCCCTGTTACAGGTCCCTGCATCTCCTCAAAAACCTTTCCAAGGAGAAAGGTGTGATGTGAGAATATGTGAAAACCATGCAGAGGCACCTTGCGCAAACAAACTTCTGATGCAACACTGAATCCAACCCGCTGTCTAAATTTACTTTTAACCTTTTTACACTGGATATTTGGGCCCAACAAGATATAAAACATGATTAGAAGATAGGACTGAGCAAGAAAATATCCTCAAGAGGGATAATAGAAAACTATAGAATGTCCTTTCCTTTATTTCCTCTTCTACATAAAAGGCTGCTACAAGCTGAAAAGCGGTAATAAAATATGTTGGATTAGCAGCTCACAAACAATCTATGGAAAGTTTACATCTGTCTCCTGGCTTATCTTTTGCATCATTTCAGGACGACTGCTCAAATGCTATGTTCAATTCTCATGTGTTGGTTACTTCCAAGACTGGATTATTGCAACATGCTTTATGTGGGGTTTCCTTTGTGCTTAATACAGAAGCTACAGTTTAGTGTATAATGCCTTGTCGGCATATAACACCTGTGCTGAGAGATCTGCCCTGGTTGTCAATTTGCTACCGGGTCAAGTTCAAGGTGTTACTATCACTTGGGACCAGTTTACTTATGAGATTACCCTACCCAACATGTGTTCCCCTTGATCGCTTTGATCGGCGGAATTGACACTAATACTGATGCCACATAATATCTGTTCTGCATTTGTATGAACTTGATCAGGCTTAGTGAGGCAATGCGTACACTTTGGAACTCCCTGCCTATTGAGATCAAGAAGGCGTCTTCATTGTATTCTTTTCAGTGCTTGCTAAAAACATTCCTGTTCAGAGAAGTTCACCCAGATGCTTAGAAATATGAGGTAGTTTTATTCTGCTTCAGTATTTTAACTTTTGTATGTTTTAAAGTAAGGTGGTATATTTTTCTTGATTTTACTGTTTTAGCGTTTGTAAACTGTTTTGGGTTTTCTAAACAATCAAATGGTGTATAGATTTTATTAAATAAATACATACAGTGGTTGTGGTTTTTTTTTAAGGGAGGTAAGGGCCAAAGCTCAGCAGCAGACCCATGGTATCTCATAGTAGGAAAAAACTACTGCCTTAAGCCTTGGGGGCAGCCACTGACAGTTACTAAACACAATACTGCTCTATGGATACATGTTCTGACTCATTACAGCATATCTTCCTGAGTAAAAACCCTGCCAGCTACTACTTTTTAACTATCTAATGTTTGCTTCATTTCAAAACTATATTCCTTTTATTAATATGAATATTCTGTTTTTAAAAAGCAAATACAGTGGTACCTCGCAAGACGAATGCCTCGCAAGACAAAAAACTCGCTAGACAAAAGGTTTTTCCGTTTTCGATTTGCCTCGCAAGACGAATTTCCCTATGGGCTTGCTTCGCAAGACGAAAACGTCTCGCGACTTTGTTTCCTTTGTCTAAAAACAAAGACATGTTTTGTTTATAAAGTTAATTTATTTTCCCTTCAATTTTTGAACTGCTCTTTACAGTATGTGTGACTTTAAAGAGCAGTTAATAAACTGTTGTTGTACCAAATTTGGCTTTGTTTGGACTTTTGTTGACCATAGGAACGCATTAATTGATTTTCAATGCATTCCTATGGGATTTCGTGATTCGCAAGACGAAAAATTCGCTAGATGACAAAACTTGCGGAACGAATTAATTTCGTCTTGCGGGGCACCACTGTACTGACTGATTCAGAAAGACTCCTTCCACTCCTATTTAAGATAGCCCTCCCAGAAACAGAATCCCTATATACAACACATGTGGTGCAGTTTCAAAAGTGGTTTGTATTGCAGATCTAATTACTGTTTCTAGGGATAGAGGCACAAGACCACCCAGCAACTCTGCCGCATGCACTCAATCACTATGTGCACATAAACACTGGTATATCATAACTATGTATAGAATAGAATACTAAACACTTGCTTTGACAAGTACACTTAAGAGCTGACCACAAGGTAAAAACATACTTACAATCATTATTTGGAGGAGCAACTTTCTTAGGCTCTGGTTGATCTGCAAAAGTAAGATTTTTTTAAATGTTTTTTGTCACAAAGATAGGAAATTTAAATAAATGGTTGTTCCAGAAGTGCAAAATGCAACTTGTCCAATGCATTTTAGCATGTTTTTGAAATTTCAGGGAATAGGTCATCTAAACAAGGAAAAATCTTATATGTTTAACACTTGGTTAGTATAGTCAGGGGGAAAAATGCAAAATACTTCCATTTATCAGATAAACTGTTCAAGGTTTAATAAGGCACGCAGGTTTAAACACACTATTACGGATGTCCAGGTCACTAAAACATAACTAACAAACATTTAGCTGTATTATTAGTAATTTGACACTAAAGCTAATGATGCTTCTGTAACAAAAACTGAAAAGACCACCATTGTGAGAAATAATCATTTTACAATTATATCTGACAACGACCACAATACTAAATAGAAAATCAAAATTTAAGATTCAACCAACACATAGCAATACAATCTCAATCTGGGAACTGTCATACAGACTTCCTAACCAAATACTGAAAATTTCACGGCATAAGACGTCAAAACAGCAGATTCAAAGCCACTACCATCACTACCATTCAAATCCGTTTAGTATGAGTGAAAGTCGTAGATAACTGATATCTGATAAAAATTACCTCAAATGTTTCCGTCCCACCCCATATTCAGGAATATATGATGAACCACCATTATTAAGTGCAGTAAAAGTCAGACACATATTCCAAGAAATATTTGTGTCATCCATTTCAAAAGATCCACTAGTTCATTTCACGTTTACATACTAAACACAGGTAATAAATAAAAATTCCTGCCTTTAAAAGGAGAGGGCATTCCCTCCCAGTGTGTTGTACTGCTCGGACTTGTCCAAGAGCCATCTACACATAAAATAAAAAGAATACATTACATACATCATTTGAAGCATCATTAGCTCATTTTTGAATATTAAAAACCTCACTAATAATAAAAGGCACTTTAATAAAGTACACAAGTACTCCTTGTCAAGAGCCTTAGAAATTTTCTGTAAACAAAATTATAATCCTTCAAAACCTATATTCTCCTCCAAGGTCAGAAACTGTCTTCATGAATTAAAAAAAAATATTACACAATGCTTTGCTTTTTAGAAGATAAACATATTAAACCCTGTTAAGCCCACAAAAGCTTTTTAAAATTAAAAAAAAGCTACACATTTCAGTAACATGTTTTAAAAACAAACAAAAGGTTCAAGCAAGTTAGAGGAAGACATTTCTCCAAATATTTCAATGGTTGTCTTTTTAATGAAATAACTACATTTTAAAATGTTGTGCCTACACAATGTAACTTATATACCAAACCACCAGGTTTGAAAAAGATTAACAAATAAGCATTCTCCATATAAATTAGAGGAGCTGCTAATCCTCTGTCACAAATATTTCAACACTGTGCTTCTGATGAATTTTAAATAATACATATTTTACCTACCTTAGGTTTTTAGTTATGTCTAAAAGATCATATCCATGTTGAAGATGGACTATTCTACCTTCTAACCAATAACCACGATTAAAGTAATGCAGAAAAGCTAAACTAACTCATGCACTCACACACACACTATCAGTTTATAATTTTTAGAATTGACTATATTAGCATCTTATATACTGATTGACAGCATACCTCCATCTTCAAGAGGTCTTTTTTGTCCTCCATAACTGTAATCATTTGAATTCACAGATGTTCCAGATTCATTTCCAATTTTTGCTGCAATCTGAAAGAAAAGAAAAGGCCAGCATATCAAGTTTTTTTTGTTTTTTTGACTATGTTGTAAAAAGTAGTGTGTCAAAGAATGATTTTTTTTTACACTTGCTGTAACAGATACCTTACATCATACATTAATATGTTGCCAAGCATTAAATTACACTAAACACAAGTTGTCTAACTATGATTTTTGCTCTGGGAGGCCACCATTTGAAGATCAGGGCAAACCTTTATATTAAGAGAAGAACAACTGGTGTCAGCTTAACTGGAAGAATCAGACATGCAAGTGTTGAAATACAACAGCAACCAATTATGTTATCGGAAGTTAGTGTGCTTGCTTGTGGCAGGCACAAACACGCAAACAATTTCTTATAGAACCTCATACCATATAGAAGCTAACAGTGAATTGCTTGCTATTTTGCCCAAATGATTAATTTAAAGGGAACTGGCTTTTCAAACAATATAGTGAGGGTGCCTGCCTAAAGTCAAAGTGCAGTGTTATAAATTCTCCTCCTCCTCCAAGGTGTAAACTGGCCCCAAGCCAGTGTATAGATACTCCATATAGTAATTGCAGTAAATCTTCCAAAGGTTAATGTCAGCGAAGATCCTTTTGAAATATCAAGCAGTGCGTGTGCTTAGACCAGTGCTTGGATTTAGTATGGGATTGATGGTGGCTAATAAACTGCAGTTGAACACTGACAAGATAAAACTCTGATTTGTAGATGCCCATGTCTGTAGACTTGTGTCTTTTTAAAAGCTATAACTGTTCCTGGATAGTCTGACCATAGTGACCCATGCTCTGGTGACCTACTGACTGGGTTACTGTAATGTGCCGTGCATGGTTCTATCCCTTGAAGACAAGCCAGAAGCTTAAGTTAGGGCAGAATGTAGCTGCACTCTCTCTCTTTTTACTGGACAGACGGAATGACATCACAGTGATTCTAAGAGTTACATTAGCGGTTTATTCACTTCAAAACCTATCTTTTCAACTCTAAGCAGCTCACCACCAAAATACCTAAAGGAACATATCCACCAATGCCAGGTTGCCAGGGTGTTTCGATCCTCCTTTCAGTTCCATAACCAGGGCAAGTTCCACTATGTGGTGCCATACCTTAGTTGTGCTGCGGTAAAGGCTTTGCTGTGGTGGCACTGCATATGTGGAATGCTCTCCTAAGACTTATGATTGGAGCCCAAGCAATCATGATTTCAGCACCTGGTCAAAACATACCTATTTGTGTCCAGGTATTTTAATAATTTGGTAATTGATCATCTCACTCTATTTTAACTGCCTTTATTTGGTTTGCCGTTTTATTGTTGTATGGTGGTTTATTTTTTGTACTCTGAGAATCAATAGATAAAAGGTAGATAATTAGCATTTTTAATGACTAAAATGAAATTAATTTATGATCCTGTAAATTTGGGTTCTCCTGTTTTAAAAACAAGAGCCCACATCATATTTTTTCCACAAGTAAATGTGTTCAGTGGAACTTTTTCCCATCTAGTAGACCCCATTTCAGGAGAACTTACTTTTGAGTGTGTTTAGAATTGCTTTATTTAATATCACAGCCGAAATGAACTACAACCTAATTGGCTCAGGCTTACATTTGAATGTTCCCTTCATCTCCCTCTTCCCTATGATTCTCTTTTTTTTAGTTTGAAAGAAACAAGCCTGACAGTTCAAATCCTGTCTCAAAGCAGAAAGAAATTACAGTACAAGGTGAAAGACAAGTAGGGAGTGTGCAAACCCAAGAGTTTTGACAGAGTCATTTATGAAACTCTGAATTATGGCATGTTGCTGTATCTGAGCCACCTCAGTGTGCCAGATTTGGAATAGGAATGAGTTACACATTATACTACTCCTAGCTGCCCTTAAGTCAAGATTTTGTTGTTGTTGTAAGCATGTATTAAAAGCACCCCCACAACCTTATTTGTTTTTAAAATGTGCCAACATCTCATTTTCAAGATTTTCTCTTCAGCCACTAAGAATGGAAACTAATTTAAAATTATTTCCCCTTGTTCAATGTTCAAACAGCCATTCTGCATCTAAAAAAAATGTGTAGAATGGTTCATCTATTTGTGTATATGAAAGAGTGCAGCTATAAAGAATCCACGTCTTTCTCTTTTTATAGAGGAGTATATTCAGTCATCTATGAGGTAAGGTGGTAGTGTTGGGCCCTGAAAATTTAGCTTTATACTACAGTTTATAAATTATTTTGCCACTTCCTCTCAGTTAACAAAACTACAACAATTTACTGGATTCTGTACTATCCTCCTTGCCTTACCTCACCCACTTGCGAGGAAGAGGACTGTGATCCTGTCTTGCTGGAGCTTTCAGTTTGTATGAAACGTTTGAACAAAGATATTGGCAACTGCTGAAGGCAAAGAACTCTTAACCAAATGCTTTCTTAATTCTCTTTGCTTTTATAAATTAGTAAGAGATGTGGTTCCTAGATCAAACTTTTCTGAATTAGGGCTGGTTGTTACATCTAACTGGTCTAAGTAAGTTGCTAGGAAACAAGAAAGCTTAAGGCAACTAAATAAATGGAAGGGAAGCATTACTGCTAAAAATGGCGGCAATTATCTTCAACAGTCAAGTAGGAAGCCAATTCTTATTCCCCGACTGCCCCAAACCACACAACCAGAACAGAGACACCAGGTCAGGACTAGTTGACAACTATAGTATTTCATATAACCTCTTACAGAATCGAACAGGAGTCTTTTCTGATTTAGAAAATGCTCTTATCTCACCTATACAGCAGGAGACTGAAAAAAATTAATCTAAAAACTTATGGGGTCATATAAAGTGATATAGAAACAACACCTTCTAATTATTATGTGAACAAGAGGAAAGGAAAGAGTGGACCAGCTACCTTATTAGGTAACAATTTCTATTTTATAAAAGCGGTGTTTCGGGTTTCTCCGTGTTGTGCGACTGTGTAAAAAAAAATTAGGGAAACCCTGAACTGTGAGTAAAAGGGAGGAAAAAAATACCCCAAGTAAAGAGGCGGAAACTCAAGTAAAAGGTGCCTCGGCCATACAAGAGGCTACCCCCCCCCCTTGAGGACGAGCGCTAATTCCTCCCTCATCCTGTGAAGTAGAAACTATTCACCAAACGATGAAAATCGCTACAAGTACAGGTGGTACATGCGGGGAAGGGAGGAGACGGTCCTCGCGGACGAAGAGCGAGCGAGGTGGAAGTTGGGGAAAATCAGAAATGCCGACCCACCCGCCTCTTTCTCTCTGGGTTGGTGCTGCACGTAGAGAGGACGCCGCCATTACGGGAAGGCGGCTTGAGAGGGGGGAAAAGGGCCCCGAGGAAGAAATTCCCTCATTATCCGAGGGATGGTGTCCCTCAAATCTCACTTCCCTCCCTCGCTCCCGTGAGGCGCGAATCGAACCGAGGCGCCACATGACTTTCTCTTTCCACCCCCTTTTTCTAGTCACTGAGGGAACTACGGCGCCCCTGCCCGAAAAGTCCTCCCAAAGGCCCACGGAACAAAAAACCGCCTCAGCTCCTAACGGAGGGAGCGCCTCTGGCGGCCTACGGGATGGCGGTGGTGGGGCGTGCCCCGCTCGCCCTTGCGCAGGACGCCGAGCGACGGAGGGGCGAATTGGGCGGCCTGCTTGAAAAAGCCTACCGGGCAAGGCCGGCCTGGGAAGCGGCACCCATTGCCCGGTGCCGACGATACACACCTGCCTAGCCCGTTGCAGCGCGTCTTTAAAAGCATCATTGACTGCCCCGCCACCTCCTCCGCCTCCCCCGGGCGCGCCCGAAGAAGGAGGGGGTACCGTAGAGTAATCCGCCATGTCCGCTTCGCCGCTTCCTACCGCGCTCTCTGCCTGCCAAGAAAGAAAGAAAATGGCGGCGGGCGGGAGCCTTTCACATTCCTGCGTCGCATCGTGTTCCACGAGAGGAGGGCGGGGGGTTGGGGAGGGGGAGGAGGCGCGCGGCAAGAGCTCGCGAGACGTCTATGAAAAGGGCATGAGATTTCAAGGCGGGAGGGTAAAAAAAGGGAGGGGGGAAAGCTTTTGAAGAGGGAAAAGGGAGGAGATTATCGCGAGATGGGACGAATTACAGGCCGAGATTTGCAAATGTGGAAAGGGGAGGGGTTGCGTACTCCCTTAGGGGGCGTGAGAGGCTCGCGCGATTTCTTCGCGAGCGAGCTGCCGTGGTGACGTTTTAAGCGGGGTGGGCGGCATTACATCTCGCGATAGGTTATCCCCAAAACCCCTCCCTCTCGCGCTTTTTTTAAAACCCCCTCCCCCGGGCGTTTTGACGTTTCTCCAGAGCCGGCGTGTTCGGACAATAGCGGAGGGGAGAAGGCGGCGGCTCTGAGGGAGCTGTCGTCGCGTCTCTCGAGGAGCGCCGTCGTCGCGGCCTTAGCCTCTGGGCCTGCGAGTGAGTCTGTCAGGGCGGGTGGAGTGAGCGCGACGAGGGCCTGCCTCTCTCAGGGGGCAAGGCGCGTAAAGTAACGGGCTCGGGCCGCGGTCGCCTTATATATAGCGACAAACCCAAGCAAAATTGGTGGGCCTGCGAAGCGCAGCTAAAGTTTTGATAAACGTTGTTAAAACGAAAGAGAAGCGCACGCCCCTGAAACAAGCATGTAAGGTCCCGGAGAAAACCATGAATGCTGATTTCGTATCTGCCCATAACGTTTATATTAAAGCTTTTCCACCCCCTGTTCCCAAAAAACAAACACGTGTTTTTTTCCTCCAGGCGGTGATGTCTTAAATTAGGATGTGGCGGGGAGGGGAGGGGCAAATGTCTCGTGGGTTTTTGGTACTGATGCATAGGCCTCAGAAACACTCCAGGGACTAGATGCTGTCTGTAAGTAATAACATGCCCTAAGGGGCTTGCATCCGATTCCCACCCCCAAATTCTGGGAACAGTAGCCTGTGGGTGCTAGAAACCGTAGCTCTGCAAGAGGGTGAACTGCAGTTCCCAGGATTCGTAAGAGGTGGGGATGTGCTTTTAAGTATATGGTGTGTATTTTCCATGCACCATCTAATCTAATCCTTTCTAATGCATTACAGTTATAGCATCTTGGACATTTTGGATCAGACAAACTCCTTGGGCTGTATCCAACTGGAATCCATGCTCCCCCCCCCCCTTTGTGCTGGACTGAGGGTGGGGGGGACACATGTTTTGGGCCTGGTTTCTGCCTGCACAGTGATGCTGTGAAACTCCACTTTCAGCCTTTCAAATGTACAGGTGGATTGAAGTGCCACTGGCAGAATCTCAGCAGTGCCAAGCCCACACAAGCTGACCCTATCGCTGCCACATAACAGCAAGCCCAATTTTGGCTTGAGCAGCTCCAGGCCAGTGCAGCAATCTGCCTGACTCGCTACCCTGGCTACCAAGTGTGTAGCAGGGCTGCAGGTACAACAGGGTTCCTGCTGCTCTGTAAAGTCCCACACTTACCTTTGTTCCACATTTCTTACCACACTTACCTTTGTTCCACATTTCTAGGCACAGGCCCAGGCTTTCTAGGTCTTTTCTTTTTGCTCCAGTGCTTACTCCAAAACTCCCTGCTCTTTGCTGCTAAATCAGATCAAACAGCAATCTGCAGAAAACCCATATTGCCATTTACTCCAATTTGGCAGTAAAGATCAGGTTTTCCTGGGTAAAGTGGCAGGTGGACCTGTGCCTAGAAAGTATGGAGCAAAAGGTATGTGTGGATGAGCTCATACTTGGAAGTAAATTTGGTGAATTCAGTAAAGTCTGTTGATTACAAGGGCTCTACTCTGAGTATGACTTAATTGGAGACAATCCTTTATCTTAATCTGTGATCTTAAACTTGCATGTCTAGTTTAGTGTAGTGTTTTTAGACTGTTCTGTAGAATCTTGAGGTTGATTGGAAATGTAATGATTCCTCAGTAAGTTCAGTAATTGTGCACAACCTTTGCTGAAACACAGCTTGTCTGCTGTTGTTGATGTTCCTTTGCAATGTATGACTGCAGGGAAGTGTGACACTGGTTCATAGATGACAACTGTGGGTCCCAAAGATACTGCTATGTGGAAAGTGCTTCTTCAGGATAGAAAAGTTTGAAAACCAAAATCCCATTGGCGTCAAAAACTTTCCAAAAAAGTATATATAGGATTGGGTTATATTATGTGTTAAGCAGGGAGAAATATATCCCAAAGTGCAGGGTCCATAGAAGAAGCGGTAACTTGCATGTTAGATTTATATTTTTTGTAAGACATACAGTTACACTGTTTTCCTTTCTGTCTGAAAAGATTTACGTAGGGTTCACTAGGCAAGATTTAGCGAGTTAAGGGACTTAGTGTTGACACTTTAGCCTTGATATACGGTAAGTTGCACAATTCTCTCTTAATTCCTTGAACATAGTGATTGGTGGAAACAATGATATGGGGGTATTGTGCAGCTTTTTTTGCCTTCAAGCAGAGGAGACAGGCTCAATGCGACAGACATCCTCAAAATAATTCATAATGTGTTTTTTCTGGAATCCACTGCTCATCATAACATCTATTTTGAAGCTGTGAGCTTGCGGCGGGGGCAAGAAATAGGAATGATCATGGTTTCATTATCAGGAGTACGCCACAAATTGAAATTTGTAAGATAGTCATTGACCTAGGTTCAAATTGCTGCTTGATATGAAAATAACATTGACCCTGGGCCAACCACTACCTCAGCTGTATACCTACAACACATGATTAAGACTAAAGAGCAAGTGGCAAAGAAACTACACTGGACAAAGGGCGAGTTTAATGTAACAAAAATAGCTACAGTACTTATTTTCCATAATGTTTCTAAACTGAAAACCTTGGGATGGTAAGATTTCTAGTATCTGTAAAGATTAATATTTGTTTAGTGACCTCTAGTGGGCATAGTCAGATGGTGCTCATATAAAACATCCAAAGAGTTTAAAACACAGTTTTTCAAAATGTACTAATAAAATAGCTTTCAAGCGTTTATCCACAATAAGAAGTTGGTTACATTTCATGCAATTTCCCCTGAAGCATAAACATGCTGACAGTAACTGATGAGAGTTGTAATTCAGCAACATCTAGAGTTCCATACGTTCTTGATCCTGCTTTACAGCTTAATTTAGAGGAGGAGCACTAGATTGCGCACTAACTCATGAACTGTATGTAATCACATGAAGTTCATTATTTCGTGAAAGTGTTCTTGCCCCCCAACAAAGGGGACTAGACTCTTGGAGTGGAGAGCTGCTTGGCTTTTCCCCTCCTATAACAACATAACCCATGCTAGGCCTTCGTTTAATATTCCTGCATTCCACAGGAGGTTTTTTCGGGGGGAAGAATGAGAAGAAAAGCCTTTTGGAAAGAGCAACCATTGAATTATTTATAGTCGGATCTAGACAGGATTTTGTGGTAGCTGAACGGATGTTTCTGAGGCGAATCATCGGCAGTGCTTAAATCATTCTCTATTTTTGTAAATAGATTTAGCCAAGGTAAAATCTTGAGGGAAGCAATATAGTTGTACAATTTGTAAATCTTTTTGAGGATTTGCAGTCAGGTGTGGTACAACTTGCAGTACCTTGGGCAAAGGGCTTCTTGCTGACTGCATCTAAATGGCTCATTTAATAAGCTGCTGCCAAGTAGAATGGGGGTAGGCAACACCCCTCACTACTTGTTTCATAGAATCATAGAGTTGGAAGAGACCACAAGGGCCATCGAGTCCAACCCCCTGCCAAGCAGGAAACACCATCAGAGAACTCCTGACATATGGTTGTCAAGCCTCTGCTTAAAGACCTCCAAAGAAGGAGACTCCACCACACTCCTTGGCAGCAAATTCCACTGTCGAACAGCTCTTACTGTCAGGAAGTTCTTCCTAATGTTTAGGTGGAATCTTCTTTCTTGTAGTTTGGATCCATTGCTCCGTGTCCGCTTCTCTGGAGCAGCAGAAAACAACCTTTCTCCCTCCTCTATGTGACATCCTTTTATATATTTGAACATGGCTATCATATCACCCCTTAACCTCCTCTTCTCCAGGCTAAACATGCCCAGCTCCCTTAGCCGTTCCTCATAAGGCATCGTTTCCAGGCCTTTGACCATTTTGGTTGCCCTCCTCTGGACACGTTCCAGTTTGTCAGTGTCCTTCTTGAATTGTGGTGCCCAGAACTGGACACAGTACTCCAGGTGAGGTCTGACCAGAGCAGAATACAGTGGCACTATTACTTCCCTTGATCTAGATGCTATACTCCTATTGATGCAGCCCAGAATTGCATTGGCTTTTTTAGCTGCCGCGTCACACTGTTGGCTCATGTCAAGTTTGTGGTCAACCAAGACTCCTAGATCCTTTTCGCATGTACTGCTCTCAAGCCAGGTGTCCCCCATCTTGTATTTGTGCCTCTCATTTTTTTTTGCCCAAGTGCAATACTTTACATTTCTCCCTGTTAAAATTCATCTTGTTTGTTTTGGCCCAGTTCTCTAATCTGTCAAGGTCGTTTTGAAGTGTGATCCTGTCCTCTGGGGTGTTAGCCACCCCTCCCAGTTTGGTGTCATCTGCAAATTTGATCAGGATGCCCTTGAGTCCATCATCCAAGTTGTTGATAAAGATGTTGAATAAGACCGGGCCCAAGACAGAACCCTGTGGCACCCCACTAGTCACTCTTCTCCAGGATGAATCGGAACCATTGATGAGCACCCTTTTGGTTCGGTCAGTCAGCCAGTTACAAATCCACTGAGTGGTAGCATAGTCAAGACCGCATTTTACCAGCTTCTTTACAAGAATATCATGGGGCACCTTGTCAAATGCCTTGCTGAAATCAAGGTAGGCTACTTCCACTGCGTTCCCTTCATCTACCAGGCTTGTAATTCTGTCAAAAAACGAGATCAGGTTAGTCTGACATGACTTATTTTTCAGAAATCCATGCTGACTATTGGTGATCACAGCATTCCTTTCTAGGTGCTCACAGACTGTTTGCTTAATGATCTGCTCCAGAATCTTCCCTGGTATTGATGTCAGACTGACTGGGCGGTAATTATTTGGGTCCTCTCTTTCCCCCTTTTTGAAAATAGGGACAACATTTGCCCTCCTCCAGTCTGCCGGGACTTCGCCTGTTCTCCAGGAATTCTCAAAGATAACTGTTTGCAAGGGAAAGCACATTCTTGAGTTATGAATACAAATACTGAATATGGTAGTTCTGGGTTGTTATTTGTAACATGCCATATTATTTGTAACAGGTTCGAAGAAGGGCCTCTTGTGAGATATGGAGTGGCACAGGAATACTAAAACTCAAAGACTTAAGCAACCACCTTTAGTTGTTTCTGATCTGAATAGACAAATTATGCTCAGAGCTATGCAGCTTTCTCTTTCTGTAGAGCTCCTAATGTGTGACATCATCTGGGAATTTTAGTTCAAAACATTTGTCGCTTCTGTCACCCAATTACCTGCCATGGATCTTCCTGCTGGTTAGGTTTAAGGAATCAAATCCAGTCTTTTCTTACTGGATTTCACAGCGCAAGAGAATTGGACTTCTAAGTCTTCTGTAAACTTTAACTTTAGCACTGTGAGTCATACTCCAATGTGTGGGTGGAGAAAAGCCCTTGAGAGTAAGTCTCTGGCATGGATACTTGGAAACACACTCCACCCCCCTGAAATACATTGCATGTCTACAGCTGAAATTTGTGCTGTTCCTTTTTTGGTAAAGTTTTGATATGAATAATTTTCTTATGCTCTACTTGGGATTAAATAGTGGGATAGACACTAAGTCATGTTTTAAAGTACTTCTAGAAAGTAAACGAGAAGAGCTCTAATTATTCACTGGTATATTTTTGAGGATGTTTACCTTTTTCTCAACCCCATTATCCATGACATATTTTAATTGCTGGACATGCATTGGCTGAATTTTGATGAAATGCTAAACTGGTTCAGTACTTTTAGTATGGCTATAAGGTGGAGTTTTGCAGCTTTTATTCCAGATTAAAGCACAGTTTAGTGTCGCCGCCCCTTAGATACTGGTTAATCTTAACTATGATTAGTTGAAACAAGTCAGCTTCATAAACTACTATATGAAGCTGGCTTGTTTCAACAAACCATAATTAGGATAACTATGGTTTGCCTGTGTTCAGATGACATGGGTAGCTGGAGGAAAAGTGTGGGAGCCTGAAGGCTGATGAGGCTTGTTCTCATAATATTAAAGTAGTTTCAAAATGTTGGTTGGCTTCCTTAAAAGTACCTGGCAAAAGATAGGCCAGGAAGAGGAAACTTTCTTAGGAGAAGTATTTTACAGTATGTCAAACAGGAACCTGGAGAAAATGAGAGAAAATTCTTTGCTTTCAGAACAGAACCCTTGCACTCTGATCATGGATTCCATGCAGTTGTTGTGTCATGTTAATTTTCAGCTGCTTAGTGTTCAATATCCTTTGTGTGACATTGAACTGAGTGTCTGAGTAAAATTCTCCACTGATGTACAGTACACAAATAGCATGAGCAACAGCAGAACAGACACTTTTTCTATAAGCTTCAGTGCTCTTCTGTCTTTACTCTCTATTAAGCCCATCACAAAAGTTGGTTTCTATGTTGGTCTTGCCAAAAACAAAGCCAGTGAAAGAATCTAACTAGAGCTTTTACTTGGCAACTGAAAGACAAGGAGAGGATGTTTACACAAAATATTCCCTGCTCAGTTCCAGAACATGATATCCTGAGTTCCTTTCTCACAAAAATAAATTGAGCAGATCAGGATCAGAGGAAACTTCACGTATTGCTGTGTGTAAGGATTGTGGTCAGGTAAGGTCCTGTTTTCCTTTACGAGAGTTAGGTGGACAGAACATAGCCCCTGAAACAGCTGTCCAATGTGTATCCGTTTCTGCCATAAACTTAAAATTGCCAGACTGTATGTAGGATCTTCAAGTACATTATGTTGGTATGGGAAACTGTCGTGTGACGGGCCAATGGCCGTAATAAAGATCCAATCCAATCCAATCCAATCCAATGTAGGATGAACAACAGCCACCATTTGTGCTGTGGAAGCTGCTCATTCCAACTCCTTCCTGCTCTGGTTGTGCAGAGAAGTGTATAGGAAGAAGACTGTACTAGGATATGTTGAAGGCAGAAGAATGGGGCAGGATGATAGAACAGAGGGAAGCACCCATTAACTTTTATTTACATAGGTTGGCAAAGTAAGATAATAAGTTTTTTGTAAAATAAGTTCTTGTTGCCTCTCTCTTTGCATACAAAAGCTATTCCTACCAATTCTTTACAGCAAGTTACAGTATGCTATATGATGCCTCACTATATACACCTCACCTTGCTTCCAGTAAAACCACCAGCCTTGGTTTTAAAGGCTAGATGTCTATCTAGACCAGGGACGTCCAACTCCCAGTAGACTGCAATTTTTTTTTTGGGGGGGGGAGATCACTGAGGGGCCAAATATCTACCAGGACCTACCAGGAACACCCTGTGATCTACCAGTAGATTGTGATCTACCTGTTGGACATGCCTGATCTAGACCAATAGATAACTCAAATTCCATGTGGGGGGGGGGGGAAGGCTTTACAAATAGAAATTTGTTTTTTTTAAAATTTAGATTGACCTGTTATTTACTTTTATTGGTCACACTACTTGAACTGTTTCGGTTAATAGACTAGATCACATCATTTTGAAGCCATGTTGTAGAAAATAGAATAAGCCCTAGGTCTTACCTTCCTTTTAACAGGAATATGTTATTCAAACAAGCTATAAATACACTTTCTGAAGAAAAGACCAGCTGTATTTTCATCTCATTTTATGGTTATATAACGTGTCAGAAACAGCAGCACAAATACCACCTCGCATGTAAAAAAAGAAATATACACATTACTAATTTTAACTGCAAAAATGTTTTTGATGAATATGTCTGTTTTCTATTGGTAAACTGGTTTGACACCGGGACTTGAATCTATAAAAGAAAAAGAAAGCCAAAATGTCATTTAATAAGTCACACACAGTTTCATGCCAACCCCCTTTCCCACATATGCTCGACTTACAGTGGCATCACTGCTTTTTGTTTTGCTTCACTCACATCTCTGTGGACTAAGTCAAGCAGAATTGTGAAATGGCTCATGAAATATTTTAGAGTTGGTAGGAGGATAAGTACTCACCAACACGTAATGAGAATTGCTCCCTGTTTATTTCCATGAAGAACCTTCTGGTGTAGTGAGAAGCGATACTAGTGAAAGAAGAGGAATGTGTTATTTGGATTGCTTGTGTGTCCAAATTCACTACTAGAGTATGCTGTGTTCCAGAGCAAGGCAAAGGTTTCTGTGCGCACATCTATGCCCTTTCCATTCATATCTGACACACAGAGGACACAAGTGTCATTGTTGGCATGCCTGCTTTATTTTTGGTAAAAGGTTTCTAGGCCATCTTTCAGACAAAAGTTTCAAGGTAGCTAACCAAAAAATCAGTTGGCTTTAGTAGGATGATGTGGAGTAGGCAATCTACGAGGTATGAGAACTAAACAATTCAGAGGAAAACTATCTTGAGTTGCTCCTGAAGGCTATAGAAAATGCTGCAACACAAGTGTAATTTTGCTGGTGGTAGCCTATTCTACTTCCTCCCAATGTCTCTTGGCAGGCTTTCTCCCATCCTCATTCTTCCCCACCCGCCTCAAACATCCATCCATTCCCTTATCTAGACAGCTGTATATGAGAAACTTCATATAATTTCAGCTGTTGCACTTCAGTAGAATTTATCAGGAATGGAATGCTGACTGTCTGTTGGGGTGTGTGGAAGAAAACTGGGAGGGAAGAGAAATGCAATGGGGAGTGCTGAACAGGATCACTCTACACTGCATCTCTTTGTTGCATACCTTACATGCATTTCTCCAAATTATAAGAGAGCTGCAAGGGAGATGGGCAAAGGGAGGGATAAATTCCCCCAAGGACACCCCCCAGGCCCTTTGTAATCAGGACTGAATGAGCAAACCATCTCTTGGCATGGAGCAGCTGTTGAGGGCAGGTTCCAAACTCTCTCTTAGAATTCCGAACATTGGTAGAAAGAAATTCTAGTTTTGATGTCAATGGCAGTTCTATTATGAGAAATTTAAAGGCAAAAAGATAATGCCTTCATGGATGTTCCAAGGCTCTCCTACCCCGAGACTTGGAAAATGATTGATTGTACTGTGCTATTCACCATGTCTGAGAATACAGGCTGGTTTTAAAGGTATCAGAATCCACCGCTTACTGGAATAAGCAAACAAACATAAACTAGAATGCTTGAATTTCACTCCAGTGTGAAATCAATGTAACAAACGGATGATTTTAACTGCTTGGGTTAGGCAGTCAAAAAAGCCTGGATAGAGAATATGTGGTTGGGTTCTCCCTTAACAGGCATGTGAACTGGCTCTCTGGGAAAAAGAAGAGTGAAACTATAATACATAATTTAAGTCATGGTCTTTTGTAAGCAACTATTAGCCCCTATTTACTTTTATATTTTCCCTGAAACAATTGAAATTGGCTCTTGTTGCTTCTGCTGTTTCAGCTACCTGATTGTACTGTCCACCTATATATTGGTGCCACCTGCAACTAAAATGACTGCAAAAAACTGACAGGTTGCTTTTTGTACCCTACTCTATGCTAGGCTTTTTTCCCAACATTTGACATTCCATGAGGAAAGCAAATTCACGCAAAGGCGTAATCTATTTTGTATCTGTCACTCGTGCCTAGAGGGTAGCATGGAAAGTGACTGGTGCTGCGAGGCAATCAATCATTCAGTTGTGTTGCTGCTAGAGAAGCACTTGCATTTTGCTTTTATAGGCTGAATGTGAAGAAATCAAAACCAATGTACTGGGAGCAGGAGACATGGCCTGTGTTTTATAAGATCTTTACTTTCCCATAATTTTTCTTGTTAATTGCATGCCATCTCTATCCTGTTAACCAATTCCTCACAACTAAGAAATCAGGGCGTTGTTGTTGTTGTTTTTATCTAACAGTTTCATTTTTCACACTTATTACTTTATCACATTGTACAAAATTTGACCAGTGTCTGAAATACACGTCCATGTACAAAAGGAAAGTGGGGGTTAAGGTTTTTCCTCCCCTATCAGCAATTCATTCAGATTCAGAGGGAGAAGGACATTGAACAGTTAACTGCAGAAAGGGAACACTGCAGAGTTTTGGCTGTAGTTAGCTTGGGAAGTGACGTCTTACAGCATTTGCTGTTCTAGAAAGAGCACAGACACGTAGTATAATTGGGAGGGCTCTGGGTGGCAGTGTCTCTATCACTGTGTATATTTATCTGTATGAAACGAGCAAGAAGGGGAGAATGTAATAAGCAGTCTGCCCGCTGCTTACTAAAACTGCTGCTCTTGTGACTTCTGTTAACGCTTTTCCAGCAACATCGCAAGCTGAGAAACTGGACGCTGTTATATAGAAGGAAATAAACTTTGTGAAGGTTCAGTATGGGAAAGGATTATTATTCCGTTCTTGGGATCGAAAAGGGAGCATCTGATGAAGACATAAAGAAAGCTTACAGAAAACAAGCCCTTAAATGGCATCCAGATAAGAACAAATCTCCCCATGCAGAAGAAAAATTCAAAGAGATTGCAGAAGCTTATGAGGTGCTGAGTGATCCCCAAAAAAGAGAAATTTATGATCAGTATGGAGAAGAAGGTAAAAGAATTTTATGTACAGTAGTTTTAGCTTAAAATAGAAAGCTTTTTTTTAAATGTCAGATGCAGTGAGGCAGTTTTTAAGAAGCAGGTTTGAGCAATTAGATGTAGTAACATAGTTTGAGGATTCAAGACTTGCTTGAGAGTCTAATACATCTATGGAATGTTCTAATTTAGGTTATTTTCTAGGTGAATCTATTTGATTCATCTGTCAAACATGTTAGTAGATACTGTTTAATTTATGTTACAAAAACTTTGCAATAGTGTGCTGAGTTTGTCTCACTCTTCCAAGGTAGCATAAAATGTACGGGTATAGTTTTATTAAAATAAGCTTTTATTAAAAATGGCCCTTCTCAGCCAGGGTCCAGGTGTCCAGACTCCAGCCAATATTGGCATCTTGCCTGGAAAGGAAAGAATTTGTCTGATGTCATGAAATACTAGGACAAGTTTTCAGCTTAATTGTAAACAGTGCTAAAGTGCCAAGGGAATGAGGCCCAGAAGCAGTGTGTTTAGCTTAAAACTATTATGTTAAAATAATTTAGTTTAGATGGATTCTTAGAACTTTTGGAACTGGGTTGCTACCTTTATGGTTCAAAATCTTGTTCAAATGCTGACCTAAGCTGGCTTCATTACAATAACATACTCCCTCAATGAAACAAGACTTTTCACTTTATGATGGTCTATTGAAAACATGTGAACACTTAATTGATGAGCTCTTGATGATGATTGCTCTGAGAAGTTTGAATTCATCACAAATCTACACCTTTCTATAAATGCTGGTTCTACTTGAAGTTTTAATACTGCAGCTCCAGGATCACTGTTTCTCTTGTAGTCATTGGACTTCTGTGAGGCCTTGAAACAAATGGGTTCCTTATTCTTAGTCAAGGATCAGCATTCTTTAGGCATTCACATGTTCTTTAGTCCCCTTTTCATTCCTAACCTACCTCCTTTTCCTAATTATACCAGTGTGTGTGTGTCTGCTTCTTTCCCAGCCAATATCAGCATGGATTTTCTACTCGTCCTGTGAGAAATTAAAATGAAAGGAATAGAAGCAGCTGTCACCAAACATAAAATCATGCCTAATATTTCTGTGTAACACATTAGATATTTAATAAGCTTTAAATCTTGGTGAATGCAGCAGCTTTACTGGTGCCCAGGACATGGGCAGACTGTGGGTCCAGAGCCCCTTTTTATAGCCATGGGACCCGGTGTCCTTTCAGCAAAACCTATCCATTATCTATTCTAGGAAGTGTCATTCCGCTAAGCACATGGTATGGTTTGTCAGCCCGCTTGGCATTAGTACTACATCTGTATATGATCATCATGCTCATCATAGCTAAGAGACTAGGTTTAGCCTGAAAAGCCATTTTAGCAACCTATTTTTATTTACTGAATATTTTCTCAGCTTGGAGAAAAGACTTGATTTTTGTTTTCATGGTTCTAAGTCAACGCAAATAAGATTTTTGAAAGTAGAGTTATAAAACCTTTCTAGAGATTTGTATTCTTGCATTTCTGAATCCCATCCTAATGTAAATTTGATTAAAATCCATGACAGCATAATTTCTCTCCTAACTTTGGGTACTACATCCCCAACTTGCAAACATTCATGTTCTTTTCTATTTTCTCTCTCTCTCTCTCTCTCTCTCTCTCTCTCTCTCTCTCACATACATACACACACACACACACACACACACACACACACACACTCTCTACCAAGCAGCAGATGATATTTAGAACCAAAGACTATAGAGTTATGGCCCACAGCCTTCTCATGCAGAGTCTGCTTAGGTGTTTTGAAGATAGACTAGAAAGCTAAGAAACTGTTTAAATTTAGGATGGCTGCGTAGGTGTAATTAATCACAGAGTGTAGGTGGGTGCCATAACGTTGGAAGAAATGGCAGGCTTGAAATAGCTGAGGTAACTGTCAGCATGAGTGTGAAAGCATAACTTCATAAGATCTCTTTATAAATATCACTTTGCGTAGCTTGCAGTACTTTAGCATTTTATAATTTCTTGGGCTGTAGTCTATTCAAAATTTAGAAGTAGGTCCAATTAAACTCAGCTGGGCTTCCAAATAAATGCATGTAAGATTGGGCTGTGTTATATTTGATGTGTGGCCCAATCCAATGGTTGCTTCCTCAAAGCAGGCCCTACTGAAAACTCTAAAGGAAGTCCCATCATTAAGTGTATACAGTACATGATTATAGTTGGATATTGTGTGCATTTCTAAACCAGTATAATAATAATAATTTTATTATTTGTACCCCACCTATCCAACTGGGTTGCCCCAGCTACTCTGGGCAGCTTCCAACATGTATAAAAACATAAGAAAACATTACACATTAAAAGGCTTGCCTATACAGGGCTGCCTTTCAATATCTTATAAGGGTTATGTACTTACTCATCTCCTTGACAACTGATGGGAGGGTATTCCACAGGGTGGGTGCCACTACAGAGAAGGCCCTCTGCCTGGTTCCCTGTGTTTAAGGTTGGCATTGTTAAACTTATTTGTACCCTTTTGTAGGACTGAAAGGAGGAGCTGGAGGGCCAGATGGGCAAGGTGGTACTTTCCGGTACTCCTTTCATGGAGACCCACATGCCACATTTGCAGCATTTTTTGGTGGTGCGAATCCTTTTGAGATCTTCTTTGGAAGAAGGATGCCTGGTGGCAGAGACACTGAAGAAATGGAAGTGGATGGAGATCCATTTGGTTCCTTTACTTCTTTCAATATGAATGGATTCCCAAGGGAAAGAAACACTGTTGGTAGCCAACCCCGTCGTAAGCAAGATCCCCCTATTGTTCATGAACTCAAGGTATCACTGGAAGAGATTTACCATGGATGCACAAAAAGAATGAGAATTTCCCGAAAACGGCTCAACCCAGATGGTAGAAGTGTCAGAACGGAGGATAAAATCCTCACTATTGATATCAAGAGAGGATGGAAAGAGGGCACCAAAATTACATTCCCCAAAGAAGGCGATGAAACACCTAGCACCATACCAGCTGATATTGTGTTTGTTATTAAAGATAAAATACATCCTCACTTCAAGAGGGATGGTTCAAATATTGTCTATCCTGTCAAGATCACCTTACGAGAGGTAAGTACCTTGTTATGCTTTGGAATGGTATTGTTAAAACTTCATGCCATCTGTGCTTCAAACTTGTTCACATTGTTTTACAGTCAAAGCTGAGTTGAACATGATAATAGCCCATAGATCAGGCTTCCTAAAACTCGGCCCGCCAGATATTTTTGGCCTACAACTCCCATGATCCCTAGCTAGTAGGACCAGTGGTCAGGGATGATGGGAATTACAGTCTCATAACATCTGGAGGGCCGAGTTTGAGGAAGCCTGCCATAGATGATGTTGTTTGATAAATATGTAGACACCCAGATAATGGGCGTGATTCACCTAACGAGTCCTGTCAGCGCAAGCCCTGCAGAAGAACTTCCACTTGCACAATGGGGCTTTCCCCTCTCCTCACCCCAGTGTCCCCTCCAACCAGCATGCCCCAAAATCAACTCCGGGGGAGTGTTGGGAGAACTCCCAGAGCAGCACCCAGGGAGGAGGAGAGGGGGATAGTTCCATCTGGCAAGCTGCAGTTGCTTGCATTGATGGCACTTCCACCATGGTGTAACACTGGATTCCACCCACTGTGTTGAATAGTTCAGCACTGTTTGGAAGAAGGATGACTGCTATTCTTTGACTTTAGCATGTCATAACAGAGTGTGGGATAAAATATCCAAAGCTAACACTGTACTTCATAATTCTGGTTGCTGCTTGTGCCATCTCTTGCTTTCCCCTCATTACCATTTTCTATTCTATTCTGGGTTGAATCCAATGCTAGTCCAACTTGGAGTAGACCCACTGAAGTTAATGGATCTGGCTAACTCAGGTTCATTTACTTCAATGGATCTACTCTGAGTAGGACTAGTATTGGGCACAACTCTCTGCCTGCAACAAAAGTTAGTCATGTACCTTTTAACTGGCTGGGATGTTTTCTGATTCTATTCAGTGGCTCTTTGCAGTATGAGGATGTGGCATCGATCTGCAGCATGATAGAAAATGTGTTGGTCTAAAAGGTTATTGGAACACAAATGCAGAAACCCAAAACAGACTCATGAGCAAAACTCCCACCAGAATGCCTCTGGGGGGTGGGGGAAGCACCCACCTACACTCTAATAAAGTTGCAGATTTTTAAAACAGAGAAATCAGTGCTGTGTGGACAACAAGATCTGCTTTGCTTCTAATTTTGTAGCAATTGAGTAGATGGATACAAAATGGTGCAGTTATGCAAACCAACACTTGGCCAATGTAAGCAACAGTAAACTTAGCTGAGATGGCACAGGTTTAATTTTAAACCAATGCTTTTATATAAATGGGTGTTAAATGGATGTATATGTACATTATGTTGCAGTTAGAACTAAACAAGCAAAATGAAATAGAACAAACTAAACTAAACTAAATAGCACTATGAGCTATGCCTTATAATATTACAGATACTGTGTAAATACCTCTCTATAGTGAATCTAAGCAACTAATATTTTGCTAATTTTATTTTGAATACAGCTTAGGCCAGGCTTTTTTCATTTTGTTTCAAGTACAATTAGTTAGAGAGTCTGGCATTCCTAATAGGTTGGCTGACAGTGGTTTACTGGGATTCTTACATAAACACTGAATTCCGTGCATGTAGGACTCCTTCATTTTTGTCCATGGGTTGCAAAACGAGTGCAGTGCACTTATGCTTTGCATGAATAGATCAGGGATAGGCAACATGATGCCCTCTGTATTTGGAACTAAAACTCCCACCCACCCCATCCACCGTAACCACTGATAACAAATGAAGCAAGTTGTAGACAGTATTATCTGAAGGGTATCATGTTACCTACATCTGGCTTAGATGGTTCCTACCTCAAGGAGAAGATGGATGGTGTGCAGTAGTGACCAGTGGGGCTGCATTGCTAACCTGACTTGCCAACACCATGAAGTCACTGCTGGTTAGCAAGAGGAGGAGTGGCAAAGCAGCAGGGAGTTTGGTATGGGTGCAGCCAATCTAATGCCTTTGCACTACACAGAGGTCCCCATTGCCTTGCCCCTCTCCCTCTTGGTATTGGGCAGCAATGCATGACATTGGGAAACTAGGTCAGCAAAGCAGCTCCACCGGTCACTGCCCTGCCAACCACTTCTGGTAGTGCTTATATGCACAAGAAGCTCCATGTAAAGCAGGGATGGAGAGCCTGTAACCCTCCAGATGTTGTTGGATGCCAACTCCCATAAGCCTGAGCCAGCAATGTCATTGGTCATATGGGAGTGGTCACAGGTTAGCCACTTCTGCTCTACGTAGTGAGAACTGTTCAGCTATGTTTGCTTATTGTTTTCCATTTGCAAAACCATTTATTGTGGTTCGAGGACCCGACCCCCGTGTGGTGAAATAAAGACACAAGGACACGTGATATATGGTTAATGGGCAAGAAAAGGCCACAACTTTATTGGTTACAGCAATGGAAAAGGTATTGGCTTAGGCATTGGACGATGGGTTATTCAACCAGTAGGTGGAGCCTGTCGATGCTGATCCGACTCTAGGCTCACCCCTGTTGTCACCGAGGGTCGTGCCAAGGCCTCCCGCCAAGCAGGCATCGGACGGATACACGACCCCCAGATTCCTTTAACGGAATACCCCTAAAAAATTGAAGGCATAGGCGATGGCCACACCTAGCACTTCGACACACCACAACACATTATTCCAATGCCTAACCTACCCACCAATACCGCAAAAAGTTGTGACGATTGCTACGAGGTAGGCGAAAAAACCAAATAGCCTAGTGCCAAGTGGAAAAACTCCTACCAGGCCCCCCAAGCAACCGGGGCGACCAACCTAAGGTCCATAGCAAGGCCAAAAAACCTAAGCCCTGACTAATAGGGAGTGGAGGGTGGGTGACTTCCCGAAGAGGCGACGACGGAGAATGAGGCCGGGGAAAGGCTGTCGCTGCAGCAAAAGCTGCTGAACACGCCCCCTCAGTGGCACCTGGTTGGGTGGCCCTCCGAGGGGGCGTGAGCGCCAGCCAGGTGAGCTGAAGGCAGGGGGCTACGCCCCCTGCTAGGCGGGGCTCAGGCTCCCGACCACAACCCCTCCCCTCTCTTTCAGGGAGGAGAGTCTTTGTGGTTCGAGGACCCGACCCCCGTGTGGTGAAATAAAGACACAAGGACACGTGATATATGGTTAATGGGCAAGAAAAGGCCACAACTTTATTGGTTACAGCAATGGAAAAGGTATTGGCTTAGGCATTGGACGATGGGTTATTCAACCAGTAGGTGGAGCCTGTCGATGCTGATCCGACTCTAGGCTCACCCCTGTTGTCACCGAGGGTCGTGCCAAGGCCTCCCGCCAAGCAGGCATCGGACGGATACACGACCCCCAGATTCCTTTAACGGAATACCCCTAAAAAATTGAAGGCATAGGCGATGGCCACACCTAGCACTTCGACACACCACAACACATTATTCCAATGCCTAACCGCCACCCGAGCCAAAGGCTCGCCGCCAATACCCTCACTGCTGCAACCAATCCCAGATGCTTTTGCTGACACTAGCTAGCCAAATGTCGCTCCCCAAGTCCGATAAGTGGACACCATCATTCCGGTATAGCGCTTGGTCGCTAATACGAATACGATCATGCCGGATGACACGGCCAGACATAAAGCGCACCCAACGGGCTACCGCCCGATTTACGAGTTTCCTGGTTCTTTCAAAGGCCAAACAATTTTGCGCTCCGCGCCACTCGAGTCTTTTCATGCCGGATGACACGGCCAGACATAAAGCGCACCCAACGGGCTACCGCCCGATTTACGAGTTTCCTGGTTCTTTCAATGGCCAAACAATTTTGCGCTCCGCGCCACTCGAGTCTTTTCAGGAAGGAGGACCAGAACACCATCGTTCTGGGGCACAAGGCTGCCAAAGTATTCAAGTCTCTTTTAATGCTCCCCAATAAGTCCACACTCTTTCTGCTGGTTAGGTCATTCTGATGGCGTCGGGAGGGCCACAATTGGCTACTTTCTCCCGGAGCAAGGGCATCAGCTCCTCCCATCGCATGCCTCTTCTCGCAAACCAGGAAACTCATTTGGGAGGCCAAGGTTAGGTGCCAGGCCGCAACTTGCTGCACGTACGCGGGCCCAATGAACAATACTGTGGCCGCAGATCCACACATTTCTTCTGAGCAACACTAGGAGTAAAGACAGAAAGACGGCAGGTGAGTGGGGCCCAGCGACTGGAGGCGTACTAGCGAATGTAAGACTTATAAGCATTTGATCTCCAACGGCCCATTTCTTTGATCCTATCCGCCGGTAGCCCTAAGTGTGCAGCCGTGGTTGCGGCACCAATCCTAAAAGAGTGAGCAGCGTACTCCTGGGCAGATAGCCCACAGGCCTCAATCGCCTTGCGCAGCACCCTGGTGAATTGGTATCTCGACATGGGCGACCCATCCTCATGAATCAAAAAACGGACCTGGGCCAGGTGGCCTAAGGTCGAGATACCGCCTAGTGTCCTTTACCGGACATGGGCCCTGCTGTGTTGACGCTGAGAGTTTGACCAGGACACCCTTGCCAGCCTGATCGGTCTTGGACTGTCGTATGAGCACTGACACAGAAGAGCTAGACAGCTGCACATCCTCGCACTGGAGTCCGCGGTTTGAACCCCATGCACTAACTTCAAACACAACCTCCCCAACCCTTAGTGCGCCGAAAAAGGCGATAGAATATGCCGCAGAAAAAAGGCGTGCTTCGAACCTGGACCAGCAAATCAACCTGAGTTTTTTGCGAATTTGGGACAACAACCCGTAGGAAATCGGCTTACGGCCTTCGTCCCTGGGAGGCTGTAACCTGCTCCAACCCTCGATAGCCCTACGTATCATGAAGTCGCTACACGGGTCATGAGCAAATGTAGCTTTTGAAAAGAAACTGATAGCTGCTACATGAATCTTTAAAGTTTTTGGGGCACGTCCCAAGTCGTCGAGATGCGAAAGATACTGTAAAACGTCGTCTGTGGTGGGAGGCACATTATATGAGAGCCCGGATAACCTAAACCTGAAACCCATGACATCACTCCAGGCCTTCTTGTATGACCTGAGCGTAGAAGGTGCTACGGCCGCTAATACTCCCTGTATCACTTCGCGTCTCCAACGTTCCACAGGTACTCCGGAAAGGGTTCGGGCAACCGTTGTGCTCCAGGTGCAAGCGACCGGAAGCGAGGAATCTGGAATCGAGACAAGGCATCGGCTATATCATTATTGGCTCCAGGTACAAATTTGGCTGAAAATATTATATTGTACTCAATGCAACGGAGGACGAAGGCCCGCAAAAGGGAGGAAACCCTCTCAGACCGAGATGACTGCCTGGCAAGAATGTTCACCACCGCCAGGTTGTCGGTCCTGAAGCACACACGGTGGTCCCGGAACTCCTCCGTCCAAATGTGAACGGCCACCACTATAGGAAAGAACTCAAGAAAGGTGAGATCCTGTGTGATGGCCTGGCCTAACCAAGCCGTCGGCCAACGCTGAGCACACCAACGCCCCTTGAAGTACAGGCCGAAGCCTATGGATCCGGCCGCGTCCGATTGTACCTGGAAGTCTGAGGACAGATTTAAAACGTCCTGCCATAGAGATACCCCATTGTAATTCTCTAGGAAGGCCAGGAAGTCACTGCATGGATCGGAGAACGTGACCGTAGCAAAGAAGCTAATGGCGGCTACATGTATTTTTAATGTTTTAGGTGCGCGCCCTAGGTCATCAAGGTGTGAAAGGTATTGCAAAAACGTCATTGGTGGTGGGAGGTGCGCTAGCAGAAAGCCCCGAAGATCCAAACCTGAAGCCCAAGAAATCGCACCAGGCCTTCTTGTAAGACCTGAGGGTGGAGGGTGCGACAGACGCTAATACTCCCTTAATCACCAGCGTCCCCTAAAGAATAAGCTGAAGCCCAAGGACCCAGCGGCATCAGTGAGCCTGGCAATTTGAGGACAGGTTGAGGATTTCCTGCCATAAGGAGACTACATTGAAGCGTTGCAGAAACGTGATCCAGATCTCAAGGTCTGTCTTAACTGATTTTGGGAGTCTTACCCTGTGGTGCGGTTTGTTTGTTTGTTTTTGTTATTTTATTTTATTTTTAAGGTTAGATATGCACATAGGCCCCAAGCCTCATTTTGTATCATGACTTTTAAACTTCTGATTTGTTTCTGAGTCACTTGGTGCTCTCTGTGCTGAATCTGAAGGGGGCTGACACACAGACTAGTTGAATGTGGATGTCCATTATGCACTGTATCATAGTATAGTACAGTGATTATAGAATATCTGCTTGAGTATATGTTTTCATCATGTGTAAAACTCATAATGAATAAACAAATAGTTCTATATTGTGATCAAGTAACTCCTAGAACAAAATTGTAAGTTTTAGCTTCAGAAAACCAGTTGCTTCTATCCAACATCCTGTTGCCAATGTAGCTAAAATTTTAGCACTTTTGATTGTTAGCTGATAACACGGTTGTTAGTATGACAAGAGATTGGAGGGATGCTCTCCTACAGATTTCCCAAAACTGTTGTACTACAGACACAGCCAGGACATTCCAGAACACTTCTATCTGGTACTGTAAATGTCAGGTTTGAGTTTCACTCAAGCTAGAAAAAACTGCTACATATGCAACATGTTCTAGAAGATTGCCAAAGGTGAGCTCTTGGCCAAAGCGTTATCCACTTCAGTGAAGTGTTATTTCTCACCAAACTAGCAATTTGTTTACTAACTATACATGTTCCCTAATATAGTTAAAGCATTGAAATTATGTGATTTCGCCTGTTGGGCTTAAAGGCTTACTAGATTATAGGACTAAGGACTAAATCATTATTGTACTTCTTTGCAATTTTGCCCACAGCTGCCCTGCTAATTGGGAGAACAGGAAATGGATCTGGAACACTTCAAAGCAGTATCATTGCTCCCATGTGTCTTCCTGATTGGGCTGTCATTTTGTTAAAGCTGTGGTCTTGCTCTTGTAGTTGATCTGGGAGAAAAAGGCAGGTTACCCAGGAAAATAAATAAATAAATAAATAAATAAATAAATAATTCCTGTATGAGGTGTTATGGAATGATACATTTTGTAGCCGCCCGTTGGGTGAGGCGAGCGTCCTTCCCCTTACTGACTTCTGATTAGGAGAGTCCTTCGCGGTTAAGGAGCCACTACTGGGATTCTGCAACCCTCTGAGAAACCCTTCCAAAGATAGGATGCTGCACTTCCGTCCGGATGGATAGACAAGAGGTTGAGGAGAGGAGAAAGCTGAATTGAAGAAAATGCTAGACCCAGAAGGACTTTATCGATGGTTCCCTGCTGTGGGGGCTCGTCTGGAACTAGAGTGGTGGAAGCCCTGACCTCCCCAAAAGGGCCGCTTCCCTTTGTAACACGCTGTGGCTGGGTGAGCCCCCACACATCTCTCACACTAATGCGGGTACTTACAAGACTGCCTTTGGCATTGCCCTTTATTGAATTACCAGCACACCTTACGTTTTAAATCCTTTCTAAGGCCCAGCTTTCCAGTGCGATACACCTCTGATGGCTTCTTCTCGACATACGGGCTAACTGCCAGATGCTAATAGCGGCGGCCTCCCCAGAAAGGGCATAAGCCATTCTGACTCATCATCACTGGCTGATGAGGTGCCTGATTCTGGAAGCTGGACCCTGGGCTGCTTATTCTGCAAAGAACTAGAAGAACTGGAAGCAACCGGGTTATTGATACGGGCCGGCAGTCTCCATGCAGGCGCCCTGGTGCAGTTCTCAAAGTCGGCGAGCAAGCCTGAGACCTAGTTTGCACAGCCGCCGTTCCTGTCTGAGGGCTTGGGCCTGCACCTGGGTAGTTTAAAGGCTGGCCACTGGTTTGCAAAACAAGGAAGTAAGAAACGCAAGGCAAATTGAACTAAAGAATAGCTAAGAGAAAGCGCTATTCATAGTCAACAATGAATGATCTGAAGGCATTAAGGAACTGCGAAATGGGTTTGGGTTTATTATTATGACGGTTGACAACTGCAGTGTGTGCTGGTACTGCACCCGTGCCTGCTCTGTGCACTAGAAAAATGTGCCTACTATTTATTTTGTCACTTATTATTATTATTATTATTATTATTATTATATTTAATTTTTTATTCATTTATTATATTTTAATATTATTATTATTTTATTTATTATTTATAATTATAATTATTTATTTATTGTTATTATTAATTATTAATTATTTATATTTTGAATTTATTTTATTTTATTACTTTATTTTATTATTGTTGTTATTTTTTAATTAGTATTAATATCATCACTCGATTAATAACTTAACTGTAATTAAATGCTAGTATACAATTATTGTGCATCAATAAAGTTCAGAGCACTGTTGAGGGATTAATTATTAATCGATAGTATCTCAATTAATAGCCAATGGATTTATAGCTATGAGTAGGAATTACTATTATCAGTTGCTCTGCGTAACTGCTGACAAAATGAACAAGCTATACGTCACTTAACTGCACTGCAGCAGCGCTCAACTACATATTAGCACCTGGCTCCAAGGAACAATACCATACACAGAGCAACCCCAACTCCAGTCAGCCAGAATTAGAAGATAGTTGCCTATGATAAGAGTTGCCCCTTTTAAATGATAGGCAAATCTAGGCACAAAGCATTGCCAAGTAATCAAACAGAATTGAAAATAACTGCTTACAAGGAGATGCTCAGAAGCTGCAGCCAAATTAAGAGAAAAGGAAATCAATAAGATTCCAGGCCCACACCAGCGGCCCTCAGAAAAGGAGGGGTGGGGTTGCTCTTAATATCCCACTGCTGGGGAAACTTCTTTGAAACAAAGGAAACTTTGCCAAACAAAGAAAAATAAATCTTTGCCCACAAGGTCGGCTCAATACCAGTTGATTGAAATAAGGGTACTTAAACAGACAAAAGACTGAAATTGGTCAAACTGCTGGATAGTTAAACTGACAATGCAACTAGAGCTGCTGAGAGAGCAGAGAGTTGAAAAACCTGTCTGGCAGCTGTGATGACTCTGGCAAGAAGCAAAGGGAACTCCCAAGACCCCGATGTATCTCCTGAAAGGGTGGGGGGGAGGGAGGGAGGATGGGTGGAGGGAGGAGGAAAGCGTGGGGGGGAGTTGGGAGGGGTGAGGGGTGGGGGGAGTAAAATGAACATGCTGGGCAAGGAAGTTTTTGAAGAAAAGGAAAATAGCTGTCCTTTACAGTGAGCCAAAAAGAAATGGAAATATAAACCGTGGGTTAACCTGGACTTTTCAGTAAGGTACTATAAGCCGAAAACTTTTGTTGTTGTTGTTGTTGTTGTGTAAAAGTGGTTTTCTTTAGGGAGCCTGTACTGGCAAGTGAAGCCAATGACAAGAACCAGGCAAAGGCCCACCCTCAAAGGTTTTAAACGTATAGACATGGAGTGCTGAGGAATGGTTCCCTGATCAGAAACCCTGAGTTGTCTACCCCAAGCCCTGCCCTATTTCTTCCCCCAAACATCAAGCGAAGGGGGGGTGGCTTAGAGAAACCAAGACGGGTGAGGTTTAAGCGCACAGTCTATTCCAAGCCCCGGCAGCCTTTAAAATTTTACAGGGGGCTCCCGCTTCAAGTGCTACCAATGGAAGGGATGGCAGGGTAAATTAAACCCACACTAGAAGAGTAATAAATAAATAAACGGCAGGCACAATAAACAGCAAGCACAAACACACGCTGCAAGCACGCACACACACACACACAACTTAAAATTAGAGAGGAAGAGGAAAGGGAACCCTGAGGATCATCTAGTCCAACCCAAGCAATGCAGAAATATTCAGCTGTCCCAAACAGGGATCGAACTTGCAACCTAGGCATTGTCAGTGCCATGCTCTAACCAACTGAGCTATCCAGGCTCTCAAGGACAATGGAGAGGGAAAACGCGCCAGCACACTGGCCAACAAATTAAAATGTAAGGCAAACCCACTCAGTCACCCAGACCAGCCATGCAATTGGACAGGTAAGGGCAATAGAGGGGAAAACGTACAAGCACCCTGGCCAAAAATTAAATAAAAACGCACTGCCACCAAGGCAGAGGCAGGGTAAGGAAAGCGAGGATACGAGGAAGAAAGAAAGACGGAGCCACACTCACACTCAGACCTCGCTGGGGGCATGTGCTGGGCAAGGGAACAAGCTGCAGCTTAAGAAAGGTTAATTCGCACTCAGGCTGCACAAACAAATCAGGCACCAGGAGGGGGGGGGAAATAGAAGGTTAAATGTAGGTTTTTACCCGGAAAAGAAGACACAGCAAGGCAAACCTGGCTGCCTGGGTTTTTAAAGTTAAAAGGCAAGCCAGGAACCAGGCAGCCTCCACACACACAGACCCCTCCCCCGACTCCAAACCTCATGGCTCTTCCCTGTGATAACTGAGATGACTCCTAGCTGATGACTTCCCGAAGAGGCGACGACGGAGAATGAGGCCGGGGAAAGGCTGTCGCTGCAGCAAAAGCTGCTGAACACGCCCCCTCAGTGGCACCTGGTTGGGTGGCCCTCCGAGGGGGCGTGAGCGCCAGCCAGGTGAGCTGAAGGCAGGGGGCTACGCCCCCTGCTAGGCGGGGCTCAGGCTCCCGACCACAACCCCTCCCCTCTCTTTCAGGGAGGAGAGTCTTAGTTTTGAAATGCATACCTAGGATTGTGCTGTAAGAATTTGGGCTACACAGGAATTATTTGTATAAGATTCAATCTCTGCTTCTGAAAATTACACCCTAGGCTTTACTTGAAAATACGTTTACTTATAGTGTTTCTAGCATTACCAATACACCCAACATAGAGCAACAGTATAGGATACTGTAACTGTATTTCTAAGTTATATTTCATAGATACTTATCTTTCTTTAAGTGCTTTACAAAAAAAAATGTCCTGCTGCTTCTGATTTGGCTTTTAAAACTTATTTTTTAGGCCTTGTGTGGCACCTCAATCAATGTACCAACAATAGAAGGTCGAACCATACCTATGACAGTAAATGAAGTTGTAAAACCTGGAATGAGAAGAAGAATTATAGGATATGGCTTGCCATTTCCCAAAAATCCCGACCAACGAGGTGACTTGATTATAGAATTTGAAGTAACCTTTCCAGACAGTATAGCTCCGGCATCAAAAGAAGTACTCAGGAGAAATCTTCCTGTTTCATAAAACAACATACTTTTTTGAACTTGTTCCAAAAGGACACTGAAAATTGAAGAGTTGAGGTTTATGCTGTAAAAGTGCAATCTATAACTGTGGAACTTAACTTTTTTGTGTGTGGATTGGGGAGAGAGTTATGCAGTGCTGCATGAGAATAGGAGGCAAAAGTACAAAACACTTGCAATCAAGTATGAAGCTAAAACCATTTGCTGTGTATTGGATTTTCCTTTTCAAAAAGTTTTATCCAGTATTTGCTTATAAGTAAGATGTATTTTTGTGTGTGTGAGGGGGGCACTTCTGTGCATATCTCATATGCACAGAATCATGAAGTGCTTGCGTTTTAAAGCACTTTATTTCAGATATTTCTTTATCATCTATGTGAGATTATTATATTGCAGGATCAGAAATCGGAATTCATAGTATGATTCTATGTAACGTTTGCAATATTTATGTTGTGTATATGCCAATTCGCTATGTTTACATTGCACACAGCAGAAGGCAGGAAATCTCACTTGAAATGTTCATGAGCCTGAAGGGTAAGTTTTTTTTCTGCATTGTTTTTGGATTCCTTTCCTCAGTATTCTACAGATGCTTGCCTAACAGAAAATTATATGTGCCATTCCACAGTCATACATATATGTACCATGTCATGAACATGCTCCAAACCAGAACACACAGTGGGTGACTCAGTAGTTGCCAAATATTCAGGGTCTAACCCCTACCCTACATTTACGCAGCCTCCGCTCCTATCCAGCCCAAGCCAAGAGACTCCCAGACTTCACCTGACGTTCCTAAGATTCCAAGGGAACAAGGGTCAAAGCAATACCCTCTGCTGTCTGACCTTATTCTAAAAACACAGTACCTGGTAGGGAACTAAGCAGTCAAGTATTGGATTTAGTACCAAGGCATTACCTAAATAAGGCTCGCGCACACACACACACAATTCCGAAAGAAGGTATATTTATTTGATAAAAGGAAACATTAGTGAGAACAAGTATATTTGGGCAATTATGTCAGATCAAACAAACTGTGCTAAACCAGCCAGTTCTGTACATATCAATAAAATCATTGGCTTCGCAGGGACAAAAGCATACAACACAGAGCAAGGTAATCCAAATATGATCCGAAGGTGGGATGTTCCCTGCCACAAGTAAAGGCCTGCTTTCTTCTAAAAGGCGCAGCAACCTAGGTAAATCTTGTTAACCTGTAAAAAGGCCTCAAGACCCCCCAACATTCTGGCACTTTAGGCTACATGCTTTCCCACCAAACCCAGCTCAAGCAACCATTCCAGTCAACAAGCTCACAGCTGATTTACCAGATTTCCATATGGAAAAAATGTGACAGCAGTTGCTTTAATGTCCATTAAAACATATGTCCAAATTGTGGAACCTGCCTGCTGAGATAGCGAGTCTATATAGAAGGGTTATCTGAACAAATGTCAAGGGAATGGGCCTATTTCAAGCACACTAACTTCACAGTCTTTCACAGTTTAAGCCCCTTGAAACTTCTGTGGTCAGTAAATTAGTAGTACTCGGTCCCACTTAAGAAGTTGTAAGCTCGTTCTGAATTATCTAAACGAAGGGAAGAAAATGCCCTCAATTATAGTTTTCTAAAAGAAAAGAAAAAGAATCTATAGGGCTGGTACCCTTGGATGGCAAAAATTAACAAGTAAACATCCTTTTAGCATTTGTCTCTAAACTTGCTGCAATATGTTAGCATCGGAAAGTCATATTCTTTAAAGAAAATAAATGATTTTATGTATGTACAAATGTGCTAGGTATCTGCACTGTTAACCAACAGGGTAATTAACAATTTTGTATGCTTTTATGTAGAAAATTAATTATGACACCCATTCTCTAAGCAGTAGCCATCTATAATGCAGAATAGTTATAATGGGGGGGGGGAACCATTCTAGAAACTACCCATTTGAATGAATTGGCAACATTTAATAAGATTTTATACATGGGATATGAAGAAATATGTGCATTCTGAAAGTAGGAGGATCCAGAACTTGCACTCGTGACACTAGCACTCATGACACTAAAAGTGAGAAAGTAGAAAATGGCTGCTTCATCCTTATGCATTTACATATCATTTATGATCTGTATTGCATTTATATGTTTTGTAATTAAATATATTGTTTCTAACTTGTGTTTTCTATTTTTGTAATTTCAACTGAGTTGGGTGCGTGAGAGCAAATGCATGTAATTATTATTTATCTATGACTTTATTGAATTTATATCCTGCTCTTGCTTCCCAAGGTAGGAGACAACAAGGGATAAATAATCTTAAAAACAATTCCAATATAGATGCAGACTGGGAAGGAAATCAACTTAAATGACTTTTTGAAAAAGGAATGTGTTTCTTATGTGCCAAAACCCAACAAGGATGACATCTGGTTAATACTTAAAGGGATGGAATTCAGAAGGGTAGATGCCACAATGATAAAGGCCCAATTCCTATTGTGTGGAACAGAGCTCCTGTTTGATGGTATCTGCAGGAGGCCCTCACCTGCTAAGCACAGTGACTGACTGTGTGTACAAGGGGTGAGATGGCCTTTCAGGTACCCTAGTCCCGAGCTGTGTAGGGCTTTATACAGCAAAACCCAGCACCTTGTACTTAGACCAGAGCTTAATTGGCAGCTGCTACAATTCTTTCAACAGTGGAGTAACGTTTTAGCAGTACCTTGCCCCAACGTGCAGCTAATCTGCCACCTTTTGCAACAGCTGAACCTTCTGGGCTAACCTCAAGGGCAGCCCCACATCAAGCACATTGCAGTAATCATGCCAGGAGATTACCAGCACACAGACCATGGTGGTCAGGCTACTGCAGTCCAGGAACAGCAGGAGCTGTCTTACTAGCCAAAGCTGGTGAAAGGTACCCCCAGCCACAAGGCCACCTAGGTCTAAGCATCCAAGATGGATCCAGAAACACCCCCAGACTATAAACCTCCTTCAGGGGAAGTACAACCCCATCAAAAACAGGCAATCGCCTAATTATCTAGACCCAGAAACCGTTTACTCACAGAACCTCCATTTTGCCAGGATTCAGGGTCAGTTGGTTGGTCTTCAGCCACCTCAGTAGAGTCCAGGCACTGGTCCAGGGCTCTCAGGTGGGTGTCACTGCTATTCTAAGAGAACAAGGTAAGCTCCGGCACCTCTTTTTATAGAAAAATAGCACTGCCTGTAGTACAACTGCCAGGGGCCTGGAAGAATAACCTAATGCTATTATCTGAAACCAGCTTTGAAAATGGGATCCGAACCACTGTAAAACAGTGCCTCTAATAGCCATCTCACAGAGTCAGCTCAGGAAGATACCAAGGTCAATGGTGTCAAAAGCCGCTGAAAGATCAAGTAAGAATAGGCTTTTGATACATCGACCATGGTATCTTAAGCTAATGTTGAAAGATAGGTTATAGGCTTGTACTCCCCTGTTCTCTTCCTGATAAAGATGATCCATCAGGGAAGCCAAAGCTGATTGAGTCCCATAACCAGTCCTGCACCCAGACTGAAATGGGTCAAGACAATCTGTTACATCCAAAAGTACTTACAATTGGTGCACAACAACTCTCTGAATCATCTTTTCTAAGAAGAGGTTGGACAGCATGCAACGATGTGAGTTGTCAAAAACCAATGGCTATTTAAGAGTTTGTTTAGTAACAAACTATAGCTGCAATATTAGGACTGCAGTCTTATGTACACTTGAAGAGTAAATACGCTTTTCAACATTTAGTAGTAACCCCCTCCCCTTTTTATATGTTAAAGTTTAACAATAAAATAGTTCAGAATCCAAGAGAAAAGTAGATATAAGTAATAGTACAATCTCTAGAACACATGAAGACTAGTATGTGTTAAAGGTTTAATCCTAGGTAAGATGATCCTTTAGATATGTGGAATGCTGGCTGTTTAGGGCTGTAAATGTCAAAAAGAATACCAATAGGCAGCTGAGCCAAGATCAGACTTACATGCTTTGTGTGATCTGCTCCTGTCAGAATAGGCTGCAGCAGTAGCTTCCAAACAATCTTCAAGGGCAGCCCAATGCAGATCACATTACAGTATCAAAAATGAGATGTTACTAAAGAATGGCTAAAATTCTGATATGAGAGAACGGGATATAATTTGCTTGCCAGCTTAAAATGGCAAAAGGTGTACTCCTTGCCACAGCTGTCAACCGAGAAGCACCAAATCAGAGTTGAGAGTCACTCTATGATTAAGAAGTCGCTTTTTGAGTGGGAATTCAACTTCTGGAAGAACAGGGAAATTCAGTCTCCCTGCATTGCTGCTCTCTGTCTTATCTGGATTCAGGGAATCTTGCTGTTTTTTATTTGATATAAATAGATGTCAATATATGCTGCTGTCTACACTTATGTAATACATCTCTTTGGTAAATGTACAATAATGTTAAATATAATGTTAAAAAGCAGAGAGGCTAAGATAGAACCATCTGGAATCAAACAGGAAGGAAGGAACAGAGTCACTGCAAATCGGTTTATCCACTGTTGGTTTTCGGAATTCAAACGCTCAGCAGAAATTGAACTTACTGAATCCCTGCTGGAGGAGCACACTTTTGCCCTGGATATAATCACAATGAGGCTATAAGTTTAGCAAAATAAAAAAGCTATGTTTATTATAAGAAATGCATGATAGGAAAGATCCCAGTTCTATCTGACTTTGGTAGATATGCCTTGAGCCATGCTTGCTTTTGCAACTCAGCAGGAGAGATGCAGAAAATATTTCCTTGCTGAAGGTAAGGATAAAGAAGGAAGTAGGAAATTTGTTACATTTGGTTAAAAAGTGTGACACTTACTTTAACAACTTCATGGGGAGTTAATTTTTCTAGAAAAGAAGCACTGCTTAAGAGTAGCATTTTAGCACCCAAGGGAAGGACAACACAGGTTAGGTCAGAAAGGACCGTCTAGGAAACTTGGAGGTTCCTATTTCTATGTCCTCTTTCCCACGCAGACACATTAGCCTCCAGTGCAAGCTGAGTTGTATCTCAAGACTTCCTACACTCCCAATTGTCTTAGCTGGTAAAAGTGTGTCAGATGCTTCTGAGTTTGTAAGTTAATTAAGAAGAGCAAGCAGGTTCACATTCTCTTACAGGAAGAGGCACAGACAGTTCATTAGGGTAACTAATTGAAGAATATTTTACATTCTGACTGGTATGGATCTAGAAAACCTGATCCAAGAGTTTCTCGGAACTACGTAGGTCTCAGCATTCCAGGTGCAGGGATTGGCTGAGCTGAGAAAAAGTGAAGGCAAAGAAATCTCTCTTTTCCTCCCAGTCATAATGACATAGCTGTCACCACTATTGCAGCCCCCACAGCTGCGTACGAAGGAGTTGGAGGGCTCACATGTGAGGTGCTGACAGTAGAAATCTCAGAGAGAAATATGCATATATTTCTACAAGCTTTCTGCAATGTTGCTCATAACTATTGCCCCAATCTGAATCGAGGCTTGGATGTTTACTCATCACATAGACCAACAGCCGCTGGATGCTTTCCAAACTTTTCATGTTGGTGACACACTTTTTAAACATGCATTATTTTGTGATACAGTAATTCAGTTTTACTAAAAAACCGGAGGTTCAACTAACTCCTTTCCAGTCCCAGGAGGAGCGTGAGGAGCTTTCGCATGACATTGTAGTAGACACGCTAACATGTGACGACACACATTTGGGAAAGCTCTGCTGTAGACTTTCCAGGCATAGATAGCCAGGAAACAAGATACCATTGTGTCTAATTATTCCCCATCACCTGCACATAGCAGCCAGTGTGCTGGATTAGGGGGCTGTGTTTGTAGGGAAATGTGTAACATCATGACAGTGTCTCATGCATTTGTTTTATTGGATGTTAGCTAGGGAAATGCATGGGTCGGCAACACTCTTTATTTAGCTAGGTCTTTAATGTTTACTTAGGTCTTTAAAGCTGCCAGCAGTGTAGTAGCTTGGACAGGGCTCAAGCAGGAGATGCTGTCTGTGAAAGTCTGAGGAACCTTCAGTACCCATCAGCTGTCTGTCAAGGGAATAATATTTGTTTCTTTTTGCTACCACAAAGAGTTTTTCCTGTCCATTACATGGTGACAAAGCTGGGTTCCTTACTCAATTAGCCTGTAATTAAGCTTAGTACCAACTAACTGAAACAACTGCATATTCCTTCCTTCCCACCCCTTTTTTTGTTTTCCCTCCATCAAACATTAGAATGTAAGCTCAGTGGGGCAGGGAGTGGGGCTCTTGCACTCTGTATAACACTATGCACAGTGATTGTTTCACGCAGATAAATCACTGTCTCTTATAACACACAATGAACTGTAAATCTGGGCCTGATTAATTGTTTGCAGAGTTTATGTAAACATCAAAGTGGGAGAATGCAAAATACTGAAATTTGTAAAGTAGTCCTGTTGACCTCTAGTATCATTTATAGCAATGTCCTGAACAGTCAGTGTAAATAATTTATATAAATGAAGTTTGGCAAGAATCCTTGTCTCCATAATCTTATATCCTTAATAGCATTTTCTATTGTGATCATCTTGATCAATATTTATTAGTCACCATGATGTGGTTTAAAAGTGTGTTTCATTTTATTGCTTCTAAATGAAAACCTAGGAGAGAGCAGACCACAAGTCTAAAGCTCTTCCATTTCAAAATGTAGGTGGATGCTTTTTTTGAGCACTTCCCTTCTTTTTTAAAATGACCTAATACATTTCCTTTAAATAGTTTTCCATTAAGAGAGGTATTACAGTTAGTGTATATTATACATATTGTATATTATATGAAATCAAGTTACAACCTGGCTATTGCCTGGATTGATTTACCTGTTTCTCTGTTTACCTCAGCCATTAGGTGAGTTGCTGTGATTTGTTCATATAATTTCACTACAGTACTGTTTGCCAACTTTCTAGTCCATTATTCCATTATATTGCATACAATCCTTCAGGATGTTTGTGTATGAAGGATGGGTGCAAGAGAAAGTAGGTCTGAAGGGAAGGGAAAAATAACAAACCTGTAAGACAATAAGCGGTCTGTGTGGTTAATTGTGAAACGGGTGCCAGAGGCAAGGAGTCTAAGCGATGGGAGTCAAGAAGATCTAGATGCAGAGTTTTGGGCTGAAAGCGGGAATATATTAGTACAACCTAATTGGCCACTACTGTGGTCCGCTCGTATGCAGAATTTGTTTGAAATAAACCCTACTGGTATCCGTAGATAGGATGTAAGCTTCATGCTCAACCCTATGTGTGTTTTACTTGGAAGTTCCACGTGGAATGGTTGTGCAGTGGCAATTTTAGACTCTGGACTTAAATCACCTTATGATTCCTTGTGACACACACAATTTAATTGCAATTTAAGTGTTCATTTATTTCTAATTGTGGAAAGCCAACCAGTGGGGTTTTGACCTTCAACTGCAGATTGACATCCTATGCCCTTTTAAAATGTGGCTCTTTTGGGTGGGGGCGGGGATGTGTTATTGGGTTGTTGTTTTTATTTTGATTATATATATTGTGGTTTTTATGTTGATCTTTTCTGTGAACTGCCCTGAGACCTCCGGGTATATGGCGGTATATAAATTCAATAAATACTACTACTACTACTACTACTACTAATCTGTGCTGATGGCACCCCTGAAGTGGCCTCTAGTCCACAAAGCAATATGCAGCACCAATCCTTCTTGTCTTTAAACTACCAAGGACTCGTGTTGTTCTGTTTCGTTTCATTGCTGAAATTTATTTATGAAGGACATCTTGTCTGCTGCCTATGCTGCCAAGCAGTAAACGTTTGCCCACGCTGGGAGAAAAATTCCTGCATTGCAAGGGGTCGGACTAGATGCTCATCATGGTCATAGGAGCCAAGTCCTAGGGGACCTCCCCAAATAAAATATTTGAGGCGGCTGGGTCCCCTCAAGTATGACGGGCATTGCCATTCAAATGATGTGCAAGTGCCGTGTCATGTGATCAATTATGTGGGGCGGGGCTTACCTGGGTACCCCCCGAATATTTTATTCAAGTTGGCAACCCTGCTCATGGTCCCTTCCAACTCAACGATTCAGGTTACCTGGGTGGGCACTGCCATCCGAAGCACAAACTGCAGAGAAGTGAGCAAAAATGTATAAATCTAAATTAAATGCTGGAAATGTAAAGAGAAAGAAGGTTCTTTTCATCATATGTGGTGGTCTTGTAGTAAAGTTAGGGCTTACTGGGAAATGATATATAATGAAATTAAAAGGATGTTTAAAATAATGTTTGTAAAAAAACCAGAAGCCTTGGGGGGGGGGAATTATAGGAACAGAATTAAAGGGACGCAGGTGGCGCTGTGGTCTAAACCGGTGTTCCCCAACCTTGGCCCTCCAGCTGTTTTTGGACTACAACTCCCATCATCCCTCGCTAGCAAGACCAGTGGTCAAGGATGATGGGAATTGTAGTCCAAAAAAAACCTGGAGGCCCAAGGTTGGGGAACACTGGTCTAAACCACTGAGCCTAGGGCTTGCTGATCAGAAGGTCGGCAGTTGGAATCCCTGTGATGGGGTGAGTTCCCGAGCTCCTGCCAACCTAGCAGTACGAAAGCACGTCGAAGTGCAAGTAGATAAATGAGGAAAAGAGAGCAAAAAAAATCATATAAATAAGATAAAATCTAATGGCAAAATCATACGTGGTGGGATTGCAAGATTATAAAAAAATTCTGGGAAATGATAGCAGATTAGTCATGCTGGCCACATGACCCAGAAAAACTGTCTGTGAACAAACGTTGGCTCCCTCGGCCAGTAAAGCGAGATGAGTGCTGCAACGCCAGAGTCGTTCGCAACTGGACTTAACTGTCAGGTGTCCTTTACTTTTACCTTTTTTTATAGGGACAGAACTACATAAACTGTATAGAAACTTGTGTATGCAACTACAGCGGCAAGAATGTTACTTGCCCCAAAATGGAAAGAAGCAGAAGTCCCAGCAAAGGAAGAATGGATGCAAAAACATGGAATATGCAGAAATGGCGAAACTTGCCGGAAGAGTAAGAAATCAAGATAACAAACTTTTTTTTATTATAAAAAAATGGAAATGGTTTATTGAATATTTACATATAAATTGCAAACAGATAAGAACATTGGCAGGATTACTGTGATAACCTGCAGTTTCGTAAGAGTATATATTTAAAGAAGACGAACAAATGAGCAAAGTAAGTTAATTTGGATATGCAGAAGATATTAAAAACAAATTTAATGAACCACAGGAAGGGGGGGGGAAGTCATGTTTTGAAATGTCAAAAGGATTGTAAAATCAGTGAAATGTATAAACCTGAAAAGAATGAATGAATGAATAAATAAATAAATAAATAAATAGAGAAGTGAGCTGCTGCTCCCGGAGCTTACCCTGCTTGACTTCGGATGGTTTAGGGTTGCAGTGCTTTGGTGAGGACTGCAGCCTTAAAGGGGCAGGTACTCTTGTGTGCTCAGCGTCCGTCCATCCATCCCTGGCGCGGCTCTAAAGCCAGGGCAGGGGGGGGGGGGAAAGGTCCGGTGCTGCGAAAGCGCGCGCAGGATGCGCGCGGTTGCTCTCCGCTGCCCATTGGCTGCCGGGTGCCATCACCTGCCCGCCGGGTGGGTGAGCCGCGAGGAGATGAGCGCACAGCCCTGAAGGGGCAGAGTCCAGACAGCAGGGCGAGGAAAGAGCAGCAGCAGCAGCAGCAGCAGGTGGTGGTGGCGGTTCTGCATCTCCCCCCCCCCCCTCTGTGGCTGCGTGCAGGCGCGCGGGAAAATGCCTCTGGGGCTGAGGGGCAAGAAGAAAGGCAAGTCCAGAGAGACGTCCACGCTGGTGGAGGGCGAAGCCCCCCTGGCGCGGGGCAGGGGCGACGACGACGACGCCAGCGGCAGCAGCGCCGTCGGCGGGGCTGGCGTCGGGGGAGGCGCCGCCGCCGCCTCCTCCTCGGCGCGCCAGGGCCCCATCCGGCTGGTGTTCCACACGCAGCTGGCGCACGGCAGCCCCACGGGGCGCGTGGAGGGCTTCGCCAGCGTCAGGGAGCTTTACGCCAAGATAGCCGAGGCGTTCCACATCGCCCCCAGCGAGGTACGTGCCCAGAGGGGACTGGGCGGTACCCCCCCCCGCCTCCCTCGTGAACGGAAGCCCCCCGCTACGGGGGATTTATTCCAAATCTGTCGCCCCCCTTCGGCAGGGGGACAAAAGCCCCAAAAGAGCGCGCTCTCTCTTTCTCGGGGCACCGGCTCTTTGGCTTGGCTTGGCTTGGCTGTTCACCTCCGACGCTCTTCCATCACCCCGAGCGTCGTTCATGGCTCCATGTTGGGGCGAAATGTTGGGCTTAGTTGCCAATCCGCGCGTGGTAAGAATCAGCATCAAGGGGGTGGTGAGTTAGTCCAGAGACAGAGCTTTTTGGGTGGGTGGTGCTTTTTTTTAAGGGATCTTAGCAAGGAAGTGTTTCTGGAAATTGAGATAATGGAGGGTGGGTGGGTGCCTTGCTGCCTATATGAGTAGGCTGTAGTTAAAACGCACTCCTCACATGCTCAGAGGCCCTCTTCCCCACCCATACTTCGCAAGTTTCTAGGCCGCACTTTTCTTTCCTTTTTTCTGCTGACTCCCGAAACAACAAAAAAGTGTCCAGAATTGCCTTTGTGGGCATTTCATCTGCTCTTAATTCTGGGCCACCCCTGTATTTCAAAGCTCCTTAAGGTATTTTTTGGCAAGAGGGACTGAGTAACTGAGTGTGGATCAGCCGATGGTGCTGATCTCTCCTGGTTCAAACAACAGTGAAACATTGATTGATTGATTATTATTATTATTATTATTAAAAAGATGCCTCAGAGTATAGAGGGAGTGTGTTTTTCTGTGCTCAGCAGTGCTTGGCCCTATGTATCTCCTGGAATAATATATGTAACACCTTGGCTTACATGATGATAGAAAGTTGAGACTATATAACTGCTCCTGCCACCACAATGCATCCATATGATAACTGAAGTGCAGCTTAGGCTGTTATTAGGAGCCAACACAGAAATCATATCCCCAAGACCATTTCACAAAACCACTGCAACTGTCAGAGCTATTCTAGTTTACAGAGAAGTTTTTCTGAGTTCAGTGAGACTATCCTGAGGAATATCTGTTTAGGATTGCAGTCTGTATCTCTATTTTTCTGACACGCGGTGGTGAACCTCTAGATCCAGGGGTAGCCAAGATGGTGCCCTCTGGATGTTTTTTTACCACAACTTCATTCAACCCCAGCTAGCATGGCCACAGTGCTCAGTGATGATGGGGATTGCAGCCCAGCTGCACCACATTGGCGACCTCAGCTCTAGATCTCATTGTACTCCCATTGACCCTGACCTTTGGCTACGCTGGCTAGAGCAGATGGGTGTTGGAGCCCAGTGGTATCAGGAGCATCTCTGTTTCTCTACCCTTGCTGTAAGGCAATGAGTAGTATGGAAAGGTGCATTCTAGACTTCTACATGTGAGTCGGGTGTCACTTTTCTGCTTCAATCACCCTGGTTTTTTTAAAAAAGTTTAATTTTGGAGGAAGGAGATCATGAAAGTGGTAGAAGTGTGGATTTTCTCGCACTCTTTTAGTATAAGCACATGGTGATGTGAGGATTCTGATTTGAACTGGAAGTCAGTACAGAACTGTAGATCATAACTGCATATTAATTAAAGGCACAATATATGGGCACAATGTTATGCTTGTGTCATGAGACTTGGTAGCTTTTTACGGCAAAGTCTTGATCCACTGAACAGTTTGGCTGTCGTTTGCAGTCATTATGGTACCTGAAGCAGAAAAATGTTATTGCCCTGAAAGTAATACTGTAATATTTTTTTAAAAAAACTGTAATAAACTATATAATTAATAATTTGTCCTTTAATGGCACCTGAAGACCTGCCACTTGAGATAGATTGTCTCACTGTGCCTAATGGCTGGGCAGGGGCTCTGCAGCTATTGTTCTGAAGAGAATGCATTTAAATCCTTTGATGGCATCTATCAAACCTCTTAGGTTGGTCAGGTTTCTTTGTGGTTTGAATAATTGCTTCTGTAAAGGTTGCTAACCTTAAACCAAAGGCAACATTTTTATTCATTATCCAAGTTGTAATTGTCCTATATGTGTAGCTTTGAGCACCGAAAAAGAAGCAAGCCTGAACACATGTAATTATACTCCTGGCTACATGGATCATTTTACCTTGGCATTGCAGCTTGTCACAATAGTATCTCTTCTTTATTATCATGAAGAACAATAAGGTCTTTGAAAGACAGTGAAGTTTTCCCCGGTGACGAAGAACTGCAAAAGTTATTTCACACCAGACATGGTCTTCAGACTGGCGCACTATCGTACTAGCAGCTTGCAGTACATAGAAATGGGCAACTCTTATTCTTTTTATTCCTGTGCAAATAAATCCTGTAACTAGGAGTTTCTTGGAGTTCTGTACCTGATCATCCATTACTTAGTTTATCTTGAAGTATGATGGTGTTTAACCTTGGCCTTGTTTAAAATTGATGCACTTTATTTAACACGCCTTATGCAAATCAGGGAAAATATGCTAGTGATATGCACTATTGTTTGGGAGTAGGTCATTTTATAAAAAAAACTGGAAATGGTAGTAGCTTGTTTGCTTCTTGCATCAGTGCAGTAGAGCTTTGTTCAGAGGATCATGAGAGAGCTGGCTATATGATACAAAAAATAAAATAAAATTGTACATAGGCATTTCTATTGTAAACTGTCCTGAGATCTTTGAATGAATGAAGGTATGTGAATTTAATAAATAGAAATTCTTCTTGAAGCAAGTGCAAAATATACAAATCATTCCATCAGAATGCTGCGTGAGACTTGGACACACAATCTCTGTTTACCATCTTTCTTCTAAAACTTGGAACATGCATGGAAGAATTCTAATTCCTAAGCTGGTTTTTGCAAACTATGTGAAGGAAATGTTTAGACTATTTGGCTTTTATCTACTAAGAACTGTGAATTATAATGAAGCGGAATTTGTAACAAATGGTATACAGATGAAATGTCGTATTGTAACATCAATCATACATTTTTTCTGCATTGTGTCCAATTATACTTTTCAGTGTCATTGTCAATGATTGCAACATGGGCTCAAGTATTAGTTCTGTGTTTATGGAACTTCTGAATGGTGCTGACAGCTCAATTTCCAGTAAAATAAACACATTCCTCCTTTTTGAGCATGGAGGATTACTGCAAGCAACATGGTTTAATTAAGATAACTCCTTTCAGTGGCTCAGATTTCAAAAAGATTTCTTCTTAGTGTGCTTTGCATCCATTTGTAAATCCATATATCTATGGCGGCTCTGTGCAGTTTTCTTGCACACTTTATTACTGCATTTTTATTTCTAGGCAAAGTACAAATTACTTGATTGCTTCTTGCTGTAGCTCAGAGGGAGCTGACTTTGAGGGGACCTCTCCATTTGCTAGCATGTCACTAACACTTTATAAAGGTGAGAGTGGACATATTGTGGAAAACAATCTACCTAGTTACTCAGTTCCATTAGATAATTAAGTAGTATTGTTTCCATTCCTCTACACACCAGTCTGTGCCGTCTCCATTTCTTGTTGAACTTATGCCTGTTTCCTCTCCCTCTACTGATTATCTGTCTATATTTCATGAGATTTACGGTATTTCTGAATTTATATCAGAAAAGGATTGTGCAACCTGCATTTCATCCTGTGTCCAGTTCAATCAGCAGTTAACATCCGGAGTTTTTTAAGGGCTGAAAGTTATGTACTGCATTGCTAACATTAACACAAAAAGTATAAAAGCAAAGCCCCTTTTTGTGTCAGCAGTGAGTGGTAAATTCTACTATACATTGTGGCAACATGTAACTTGAATGTACTTGGAAATAACTGAAAACAAAGGTGCATTTAAGACTCACACAGGAAACATTCTACTTCAAGTAATGGATGTAGAATTCTCTTGCTCTAGGAATATTTATTTCAGTGCTGGTTACTGTAAATTATTGAACAGTGAGTTAAACTTGTTGGTGAAGCGAAACTCCGATACAGCTAAAAATAAATCCAGGGCTTTCTTGATGTTATGTCATTCCTTGTGTGGATTTCCCATTGAATCAGTTGTTTTTAAGGACTGTAGATTTATCACCGTATTACTATGCAATTTGTTCTACGAGTCTATCCCTTGCTGTTTCACCCTGATTGGACCTTTCTCCAAACCAGTATCCTCATTTGGGAGGCTGCACTAGGGATAGCAGCAAAGGGAGGAAACAGTGCTGAGTTAGCAGAAATTCTTTTTTGAGGCATGTGTGTGTGTGTGTGCTCCACTTCCACAACCTTTTCATAGTGCCTGAAAGGAGGGCATAGACGAAACCAGAGGAAGTGGAGTTTGTTTGCTTTCTATTAAGAGAAGTATGAGCCAAGTCCCCCCAAACCTTTACTAGAATATGAACACTTAAGCTCTGGAATTTCGGCAACAGCATTATTATTTTTTTAAACCAAAAGCAAACAAACTGAGTTTGATATGAAATGAAAAAGAACATTTGGTAAATGTTACAAAATGCTGTAGTAATAAAATGTCTCCTTATAGGGAGCATATAACACCAGTGGTAGCTCAACTCCACTGGCTACCTAATTGCTTCCAAATTCGTCAGTGTTGACGAACTTGGAAGCAAAGAAGTGAGTACCTTTTACAGACCTGAATGGCATGGGTTTGGTAGCCTTCTAGAAACATCTTCTCCCATACATTCCCCCTGCCCGCCCCCCATTCCCTGAGGTCTGGGGTAGAGACTATTCCCTCAAAATATTGTTGCATTCCACCTCAGTCTCCAAGCGGTGTAAAATTCCAGGGGTGACAGACACTTACTCAGGGTTCATTGTTCCCTTTGGATTGAGGTACAGTGCTGACTGCGGTATCTTTATGATATGTGGTTTGTTTACAAATACATACAATCTGAGCCTACAGTGGAGGGGATCACAGCATTAACACCCCAAGAAGGTGTTTTATTATTTCGGGTTCATTTAGCGCTTTGTTTTTGTACAAATATTCTTCTACAATATTTCACATTTTTTTGTATTGCTGTTGAAACATGTAAATCGCCTTGAGAGATTTCTGTTAAGAAAAGTGACCTATATAGATTTTAAATAAATAAAATGTTCATGTTACTATTTTACATTTTTCTCTTGTGCTTTTTTTGCCATGTTTATTTGAAACTTGAGTTACTCCTTTAAGAGTTCGGGGGGGGGGAACATTTTGTTGTTCTGCCATTACTCTCTTGTATCAATAAATCAATCAATCAATCAATCAATCTTCAATATTACAATCACAGATCAGGCATAAATTAAAGTCAAACAAATGCAGTTAACAGTTTAGAGGCCAGCAAAAGGCCGTTCAGAATTAACAGCACCTCAAGGGACTAAGAAATGGGGGTGCCTTGTTGCACATTCACAGTGACTCCTGAAATGGATTGCTGAGTGATAGTATGGTTGGTAAAAAAGATTTAACCACCAATTCCTAACAATGCATGCTGATGCACAGAATTTTGTCACTTTCTTGTATAAAAATGAATTCTTGCAAAAAAATGCAGAGTGGAATGAATAATCCAAGTTCTAGTTTGGCTGACATTTCTTCACCAATGGAGGTGGCATAAAATTGGTTCATGAAGAGGCGGCAGTCTGTTTGTGCTGCCCAGTTGCAGTTCTAAATTGAGTTAGATCATCTCATGTTTCTAAATATCACATTTCTTTTCTGTTGCCAGTTGTATCTAGTCAAAGGTGTGAAACCAGTTATGAGATTATAGCTGTCTGTTGACAAGGTCGAAGTAACAAGAATATTTTTTTAAAATGGCAAATGCCCTTGATATTTTTTAAAGAAAAACAACAGGAATGCAGTGATTTTGTTAATGCGAATCACAAGGCCTAACAATGCTAATATCTGAGGAGCTTGGAAATTGCTATATGGAGGCACTACAATTATTTCCTGAATGTTTTATCAGGGCTGAACCATATTTTTAGTACCGCTTCAGAGTGTTAATTAGCTGAAAGTTTTAGTTGATCTGCAGACTGATTGCAAGTTAAAATTTGTTGAGAATGAAAAAGCACTTTCTAGATGCAAGTCACATAGAAATAATGGGTCTTCTGATTGGCAAACAAACCTAGCAAAAACAAGGGTTATGAGGGCTTTTCTTTTCTGTTTGTATCTAAAGCTAGTCGAAATTTTGTATTTCAGTATGAATTCATAATAGAATAATTAAAAAAGCCCACAGGAAACTCAAACTGAAAATGTTTATTTGAATATTGAATTAACCATTTCTTAATTAACATTTCTTAATCTTCCACAGTGATTATGGATTTTGAAATTGTTCATGTTTGAAGGCTCTGCTATATTAATGTGACAGGTATATTAGAGAAACTCAAATTAATGAAATGTAAAATAGCAAAGATGGCATTTCCTTCTAACAACTCATGTTAGCTTTTGTTTATTGAATTGCAATTTTGTGCACTTAGGATAAATTTAAGTGTTCTCTCCCCTCACCCCTAATTATTCTCAAAGTCACCCATACTGAACTTTTGGTAATCTGCAAATTCATTTTATCTTTAATTGGTTGGGAGACATTCAGATAAACAAATATATCCTGAACCCGGCTCTTGTTATACGGTTCATTATTATTGCAACTTGTTACCTCACCTGGGTTGCTGGGTAGACAGTGCCATATCTTTCCAGGCTCTGTAAAAGCAAAATACTTTGAATTGGTTAAGGCTGCAATCCTATACACATTTATTTATAGCTTTTATATGCTACCCAACAACAAAAATCTTTTTTAACCTGGGAGTAAACCCTATTGAACTCAATGGGACTTACTTCTGAGTAGAAATGTATAATCAGGACTACTTCTTGCACTTAAGGAAAAAGAAACCATTAGCTGATCTGAAATTATGGGTATTATGTTCAGATGGTTACTATTGAGTTCAGGCTGTGCTTGGCTGTGAAACAGCACACAGCATGCATGTAACCAAACTGTAGCAGAGTGTAGACTGTACAGTGCAGTTGTGCTTTAGCATACAGCTGATGTCAGGCTTGTCTGAACATTTGTGTGGGGAAAACCAGTCTGTGCAAAACTTTATTCTTATTTAGATGAATTTTAATATTACTGGTTTCTGGCATTAGAGAAAAAGGAAGTCTCAAGAAAGACCCAGCATTTATGATTTGCTCCAGGAAGTACACAGTTCAATGCCGGTGAATTGCCCTAGTTGAAGGATTACTTCCATGGGCAGTAACAACTTGTTTTTAAGTTAAACAAATTCATGCAATGTAGCATAACTTTTTAGCAACATCTAAAGACATCTCTGTTGTGTTCCTTTTTTCTTCTTCTACTCAGATCCTCATGCTTATGCCCCTCTTATAGATCCATGGCTTAGGATACCTAAGGAAACACTTCTTTTGCACAACTGTAAAAACAATGTCCCTTCAGTCTTAAATTATTGAGTTTTTAATGTTACAGTTGCACATCACCCCCAACCTCCAAGTGGTACAAGATTCCAGGGAGTTCCAGGCGGCTTACACAGAGTCTCATAGAAGCTTGGATAAAGAGGGGGTGATAAGTGCTGAAACAGGGTAGGCAAGACACAGTTTTCTTCACTCGTTTCTGCGTCTCCTCAGTCTCCGTAACTTTCACTTTTGAGCACCTTCATGCCAGCTTCTACAAACCGACTCATCTAACTGTAGACTTAAAGACTTAAAAACTTATTAGGCTCCTACCAACCTTCTCAAGTATTGGTTATCTTCCTGCAAGACCCATCTTGCAGTACTTCGGGGAATGTTACTTCCCATGAGATATTTTATGTTTACTTCATACGGCAAATATTTATGTAACCTAACTTCAGGAGATCATTGTGTGTAAAAGCCACAGCTGCATAATTTCAAAGTTCTGCTTCTATGGAATATGTCCTACAATAATCCATGGGTCAATAATCCATTTTCTCCATGGAAAAGCCTCTGGGATCAACCTAGACATAGACAAAGGGATCACATGCTTCAGACTACAGGAGCACTTTGAAGAGTGTAGAAGCTTTCACAGGGTACAGCAGCTTGCACCACCTGCATTGATGGGTCAGTTTTGTTGGCCATCGTATGATGTCAGTCATGGGTGTATACCAGGTGTCTCAGATAAAATGCATTTGTTTCCCTCTCTTTTTTCTTGTAGATTATGTTTTGTACTTTGAACACACACAAAATTGATATGGACAAGCTCTTAGGAGTGCAGATTGGTCTCGAAGACTTTATATTTGCTCATGTAAAAGGAGTCAAAAAGGAAGTGGAGGTTTTCAAATCAGAGGAGTCACTTGGGCTTACCATTACTGACAATGGAAATGGATGCGCCTTCATAAAGGTAAGAATAATGCCATGAGTTGTGAGGGATCCGAGCAGAAATGGAGTTGCAAATTGTTTCAAATACTTCTTTGTGTTAGCAAGAATGGTGTAGTGTTGGCACTATGGAAGTAAGTTAGCAAACATCCAAAAGCAATAATTTGAATGCGGGTATTGAAGAATTATACTCATTGGATGTTCCCACTTGGAGAGAGGTCTTTTTCACTGATTTCTTCTTTCCGCTTCAGCCCTCGGAAAAGCTTATCCAGACACCTCTCCTCTCAAACTTCCACTGGGTTTCAGTTCCTTTCACAAACCAAAGTAACCCTTCTGTTCATGGAAGGGCAGTTTTGGATGCAACTCGTTGTTAGAATACACGTAGCTCAAACAGAGTCAGCAACATTTTATTGACTATTATACGGTTATTGGTAGTGGTAGGCGTGAAGCAGTATGCTGGCTTGTTTAGGGACATGTCATTAGCATAGATGTGTACTGGTCAAGAGATGTGTTTTCCAAACTCAGTGCAAAAGTAGATCTGATAGTAGGAGAGCCATTACAGGCAACAACCGATTGATGCACGTTCAACTGGTGCAGCGGTGCACACCGCTGAACCGAGGCGTGACCCCCAAAGTCACTAAAAGGGTGGAATGGGTGCAAGGCAGAACAGAACATTTACATAGACCCTGCTGACATGCACAGATGTCCGGAGCGTAACCCCCATGCAAAATGACAATTGCCTGTATTAGATTTTCCAACTAAAATGTAAAAAGCCACAGGGAGGAAAAACTGGGTCGAGGCAACCCCAACATTAAAAAACAATATAAAAACCACCTGGCCAACTTATAGAGATTTAGCAGAACACATACAGTATATTTTAGTCTGCTATGGGTTGGTATGCCCTGTGCTTTCCGAATGGAAGTGTCTCATTCATGGAGGAACTGAGGTCCAGTAGACCAGGCATAGGCAAACTCAGCCCTCCAGATGTTTTGGGACTACAACTCCCATGATCCCTAGCTAACAGGACCAGTGGTTGGGGTGATGGGGATTGTAGTCCCAAAACATCTGGAGGGCTGAGTTTGCCTATGCCTGCAGTAGAGGCTGCCTCTGAAGAAAGGAGGGGGGCAGTGATTTTTGCCAATTCTTCCTTTTGCCTGCAGCCCGTTATGCCACCCCCATGCTGTTCCAGAGGGTCCCACAATCCTCTCTAGCAGCTTTTTTCGGGGGGGGGGGGCTGCAGGGGGAATGTGGAATTGGTGGAAATTATTTGCCCCCTTTCCACAGCAGAGTGCCCTTGTTGATGGAGTTTCGCCCATGGGTTTGTCTGGATCCAGTGTTATGAGTGTATTGAATCTTGCTAATGATCTAATATCTTACTGGGAGTGATAATCACCTTGTTCCCAGAAACTGCTGGGTGACCAGAAATGTATTTTCCCTAAGAATTAAGTAGCACAATATTATAACTCAACAGTATCATGTACATTTTATAAACATGTACATGGAGTCTGAGTTCTTGATTGCACAGCATGCTTGCCTTCCTTTAGTATTGATTTTGATAAGTATGAAATGCTATTTGTTGCATGTCTAGCCTGAGTTACATTGTCTGCACTGAAGGTACAGTATCTAGCAATCTGCCTGTGCAAGCACTGTTCCATGCTTACAAATTATTTATTTTTGTTAACAAATTTTATATGAAACTTTATTGTAAAAAAAGGCACAAAACTAACCTATTGGTAGGGTTATAAGCAGCAAATCAATTCAATCGAACAATAAGATTTTAAATTATATGGGTATCCTAGTTTGGGTAACTGGGCTCTTTGTATCCTTTTACAGTGCTTCCTTGTTTACTCCCTCTAGCTCAAAAGGTGAGCTTTGTGGTTTGTATTTTGTGTGTGTCATACTATGCACATCATAGCCCTTTTGGCCCAGGCTGTTTGTTTACTGCATTCATCGCAACTAACAATAATGCCTTTTTATCCAACAGAGAATTAAAGCAGGCAGTCTTATTGACCAAATAAAACTGGTATGTGTTGGTGATCACATAGAATCTATAAATGGAAAAAGCGTAGTGGGCTATCGCCATTATGAAGTTGCTAAGAATTTAAAGGACTTGGAGAAGGGTCAGACATTTACGCTAAAATTGATAGAGCCTATGAAATCATTTGGTGAGTGACATGTATCCGCCATAAATTATACCTGTAGTTTCCTTTTGTATTTGATTCCAAATTGGGTAAAACTTGGCCTGTTTAATTAGTCAGAGGAAGCTTAAGCAATTAGAAGGGTGAGACATAAAACGAACATTGTCTTATTAAGCTAATTGCAGCCACCAGTCATATATGATGCTCCGCTTGGGGTTCCATAAACTTGCTTTTATCTCTGTGTGTGGGATCGTAACAACAGGGGAAGCCTAAATGCAGCTTGCGGGGGTGGGGGGTATTTTTTGGCAATTAACTCTTCCTTCCCTAGCTTTAAGTCTCCCACCAAAATCACCCCCCCATGCCACAGTTAGGCATGAAAGAAGCCTTCTGCTGTTCCAGGTGTAATTCAGCAGGGAAACAGACTGAGCATGGGACCCAGACCTTTGTGTTTGTGTTCTGGGTGCTGTGTAGCAGGCTCAAGCTATGGGGATGTAAGCAAGAAGGCTGGACACTGAACTGCCGGTGAACTGGGATGAGTTAAAATAAATGGCTTTATTGCTAGATCTTGTAGGGAAACAGTCCTTTTAAAATAGTATTTTGATATTCTAATTACTGATTCTATGATTCTTACAGATAACTATTTTAAAACCCGCTTTTACTGTGTTTTAACTTTTCAAAACCTGCAGTAAATGCTACATTTATTCTTGCTTTAAGATTGTTCTGATGCCTTGATTTTCACCCCATGCCCAATTGCCTTACCATACTGCCTGGTACAGTAGTCTGCTGGGTCAGTAAGGAAGTCACAGAGGATAAAGGGCTGTTTGGGTAGAAGCAGCCAGGAAAATGAAATACTTCCACTTGGTGGCAGCAGCAAAAGACCACAGGAGGGAGCTAAGATAGTAGGTTGGCTCATCTCTTCTTTCCCTCTCACCTTGACAGTAATTATTGGGTAGGTTAATGCAGAAGAAGCTAGTCCTTCCGATGCCATGGATCCAGACTGTTTAGGACTTTATAGGGCAAAAGCAGCACTTTGTCCTGTATGTAGAAACCAGCTGCAACTACATTATAGCACAATTGTACTGATAATGGTTCGAACACAAGACTCATTTGTCTGAAAGTGTGATGTCAAACAAAGCATGGTGGACCCTGTGCTGATCCTGATTTCATTTTTTAAAAAATCCATTCAATTACCGTATTTTTCGCCCCATAAGACGCACTTTTCCCCCTCCAAAAATGAAGGGGAAATGTGCCTGCGTCTTATGGGGCGAATGCAGGCTTTGGCTGAAGCCTGGAGAGCGAGGGGGGTCGGTGCGTACCGACCCCTCTCGCTCTCCAGGCTTCAGGAAGCTCTGCGCAACCCTCGGGAGACCGGCTCCGAGGGTTGCACAGAGCTGCCTGCGCTCCTGGGACCAGCGCAGTTCTGCCCGGCCACCGGGAGCCGGGGGAGAAGCTCCGCCCCGCTCCCGGGGGCCGTGCAGAGCTGCCTGCGCTCCTGGGACCAGCGCAGTTCTGCCCAGCCACCGGGAGCCGGGGGAGAAGCTCCGCCCCGCTCCCGGTGGCCCTGCAGAGCTGCCTGCGCTCCTGGGACCAGCGCAGCTCTGCCCTGCCACCGGGAGCCGGGGGAGAAGCTCCGCCCCGCTCCCGGGGGGCGTGCAGAGCTGCCTGCGCTCCTGGGACCAGCGCAGCTCTGCCCGGCCACCGGGAGCCGGGGGAGAAGCTCCGCCCCACTCCTGGTGGCCCTGCAGAGCTGCCTGCGCTCCTGGAACCAGCGCAGCTCTGCCCGGCCACCGGGAGCCGGGGGAGAAGCTCCGCCCCACTCCCGGTGGCCCTGCAGAGCTGCCTGCGCTCCTGGAACCAGCGCAGCTCTGCCCGGCCACCGGGAGCCGGGGGAGAAGCTCCGCCCCACTCCCGGTGGCCCTGCAGAGCTGCCTGCGCTCCTGGGACCAGCGCAGCTTTGCCCGGCCACCGGGAGCCGGGGGAGAAGCTCCGCCGCGCTCCCGGTGGCCCTGCAGAGCTGCCTGTGGTCCTGGCACCAGCGCAGCTCTGCCTGGCCACCGGGAGCCGGGGGAGAAGCTCCTCCCCACTCCCGGTGGCCCTGCAGAGCTGCCTGCGCTCCTGGGACCAGCGCAGCTCTGCCCGGCCACCGGGAGCCGGGGGAGAAGCTCCGCCCCGCTCCCGGGGGCCGTGCAGAGCTGCCTGCGCTCCTGGGACCAGCGCAGCTCTGCCCGGCCACGGGAGCCGGGGGAGAAGCTCCGCCCCGCTCCCGGTGGCCCTGCAGAGCTGCCTGCCCTCCCGGGACTGGTGCACTTCTCCCCATCGCCAGCCCCACAAGCCCTGCAGAGCTGCCTGCGCTCCTGGAACCAGCGCAGCTCTGCCTGGCCACCGGGAGCCGGGGGAGAAGCTCCGCCCCACTCCCGGTGGCCCTGCAGAGCTGCCTGCGCTCCTGGGACCAGCGCAGCTCTGCCCGGCCACCGGGAGCCGGGGGAGAAGCTCCGCCCCACTCCCGGTGGCCCTGCAGAGCTGCCTGTGGTCCTGGCACCAGCGCAGCTCTGCCTGGCCACCGGGAGCAGGGGGAGAAGCTCCGCCCCACTCCCGGTGGCCCTACAGAGCTGCCTGCCCTCCCGGGACTGGTGCACTTCTCCCCATCGCCAGCCCCACAAGCTCGGGGGACAGCGGGGAGGCAGAGCGTGCCTTCCCACTGTTCCCCGACCTGGTTCTTCCAGCCCCGCACCTGGGGGAGAAATAAAATTTTTTTTCTTTATTTCCCCCCCCAAAAAACTAGGTGCGTCTTATGGGCCGGAGCGTCTTATGGGGCGCAAAATACGGTAGCTGCTGATCTTCTATGCTGATGTGGCTACCTTCTTCAGATAGATGACCAAACAAATCCTAGGGTCTCTGAATAATCTGAGGCAGTTTTCAGGAGTGATTCCCAGTGATAATATTTTCTTTCTGCTGGCAAGTCATATTACAGCCTTTGGAAAAGAGTAATAAGTAATTTCTGAAGCTTGATTTTGTAAAATAAAAGAGGGGTAGGGAATAGAGAGAGGGCCTGACTCTTTTTTTTTCTTTTTTTTGAAAGGGAGAGGCCTTCCCTCCTTTTTAAAATAACATTTAAAATTTTATTTGCTTAAATATGTTAGAAACCTACCTGAGTGGGACAGGGTGGGATAACAATGTAAATACAGTGGTACCTCGGGTTACATACGCTTCAGGTTACATACGCTTCAGGTTACAGACTCCGCTAACCCGGGAATAGTGCTTCAGGTTAAGAACTTTGCTTCAGGATAAGAACAGAAATCGTGCTCCGGCGGCATGGAAGCAGCAGGAGGCCCCATTAGCTAAAGTGGTGCTTCAGGTTAAGAACAGTTTCAGGTTAAGAACGGATCTCCGTAACAAATTAAGTACTTAACCCGAGGTACCACTGTATTGTTGTTAGCCCTATGACACTGTTGTGGGGGACTTTTGGATGGCTGAAACATCATTGTCATCATTAATTTGCCTGCCCTTCAAGGCTGATTACAACAATTAAAACACAATGTGAAAAACAGTTTAACACAACTTAGAATCATAAAACATAAGGTGGGCCCTCAAAATATGTATTCCAAGTGCCAAAAGCCAGGGTAAAGAGTTGTAAAGGAGGTAAACATATACTGTAGTTGTTCTTGGCACATTTATTCTGTGTCTGCCCTTCAGCCCACAGGTATGTAGTCCATTTGAGTTATGAAGAATTTCATTCCTAACTTTTAATGGGATGTAGTGTTGCCCTCTCTCTCCAGAGAAGGTAATACAGAGCATTTGATTGCAGAACACCTGCCTACCTCATTTTGTTATTAGCTGCCCTAGTATAATTCCAGAAAGTTTCAGTGGTATCTCAGGTGATTGAACTTGGTGCTAGTGGAAGGAAAGGAAAGGTATAAAATAATCAGCAGAGCTGTTGTGCATCCTAGCGGACACTTGGTGTCAGAATGCATACATTTAAAAAGAGGCATTTAAAACTGTTACTGCTGGTAATATCTGCAATAGCATTGTAAGAACATATTTATTTCACAAAAATTGTCTACTGCTTCATTGTAATAAAACCTCAAAGCGTTTACAGAAAGAATAAAACAATAAAATTATCTGTATTAAACAGTTAAAAACAACGGCTCAAAATAATAATAAAGATTATCAATAATAAACTAAAAGCAAAGTTAAAGCACATGTCAATATTCTATAAGTCTGAATAGGCTTGCCAAAACACATGAAATATTTCTGAAAAATAATTTACATAATGTTTTGAAAGTATTTTGCAGATAAACACTCAGTCGCTTAGAGTAAGGCTCTAGGTAGTACTAAATTGTTAGTAACGAAACTTTTTTCTAAAAACAACAAGCAGTCTTTGCTGGATCTTGTCTATTTACTAAGTTTTTCCAGCTTTTGCTGTATAGATAGTTAGTGTTTCTGCCAGAGCTCTTAAGAAAGTGTTGTTTGAAACATTGACGTTTCCCAGCAGTTTAACAGCCCTGCAGAATCCACTTTAGATGTTTGTGTTGATTGATTGCCAATCTCCATCACATTGCAGAATGCGACCCAAATTTTGACTTGCCATTTTATAATCTAAAAGAACAACTATTATTTTTGGATCGCAATTCCAAATTGCCTAATTAATATGTCTGCTACAGAAATGATTGAACCACGGTCGAAAGGTGGAGGTTTTGCAGAGGGAAAAATCTCCCGAGGGAGAGAGACTCTTCGACTGAGATCCAAAGGCCCTGCAACAGTGGAAGAAATGGTGAGCTCCAACATCAAAACTTAAGCAGCCACAGTTGTTGAACAGATTATAACAATAACAAAACACTGGGGTTTCTGTTTTACTTCTTAAACGTTACATAAGGGAAAATCCTAGGAATTTAAATGAGGGTTACTTCCTGCCAAGACCCAATTGTGGCATTCCTTCATTATACTAGTACAACAAATGCAGGTTCTCCTCCTTTTCTTCTTTTATTGGAAAGTGCTATTGCTTAAAAAAACACCCTGATTGTGAGGTATTGTTTTTTGAAAGCAGTTTATATACCTTTCAGCTGTCCCAATTTTTCTGATTTGTGTTAGACTACAGCTGCGCAAACTACCAAAAGTCTACCTTAGTTTAATTGAAACATCTTTCTAAGACAATCCCACTCCTGCCCCACCCCAGACAAATTCCCCTCCTTCCTTCCTTGCCTCTAATCGGTGGTGCTGGGATGAGCTAGAGAGGTGAGCACTGAGAACAGGGAAGTTTTTCTTCCTTCTCCCCCACTCTCTGTCATCCGGGTATCTGGGCAACTGTGTGTTACAATAATCCAGGGGACCATAGCGGATGTAGTTCTCCTGCTTCTGCAGAAGAAGAGGGGTGGGAAAACCCCTCCTTTGGTCCGATCACCGCTTCTCACCTTTGTGTCTTTGTTTTGTCAAAGCCTTCAGATGTTGAAGAAAAAGCTACTAAGAAGGTTGATGATCTTCTTGAAATGTACATGGGAATAAGAGACCTCGAACTAGGTAAGGGTGTTTATGGAACTGCGAGTAAAGTAGTATCCCCTGCACAAGCCTACGCAAACTTACACGGCACTAAGCCCAGGGAGCTCAGTGGGGCTTACTTCCGATGTGAGATTGTGCCGCATCCTACATTTTGTTTGCAGTTTTCAGAGTGTGAGGGGTTCTAATATGGGTCCAGATTTCCGGTTTGTTTAAATTTTGCATTGCATTGTAACAAGCATTTTAAGATATTAGCCGTATTCAGGCATTTCAAATGCAGCCTAGAGCAGCACTTGGGTAGCAGAGGCTCTGTACGAGTGCACAGGCTTCACCCTCCCATCCTCGCCAACATTGTCCTCTGTGTTTTCCAAAGCTACTCTATGAAGTGGGGAATCCTCCTCAGCATGTGGAGGCTCCGATGCGTTTTGGAACTCTGATTTTCCAGATGTATGCCTCCCCTGTGTACGGAGGATGGCTTCCCCGATGCAAGCAGTCGCCCTGGAAAATGGGAAGGGCGACAGTGAACAAGACAAGAGGTTGATGCTCATGCGCAAACTCTGCTCCTCACATGCTGCTGTAAGCCATATTCAGAATGACCTGGATATAGAGCTATTATGTTCCCAGAGCCACTGCCGTGGTAGGCTAGGAATCCAATTAATTGACCACATTAACATATGACTCTCCAGTCTCTCTGCTCGCAACACACTTTCCAACATAACGTATAAATGTCTGCTTTAATGCACAGATCCCGTTGCAAAAGAGATGTGTGGGGTTGAAACCCGCATGCTGCATGTATGTGCTGCATAAGATACCACATATACATCTTTATCTGATGATGATGATAATATATTATTATTATTTTATTTATCACACTGAAAACAATGATATACATGCCTGCTCAGAAGTAAATCCTGCTGAGCTCAATTGGGCTTTCTCTGAGGTAAATGGGTAGAGGATTGCAGACTGAATGTGTATTCCATCTCTCCCAAACAATGAATTGGTGCTGCTGGAGCTTAAAGGTAAAGGTAAAGGACCCCTGACAGTTAAGTCTCGTCGTGGACGACTCTGGGGTTGCGGCTCTCATCTTGCTTTACTGGCGAGGGAGCTGATGTTTGTCCGCAGACAGTTTTTCCGGGTCATGTGACCTTCCCATCAGAGCAGTACCTATTTATCTACTCTGACTTTGACGTGCTTTCGAGCTGCTAGGTTGGCAGGAGCTGGGATCGAGCAACGAGAGCTCACCCCATCGAACCGCGACCTTCCGATTGGCAAGCCCTAGGCTCAGTGTTTAGACCACAGCGCCACCTGCTGTACCGATAATGTAGATGATGAATATATGCAATCATATCTAAAAAAATTTTTTTGGGGGGTGCATTGCATATTCCACACACTGTTCCACATGCATTAGGAGCAGGGCCAAGGTTTCAAAACGGGGTTGTTGCTTTTTGTCGCAATCAAAGCATACACCGGTTGTCAATGTATATTGTGTGTGGAGCCGCTGTATCATCTCTGCGTATCTGAGAGCGCAAAGTAAGGCAACGAAATGAGCGCCTCTTGTTGTGTCTAATGGTTCTTATGTCAATGTTCTGTTTATATATAACAATTAGCTATCACAAATCTGTTAAATGCCAGTTAATTTCATACCATGGTGGCATCCAGTGGTGACTGACAGAAGAGACACTCTCAGTGGAACTGGGATGGATGGTTTTTTTGCCAATTCCTCTTCTCCCCTTCACCACCAAACCTGCTTTCGAGGACCCCTCCCGACTCACTAGAACAGATTTAGATGTGGGGGGCAGAGGGCACTACCATGGGGAGTGCCAAAAATGGATTACCTCCCCGTTCCGCTGATGAATTTCCCCCCGTTAGCAGGATTCCTTTCACCGTTGGATACAAGCCCATGACGGCAGATATGATCAATCATTCAGCGAAATGAAAAGTGAAAAGTGGATTTGTTCCAATAACACCGATTACTGTTCAGTTAGGAATTTCATTTGTATTACTCATGCTAAATTAGCCTAATCGCTAGGACTGTGAAATGCACTCAGTAGGGAAAAGATTAACGCTGCCCCATCCTCACTGTGCTCATTTCAGAAAAGGAGTTTACTCTTAGGTAACATAGGCTTTCAATGTCCACTAAATGCTGATTCCTGCAAAGTCATTTGAGGCATAGAAGTTTACAATATAGCTGAGTGAGAACTCTTTGCTATTTGAGTGACATGCAGATCAATTACCAATTAAAAAATGCACATATCTTTTGATATTACACTAGATACTCAGTGGCTGCAAATGTTTAAAACATGTGGCATCTTCTTTTGAACTGTGAACCTACTGGCTCAACAGGAGGGAAATTTAAGAGTTACTCAAATTACCAAAACAATTCCAAAGTCAGCCAGGATCTAAAGGTGACATGTGTACTTTTCTGAAAATGGACCTTAACACTGTAATTAATAAAAAAAATTTTGGTAAAAGGTGCCTGTTTGGGGCACGTTTTGCATGTAACTTCCTTGCATGTAACTCCAGGCACACTCTGCTTGGAAGTAAATCCCACTGAAACCCATGGGATTATAGTTAAAGTACTTAGGACTGTGCTATAAGCAAATGCAACTTAGCTTGCACTTGGGATTTCTCGTGAAAAAATGCAGACGGCAACTCTATAACTAGATCAGAAGAACTGGTGATGTTTGACACTGTAATGATGAATCTGTTGCATGGGTTTGGGCCCACAGATGGAGTTTGTGGGTTTTTTTTTTTAAAAAAATCACCTTAACTTTATGGAAGGTTTTCTAAGAGGGCCTTGGATCTCTTGAAAGTCTCTCTCTTTGATGTTCACACGCCTAGGTTACTTGTATGAGCAGAGGTTTTTTCCTTAAGAACCAGCTCCTGCTCTCATCAAATGCACCCATGATCCTGTAAATGTGTGTAGAATTGCACTTGAAACATCACAATATTTGTACAGTACTAGAAAATATATATTTTCAAAATATAAACGTTAACATGTAAAAACTTATAACAGTATACAATATAGCAGTTCTTTGCAGTGAGCACTAGGGGTCAGTACATGATCACTGAATACCAGCAAACTTTTGATGCTATATAAATGTGACGCTCAAAATATATAAGTGTAACTAGAAAAACCTCTTAATAAAACAATTTAGTGGTGGTCACTAGAACTGTGGGCTTTTTGGGGTTAAAATCTGAGCTGAACTCTAATGTTTTCGTTCTGAGAAACGTAATATTGTTTGACTCAAATGCAGTGGTTTCTAAGATTGCTTTCTAGTGATACTTCAATACTAGACATATTACCTTAACCTTTTTAATTCACCGCACAGTTCATTCTCTTGCACACATTGATTTGGAGCCAGAGACCCGCAAGTAGAAGAAGATAACGTTTTAATGAGGTTCCACCAACTTTTCTGCCAGTGCTCGTGAAAGACCTTTTCTGGTGCAGCTCCAGTCCAGGGTTGGGTTACAGTGCCAGGAGCATAAGGAAGTTACAGGTGTTAGCATATAAACTCCAGTGAGCAATAAAAAAAAAGGCTTTAAAAGAGCTAGAGCAGAATTTGTGTAGCAGCAGGTAATCTATATGTAACCACCCTATTTCATATTTGTGTCTCTGAAAAATGCAGTAGGTAACTAACTGCTCCTCCTTTTTTCCTTTTAGCTGCAACGATGGTAGAAGCTGGGAAAGGCAAGAACAACCCAGATGAGTTCGCCATTGCCCTCGATGAAGCTTTAGGAGACTTTGCATTTCCAGATGAGTTCGTCTTTGATGTGTGGGGAGCCATTGGTGACGCAATGCAAGGACGGCTTTAATGAGCATCAGAAAACTTTGTCGGAGCACAGTATCAGCTTGTGTAAAGCATATATCTATAGACATGGCATGGAATACGGAAAGCATCTGAATGTTCAGAAATCTGGATGAAGTAAGCTGCTATTTGATGCCGATACAAATTCCTTTAAAATAAAGTTGAGTTCAAGACTGCACTCATGAAGCTTTAGGCTCATATGAGCACTTAATCTGAAATACTTTGCAAAGCAGTTTTCTCTGCATATTTACTTATATAAATGAATATGGCTAGTGGTTAAAGAAGAGGGCAGGTTGACTATCCCATGGAAATGGAGTGTGTCGGGAGGCATGGTGCCAGTACCTGATGAACCTGAGCAAAATTAAATTGGAAAAAAAATACACCTTGTGTCCATTATTCTTTCCCAATGACTGCAGTGGGTACAATGCTGCATTTCCAGCATTTTCTTCCCCGAAACAGTACTTTGAGACTGTGAGGGGAGAGGAAAGGCCATCATTGGTGGAGTGTATGTTTTGCACTTCGTAAGCCCTTGGGACTTAATTGGGATTTTGGGAAAGCTGGGGATGTCTGAGACACTGACAACTGCTACCGGTACTGAGATATATGGACTATTAGTCTGACTCAGGATAAGACAACTTCATATTTATGCTACTGTATAAGCAGGCAGATGAATTCTTTCACCATGTTTTATGGTGGTGTTATTATGGATACGAGTCTCAGAACTTTGGCACTTTCACAAATGATTTTTAAAGCAGTTTTGGCATTTCCCACTTCTGTAAATCAAATGGAAAAAAACAACTACTATGGATGGAATGTACTTCTCGTTTTACAATGCCTTCTAGATTCCCTTTCTGTATCAATGCCATTTGAAGTGACACATCCCAAATTAAAGTTCAGTTTTAGTGTCACTTAGGAGAAAGAAATCTTTTTTCCATTTGTTAGTCCTGTGGATGAGTGGGCTCAGATGAATGTATTAGTACAAAATGCTCTGGGAACAGTGCGGAACCCCCCCCCCCGGCCTTAAATTTGAATCTTTTTTTTTTTGTTCTTGCATGTTAGAAAAGTAAAGAAAACCTTATGCTTTTGGGAAGCTTCACAAATGTTTTGAGGCTTTACTAGTGAAGGGTATCAAAGTGAAATATCTAAGCCAGGTGTGGTATGCTCTACCATAGAGTTCCACAAAACAACCTGTTTTTTGCTATGCCCATTTATTTTGGACAAGTCGGATACAGGGGAGGTTCCTAGGAAATGGGTGGGACTGCTCTGTAGGTGATTTTGATTATTCGAGTTGCACTGTTGCATGGAAGATATGTTGGTTGCTTTAAAAAAGCAGAATTAATTTGTAACTATTTATTCATGTGATGATGTTGCAACAATGGTGTAAATATCCTTAAGATTAACCTTTGATTTTTTAATATATATGTATATGTAGTTTTTGTAAATCTTGGAATATTGAGGAATTGCTAATGTGCCAATGATTGTAAAAGAAAGAAGATGAGAGAAATGAGAGCAATGATACAAGATGCTGAGCTTTAATTGGAACACATCTCTTTGAGTCTCCAGAAACCTTTGAGCAGCACACATCTCTTATTTGGCAAAATGAAATATTGCTAATCCTGAGCATTTAAAGAAAAGGCTGTTTACTAATAAAGGATGTTTAGTCACATAAGAGATGAATCTTGCAAATAAAACTTTGCTACTAGTGAACAGGCTTCTTGGAATGATGGAAAGAGATTGGGAGTAGAACCCTCCCCCCCGAAGCTGTTAAGGTGGTTGTCTTATGCCAGAAGCTTAACCTGTCTTTGACACCACAGAAATGAAACAGAAGTGCGAAGCCAGTAAACTGAGACTCTGGGTCTCCCAGATGGGGGGGCTTAATATTGCAAATGGGTGTTTGGCAGCAGGTTTAAAAAAATTATTATTATTGGATATCCTTCAAATGGATGAATCCAAATTAATAGAAAAAATGGGCTGGCATTTGATGCTGACCAAGTTGTGTGGACACTCCAAAAAAACTTGGATAGATGAATAGCAAATTCCCGTGAAGGCAGAGATTCTAAGAATGAAAATACTGAAATGATTTGAACAAGATGCTTTTTATCACAACAGTGCCTAGAACAGGGAAGGACAACTGATTTAATGTTATACAGAGATTTATCTGTGTGATTTATGCGAGAAATCAAACAATTGGAGGAGGGTCCACAGCCTGGAGATGAAGTCCACTTGAATACATTATAAAAACTGTTAAAAGTCACTACAAAGCTATAGTCCTATAGATTTGACACTAAGGGAAGGTGAATATGCTTTTGCTTAAAACATGATTGGAATTAAAGTTGGTAGGACTTCTTTTTGAAAGTCTGCTTATATGGATGACTCCTGCCAACTTCAGTTCCAGCCTCTCCTGCTCCCTCCTCTCTCTCATAATATGCTGAGTTTGTTATGCAGTGTGTCACTTTAAGTTCACATAATTCTATTAATTACTTTTGTTTCGTGTGTTTTGTGTTCCATAAAGTTGGGCTGTGCTTTTTATTGTTTTCTGCCCTTCAGGTTGAGTTCTAAGCAGTCCAGGAGGATGACTGGAGCCAATAATTAAAATTTGTTTCACAAACAGTAACTTCATATGAGCCAAATGTCTCACTTGAGCAAAACTGAAAACAGTTTCAACTTAACTTGTGCAAATGCTGTATCTTTGCAATGTTCTTTTGTATTTGGATGCTAAATAAACAAACCATATTTTCTAAATCACTTCCGAGGTTTGCTTTTTATGATCTGAGGTGTACATTTGCAAGAATCCTAGGTCAGAAAGAGAGATAAATGAGCAGAATTACACGGAGAGTCACTGGCACACAAACCCCCTGCTCTACGACTGCATTTTGAAATAGTTACTGTGCCACTGACTGTATGTTGTTAACTTTCAACCCATCATTGCAGGAATCTAGAGAGGCCAGAGGGCAAAAAATGCTTAAAATGGCAGTAGCAATCAGTTACTAGATAATACCAAGCCTTATGAATACCAAGTTTTCGGACTCTCCTGTTAGGCTTCCAACCACTTGGGGGAACCAGCATTGTGTCTTCAAATGCACTATGGATTGTGTGAGTCTTACCGACATGACACTTTCACTTGCGACTATGTTTTATGCAGAAGTGTAACTTGACCAGAAGTCTACAGTTATAGTGGTCAGGTTGCTGGAGAGGAGCAGGCAGACACTTTAATTCTGGTGGCCAGTATGAAAATTCTGTAGCATTCTCTGCCACAGAAGTGTACTAAATTTGTAATTAGCTGTCAGCAACTTTTGGAGTGCCTCTTTCAAAATAGCACCAAACTCACACATGTCCTCTACAACAGGGGAGGACTTCTTGTGCCTCAGTGGAGGAGGAAGTCATAGTCAGAGCTCGCTGGCTGCTAGAAACGATGGCTGTCTACTAAACCAGTGTTTCCCAACCTTTTTTGGGCAAAGGCACACTTGTTTCATGAAAAAAATCTCGAGGCACACCACCATTACAGCCCCGTGACGTCAGCGCGCAGCGTCACGCCGGGAGGGACATGAATTGCTAGCAAATTACATAATCACCTCCTTGAGGGCTGGCTCATCTTCTCCGAAGGCAGAACCCCATTAATTAACAGGACAGACTCACACCATAGCCAAGACGAGGGGGGAAAACCTCAGTCATGCACAGTCATGCACATGTGGGGGCTAAATGAGGACGAAGACCGGGCAGAGAGCAGGGTTCAAATCACCCCACCTGGCCAGGACAATCCCTGGGTGCTCCCTTGGGCCACTCGCCTGACCCACCTCGCAGGGCTGTTGTTGCGAGGATAACATGGGGAGAACCACGCGCGCCCCCGGGAGCTCCTTGGAGGAGAAAGCGGGCGATGAATGCAATGCACGAAATATATGAGAGGCGACCAGGTTTTGCAGGTGAGGGGCCCCCGCCAGCCTCCGCTTCCAACACCCGGCGCAACGACGCCGAAGTTTCCCCCCGGGCTCGGCTCGGAGAGCAGCGCTGCTCCCCCCGGCTCCCCTTCGCCCTCCCGGCTCTCTCTGCTGCCCACTGGGGACCCCCCTCACCTGCCAAGTCCGGAGCGCCGGTGGAAGTTGCATGCATGCATGCAGGGCGCCGCGTTGCCATTGCATTGCACTGCACTCCATGCAACGCCTGCACGCATGCATTGCCTTGCACACACGCCAAGGGGTCTCCCCGCGGTCCGATGCGTCCCCTCCGGCGCGGATGCAGCATTGCAAAAATAAAACCCCCCCGACGCAGCCCTACCTGGGGGGCAGCCTCCGCCTCCGCCGCTCCGCCTCCGCGGGGATCCCCGGGCTCCATCCTGCCGCCCGATCTCCGCGGGGGCGCAGGCAGGCTGCGCGGGGTCTGCGCGGAAGAGCCCCTGCCCGCCCGGCCGCCGCCGCTGCGCTCATTCCATGGCCGGGAGAAGAGCGCTTCAAACAAAACGCCTGGCCCGCCAGGCCACGCTGGGAAACGTAGTTCACGCACCCCGCGCGGGTGCGGAGCCCAAGGGCGAGGGGACTACGGATCCCGGCAGCCCCCGCGCCGGGGACGGAGGGGGAGAGGCCGGGTGCAGGGATGGAGGGACGGGTGGGCGAGCGAGTGAGTGAGTGGCAGCCGCCAAGCCTTGGCCGAGAGCCAGGAAGGGCCCCCCCGGAGGAGGAGGAGGAGGAGGAGGAGGGAGGCGCAGAGCGGGAGGGAGGGAGGGAACCCCAGGGGTCATCTAGTGACGGCGCCCCAATCGAAAATTTGACTTTAAAAAAAAAATTTCGAATTTTTTAATTTTCCCCGCGGCACACCAGGCAACATCTCGCGGCACACTAGTGTGCCGCGGAACAGTGGTTGGGAAACACTGTACTAAACCCACCTAAAATATGTAAACTCCACCCTGCTCTGCCCCAGGCCTTTGCCACTTCAAGTATTACTGTGTGAACCTATCTGTCAGGCTCCCATCCCAAAACACAGCACCAGTGACTCTTTCTTGCAAGTATTAATTCAGGCTAATAGCACTACAGGCTCAGCAGCAGCCCCACTCCCAATATGTTATTCCCTTGAAAACAACAATTTTTGTTGTTGTTCTCTCTCTTTCTGTGGTGTGCTCATTTATATGTTACAGACTATAAAACTTTTTATTTATTTTTGCTTCTCACCCACCTCCCTTTCCCTGGTTTGGAAAAATAGTGTTTATTCATTCTAGTCTGCTCTGGAATTGGATCCCATTGGTTTTTATATACATGCATCCTGCCTTCAGTTCCTGCTCTCTGTCTCTCAGTATTTTCTAATTTACGTCGATCCACATTTCTTTGTTTTAATGTAATCCTTAGAAGTCTGAGGTCCTTACAGTTGTTTTTTTTTATTGCCCTAGACTCTTATTGCCTGTCAGCTGCAGTTTCCTATTGTCAGCAAATGACATCACTTTATTGGTGCTGTTTGCGTCTTCTGGGTCACGGAGATGAAGAAAGCAGGATTGTAATCCGACCTTCATTATGTCTGTCTGTGGCTCAGAACTTTGAATGCTTCAGCTTTCAAAATGGTTCGCTCCAGAGAAGAGGTTACCAGCTTGTCTCTGTCTCTCTTAGGCCGTAACAAATAAATTTTAATGCAGTGTCAGGATTACAGTGGTACCTCGGGTTAAGTACTTAATTCGTTCTGGAGGTCCGTTCTTAAATTGAAACTGTTCTTAACCTGAAGACCACTTTAGCTAATGGGGCCTCCCGCTGCTACTGCGCCGCCAGAGCACAATTTCTGTTCTCATCCTGAAGCAAAGTTCTTAACCTGAAGCACTATTTCTGGGTTACCAGAGTCTGTAACCTGAAGCGTATGTAACCCAAGGTACCACTGTAGGTCCTTTTGCAGTGCATTTCTAATCTCAACTATCATTAAATTTGAATATATCAAAGGAGTTTCAGACTAACTAAAAGAGTGATGGGATAATAAGCAATATTTAGTTGCCTAGTACAGATCACATGTTACCTTTTTCACTTTGTCTGCTGTTGAGTGCAAACCTTTTCTTCCATTCACTTCAATGGCAGCTCCCCACTGTAAATTGCAGGTGCATGGGACACGATGCAGAGGAGAGCAAGACATTAAAGTTCCCCTATGCCCCACTGGGTTTTCAGTCCAGAATACATCTCACCCCAGCTAGCATTTTATGAAAGCAAAGGCTTTTGTTCAAGGGAAAGTATATGGTTAACACCTCCATAATTTCCCCCCAACAGTCATAATTTAAAGTTTAGGGAAATATGCAAGTAGACTGTTGCATTACTGAAGACATAAAACCTTCAGTGCATCAACTGATTCATTTATATGTTCTCTTAATTATTCAAAGAGGTACTTTTATTGCCCAAAGAGTGGAAGCATTTGCAATTGTAATGAACTAATAATATTGCCCAAGTTAAAAGATGAACAGGGCTTCTTCATAATAATCAATCAAGAGCATGCCTAAAACAGAACAAAATTATGCCATGTCAACGCATGCTGATGAAATATTAAGATTGCCAGGTTGTTAGGTACCCTCAACCGTCAGCTTGGCTTTTTCATCTTATCTGTGCCCATGAAACCAAATTTTTACTACAGTCTTTGAAAGACACTTTTCGGGTGACTATGGGAATAGCTTATAAGGTATGATGAACAGTTTACAATATTAGCAGTTACTATTCCGTCTGTGATTTAATTGATTAAAGTATTGCAGAAAAAATAATTTGAAAATGAACCTAGTTTTTTTGGCGGGGAGGGGACCTGTTTTCATCTGCAAGAGAGATTGGAGGGTGCTATTGAATGGTTTGTGGATTTAAATGAATTCTCTGGAGTCTAGTTGTATCTAAGCAACCAAGCATATGAATAGTTTAAGCATGGGCCAGGCAGTTACAATTAGCACCATGTACAGAACAGTTGCATACTGTCTAACTGACCTGCAGCCAACCTATAGCATTTGCAGGAGGAAAGTGTCATTTGAAGCCAAACTGACACATGTACAGTTACAAAGAGGGCTAACTATACACATCTGTTGCAGCACAACCGAAATTGCCATTCCTACCTTTCCAGAAATGGTCCTTGCAGTCATGGCATGGTGGTGGGAGATAGGGAATTCTCCAGAGTCTTCTGTGTGGTGCAAAACATCATGCTACCACGTGTGTGGGACGTGGAAAAACTGAGAATGCGGGGAGCCAACCAGCTTCATTGGTGTGCTCCCAGAGGCGGTGGGGCTCCATAGGTGGACCAGAGTGAAGACTACTGAGGTCTGGCCCGCCTCTGCAACACAAAAGGCAGGTGTGCCAAACCACCCTACCCCAGTATTCAGCAGAGCTTCCCACTCACCCACCCTCTATTTCAGGGTTTCACAACCTTGGATATCCAGCTGCTTTTAGACTACAATTCCCATCATCCCTGACCTCTGGTCCTGCTAGCTAGGGATGATGGGAGTTGTAGTCCAACAGCAGCTGGAGACCCAAGGTTGGGAAACCCTGATCTATTGCATAAATACGTTACATGTATGTAACCAGCAGGCACATGGGTGTTTGATCCCATGGATTCATGCCCAATATCATTGGGCCAAACCTGTTGCACAGTAATCAATAAAGTTGTGGCCTTATTCTATCCAAACCACAGTTTGTGTCTGTCATTATTTACTTGCTGCTCTTGCATTCCCAGGGGTGGGCCAAGGCAAAATGACTCACCCCACCTACACTGGGCAGTCATACCCCGGATGTCACAGGCACAGGCGGAGGGGGCTGGGAAGGTAGAGAGCACAGCAGTGGCAGCGGCCTGGAGGGATTTATTGCCTGAGGCAATGGCCTCAACCCGCCTCATGGTTGGGGCGGCCCTGTGCATCCCCATTGCTCTACTGCATAATGACTTCTGGTCCACAAAATGCCACAAAACTCTTTTCTGTATGGATTGATGTGCATCGCACATTCTGCCCTGCTATCCTTTAGAAGCTTGAAAGTTTCAGTGAAGGAAGATGTTTTATACCATTGTTTCCCTTTAGACTTTCCAGAAGAGGTAGTTGGGAAAAGGTTTGCTAATGTCTAGGATAGAAAAGCCAAATACGAAAACGCAAATATCTTTGGATCTGGGTTATTGAGAAAATCTGTTGTTGTTGTTTTATTATGTGAAAACTCCCAGGTTTTATCAAGGCTTATTAATATTTTGTATTTATTTATGAAGTGGGGCCCAGAATTACATCGACGGGTCTGCAGCCAGAGAGAGACAGTGCACAAAAGAAAGAGAAAACAACCATGGCAAATGCAAGAGAAAACCATGCTAGCATAATAAACAAACCAGAAAAATCAAAGAGTAACTGGAGAAGTATACTGTGGAAAAAGGACACTTCTGCCAAGTGTATGGAGCAGAACCACTTGCAAATTAATAGCAGAACTGGATAAGGCAAAAAAAAAAAAAAAGGGGGGGGGAGCCATAATGCAGGAATATTATAGCTGGGTCAGCCAAAGAGAATGGTCATAGGAAGGCTGTCATTTTAAGAAAACACTGACCACTGGAAGCAATGACTAACAGGGCAATCGTATACATGTTTCCTGAGATGTGAGCCTTGTTGAATTAAAAGGGAGTAGCTCCCAGACAATTGTGTATAGGATTGCAGGTTAAAATCATTACAAGGAAAAATATGATATCCAGCAGGTTTAAACTGTGAGGATTATTATGGTAATCACCTCAGGGCATTGTAGGTCAAACCCAGATTTTCTGCAGTGCCACTGCAGTGTTGCCAAATGTGTTTTGCTACTTTCTATTATTTGGACCCATGCAAAGGTTAATTGCATCTGAAACATGCATAATTTTTTTAAGGCAATTCATTGTGAATTTGGGATCCTCAGAGTACAAACAATGAATTCAATAACAGAGCACAAATGCAGCAACAGCATACCTGCAAAAACAACAATTTTGAAAAGGGCAGTAAAAAGATCTTTAGCTGGCACTGAAAAGATATTCAGTGAATCTTAGCAGGCTATATAAAAGGTAAAGGGACCCCTGACCATTAGGTCCAGTCGTGACCGACTCTGGGGTTGCGGCGCTCATCTCGCTTTACTGGCCGAGGGAGTCGGCGTACAGCTTCCGGGTCATGTGGCCAGCATGACTAAGCTGCTTCTGGCGAACCAGAGCAGCGCACGGAAACGCCGTTTACCTTCCCACTGGAGCGGTACCTATTTATCTACTTGCACTTTGACTTGCTTTTGAACTGCTAGGTTGGCAGGAGCTGGGACCGAGCAACGGGAGCTCACCCCGTCACAGGGATTCAAACCGCTGACCTTCTGTCCTAGGCTCTGTGGTTTAACCCACAGCACCACCCGCATCCCAGTAGGCTATATGGTGGCCACCAAAAAGCCAGAGGTTTCCTATATCTCAACAGCCTCTCCAGCTTCCATCCACCCAGCAAGAATTCAAGAACACATTCTAGAGAGGCAAACACACTGGCTTGCATTTAAATTTATTGGTCCGCACCTAGTTCATTCCTGATTTGCAGGCACCTGCCTTTACCATTTCAACCAGAGGCGGTCAGAGTAGCAAAAAAATTGTGGAGGAATGAGCCAAAAGGTGGTGGGAAGGTTAAGCAGCGGACTATCAAGCCGTTTGGAAGGCTGCATTAAAAAGAGAGCCGGTGTGGGGAGAAGTATTATGAGAAATTACTTACTGCAGCCATTTGCTTTCTGGTTTAGAGTATTTTCAAGTAGCATCCATCAGTTTAGAGTTAACATGGATGAAGGTGGAATTGGTCTACCCCCTTGGACCGCTCCTTGCAACCTCAAATTTGTAGACAATTGTTTCTGAATTGGTTAAAGTACTTCAGCTGAGGTCTGGATAAAAGAAAGAAATAATATTATGTCCTATATTCTATTGAAAAAGTTGTTCAAGGTTCTGTGAAAAAATAAAAACCATTTAAATGAAAATAATAATGTTTTTCTTTTGTCAAATAACAGACAAACGTTTTACACAGAGAAATTTCAACCATTGCTTTCTTTCACTTCTCAAGAGAGCATGATTCTCTATCAATCAGTGCTGGTAAAATACTAAGGGGAGCTATAACCTTCAAATAAAAGATCTTGGTGTACTGTAAAAGTTGGAGAAGACATTGTTCAGGAAGGCAGCTGTTGCAGTTGAATCATGTAGGATTAACTGGTTTCCAAATTATAAACCTCCATTATTTGATAATAATGAAGCCAATCCCGTACTTTGTTTTTTAGTTTTTCAAAGCTCTGCAGCTTTAATCTGTCTCCTTCTTGTTCCAATATCTCCCAATATTTCGGCCAATTGGCCTCCATATTAAGCTTTTTCAGAGCCTTAGCTTCCAATGGTGACAACCACCTAGGAGTTTTGTTTTCAAGCAGATCCTTGTATCTTATCCAAACATTAAACAAAGCTTTCCTGACAATATGGTTTTTAAATGCTTTATGTGCTTTGACCTTATCATACCACAGATATGCATGCCACCCAAATGCATTATTAAAACCTTCTAAATCCAAAATGTCTGTGTTCTCAAGAAGCAGCCATTCTTTCAGCCAGCAAAATGCGGCTGATTCATAGTAAAGTTTGAGGTCTGGCAGGGCAAATCCACCTCTTTCTTTTGCATCAGTTAATATTTTAAATTTTATTCTGGGCTTTTTGCCCTGCCAGACAAATCTAGAAATATCTCTCTGCCACTTCTTGAAACAGTCCATTTTATCCAAAATTTGCAATGATTGAAACAAGAACAACATTCTTGGCAATACATTCATTTTTATCGCTGCGATGCGGCCTAGCAATGAAAGCTTCAAATTTGACCATATTTCTAAGTCTGTCAGTATATTATTAAAGGTAAAGATAAAGGGACCCCTGACCATTAGGTCCAGTCGTGACCAACTTTGGGGTTGCGGCGCTCATCTCGCTTTATTGGCTGAGGGAGCTGGCGTACAGCTTCCGGGTCATGTGGCCAGTATGACTAAGCCACTTCTGGCAAACCAGAGCAGCGCACGGAAACACTGTTTACCTTCCCGCCGGAGCGGTACCTATTTATCTACTTGCACTTTGAGGTGCTTTCGAACTGCTAGGTTGGCAGGAGCAGGGACTGAGCAACGGGAGCTCACCTCGTCGTGGGGATTCAAACCAACCTTCTGATTGGCAAGTCCTAGGTTCTGTGGTTTAACCCACAGCGCCACCCGCGTCCCTTTTTATTAATATTATATAATTATATTATTAGTAGTATATTATTAGTAGACGTGTTGCTTGCTGTTGTTCAAGGATCAGCACCGGCTGTTGATTTAGGACCAGGCCCAATTCAAGGTGTTAATGTTTGTATTCAAAGCCCTCAACAGTTTGGGATGGGTTGATTTGAAGGATTGCTTTTGCACATACATGCCCGCTTGAAAGTTTGAACCTTGAACTTGCATTTTTACAAGTGCCGTGCAATTCCCGCCTATTAACACCAGGCAAGCACCCCTTACTGGACTGTTGCTCAAAACCCGCTCAAACCTTTTTTTTGGCGAGCCCAAGCAGATCTTTCTTTCTTTCTTTCTTTCTTTCTTTCTTTCTTTCTTTCTTTCTTTCTTTCTTTATTTCATAAAATTTATTCATCACTTGATTGTACAAAAACAACAAAAAAGAACCCTCAAAGCAAAGTTAAAACAAGGATATCAAGAAAAAAACCCACAGCTATACTTTAAAACAGACAAAAGTTAAAATACTGAAACAGATTTAAACAATTAAGCATTCTCTGATACAGAGATGAGGGTGTCCAGATCTTCTGAAAAACATGTGCACATGATTTTCTTGTGTTGGTATTTATTTTTTTATTTACAAAGTACATAAATTGGCCCTAAGAGGAATGTAGCTGTTAGTTTGGGATGTTTTCAGCTAATGAATCCTGCCAGTATACGATGTTTGGTTAGACAACCGCCACGGCAGTAACAAGACCAGGACTGTACTAGGGATGGCCCACCTCTCAAAAATAACTGGACTGTGGCAGGAAATGCTATGTACACAGAGCCTTAACTTTTGGGAAAATATCATTCCAGCATTACAAAACAACAACCAGACCTGCAGTATTTAGTTCAAGGCATTCCTTTGAAAACTAGTTTTTTTTATAAGCTAAGATGTTCATTTTTCTTTTTTTAAAAAAGAGACATGCTTCATAAAAGTGCTTGCACAGGAAAAACTGCATCTTTTGCTGCACATAAAATATATTCTGGAATTCCCATTTGAGATGTTAAGATTTTGACAAAAGTAATTTTATTAGCTGTTATTGAAGTATCGCAGGGTTTAAATCCTGTAACACATTGACACTTTTCAGAAATGCTTGCTCTTGGAGCTCCTGTACTATTCAGGGCAGGAAATTAGCAATTTCTTTTAAGGAGGGGAAAATATATATCTGAAAAGTATGAAATCCCAGTGCTGCATACTGGATAAAATGTTGAACTCTGCTTTGGCAGACTTTGGTTTGTAAGTCTCTGTCCAGCCATAAATGTGCTGCGTGTACTTGGATAATGTCTCAAGTCTAGGCTTCTCATTTGCAAAAAGGGAACAATAATAAAAAAAGGACTGGATTGCGTGTTTGTTGGTTGTGAGCCTGAAAAATGCCAGTAAAGCACTTTCAATGTCAAAAAATAATAATGCTGTACTTCAGAGACAATATGGAAGCACCTGAACAAAGAGGCGGATTTAGAGGAGAGCAACCGGTTTGATCATACTGGGGGCAGAACCCCAGGGGAACGCCACAACTATTATTTAGAATAGAGTGCAAGAGGCAGGGGTGCATGCCAAATTCTGGCATCGCACAGGTTTGCTCTGCCTTGCCAGATGCAAGAAGGATCCCAGTCGTAGGAGCTAATGCTTCTACCAGCTCTTTCCTATTAACTGGTTTTATTTCATGGAACAGCATAGACTGCCAAACGACCTGTAATTGCTTAAAAAGAAAAAGAAAACTTCTTGCTTCATCCCCTTAGTTTAATTCCACTTGCTTGTCCATTTTATTTTCGAGTGGGGCACATTTCTGCTTTAAAATTTGCTGGAGACTTTCCTACAAGAACATATGGTAGGTGTGCCCTCTTTGATACTGTTGGCAGTAAAAATCTTTTATCACATCATTATTCTAACCAATACAGCACTTTTATGTTTTATGTAGAGTATTATTTTTTGGGGTGTGTGTGTGTGTTTCATATAAAGCAAATGCTGAATTCATCATGATGCACCATTAACATTTCTTGTACCTTTGTTTACATTTATTGCCTTGAAGTTCTTAGATTTTGCTGGCAGAGCACTGAAGCTGGCTTGAACCAAAAGCATACTTTTAAAGCACCCAATCCCTTCAGATCAACACATGCAGGTGCTTTTTACCAAATCTGGTTCCAAAGACATCTGCAGTGGCTGGTGGGAACAACTGCCCTGCCTTGCCCACAGTGGTGCTTCGACCTCCATGGCTAATGTCTTGTTTCATTTTATTTGCTCTTTTAAGGGATATTTCCCATGCTTCTGACTCTAAACTAGTGCGTGCAGCTGAGAAGAGTGGGGCTGTCACGTCTTTCTTTTGGCAGGTTTGCAGTACCATGGAAACAATAAAATTGGATGGATCTACAATTTTAAATGTCCATAGACAAAGCAGATTATCTTGGAATAATAGAACTGGAGCAAGAACCTTCTAAGGGAGACCGTTCCACTGTTGAAAAGCTCTTACTGTCAGAAGGTTTTCCCTGATGTTTAGTCAGAATCTCCTTTCTTGTAACCTGAAGCCATTGGTTCAAGTTCTGCCCTCCAGAGCAGGAGAAAACAAGCTTGCTCCATCTTCCAAGCCACAGCCCTTGAGATATTTGAAGATGGCTATCACATCTCCTCACAGTCTATCCTTTTCCAGGCTAAACATACCCAGCTCCTTCAACCGTTCCTCATAAGGCTTGGTTTCCAGACCTTTGATCATCTTGGATGCCCTTCTCTGCACACACGTTCCAGTTTGTCAACATCCTTCTTAAATTGTGGGGCCCAGAATTCCAGGTGTGGTCTGACCAAGGCAGAATAGAGTGGTACTATTACTTCCCTTGATCTGGACACTATACTTCTGTTATTTCAGCCTAGAATAGCACTTGTCCCATTTGAATTTGGCTTCGGGCGCAGTTTCAGCACTCAGTCAGCTCTGATTGTGTGCTGGTCCCGGAGGGAAGGTTACCGTTGGCGTAGTCAAAGTCCGGTCCTGGGTCACTGGGCTGGAAACAGTTCACAAGGAGCGAAGTGAGGTCCGAAGCAGGAAGCCGGGCGGGAACAGGAACACTGGGGGAAACAGGACTGGATGCTGGCCGAAACAGCTCATCAATGACGTTGCTCCTGCAACCTGGGACTGGGCTGACTGGCCTTTATCTTCTCTTAGGCCAGGGGTGGTCCCGGCCCCCAGGAGACCCGCCTCTCCTGGCCTTAAGGCGAGCACTCCTCCTGGGAGAAACCAGTTCCCTTCGCCTCTCTGCCCTTCGCCTCTGCAGTTCAGGAGAGGCCGAAGGGTTACTGGACCCAGGGGGAGACTCACCTGTAGGCACTGAGTCCTCAACCACCTCCGGAGCCAGAGTGGATTCACCTGGTGCCTGCTCCTGAGGATCTGGCACAGGTGTAGGCGCTTCAGAATCAAGGCCCTGCCCCAGTTCAGCCGGCCCTGGAGGCGGGGACTCCTGTGCAGGCTGGGATTCCTCCGGTTCAGCCTCTGAATCGGTTTCCCAGGCCATCACAGATTGCTTTGGTTGATGACCTATACTGGTAGAGAGAGAGAATGAGAGATCAACCCTGTTGGTTCTCCCTGATTCCTCAGTGACGTTTGACACCATCAATCATGGTATTCTTCTGGAGTGGTTTTGTGGACTGGGGCTGGCACCAGGGCTATTTCCAGAGACTGACATTGGGGTGGGTGCGTCTCCTGCACAGCTCTGTTATGCTGTGGTGTTCTACTTCTATTACTCAGTGGCTATCTTATGTTCTACAAATATCCAAGCCCTAATAATTATTTCAAGCCTCAACTGATTGCCTCAAGTGACATAATTTGTTCATCCTCAAGGAAGAGCAGAATTATGAGCCAGCCTCAAAGGCCTTCTGGAGCTTCCCTCACTTTCAGATGTGAAGCTACAGGGAACCAGGCAGAGGGCTTTTTTGATAGTGGCGCCCGCCCTGTGGAACACCCATCAGATGTCAATGAGATCAGTAACTATACAGTGGTACTTTGGTTCTCAAACTTAATCCGTTCCAGTAGTCCGCTCAACTCCTGAAACCATTTGAAAACCAAGGTGTGGCTTCTGATTGGCTGCAGGAGCTTCCTGCACTTAATCAGAAGCCGCAGAAGCTGCGGCGGATGTTCGGCTTCCGAAATACATTTGCAAACTGGAACACTCACTTCTGGGTTTGCAGTGTTTGGGAGCCGATTTGTTCTGGAGCCAAGCCGTTTGACTACCAAGGTACCACTGTACAACCATTAGAAGATATCTGAAGGCAGCCCTGTTCAGGGAAGTTTTTAATGGTTGATGTTTTATTGTGTTTTTATATTTTGTTGGGTGCTGTGTAGTGTCAGATGGGTGGCATATAAATAAAATAAAATAAAATAGTAGTAGTAGTAGTATGTGACACTCAAAAGTCCTTACTCTTGAGAGCCAGTGTGGTGTAGTGGTTAAGAGCGGTAGTCACGTAATCTGGGTAACCGGGTTCGCGTCTCCGCTCCTCCACATGCAGCTGCTGGGTGACCTTGGGCCAGTCACACTTCTTTGAAGTCTCTCAGCCCCACTCACCTCACAGAGTGTTTGTTGTGGGGGAGGAAGGGAAAGGAGATTGTTAGCCGCTTTGAGACTCCTGAAGGGGAGTGAAAGGTGGGATATCAAATCCAAACTACTACTCTTCTTCTTCTTCTTCTTCTTCTTCTTCTTCTTCTTCTTCTTCTTCTTCTTCAACATAAAGAGCATCCTACAAGCCCTCAAAAGGTCTACATTATCCTTCTTTAAAGCCTTCCTTAAAGAAGGTCCCACATTCAGACCCTGCCAGGTCCACTAGCACTGAGAGAGAATTCTATCTGAGACCCCGGAGAGCAACTCTAGTCAGCGTAGACAATGCTGAGCTACATGGACCAATGTATAAATGGAGATTCCTATATTCTTATGTTCCATTGCTGATCCCCATGTGTCAGAGTGTTCCATTATTTTCCAAGCCATTTTTTTTTTGGGGGGGGGGGGTTTGGTCCTAAACCACAAATGTTAAACACCAGAAGTTCTAACGGTATGTATCTGGACCAGTGCAGAGGGAAGGCCATTGCTTGATTTAAAAACAACATGATGCTTGATGTTTTGGCCAGGCAAATAAATTATATGAGGACATGGGCGGCTTCCCAAGTGTCCTGAGAAATGTTTTATCTTTAATGTAAACCCTTGACATTTTCTCACTTCTCTGTGTCCAGCACCATCAGGAGAGCAATCATCCTTCTTGTTTTGTTTCCAGCTACAGCCACTTGGGGTTTAATTGGTGCCTCTGCTGCTACTTTTAATGACAGTGTTCCCAGAAAGTAACAATGACTAATTATTTTGAACTGCCTCATAATAATCAAGTCCCACTGTTATTTGAAATAAGCAGCAGTAAATGCATGACTCGACCTCTTACCAAATCACGTCTTTGTAATCTCTGAATACAAATGTTTCATGCAAATGTACAAAAATACAAATCAATCTACCACTTGCTCAGTTTTTCTCATTACACTTTCAACACTGGGGTAAGTAGAAAAGTGTCTGAAAATTGGAGATTCACAGACAGTGTTTTTTAAATTTCCTGAGGGAGACTTTTGTTATGTTGGAATAGCTCAGAAAACTACCAAATAAAGAAATATTATTTTTAAGCTGCCAGCGAAGAGTGTGATTGAACAAGGAAAATTATATAGTGCACAATTAAAGCGGACTTGTCACTCTTGTGCAACAAACTCACATAAAAAATCAACAAGACTTTTGGTGGTAAGGAAAGTGGCGAGAAAATGCACTGGAAAGTGTGGGGGTCACAATTGTTCAACAAAATGTCATCTAGCCTCCTCACAAAAAAACCGAATGAATTCTCAGTAAGCAGTGCATGTCATGTAACATCCCTGCAATTATTGTGCAAACAAATCAGGATTAATACTCTCAGGTTATCGGGGAATGACTGTAGGGACCCACAAAATAATAAGTGACAGCTTTTCCTCACCTGTGCCATTATGTAAACTTTTGAAAAGTGTATTTCTTTTATTGTCATTTAAAAAATCATTTCTAGGTAAGAACAGTCTTCTGCATCACCACTGACTACAGAAGCATGCATGTACAGTGGTACTTCGGGTTACATACGCTTCAGGTTACATACACTTCAGGTTACAGACTCCGCTAACCCAGAAATATTACTTTGGGTTAAGAACTTTGCTTCAGGTTGAGAACAGAAATTGTGCTCTGGTGGTGCGGCTGCAGCAGGAGGCCCCATTAGCTAAAGTGGTGCTTCAGGTTAAGAACAGTTTCAGGTTAAGAACGGACCTCCGGAACGAATTAAGTACTTAACCCGAGGTACCACTGTAGTGCTCTGGAGGGGAAAAAAAAATCTGGCAGACACTAGCTAGACTGTTCTCTCGACAAGTCCCACCCCCACCCTGTAATATCCTGTCATTTCAGGAACCTTTTATGTTGCTGGTTTTAAAAACCTTGTTCCTTAACGGTTGTCTGCTCTCTGTCTCTACTGTTGCAGTGCACATCTCTTTGGATTAAATAAGGAAACAGGGACATAGCTAGCCATTCACCGCAGCAAAGTGCTCCTTTAATTATAGGTGTGCATGGACTGCTGCACAGCTGGCACAGAATGGAAGGATAACATGACTACAGCATTAAAATGATTAAGACTCTTTCATGAGTATCTGCTGAGACTCCCCAGTATAGTACTGATTCCTCTAACAAGAATTAATTGGGTTCTTCTGTGAGGAGGGAGGAGACAATGTTCAAAGAGGGGGAGGAAAATATTTGTTGTTGTTTAAAAAAAGCAACTAGAATTTTTTCAAAGTTACTTTATGAAAGTCATGGAAACAACGCAGAGGAAGTTAGAAGAGACGATTTTAGCTGTCTCAATCCAGTGCTCCTCCTTGCACCTGAACCTCCTATGCGCGCCAAAGGAGTGGCAGCTCTGTGCGCAGAACAGCACACATTGTAGTGAATGGAGGTTGCCCACATGGGTGGGGCAGTTTGGATCTTTCTGAGTTTTGAAGGCAGCAGAATGTTATGCCATGCCATGTGATTCTATCATTCATCCAGCAAGTGGCTGTCTGGCCCTCTTCAGACATTCCTCTCCAGGCGTAGAACAAAATTTGCAGACCCTGCACATAGACACTCCATGGAAATGCTGCCCCACCAATCTGAATAGCTACTAAACCAGATGGACCTGCTCTACCATATTAGTTGCACCAGTGTACCTTTCCCATCCAAGTATGTAGCAATGGGGCTGTGCTTGGGGTGGTGGCTCCAAGGCTCTGCCTCAGCCCATGAACGGTTATTGCTCTAGAGAACCACCTTTTCACGTTTGTTGATAGCGGATAGCTTAGTCCGTAGACTCTTAATCTCAGGGTTCAAGCCCCAAGTTTGGCAAAAATTGCACTGCAAGGGCTTGGACTAGATGCCTACAACTCTACCACCCTACGATTATATGATATCTTCAAGCCCCACATGTTGTCCTAGAAGCAGCAGAATGTCATTCAGTACCAATAGTTCTTTATGCTAATGGAAAGTAACCAGGAAGTGCCAGGAGCTACAGATCTTGATCTCAGGAACCTGACCTATCAAGGCCACTCTGGTACTCCATGTTGCCACCAGAGTACCGAGAGGCCACTTACATTCAAGCCTCCATTATGCCTCTTCCTGGCACATCTGTGTCAGTCAGTCATGGTTCCTGTCTCTATACCAAGCACTGTTAAATACAGCTTCCTTTGTTTCATGCCACTCAGCTATTGAATACAGGGGCATAATTGCTGGGTTGAGTTGGGGGAAGCTAGAGTCATATGTAGGTGTGGGCAGAAATAGAAATCCCAAATCTATCTTAAAAATGGAGCAAGAACAAGAGGTTGCTGTTCCATCATGAAATCCATTTAGCTTGACTGAGAAACACTTGTGAAAACGCCCTTGAGGTATGCTCCTTTAAACCTGTCAATATTCTGCAAATGTGGATGACAGAGAATTGTGGATGGAAAAATCAATGGTGCCGTTTATGTGCCTTCTCTGGATTGTTGAGGGGAGGGAGTTGTAACATGGGTCTTTATAATGTCAAGAAAGTATAGTACTTGTTTCAGAAATGATTCACCAAGTCACCCCAAGTATTGTCTGACAGCAGGCCTGCTAAGCACTTAAGAGAGAAAATTGGAGAGGTGTGGACCTAAAAGGTCAGAAGAAATTGTCCGTTCTTCCAAAAGTACATAAATTTGTCATCAGCTTCTCCAAAAATGGAACCTTGTTTCTTCAAGAAAATGTATTCCAGAGGATTCTGGTGTATCTTGGAAAAATATGGATCTATAGGATAGGAAGGGTTTTGATCAGCTATGTAGGCTTCGTGAAACCACTCTGCCACATTTCAAGTGGGTGTAATAGCAATTTCACAAACTGGGATGTTGTTTATTCATTACCTTTCTAAGGCTGCTAGGGCATCTACTCTTAAGAAATCTTACTTCTCACCTCCCAACACAATGTCCCCCCCACCATGTTTTAGGCCAAGAGGGATTGTTCCTTAGGATCACATATCTTTGGCTATGATGAAGTGTAAAAGAAGAAGAAAATGCTCCAAAATGTATTGGTTTTTGCAATTTAATCTAAAATTAACAGGCATATGTATGTTGTAGTTAATGTATTTAACTTCTTCTGCTTGAAATCTCACCCAGAACCAAAATAGCATCCCTGTCTGGGACTTTGCCAATACTTTACCGACACTTTACTACCAGAGTAGCCTTTTTTCTCCTAATTATTAGCTTACACAATCTTTTTCATGCATTCAAGTGAATGTGCTGATTTTGGGTTGTGTGGGCTCATGGATAGTTAGCATGGTCCTATTCCCCTTCATGCATTAAATGAACAATTTGTGAAAAACATGCATTTGAATAACTAAAATGTATCAGGAAATGGATCAGAGGATAACATCTGGGGGATTAGATGTAGCTTGTGGTCCTTATATGGGTCTGGTTCAGATATACAAACCTCAGCTTTGCTTGCTCCTGTGCCATCTGTTCTATCCTCCCTTCTTGGCACGACATTGTTAAATCAAGCATTGTTTCCTCTTATGTATGAACCAGGAAACTATGGTTATCAAGTGTGGTGCAAGCCAGGATCTTTATCACTACCCTAAGGAGTCTCAAAGCGGCTAACAATCTCCTTTCCCTTCCTCCCCCACAACAAACACTCTGTGAGGTGAGTGAGGCTGAGAGACTTCAGAGACTAGCCCAAGGTCACCCAGCAGTTGCAAGTGGAGGAGTGGGGAAGCAAACCCGGTTCACCAGATTACGAGTCCACCACTCTTAAACACTGTACCACACTGGAGCCATTGTAGGTGCACTGGACTGTAGACGTTTCACACAGCTGGGTAAATACATAGGCAAAAGAACAATTAAGTTATCATTTAATGCTTTTTGGCTGCAACAAGCCCACAGGAGAAGAAATGCTCACAATAAGAGCACTTCCAGATGACGTGTTTATTCATCCTGATTGGTTTGCAGGAAGATGAGACAATGTTGGCTATTTAATGAACATTTATTCTGCCTTGTTTTTTCTCTCCTCAAGAATACACACACTCCACATTAATTTCTTACACTGCCACATTACTTCTACTTATCTCATGAAGAAATTCATTTTAGAATTGGCATGGAAACTTTGGCTAAATTTTTAGAGTGTGTTGCTTGCTGGCTGACAATCTTTGAAGTCAAGGTATTCCTCTGTTCAGCAACTCAATACAAAGTCCGAAAATCTGAAGCAGAACCTGTCTTATTTGACTCTTTAGCTGGTTTTGGCTCAACTTCATTGCCTCCCTTAATCAGAAACGGCTGTTCTCAGTAACCAGTGCGGTTGATGAAAAACGCATTGTGTGGATAACAGCTTTTGGCGATGTAAAAGCATGGGCAGAAAACGAGGCATGAGCACATGCTTCTCTTGGCAAATTTCCATGCTTTGCATGCAGTTTTGAAAAACGAGTTGAAAAATGAGGAATTAGGCAACATGATTTTTGCTGAAATATGGTTAGATAAGACAATCAAAATCTTGAAATTCTGCATCTCACAATGCCCCTTTGTAATTTACAATGTTGATTCTGTGAAGGAGCAAAGGAGCAATGCAGCCTATTTGATACAGTCAAAGAGAACATAACCTTTTTTTAAAAAAAGGAAGTGCTTTAAAACAAAAGTGAAAGAATAGAATGGGATACATTTTTTTAAAAGTATTTCATACAGGGGTGGCTAATCCCCCAGTCTGGGAGCCCTCTCAAGCAAATATTTCTCTCAAAACCCTATTGATTTTTGGAGCAGGACCCCAGTGCCCTGATGAGGATGCAAATCTTTCCCTTCCTGGTCATCAGAGTGATAATTTGATGAGCAGAGAGCGGTGATACTCCTCCTCCTCAATTGCTCTATATAGAGGAAGAGTTGTGTGCCTGTGTGTGTGTTTGTGTGCCTATATGTTTGTGCACATGAAAGAATATTGGGTGGCCATTTATTTATTGCAGAGCTGGCCATTGATGAATGTGGCCCTTGAGCGAATCTTTTTTTTAGCCAACCTTTACTTACCGTAAGCTATTTTCACTATAGGGCACATCATTAGGGAGAGAATTGGGAGTCTTGAGCCCTGAACCTTCACACCAAGCTCTGAATATCTTGCCCCTTGTCCCCCATTTCAACTGGAAAAAAAATCTTTAAAAAACTTTGTTTACAGGGTGACTTCCCCTAGGAAAGTTGGTCTAAACTTGCACCTATACATATAAATCGGCATATGAAAGCTGCATGCAAATTTACCTCGTCAACATGTTCTCCAAGGCTTTTAAGGATTTAGTAGTGCTTCGGTGCTTGTTATTGGAACAGCGGATTCTCCGGACCACCCAATGCCAATTTTGGGGGGTGTGGGGGGGCACACGGGAGGATAACAGAATGCTAGTGCAACTGTTCAGTTGAATCCACAACCAGTCAAAAGGTACAATTCTTCATCTGTTGGTAGTACAAATCAGAACTGTACCAGTGTGGTAGTGTTGCTGTTTTAATGACATGGACACTAGTTTGTAATGAATTCTTGGCTTCCTGTGCAATTTTTGGAAGGTTATTCATCACAGTTGCCAAATAAAACCTGCTTCCCCAGTCTAATTGGTTTACGGTAGATATATCCTGTTCTTAAATGAATTCAACTAGCAGGGGACTAAAAAGCAGCAGTGAAAAATTACCAAGCTTCAGAAGAATGGTTTGCAAAAGGGATTACATAATCAAATCCATATGGCCATTTAAGAAAAAAAACCCCATCTTTTATTGTGGAAGATATAGAGAATGAAGTAGAAGAGCACGATTCTCAACTGTGCAAAAATGAACTTCAGCTTCAATGTGCTTCAGAAAATAATCAGGGGCTCTCATGGAAAAGAAAATATAGCAGACTTAGTGTGGCAGATCCACACTGCGCTTTCAATTGCTGTGATGCCAAATGAGTGGAGGGAAAACTGTCTGTTTTAATTTTACTGGTTCCAACTTAAATGCAAAATGTCTTTGGGCACTTAGTGCTAAATTGCGAGATGACAATTGCAATATGCAATCTATTTAAATCGAGAGCTCTAATTTATTTATAGAATATGCTTCTTTTCAACTGCGGTTCTCTAGAACTTCTTTTCATTTCACTTTAGAACAACTGCTGGCATCAGCGAGAGTCACTCCTGGGATCAAACTTTTCACATCCTGCTTATCATCTGGCATTGTGAAGCATGCCAGTTTCTTTTTGTCGTTTCAATAAGAAAATGTTGGAGGAAGCATAAGCCGCACAGGATGTGGGAGTCATTCATGCAGTTGAAATGATGGCTAGAAGACTGCCATTGTGGACAAACAAACATGTGATATTCACCCATATGCATTTAATTTTAAGGCAAATCGTTTACATTTTTATTCCAGAGGGATTATGGATTTTTAACAGTTGGGTTAGGATAACAAAAAACGAGACTGTGACATTATGGGAAAGGTCCCTAAAGTGTGAACAAATCACAATGGATTTAACAGCAGAAACTAGCCTTGAAGCCTGAATTGGAAGCCTCTATGTATGGAGGCAATATCATCTGAACATGCTTAGAATCCTTTTTCAGACCTTCATGTGAAACCCTTGCACATCAGCACAGATGGAGCTGGGAATAATGTGCATGCATGCGCTCCCTACTCAGGCTGAGACCTTATTATTTTTTATGCCTAAAAAGGGCTAGTATGGGAGAAATGATACCACTTACAACTGGGTAGGAATAAGGTAGGGTGGCTAGAACAGGATCTGTCTGTCTGTCTGTCTGTCTGTCTGTCTGTCTGTCTGAAAGAACCATCTCATTCTCAGGACTTCCTGGTTCACACATATTTTTGAAATGTGCCCAGAGACAGAAGAGATGTCCTGCCCATTGATGTAAAAAAAGAGAGGGAAATTAAAGAATTTAATCTAGCTGTAATTGTACAGAAATGTGCCCATCCATCCCCTTTCCAAACCAAAAAGGAATGTCCCTCTCCACCAAAAGTACAACCCAATGAAAACTGAGGCTGCCCAGTGAACACAGAATGCTAAGTGACTGTTGTTGGGGGGAGAAAAATCAGGAGAAAAGAAAGGAGTGGCGGGGATCCAGAACAGGGAAAGGTTTCCGCTTGTATTTCTACTATGTTGCTGAGACACAGAGGATAGTTACTTTCATGTATTGCCTGCAGGCTTCCTAGAAGCATCTAGCTGATTACTGTCAGAAATGGATTTGTAGACTCCGTGGTCTGATCCAACTCTTCTTAAGTTCTTATGAAGGCTATGTATGGAGACTGCTGAAGAGATAGACACACCAGCAACATGGCCTGTGTCATATCAGCCCTGAAATTGAAGTTTTTAGTCTTAGGATTTCTGGAGTCTTGAGAGTTTTGGTAAAAGGAGTTGTGACAAATGTATTCAGACTGATCTGATACTAGGGTTGAATGAACCAGGGTGGCAATCTTTTATTTATACAGTGGTACCTTGATTTAAGAACAGCTTAGTTTATGAACAACTTGGATTAAGAGTGCTGCAAACCCAGAAGTAGGTGTTTTGGTTTGTGAACTTTGCCTTGGAAGCAGAACATGTTTCGCTTCCTGTGTTCCATTTGTAAATTGAGTCCCCCGCTGCTAGGAGAAAGCATGCCTTGGTTTAAGAATGCTTTGGTTTAAGAACGGACTTCCAGAATGGATTAAGTTCATAAACCAAGGTACCACTGTATTATTCTTATTTTGTGTTGAATGCCATCAGCTCAGGATAAGCATGCCCTTCTAAAACATTGTCCAAAGTCTTAATTCAAAACTTACCACTATTGGAGATTTACCCTTCTATTATTATTATTATTATTATTATTATTATTATTATTATTATTATTATTATTATTATTAATTTAGCCAGTTGATAACTAGAAAGGGACATACCTGTCAATTTTGCTTTCATTCACTTTCTCATTTTTCTAATATTAAATTCATGATGCAAAATTTCTGCATCATTTTGATTTATTTATTTTTTTAAAAAAGTTCTATCCATATTTACATTCTGTATGCAATTTTGCCTAATGTACACATTTTTGCAAGCAATTTTCCCAAATATAATAATGCACTGTTATTTTTGCTAATAGTGAGGGGTGGGGTGAGGGGAGAGATTCCACCAGGCAAAGCCTTCTTCCACCGGCCTTGCCCCACCCTCCTCCAGCCCTGGGACTCCTCATAAGGAAGCTGTGCCTGGAGGAAGAACAGTGAGGGGAGAGACTCCATCAGGCAAGGCCTCTTTCCACCTGCCTTGCCCCACCCTCCAGTCTCTGCTTCTCATTTTGTATTGTATTATGTTGTGCACTGGCTTGCTGTTGTTGTATTGATTGGAGTTTAGAAATCACTTATTGTAACTGTTAAGAGTGGATTTCTGTTTAATCTTGAAATGCTGATATTTAATATTATGGTGGCGCTGTGGGTTAAACAACAGAGCCTAGGACTTGTTGATCAGAAGGTCGGCTGTTCGAATCCCCATGACGGGGTGAGCTCCCGTTGCTCGGTCCCTGCTCCTGCCAACCTAGCAGTTCGAAAGCACGTCAAAGTGCAAGTAGATAAATAGGTACCACTCTGGCGGGAAGGTAAACGGCGTTTCCGTGCACTGCTCTGGTTTGCCAGAAGCAGCTTAGTCATGCTGGCCCCATGACCTGGAAGCTGTCTGCGGACAAACACCAGCTCCCTCGGCCTATAGAGTGAGATGAGTGCCGCAACCCCAGAATCGGTCACGACTGGACCTAATGGTCAGGGGTCCCTTTACCTTTACATTATTTTAATGAATGTTGAATGTTATTTTATTTGCATATTGCATATTGTATGATGCATATTGTCTTTTTTATATGATGTTAGCTGCTCTGAGCCCGGCTTTGGCCAGGGAGGGCGGAATACAAATAAATTTATTATTATTATTATTATTAATAATAATAATAATAATATATACATTTTATTCACACTTTCATCTAATTGGCCACAGTTTTGTTTGCTATACATTTTGGGGGTTAGAGGGTTGCACCATAAAATTCAGAGAAGTTCATGTATTTAGTTCATGTATTGTTTGTTTGGTAGGTTGACATTAAAATGCAAAGTGAATCCAATTCCTCTCCCATCCCTACTGACAACCTGAGGCATTAATCTGATATTCAACTGGCGAATTCAAGCCTTTCTTGTTGTAACACTGGACTGGCTGCCTGGAGACCACCCAGCTTGCAAATCAGTGCCTGATGCCATCGGTTGGGGAGAACGTCAACATGTGGATGGATTTGAAAAATATTCCCTTTGTGATGCCGGCAAGAGAAATGACCCTCTTTAATATAAAACACCACATCCTATAGCTCAAGGCTGGCTTTCTGTCAGTCATCTTTGATTCGATTTGGCACTTATTTCTGCCGGGATATTGTTTTCAGAGAAATGATTGAACAGTGACTGGAGTAGGAGCACAAATCTAAGCACACAACTTCGTGTTCGGCTTGATTTATATGTGAACTTATTTCCACATAAAGCACTTTGCCTGCACTGCACTCCATGCAGTTAGCTTCTCAATTCAATCAAGTCACTGGCCTTTACTTTTATCGCTCAGGGGATTCTAGTGCTGCATATGTAAGGACTGGCAACTTGATTTAAATGGGAAGCTGCCTGCATAACAGATTTTCTCAGGTAATGGCTTCTTCTCTCCCAGACGCTTTTATGTTTTGATCAGCCCTTGGATTGCCTATAGAAAAGGGCAGTGCAGTTTCAGTGAAATATATGTGGCAGCTCTGTCCCCATACCTGGACTGGGGTTTTAGAATTGTTGTTGTTTAGTCGTGTCCGACTCTTCGTGACCCCATGGACCAGAGCACGCCAGGCACTCCTGTCTTCCACTGCCTCCCGCAGCTTGGTCAAACTCATGTTAGTAGCTTCAAGAACACTGTCCAACCATTTTGTCCTCTGTCGTCCCCTTCTCCTTGTGACCTCAATCTTTCCCAACATCAGGGTCTTTTCCAGGGAGTCTTCTTTTCTCATGAGGTGGCCAAAGTATTGTAGCCTCAGCTTCAGGATCTGTCCTTCCAGTGACCACTCAGGGCTGATTTCCTTCAGAATGGATAGGTTTGATCTTCTTGCAGTCCATGGGACTCTCAAGAGTCTCCTCCAGCACCATACAGTGGTGCCTCGGGTTAAGTACTTAATTCTTTCTGGAGGTCCGCTCTAAACCTGAAACTGTTCTTAACCTGAAGCACCACTTTAGCTAATGGGGCCTCCTGCTGCTGCTGCACCACCGGAGTACGATTTCTGTTCTCATCCTGAAGCAAAGTTCTTAACCTGAAGCACTATTTCTGGGTTAGCAGAGTCTTTAACCTGAAGCGTATGTAACCTGAGGTACCACTGTAATTCAAAAGCATCAATTCTTCGGCAATCAGCCTTCTTTATGGTTTTAGAAGGCTCTGTGTTAAACCAAGACAAGTCAACTCCAATTTAGACTTCTACTAGACTGGCAGGGCGAATCGGTTCTGGAAAGAAGGACACTGGTCTGCATTGTTGCTGTACGCATGAAAGGATTTTTAACAGGTAGGTTAAGGCAAAGGACCCCTGAATGGTTAAGTCCAGTCAAAGGCGACTACGGGGTTGTGGCATTCATCTCATTTTTCAGGCTGAGGGAGCTGTCATTTGTCCACAGACAGGTTTCCTGGTCATGTGGCCAGCATGACTAAACCGCTACTAGAGCAACGGGACACTGTGACAAGTGCCAGAGCACATGGAAATGCCATTTACCTTCCCGCCACAGCGGTACCTATTTATCTACTTGAACTAGTGTGTTTCGAACTGCTAGGTTGGCAGAAGCTGGGACAGAGCAACGGGAGCTCACCACCACTGCTTGGCTTTGAACTGCTGACCTTCCAATCAGAAGCCCTAGAGGCTCAGTGGTTTAGACCACAGTGCCACCCGCATCCCTACTTTTAACAAGTATGCTACAATGAGCTAAACATACTGTTGCTAAAAGGAGGCTGGCTCAATGCTACTAGCCCAGAGATGGAAGGAAGGACAAGTACCAACAAAAGAAGAATGGCAGATGAAACTGATGGAGTATGCAGAGATGGCGAAACTGATGGGGAAGATCCGAAACCAGGAAGATCAAGTATTTCTAAAAGACTGGAGTAAATTTTTAATTTATCTAAAAAGACCACTGTAAACAGTTAAAATCACTGGCAGGGATGTAATGACACTTGTAATGTGGAATTAACTATGGTAATTATGGATATATAACAGATGGACAATGGTAAAAGATGCAGCAAATTTAATCTTAAAAATGGAACCCATGGAGGGAGGGAAGGAGGTCCGAAGGTTCAAAAGAACCTTTTATTTTAATGTTTGAAATGGTTAAAGTTAAAATGTATAAAATTGTGAAAAACCTCCCTCCCTCTCTCCCTCTCGCTCTCTCTATAAAAGGATGCTGGCTCATCCCACTTCTCTGAGTGGTAGCGAGTCCCAAGGTCTATTTTCTCTTGCAATTAGAGAGCTAAAGACCTGTATTATCCTTGTATTATACCTGCAAATGTATGAGCAGAGCATTTTGATTCTGCTAATCAGATTCCCCCAAGGCAAATGTGTATTCAATACCAGCCAACTCAAGCGAAACTGCCAGCTCTAACTTTCTCTGCATCCAAATTCAAAACATGATCAACTGCAGTCTTCTCTGCCATACAAAGACTGATCCCAGATCCCAACCTGAATCTGAACAGCCCATTAGGAAGCATTCCCAGTCTGTGAGGATAGATCAATTGATTAACGCTGACTATTAGAAAGCAATCAGCTTAACTGATGGACACTAAACAGCTGGTGTAATATATAAGTATTGTTTCATCAGACATTCATTTCTCAGCAAAAATTCACCCTGTGTCAGCTAAGCTTTCTAAAGAAATAAACAAACAAACCATAACAGATTGAAAGATACCTTTCCTCTACCGCAATCAGCTTGTGGCTAGAATGCTTTGTATATGCTCTGATCTGCTGAGCTTTCTCACTAACATTTGGTGTGTAATTCAGTGAAAGAAAATATCTCTGATGATGTTTTGGAAAGAGGTTTGTTATAAGCAGTGTAAAAGATTTGTTTGCGCAGAGATTTCTTCCCTGCTCTTTGCTAATGAAAATAAGCTGCGTAGGGCAACTTCCATTCTCACATGTAATATCATTTTGATGATGTCAAGGGGAGGGGGCTATGTGTGCAAGGAAATTAGGGTGGCCCTCTACACATTAGTTTGAGTTCAATTGCCTCCTTCTTTTATTGACATAATAAAATTACACATGGTATGTGAATGTGGTTAATATATATTCAGGGATATATGCAAAAATGCATATGTTTCCATATGCTGGACTCCTTTTCAACATGGCTGTTTGCCATTGTTGCAGTGCCCCCTGTGGTGCCCTCTCGGCTCAGCACCTAGGGTGGGCGAAGCGGCCACACTCCCCTAAATTCGCCTCTGCTTACAGTGTTATCCTGCTGGGTTCAAGAGAGCTTACATCTATGTGAATGGGATTGCTGGCTTATCTTACCTTAGCTACTAAAGGTATAGGGACCCCTGACCATTAGGTCCAGTCGTGGCCGACTCTGGGGTTGCAGCACTCATCTCGCTTTATTGGCCAAGGGAACCGGCGTACAGCTTCCGGATCATGTGGCCAGTGTGACTTAGCCGCTTCTGGCGAACCAGAGCAGCACACGGAAACACCATTTACCTTTCCGCCAGAGCGGTATCTATTTATCTACTTGCACTTTGACGTGCTTTCAAACTGCTAGGTTGGCAGGAGCCAGGACCGAGCAACGGGAGCTCACCCCGTTGCGGGGATTCGAACCGCCGACCTTCTGATCGGCAAGTCCTAGGCTCTGTGGTTTAACCCACAGCGCCACTTGCTACCTTAGCTACTAGGTCACCTTTATTGTGACCTTTGATTCCTTACCCAAGCAGACATCCCAGTTGCAACAAAAGTACTCTTCATATTTCCCATAAAATATCACTTATAATGAAGGAGGTGGTGTAGTGCAGGGAAAAAACTCCACTCCCCACCTCAGATTAAAATGCAAGTGAAGAATTCCTTTCTGGCACCATCACTCATGAGCGACATTAAGTCTGTAACAACCTCTCATCTTCTCCACTGACCCTGAAGGCTGCTGCATAAAATAACCTTTCTCAGTGTACTGATAATCTCTGCAATAAAATATGTGTGCGTACTCTAGTGTATGAATTCCATTGTATCTGGGTTTTTTCCTGTCACAAACACCAAGCAGCTGATGAATTGTGAGCTAACCCTGGTTTATGAATCTGGTGTGGCATTTTTATTATTGCCTCTAATAGCATTCTCTACTTATACCATTGTTTCCCCCCCTTAACCTAGATGTTATCTTTTTATATTGTGTCCAAGCCTGTAATTTTATATCTCTAAAATGGTATTCTCTGGGAAAACATATTTCTATAGCGGTCAAACTAGCCTCTTCATCAGGGCTCTATGCAAACGTGTCGAACGCCTCTTTGCATGACTAAAGAGCACTGGTTGCCACAGAAACTACTACCTGTAGATACTTTCAGAAGGCAGGCTAAAAGGGGTAGATGTACCCATTGGAAGTGAGGTCATTGGTGAGTGTAAGAGAACAATAGAACAGGCCAGTCTTGTCTTGTCTTGGACTGGAATGGAATGGGAAGAGACACAGAGCCTTGACTTGCTTACTTGCTTTCTGTGCTAAATCTAAAGTTGTGGCTTTGACCCTCAGCCAAAACCTAATGAGAAAGCAAGACCTATTAGAGTGCTAATGTTGTGACCCCTTCCATCTTATGTTCAGCCTGTGTATATGCATGTAAATGAAGCCATAAATCACAAAGACACCAGTCTCCAGTGCCCTTCATGCCAAGGAAATGAAGCCGACGGTATTTGTTAGCAGCCCCAAAATATCACAGAGACTGAGGTGCATGTAACAATATATGGGCAGGTTCCTAGTGTCAGGTTCCAATGTTTATTTTCCATTGGGACTTTGAACAGTAGTTATTGCTGTTTTGTAGGGTCTCATAGGGACTCGTGTGTCAATATACATTGTTGTTTGTCTTGTACTCGGCTTATTATAACCCTTTCTTATGGAGATAGGCAGGAGAGGAATCTCTTAAATAAATAAATAAAATCCAACAGCATCTGTCTTCATCTTATGGATGATGTTATCTAATGATGGGCCCTCCAAAATTCCAGATGTACTCATTTGTTTTCTGTTTATAAAAATCTCCTAGGCAATTTCTGGGCATGGTTGGAACAGTTTTGTATCCTGGTCATGGTTTTTTTGTTATTAAATCTCCAAACATAGACATTCGGCAGCTCTTTAACATGGATTTCAGGTCAGCACAAAGTCATAAATGACATTTTATATTGCACAATTCATATTGATATACAGGAAATGCTTGTTCTAGTGCCCTAATACAATAGTTTATATGTGCAATTTCACTTCTGTCTACAGCAAAAAGTGCTAACCTTTCTGATTATGACATATTATATGCAATATGGAGAGATGCAATAACATATTGCAATTACATTAACAAAACGAATCTATAGTCTTAATTTGCTGACCTGGTATAATACTGACAGAGGATTGAAAATGTAGCAGAAAAGATTAAACTGCCTGTCAGGATTTTTAATTTTGAAACGTTTCCCTTTTCATTTTGCAGATCTTTTAGAGGGTTTCGTCTGAAGTTTTAATGTCACAATGAACTAGAAGTGAAGCCAGCCATCTATTTAGAATTGACTTCATCATTAAGGTTGCTGCTAAAACCAAAAGATAAAGTTATGTTGAGAATATTTTCTAGTCCACCATTCCCAATGGTATTATAGTGCAGCAAGTGTGATTTTACAGGCACCATAATCATAACAATGCTGTCTGGAGGACTGAGAGCTCACCTTACGATACTTCAACATTAGAAAACGGACAGGAAGTCTTTCCAAATAGATGAGACCGCATGATGCAAAATTCGACATTCACATTGCCATGTCTTTGAACTTTGTTCTCTATCAGATACAATTTCCTTGGCTGTGTTATATAGCAATATGGCAGTTAGCAGAGCTCTCCATACCCTGCACCATGAGAATATTGAAAGCCTTTGAGTATGACACAGTTTGGTGGGGTTCATTGAGAAAATTCAGCTGCCTGAGAAGTTATTTTTCAAAAATATGACAGGTTGAATTTGCTATTTGGCTTTTGAGGCACAAACCAAGTGTTTACATAGAATGGCTTGGGCATGTGCAGAGATATGCAGATATATTTCCTGTACTGAAAAATTAAGGTAGTGCATGGAAAACATTGAAGCTGTGTACACACCATACATTTAAAGCATATTTAAAGCACGCCCCTAGTGAATACTGGGAACTGTTGTTTACCTGTTACAGAGTTCGAAGAACCTTTAACAAACTACAGTTTGAGGTAGTTTCTTTGATTCTTTGAGGTAGGGAAGTGCTTTTAATGTGCTTTAGATGGATGGTATGTATGTCACTTTGGGACACATTCACAACACACATTTAAAGCATTCTGATCCAATTTTAAACATTCACAGCTCCCCCCCCCCCCAATTCTGGGAGCTGTTGTTTGTTAAAGACATGGAGAGTTATTAGGAGACCCCGAAGCGGGTTAGTCATGCTGGCCACATGACCCTGAAGCTGTATGTCGGCTCCCTCGGCCATGACTAGACCTAATGGTCAGGGGTCCCTTTACCTTTACCTTTTATCCCCACCACAGAGCTACAGTTCCCAGAATTCCCTGGAAAGAGGACTTGTTTGTTAAACCACTCTGAGAACTTCAGTTCTGTGAGAGGACTAGATATCTCCCAGCATCCTTCTGTTCTACAGTTAAACCAATGCTGCATTAATTCTACCATTTTGAGCTATTTCAATTGGTTTTGAATGACAAGAGGCACTGTGTTAGTGGCAGCCATGACTGAAACTGTCTGTGAACTAATTTTCTTCTTCACAGAATGCTGTGGGGAAAAATAGTTATTTTCAGTTTTAACCCTCATAAATAACTATTTTTTCTTTTGAGGGGGAGGTTCCTGCTTTTGATGGAATGTATTTTGGGGCAGGGGCAGGGAGGGGAGACAGGTAATTAGAACAAACCCTAGGGCCATTTCCTCTACTGAAGGAGTTTGAAGTGAATGCATGATTTCAGTAATGAAGGAAAACAGTTGTTGAGACTGGATGAGAAACTATCAGAGGAGCTAAATGATTCCTCTGCTTCCTTTTATTTTCTCATTTCTTTTAGACAATTTCCTGTGGCCTTTGAGACAAGGTGACAAGCTGCAGACAATGTGAGTAGCTAGCACTATCCAAGGCATTTTGGTGAGCCTACGAGAGACTATATTATATAAACACAATAATTGTGTTAAGCAGCAAATGCCTTTTCTCCTTCTTCCTATGCTTCCTACTCCAAGTTCAGCCTAGAGGATTAATTGTTCTCTGTGGAAGCATAAAACGGAAGGGGAAGCATTTAACATTCTCCACCAATTAGCCAGGAGAGCAGTAGTGAGCTCTGGACTGCAAAGCTTTGCCAGAGAATATTAGCTTTGCAGGGCTGTGCTTTGTGATTATCTTTTTTCCTTTTCTCTTAGTGGTGATGCTGTTTGTGGTACGCATTCCCTAGAAAGGTCTGCCTGTCATCCTACTCATTTTAGTTGGACTTTTTTATTTGCTGGAGCATTTTATGAACAGTGGCTCTCTGACAGGCACGCCGACTCTAGGGGGCACAGGTCTCCTCAGCCCCCTCAGTATTTGTTTGAAGGGGGCCAAGCCCCACAATGCTGAAGGGGCACGGCGTGACATCACAGAAGGCTACACCATCCTGCGTGGTGTTGGGAGACATGTGTGACATGATAAATGTGCAATGTACACTGGCCTCCTCAGTCTTGGGGGCAAACCAGCACCTCTGCTGTCTGACTTTATTTACTGAGAACTTTTTAAAATCCTGTGTAATAGTTTTCCTTGCTGTTTTCCTCTGGCATTTTATCACTTTCATTTTTTGTTGTTGCTAGGATATATAGTTTGAAGTAGGGATGGATCACTTTTGGTCCATTTCATTTTCACACAAGTTCATTCATAAATCTGCTCTGTTCAGTTTCCACATTAATTTGCATATATATATATCTATATATATACACCACACCCCTCAACAGTATTTATAGGAACTCAAACACTGAGATCCTGCTCTGTTCTAGTAACAAGAAGCCGAAAGCACCAGCCTGAAGATGACGAGTGAGACCTCGTCGAAACGTCGCCTAGACACCCCAACTCTTACACGGGAAGACACCCGAAGACACCAAAACCTACATTCCTGTACCCGTGAAAATCTACGAAAGCAAATATCTATATATCTATATATATATATATCTGCACAACAATTGTTTTTTAATTCATACATGATCACAAAGTACTATTCAAATAGTATTTTATTTTAATGTACACATTTCTAAACATATTGGCCTGTTTACCACTTAATGCTAAATCATAGTTACTGTTAACCATAGTTAAAGCTGGTGTGTCTGACAAATGAGCGTGTAAACGTCACAGAATTACTAAACGAGCATCTAAGCCTTAATAGCAGTTTGATTTTTTTGGCCACTCTTTATTCACAGCTCTTAACCATAGTTAAGGAGGTCCATACTACCATGTAATGCTGACCTAGGGTTAATCTGAACTAGGGTTTATAAACCAACTACAAACCTTGGTTAATGAGAAACCTTTAACCATAGATAATACACCACAGTTAAGCTGACAGGCTGAGTTGAAACAGCATTAAGCCTTGCATTAATACACCATAGTTTAAAATACCATTGTCTTCTGCAGACCAAGGGTGGATCTACATACAGGAAAAAACCTACTATAATTAAGTCAGAAATTAAATTGTTATAAGAAAAGAAAAGAAAAAACGCTATGAAAAAGCACATAGAAATTTGTTTTGCTCTTCAGAGCCATCTGGTGTTGCATGTTTATAACACATTCAAAATGCTGCTTTTTTTTCTAATGTAGCTGAGTCCCAGGTCATTGTATTTCTAAAATGTATTGAAATGCATTTTGGTATGCTTTTTAGGCTGAGACCTATGAACTTAGATGAATTTGGCCAAGTGAGAAAGCCAAAGGATGTTTATGTTCTGATTAACATATTATTCCAGGAGATCAGGTCAGTTGCATCAAAATTGAATTCCTCAAGCATCCTTGCCTGAAGGAAAGGACAGCAGAAAGGTGTGTTTCAATTCTGTGCACAAATTTTATGTAAATTCTGCTTTGTAATAAATTTTGCTTTCAGTATTTCTGTTACCTGACATAAGAAATGACGGGGAAAATTATCTTGAATTAAAACCATGAAACTGTCTAGAACCAACTATTTATTTGTACAGGGTGCCTTTTTATACATCATCAACACTTTTGCCTGTGGCTAATTGTACAGGAAAAAGTACCAATGATGCCTCAAGCTGATGAAGCAATAACTCCCTTTCCACCATCATAAAAATGATTGGGCACCAGATTGAACAAAATAACAGGAATAATAATAATAATAATAATAATAATAATAATAATAATAATAATAATAATAATTTATTATTTATACCCCGCCCATCTGGCTGGGTTTCCCCAGCCACTCTGGGTGGCTTCCAACTGAATATTAAAAACAGTACAGCATCAAACATTAAAAACTTCCCTAAAGAGGGCTGCCTTCAGATGACTTTTAAAAGTAAAATAGTTGTTTATTGCTTTGACATCTGCTGGGAGGGCGTTCCACAGGGCAGGCGCCACTACCGAGAAGGCCCTCTGCCTGGTTCCCTGTAACCTTACTTCTCTCAATGAGGGAACCGCCAGAAGGCCCTCGCCGCTGGATCTCAGTGTCCGGGCTGAACGAAGGGGGTGGAGACGCTCCTTCAGGTATACTGGACCGAGGCTGTTTAGGGCTTTAAAGGTCAGCACCAACACTTTGAATTGTGCTCGGAAACGTACTGGGAGCCAATGCAGATCTCTCAGAACCGGTGTTATGTGGTCCCGGCGGCCACTCCCAGTCACCAGTCTAGCTGCTGCATTCTGGATTAATTGCAGTTTCCGGGTCACCTTCAAAGGTAGCCCCACGTAGAGCGCATTGCAGTAGTCCAAGCGGGAGATAACTAGAGCATGCACCACTCTGGCAAGACAGACCGCGGGCAGGTAGGGTCTTAGCCTGCGTACCAGGTGGAGCTGGTAGACAGCTGCCCTGGACACAGAATTAACCTGTGCCTCCATGGACAGCTGTGAGTCCAAAATGACTCCCAGGCTGCGCACCTGGTCCTTCAGGGGCACAGTTACCCCATTCAGGACCAGGGAATCCCCCACACCCGCCCGCCCCCTGTCCCCCCAAAACAGTACTTCTGTCTTGTCAGGATTCAACCTCAATCTGTTAGCCGCCATCCATCCTCCAACAGCCTCCAGGCACTCACACAGGACCTTCACTGCCTTCACTGGTTCTGATTTAAAGGAGAGGTAGAGCTGGGTGTCATCTGCATACTGATGAACACCCAGCCCAAACCCAGCGGCTGATCTCTTCCAGCGGCTTCATATAGATATTAAAAAATATAGGTATGAAAAAGGTTGTTCCGCAGAGGAACATTTAATCAGGCTGTGGAGATTATATGCCTAAATCACACAACAGAAATAGAGGAGTAACTATCTGGGCCATTAATTACAGCATCTGTTCCATAAGCATAATGAAGGTTTGTTTGTTTGTTTGTTTTGAAAAGAACACTTATCTGTTGCTATCTGTACAGGTGAGACCATGGGAATTGCATTCATTCCCATGTCCTTCAACAACATTGTTGCATAGTGGGAATTTTATTCTTCTTGCTGTTCTGAAAGATATCTAAGGCTGAATAAATCCACTTGGACTCTAGCTTCTGTTGCATGAACACAAGATTCAGCTTAGCACACCTGTGCTTATTGTCTAATGCAAATACTAGCTTTGTGTAGCTGTAGATCTTTAATATTCCAAGCGCCATCTCCAGTTGCACTATTTAGCAGAAATACCTTATGTATTCACAGAGAAGAGGGCCTTTTCTGTGGTGGTGCCTTGACTTTGAAATGCCCTCCTCAATCACCACCACCACCACCAACATCATCATAATTTTATTTGTATGCCGCCTTTCCATAGTTAGAACAATGCTCAAGGCGGCTTACAACATGACAAGATTTACATAATTACCAACATAACAAAAGTCAGAGACAATAAATAAAACACATCAAATGGAAAACACTTTCCACATAAATCATAAAATCTAAAACTAAAAATACAACATTAATATAAATTTGGACATCCAGCGCTGACATTACAGCTTAAGTTTTTCCTGGTTCTCCCCTTCAGTTTTTTTGTTTTGAGTCTGCCTCTTATTTTTGTTGTACGGTGCTGTGCTGTTTTTATATGGTATTCATAGTTTTATTTCTAAGGCTTACTGCATTAGAGGTCCAGGCAATGTATATAAGGCACCAGCTGGAGCTGAGTGGATGCAGAGACAGCAGCTTGCAAAGCTCACTCAGCAGTGCTCTGGGAGCTCTCCAAGGTCCTGCAGTTGGTTGGGGTTCCTTGTGTGCCTGACTGGGCCTCTTGACACGATACCACTGGGTTTCCCCTGCAAGCCTTTTGCTCTTGTAGACCAGGACACCACTCCTCTTCTTCAGTACATGCCATCTTCTTGTAACCAGGTCTGATGCTTTAGGTTTGCCTCCAGTTTAGAGAGCAAAATCTGTATGGAGACAGTGTTAACTGAAAACTCACTCTGCTCTGCTCCCTTCACCATGCAATCAGTGAACCTACCGAGGGCATTTTTGAAAGGAAAACCAGATATCCTCAAATGGTTATTTTTGCTCAGAATATTGTCCTTGATGCTGTTTAGGAAGTTGTTAAGTTACTGCACATATGTTTACTAGAGTTCAAGGGATACAGCAGGTAGCTGGTAGCAAGATTTTCCTGCAAGTCCCGTGGAGCACACGATTCTTGTTTTGCCATAGTTAAAATTATAAACCAGGGAAAAACATTTTTGGCCCGAGGGCTGCATTTACTCATGGCCAACCTGTATGGATTGCATGCCAAAGTAAGTGGATCAAAGGGGTGGGTCTAAAGCAGGCATAGGCAAACTCGGCCCTCCAGATGTTTTGAGACTACAATTCCCATCATCCCTGACCACTGGTCCTATTAGTTAGGGTTGATGGGAGTTGTAGTCCCAAAACATCTGGAGGGCCGAGTTTGCCTATGCCTGGTCTAAAGCAACCACTTGCTGGTTCTCTTTCAGTAGTACAGTCGTACCTTGGAAGTTGAATGGAATCCGTTCCGGAAGTCCGTTCAACTTCCAAAATGTTTGAAAACCAATGCACAGCTTCTGATTGGCAGCAGGAAGCTCCTGTAGCCAATCGGAAGCTACAGAAGCCTCATCGGATGTTCAACTTCCAAAAATCGTTCGAAAACCGGAACAATCACTTTCGGGTTTCAGTTGTTCAGGAGCCAATTTGTTCAGGAGCCAAGGCATTTGAGATCCAAGGTACGATTGTAATATCACTCAAGGCAACTTCGTGTCATTCTGTGCCATTGCAACATTTCTCAAAGATAACTTCACTTTTGCTAGTGTCCTGCATTGCTTGCATGGCAAAGCAACTCCTCTCTAAGCTGGAGATGTGATGAGATGTCATGGGCAACAGCCACTGTCTCATCAATTGCTAGTGAACAGAGCACAAATTCAGATGCACTAGCTTTCAGAGACCCTTGTGTCAGCAGTATTGCTAATGACCCAACACAATGTCAGAAAGTTTTGTCTGAGACTGGCATGATTGCATTTGCATCAACATTTACGAAATCTCCTTCTATACATAAACTCAATGTCTTTTCAGTGATAACAGAGCACTGGCTGTGCCTTCATTTGGTTTGTGGGAAACAGTCACCAAATGCACCAATAGAATTGAAGAAGGGGCAATGCTAGAAGCAATTCATCACCTGTTGTGAGCCACACACTGTCAATCAACCATATAGACATACACATCCATATAAATGAAAAGATGTCACTAAATTGCAATCTGCTATAATACGTTTCCTTGATGTTCAAAAGGAAATTGTTTTCTGACATCTAGATTTTACTTTTTATCTCAAGAGTAAGAAATTGGAGCAGGCTGACATGCAAGCAAATAATTTTGGAGTCTTATAGCTTTTCTTCCAAACAATGTGCTGGTTCTCCCAGAGGTCAAACAGTGAGCCAAATGAAATGCAGATTGATTATCTGTTTTTCATTTGGCATGCGAATGTGCTAAGGGAGGGTGACTTTAAAACCCCTCACATTGCAATTTGGGGAATTCACAGTCCAAATATTTCAGCTGTTGCTAGAATGCTTTGAGGTTAAAGGAAATTGTTATTGTTCCACTGCACATTTCATAGCCCACATACAAGAAAGGGCTTTGTATTGCTTTCTAATGGGACTTTAGTGCCCTCAGAAACACTAGAATGACAGTCCTGAATATGCTCAGCATAATCGATGCCAATAATGCTGTGAGTCTTTTCACCGTGGACATTTGTATGGCAAACTGGTCTAAGGCCACTCATGTAGGCAACAAAACAGCCAATGGATACTAATATCTTTCCACATTACTGAGGTAGAGCTGTTGCTGTATTGCTGTTTTTTAAAAATAAAAAAATAGCCCTATTTATCTTTGATACGCAATGCAGCAGAACAATATGTAACAGATCTATCTCCCTCAATATTTGAAATACTGCATGTTTGCTGATTTCTGGGTTAGCCTCTTCTGAGGCTACTTTTTCCTACTTCCTTTCATGACACTGTGCTATAATGTACCTCCTGCCAATGTGCCAAAGACACATATCATTGCTTAGTTTAATGAACAAAGAATGGATATCAAGAGAAAAAAGCAAGTTTCAGCCTAGCACGATATTGAAAACTTTTATTCATCTGTGGAAAAATCAAAGAAGGGCCTGATGTATTTTAATCTTTATTTGGGATTTGATATGTTCTGTCACATAATGTCTGTCACAGAGATGCCTATTTTGGAACATCTCTCTTGAAATAGGTACTTAGCCAAGAATCTCTTGAGTAGCTGAATCCAATCTTTATCTTTACCTAATGGTCTTTTGGTAACCTTTGTCTAGAGCTGGAGGAGCCAATGTAGGTTGCTGAAATACAACTCCCATCAGCCTCAATCAGCATGGCTGCTGGTCAGTTGGGAGTTGTAATCTAGCAGTATCTCAATTAGTGCTGAGATAGAAACATGTGTGACTAGGATGCATACTGAATTGGAATATCCTGAGATTCTTTCTTGGCTGTCCCTATGAAATCTTTGCTTGCCTTCTGACTAGCTTCCTTCCTTATGGCTTCATCACCACCTTGGTCTACAGATGTAGTAAAATGATATGGGAATGAAATAATAAAGGCCCGAGATTGCAGAATAGACTCTACTGATTCAGACTGCAGTCTCCTTGATCATCCCTATCAACCATATTATTAGAAACCATTTATAACACACTTGTCATTTTTCCAAATGCTCTGATGCTCTAATTCGGGAGTAAATTTAGCTTGGCTCGAGAGTGTGTAGTCAGCTACACACTCTCGACCCAAGCTAAATTTACTCCAGAATTATAATTCCATTAGTCCTGAAATGTTAGCTGTCAACATTAATGTGGAAAAATAATTTCTATTTAATGCCAACATATGCTCTGATACTTTAACTTGAAAAATATAACAAGGTCACCCCAGATTAACTTCTGAAAATCTTGTATGTTCTTCTGATCAAACTTTTTGAATGTCATTCTGCTATTCCTTTGACATTTATTTTTAAAGAGTTTAGGAAAACAACATGCTAAAATATAGGAGACATAATGTATAGAAAATAAATCACAGTATCTAGATATAAACAAAGTGCAAAATCTTATGTATGTGGTACCTTATCAATATCCCCCTTCATCTCAATATATTGATGTGAAAAAACAAAACAAATTTTTATTTGTGTGCTAATTGTTTAAATCTGGTCTGGAAATATGGACATAAAATTATGCACACATTTGTTTTTGCATTAAATTTTTATATGCATGACTGAAAACCAAATTTTAATATGAATCAGACTCATAGCTGTTCATGGTGTTTAGCTGCAATTATTAAGTATTAGTATAAAAATAATTTAAAACATTTAAGACCTCTACTGCAAATATCTCTCAGCATTATGACTAGAAATCAAAATCAATTTAACAACAACAACTTTGCTTTTTTATTCATATCCCACCCATCTGGCTGGGTTTCCACAGCCACTCTGGACAGCTTACAACATATATAAAAACACAACAAAACATCAATAAATAAATAAAACACCAATAAATAAATAAATAGAAACCACCACCACCACCAACAACAACAAACAGTTTACAGTTATACCCAAATTAAAATAACCACCAACCCCAACTAAACATTTAATCAACAACAACCCGACAAAAACATTTAAAATATTGATTTATTTTCCATCTTTCTAATGCTTACACCACTTAAAAACAAATGAAAGCATAATATCACAATAAAAAAACAGTGTCAAACAAAAGACATAAAAATGCAAAATGAAGGAGACAGGCACAAGGGAGAAAAACCAGCTCTTCTGATAAAAGGACACTGCCCAGCAGGGCAAAAAACCAGCAGGAATAATAATAATAATAAAAGTCTTTACCAGCTTTCAGAAGACAGAAAGAGAGGTAAGAAATGCAAGTCTCATCACCCTTAGACTCTTTGAACAACATTATATATATATATATTAAAACTGTACTTACAAAACACTGAAACCATTGTGTTTTCACATTCCCCTGTTTAGCTTTGGTTATTTTAACAGTGACATGTGCTCGGTATATGAAGAATGAAAATGAGTTTTTCATTTATTGTGTGGTCATTGCTTAAAACAAACAAAATGATGGCAACAGCCATGTGCATACTTGCCGACTCTGGTTACAAAGTCAGCAAGTATGTCTTCCTGTGGTTTATGAACTGCATAAAGCTTGGGCGTCCCACTTTCTAACACATCAATTTGTGCTAATTACCAGTAATAAATAGTAAGGTATGTGGTGGCAGATGTCAATGTAATAAAGACGAAGCAATTTTTTTTATTAACAATCTACCCGAATTAATTATGAGCAAGCTACACCACAGCAATATAAACCACACTTTCAAACTTGGTCTGGGTTTTATAAGTCATGACCTCTGAAAATTCAATTACTTCTTATTGTAATTGCTCAAGGAAAAGAGATCTTAATTGCTTTCCCTTGTGATATGGAGGGCAATAGCTCATCTTAAAGACCATCTGACCAATATCCCCATTTCATCTCTTGCTTTATTTTTGTGACCATTATTATTGTAAGATGTTAGAAATGCAATTATTAATAGGAAAAGAAACCAGTTTACTACAGAACAATGTGTAGAATTAAAGGTGGCATATAGTAGAGAAAGCAATGACAAACCTAGATAGCATATTAAAAAGTAGAGACATCACCTTGCCAACAAAGGTCCGTATAGTAAAAGCTATGGTTTTCCCAGTAGTGATGTATGGAACTGAGAGTTGGACCATAAAGAAGGCTGATCACCGAAGAATTGATGCTTTTGAATTATGGTGCTGGAGGAGACTCTTGAGAGTCCCATGGACTGCAAGAAGATCAAACCTATCCATTCTGAAGGAAATCAGCCCTGAGTGCTCACTGGAAGGACAGATCCTGAAGCTGAGGCTCCAATACTTTGGCCACCTCATGAGAAGAGAAAACTCACTGGAAAAGATCCTGATGTTGGGAAAGATGGAGGGCACAAGGAGAAGGGGCCGACAGAGGACGAGATGGTTGGACAGTGATCTTGAAGGCACCAGCATGAGTTTGACCAAACTGTGGGAGGCAGTGGAAGACAGAAGTGCCTGGTGTGCTCTGGTCCATGGGGTCACAAAGAGTCGGACACGAGTAAACGACTAAACAACAGCATAGTAGAGAAATTGAAGAGAATGGTGTTGTAACTTGAGGATACTTTTGTGTTGTTGGCATCTCTCTGTCTCAATAGACAATGTACACCTCCAGGGGTGAAGTCAAACTGTTGTGTTGGCAGCACCGAAGTGACCTCCTGGGCCACAAGCCTGGGCAGTGTTCATGAAGGCCCTGGGCTGCCCAGACAACAAGACCTGCCTCTTGGCCTCACTGATGTGTTCCAAAGGAAAGCAGAGCAATACGTTTGGCACCAGTTTCACTGTAGGAGTTGCCGGAAGGAGTTGTACAACGCGTCATCCAATTGTCTTAGGGACTATGCTCTTGATTTGTGTAGGGTTTACTCCTTAGTCTTTTATTCTCCCAAAGATATCACACAAAGATATCACACGCAGCAGAGGGTACTTCCATAATCACAACCAGGGTTTGTGATTCAAGGACCCGCCACCCGCCTGCTTGGGGATAAGAAAGACGCAAGGGCACAGTATATAAGGTTAATGGGCTAGAAAAGGCCACAACTTTATTGATTACAGCATGTGAGAGGTATTGGCTTAGGCATTGGATAAACAGCAGAGCTTGACGCCACCCCCTCAGGGAGGGGTGAGTCTAACAAGGGTTAACCACCAGTAGGGGGAGCCTGTTGATGCAAATACAACTGTAAGCTCTCCCCTGATGTCACCGGGAGTCGTGCCATGGCCCCCAGCCACCAGCAGGGCATCAGACAGGATCCACGACCGCCAGATTCCTTTAATGGAATACTCGTTGAAACCCGGCAGCACAATGAGGGGAAAGAGCTGCCGTGGCCGCATTTGAGCAGCTAAACCCCGCCCCCGAGCTTCCGTACAATTGGAAGACTGACTGGGGAGCGTAGCACAGCAGCAATGACGGCAAGCAGGGGCCGGAACGCGAAGTGCAGGAACGGCTCCAGATCACAACCCTTCCCCTCTGGGAGGAGGAGAGGCTTTTTCTTTTATCATGCTGGGGACCTACATTAGGAGATGAAGCTATTCCTCCAGGCTGCCCACACCCAACACAAATATGGCAGCTGGGTGCAGCTGTTAGGGACAAAGAGGGCATGGGGCCAACAAATATGCCTCTGCTCTCTCTGTTGCGAAACTGTCTTCACATGAGCGTGGAATAGGGTTCTTAAAGTTGCCATGTGCCTATAAAAAGCTTCAAAGGGAGACTGTAGCATGGAGCTGCCAAACTGGAATTCATGAGCAAATCTGGCACTCTAGAATTTGAGTTCAACAAGTCCCATGGGGCAAGATCACAACAGAAAATTGCTGCCTCACTTTAGGTGAAACAATAAATAAATAAAAAATCCTTTCAGTAGCACCTTAGAGACCAACTTACTTAGTTTTTGGTATGAGCTTTCGTGTGCATGCACACTTCTTCAGATACCACGAAAGCTCATACTATCATACCAAGATGCACACGAAAGCTCATACCAATAACTAACTAAGTTGGTCTCTATTTATTTTGTTTTGACTATGGCAGACCAACACGGCTGCCTATCTGTCTCTTTAGGTGCTTATTTTTAGTATTATGATGCCCTCCCATTTGTTTTCTTGCTCACAGTGGTTTTGTAAACACTGGTGCTAATTAGGATTTATAAGGTGTTTAAAATTTGGTTGAGTTTTTATGTGATGTTGCATTGTTTTGAACATGTTCGCCTCACTTGCTTCTTTGTGCTGTTTTAAGGAATTAAGTCCACAGAACAGGATAACTGGGCCCACCCTATCTCAAGTCAGTTGGGCAGGACACTACTTTGAATTTCACCTTCCCCATAGTTCTTTGTGATAAAATTTCAGTACAAAATAATTATCCGCTACAGATTCTGTGTAATGGGAGTATCAGAGGCTCACAACTCCTGCACGTAAGGGTGGAGCATTAACTCTGCATGCATTTAAAACTGAATCTATCAAATTTGCACAATCAGAAACAATTTTGTTGCTGTTGTTGCATTATGTATATTGTGTTTTCATACTCTAAACCACCCTGTGGTCTTCAGATGATGGGTGGTATATAAATCTTAATATGAATAAGAATAACCTACCTGACAGGGATCATGTGAGGATAAAGTGGAGGTGGCACAACAAAGGGTAAGCTCCTTGGATGTAAATTAAATAAATGAAGTGAATTCACTTTCAGTGTGTTAGCGTACCCTAGAATACTCTTGGGAAATCACTAGCTTATTGAATGCTCTTGAATTCCTGCTTCGTTTCTTTCCTCATAAGGCAAATTCTTATATTTTCTTAGTAGTTCAGAACATAATCAACCAACAGCAAGAAATACATAACACTAAGAGTTTCATTGGCAGTAAAAACCACCAAGCTTATTGTAGCTATATTTAGTGAGGAACATATCTTTCCATGTGTCCCAGAATACCATAGAAAGGGATTTATCTAATACTAGTCCTGCTCAGAACAGATCCACTCAAATTAATGAACCTAAGTTAGTTGTGTTCATTAACGTCAATGGATCTACTTTGTGTAGGACTAGCATTTGATACGACCCAAAATAAAAACATGTTTGTGTGTACAAGACGTGGATTGTATTCAGTCAAGTCCTACTCAGGCTGACCTACTGAAATGTATGAACCTAGGTTAGTTGTGTTTATTAACTTCTGTGAGTCGACTCTGAAACTGCATACCCATCATTCTAGATTCAGGTAGGTAGCTGTGTTGGTTTGACGCAATCAAAATAAAATAAAAATAAAAATTGTCCAGTAGCACCTTACAGACCAACTAAGTTTGTTCTGGTATAAGCTTTCATGTGCATTCACACGAAATGGTATCTGAAGAAGTGTGCATGCACACGAAAGCTTATACCAGAACAAACTTAGTTGGTGTATAAGGTGCTACTGGACAATTTTTTTTTAAAAAAAATATTTTTATTTCGACTGCATAGCCATCACATCACTTATTTAAAGCATGTGACTTATTTAAAGCATGTGACTTCCCCAAATAATCCTTGGAACTGTAGTTCCTTATTGGTGCCCTGTGAGAGGCAAGCTACAGTTCTCAGGATTCTTTGGGAGAAGTAATGTGAGTTAAAGGTATGCAGCTTGAGTAGGTCTAGCATTAAAATACAGCTCTATGCTTCTAATTCTGTCTCTTCCCCTCATTCAGCTTATCTTGTGCTGTTTCATTTTATAAGAGCATTTGCTTTGAGGACAGCTATCATTAAAATGAAATAATGTATGTGAATGAAAGAAAAGGACAGAAGGCCACTCAGTAACCCCTGATTTCTTAAAATTATGTTGTTCACATTAGATTGCTATCGGCTGGTTTTATGTTACTGCTGTTGTTGTTAAGAGCTTAAAGGCATTCAAGGAAAACAAGCGGAGCCTATAATAAAATGTTGCATTGTCAAGCATTCCTGTTCAGGATTCTTGCCAGACAGCCTGACATACCCTTTTTTCTAGGATATTTCATTCCATTTCCCCTTGCTTTGGTTTTACTTCCCTCACAAGATTCAAATGGTTCTTACTGAGCTCTTTTAGGGTGTGCCTGTTTCACCTCTCTCTCTCTCTCTTTTTTGAACTTCTGCAAATCTTGGGATTCTGATGATACTACCCTTTTTGTGTGGATGGCACAATTTCACCAGACTTGGAGCTCACACCCACATTTAAAGCATTCTTATGCAACTGGAACAGTTGTGGCTTCTGCCAAGAATTCTAGGAACTGTAGTTTTCAAAGTGTGCTGACCTCACAGAGTTACATTTTCTAGTATTCTGAAACACCAGTTCCCAGGATTTGCCATGACTGTCAAAGTGGTACAAGAACGCTTTAAATGTATGCTGCATTTAGTTTGTTGTTAGTATATATCTGTTGTGGGGTCTCTTTGGCCCTTCAATGTTGTTGAACTACAACTCCCATCAGCCTCATCAGGAAGAGATGATGGACACTGCAGTTCAGCATCATCTAGAGGAGCAAAGGTTCCCCTCAGATAGTAAATAAAATAAAGCTAGCCTTCCTGAAGTATGGATAACTGAAACTCTGAAGTAGATTTCATAAGACATAACTACATTGCTCTAGCAGGAACCCAATAATAAAGGTCATTTTGTTTACTAAGGAGTCATCATTAAAAGCACAATGCCGTGCTTGTCTGCTCAGATGTCATAAGAACAGCCCCTCTGGATCAGTGCAAAGCCACATCCAATTCAATAGCCTGTTCTCACAGTGGCCGGCCAGCCAGATGCCTAAGGGAAGCCAACAAGGCAGACATAAGTACCCACTCGTGGTACCCCAACAACTGGTATTCAAGGGCATATTATCTCCACTACTGGAGGTAGCACACAACCATGCTGGCTAGTAGACATTGGTGGGTTTATCCTCTATGGGTTTGACTAATCCCCCTTTAATGCTATCCAAACTGGTGGTAGGAAAGCTTAACTATGCACTGTGTGAAATGAAATACTTCATTTTATCTGCCCTGCCATTCAACTCCATCCACCTTTCCTATGGCATGCATAATTTTATACACCTCCAAGTCCCATTGAGTTGAGTAAGAGTTAATCTCAGGTAAAGGGAGATTTAACTCTGTGGGTTAAACCACAGAGCCTAGGGCTTGCCGATCAGAGGGTTGGTGGTTTGAATCCCCGCGATGGGGTGAGCTCCCGTTGCTCGGTCCCTGCTCCTGCCAACCTAGTAGTTCAAAAGCACATCAAAGTGCGAGTAGATAAATAGGTACCGCTCCAGCGGGAAGGTAAACGGCGTTTCCGTGTGCTGCTCTGGTTCGCCAGAAGCAGCTTAGTCATGCTGGCCACATGACCTGGAAGCTGTACGCTGGCTCCCTCGGCCAATAAAGCGAGATGAGCGCTGCAACCCCAGAGTTGGCCACTACTGGACCTAATGATCAGGGGTCCTTTACCTTTTTAAATGTGATTGCAGATTTAAAGTTGTGTTGACATTAATGAGACCCCCCCCAAGTGAGTGAATGTAGGGCTGCTACGTAAGTCCTAACAGTATCACAGGCACAATTGCTGCTTCAACATATTTGAAGAAATGTGTGGAATATTCATATCTAATCAAAACCAGGGAAGAGTTTCTCTATTTGCATATTTTACCAAACCAGTTCAGGATTTCAAAAGATGCTGTAATGAAGTTTTAGAATTGGCACTCTTATCAAAAAAACATTTTGGATCTAAAAGCTTACAAAAATATTTGCTTCACTTTCAAAACATATACACCCTAATATATTAATATCAGTCTTCTTTTGAAATATAATGATGTTGTTGTGTTACTCCATGTAGTCTTTGAAGATCTGATCCAAACGTGTTACTGCCTGTTTCATCTGTGGAACACATGGCTTGGAAAAAATACTCCTTTTGGAATCCAAATACTTTTTCCAGTAAATAATACTCCACAATACATTATGCCTCAAAGTGGAGTTTATAGCTACTTCAAATATGTTATGAATTGGTGTATACCCTCATAAGTGACATCAAAGTCTTTAATTTCAAATAAGGCCAGTAGAGTCTGAAAGCCATCAGTATATATCTGCTCTTCAAAAAGCCAACTGGTGTTTATGAGAGAAATCCTGGTCTAGTTCCTAGTTAATGACGATATAGTTTCTGCAAGATTTGGGTGAACGTGGTCAAAGAGAGCTATTGTCAAAGGAGCTTGGTATAGGAAGCTATAGAACAAACAATGGCTGAATTTTAAGTGCAGCAGAGCAGATGGTCCAGCTCTAAGCTCTCAATGTTGACAGAAATGAACACCCCTCAAAATTGGGTGAAAATACTTCTGGAGAAGACTTCTTGCTGACATTAACTAGGCTGATGTTCTCAGTCAGAGTGGTGTGCATCCCTTTGTGATGGTGTTGTTTCACACCAGCCCCAATCTCTGCTGAGCAGTGGCAAGATTCCAGGGAGTTCCAGGGTTTGTGTTTCCTTTGGAATTCAGGCACAGCAGAGACCACAGTGTCTTTAAGATAGGTGGTTTTATTTACACACATCTACGCCTGAGCCTATTGTGGAAAGAGTTCAGAGCATTCACACCTCAAGAGGGGTTTGCTTCCTTCAGGAGTGCAGCATTAGATTCAAAGGCAGTAAAGCAGCTGTCTCTGTGTCTCTTGTAACAGCCTGCTCCAATCAGCCTGCATGATTTCTGCCTCCCTTCTTCCCTGAAACCCTTGCCAACACAGCTTCCTTTTCTGCTTATGTTATTGCCCACCCCCCTAATTCTGAGAACCTCCTCCTCTGTGCCCAGAGTCATTTGCCTTGTTGATGACAGCCTTGGTTGCTTAATGGCTTATTCCCGGCCAGCTACATCAAGCTAGTTATCCTAAACTTAATCCAGCAGTGATTGGCACAGTTTTAATCAAACCTTGATTAATCCCAACTTTTACTAATCCCAGGAATCATGGATGCCCCTGCACCAACAAACTCTGCAGCCCGAACACATAAATGGTATGTTACTTTCCCTTTCCATACTAATTTAGAGTGAGGGTAAAACATCAGTCCTTTCTGATACCACCATACGCTCAAATTGGATTGGCTAACTGGCAATGTGATGTCATCATGTTTCATATATGATTCCTGATTATTTGGAATTGAAGAGGGGGAGACCATGAAAAAGAAAATGGATTTGAGCAATAGCAAAAAAAGAGGTATTATTAAGAGGCAGTTCAGAGGCCTGAAAATATTTCTTTCCCCTTGAAGATTCGGCAGCCTGATTCTACATTTTTGGATTAAGGTGGCATGATCTTGTGTTTTTCCCCTGCCAAATATGAAAAACATATTCCACATGGAGAACCAAATGTACAGTTTCTCTCTCTCTCTCTTGTTCTCCTGGTCTTCAGTAAAAAAAAAGCAAAAAAAAAAAGCAAGCAAGCCCCAGAGATAAACCCAAACTGACAGATTTCTCCTTCTCTTCTTTCTAAAGTACCTTGCCCACAAAGGTATATTAGCAATTGGGTGGTAGCTATTTAAATCCTCAGGACTCATAGAGGGTGCCTTGATGAGGGAGGTATACCATTGCCTCTTTCAAAGTGGCAGGCACTGCCCACTCCTGCAAGGAAGCCTTTAATCCCCCTTTGGAGCCACCCAATCAACTACCTTGGGCGAGGTTGTGCAGGCTGGGATAGGCATGGGTTGACAGAGCACGTATTTGGCCCCACCATTTGAACTTGCTGGACTGGGAAACATTTCGTCTTGAATGAGAACACTTTCAACTAACAAATATTATTTTTGGCTCACAGTATTTGTTATTTTCACTTGCCTCTTTTTAAAAATATACCAAAAGGTATATATTTAAAAATACTCTGTGGGACAGGATGTCAGAACATGGTGTTCTGAACTAAATGAAGGGATGGGGACGAGGTACAACATAAACAAACTGACAGAGACCTGATAAATTGTTTATTATATATCAGAAATTGAAAAATGGCCTATCCTTTAAAATAAGATAAAATTCTATTAGCAATTCTATAACTTAAGCTAATACTGTCATTATGGTGTTACAAAGTGAAACAGACACAGCCTGCTCCTTTTTATTATTAAAACTTGATTCCTCTCCACTTTCTGAGGCATACTGCCTTTCATTCTTTGTTCATCTAGTACTGGCTCACATTGAGACCCCTTTTCTAAAGCAATTTGAGTTTAACTTGATCATACATTCCACAGACAAGTAATGGAGCCCAAGGAGACTCTAAAATTTCCCAAGTTTGCTGTTATGTACTTTGCCCTGTTAGAAATGTCTAGCAATAAATTTCCTGCTTGTTCGTGGTGATGGATGGAATTCCAGTCTACATATTGTCACGTTCTGTTTGACAAACAGCTTCATCCAGGTCCTCGTCTCCTTGAAAGCCACAATTGCATGCCCAGGCGCATGAAACCTGCAACCTGGTGTGTGGTCAGTCAAGGGTAGAAATAAGACGGGGTGCTGGTATTGGGTTGAAATAGGCTACAACTTTATTCATTACAAATGTAAGCAGGCCTAGGCAAAGGCATTAGGTGTGAATCCAGTATCAAGCAACCCACCTGCCAGTTGATCAGTAGGGTGAGTCGACCCTGGTTTGAGAATCACCCCTTGACATACATCAAGTGGGATGATCCTGTCAGGGCTGCCACTGTATCTAATGACAATCAGTGCAGGAGGCTCTCGGGTGTGGCCCACCTTTTTAGAAATTATACAGAACTGGTGGAAGTCAGGTCTGTGGCAGCAACCCCAACCCCAGTACCTTCTGATTGACCTATTTGAACAGGCTTTCGTGCCAGAACCATGTTTGAAGGCTCAAGCATCCCCAACTGTTGTGTGTGAAGAAAATGGCCCCCGAGACTAGGCAGCAGCAATGGAAATGGGTCCACCATTGTACCTTGTTGGACAATCGGTTCAGAAATCTTGGCTAGCACTTGTGAACTTAATTATTTAATCCAAGGCTGGGGATTGGGAGACCTGTGACACTCTAGATATTGCTGATCTCAAACTCCCATCAACCCCAGTCAGCAAAGCCAATGGTCAGGGATGATGGGGATTGGAGTTCAACATCTGGAGGACCAGAGCATCTCTATCTCTGTGCTAGAAGCAAGATGCATCCATTCTACAGTCAGAGATACAACTTCTAGAGACCCTGTTAAGGATGCTGAACTCTGAATTATAACAATTTTATTTTACAGATTTATAAACTGCTTGCCAGAAGTTATTGAAACAGTGATAAAATACAAGGTGGTAAAATACAACAAAACCATTTCAAAGAACTCATAAAAGCAATAAAACCATTTTTTGTAGTTCTACAATAAATATTTCATACACTTCAGGGGAAGTCTTTTTAAACAACAATATCTACAATAGCCCTCTAAATGTTTAGCTGCTATGTGTCTGTCTAATTTCAGCTGGTAATTGATTCCAACAGGGCTGGAGCTGCAACAGTAAAAGCCAGGTATTTAGGGCATGCTAAGCACACACATGTGCTACTCTCAGCAGTGTCCCATCTGAGAAGTGCAGTTGCTAGGCAAGGATATATAGAATGAGGCATCCTTTAGGTAAACTGACTCTACCTCTAGAAATTTACACACACACACACACACACACACACACACACACACACGTTAAAAAGGCATTCATCAAAGGCAAAAACAAATAAACCAGACAGTGATTTTTCAGGGACATGAACCAAAACAAAGGACTGTCCTTGGACAACAGAGACAGTTTTACTGTAGGTAATGAATATTCAAAGTTGTTTGAAAGCAACTTGAAAATTGTACCTTCACAATTCACTGCACGGCTTTAATTTGTTGCTTTTTTTAACCACAGTAGTAATTTTTCCAGCTGTATGAGCCAACACACTTGAAAAATACTTAAAAAAAACTAATTATAATTCATCTAATTATTTATATGGTTAAAATAATAGAAAAATAAGCACAATTTATCTGTCACAACATGCTTAGAATATCCATAAAAACTGATACTCTTAAGTACATTTTAGTTGTTTATTTGGCATGTAATGCCATTAATGTATTTTATTAAAAAATATTTGAGGTTTATGCTAATAAAGTATACCACAAGCTGCATACACAGTCCAATTTTTCATCAGAGATCTCCACATTAAAATTCCTTCTTCCATTTTAAAAAAAATCAGTAAGAACTGTTTCTGCATTCCTTGATCAAGAATTAACAGACTTTAGAGAGCAGGCTGTTGTTGTTGTTTTTAGTTCAGATAGTAAAAGCTTTTCCAATATTGCTAAACCTTTGCTTACGTCTGCATCTCTCATGACATGCTGTAGACAACCTCTAATTTGTAAATGTTGTAAAAAGGGTATTTTCTCCCATTTATTTGGTAATACAATAAATAATCCCATGTGGCAGAAAGTCATCTATCTCATCATTGGCACCACCCACTTGAATGCCAGGCAGAGGGCCAATGGGCAAGCAATTATTGCTCCATCTTCTCTCCACCACTGTAGTCTGGGCTTGAGTGAGAAACAGGTCAACCATCAAGCAGGCTGCAATGGCAAAACAAGGAGCAGGCTTTATCAGTGCGCTCCCTACAAGAAAACGGGCCCTTGGCAGATGCCAACCTATGGTGACCATTGGCACCAGCCCTGAAAGAAAGCTGGCCCGTTCTATTCATCTGACTTAATGTGTTGTTAGAAACCATTTTGCAAAGTGGGGTCTTCTGAAAGCTACCAGTAAGGGCTGTCTAACAGATGTTGCAGAAATTTTCCTGCAAAGAATTACGGCAAGAGGCAATGAGGGAATTTGATTTTTAAATTATGGAAACAGGATGCAACATTGTTAAAAGCTTGGCACGGTGGAATGTACACAGTGAATCCTTCTCATATTACCATAGCGAACAGAATCTGTGGTCTTGATAATAAAAGGTTTGGTTTGGTTTCCATTCAAGCCACTCAGATTTCATATTGAGATTTTGGCTCTGAATGTTATCCTGTGTCAAAGGAGGCCATTCCTTTCAGGGCGGTGGAAATACATTGGTTCATTTGGGATGTAATGCTATACCATAATTTAGAATGTGAGTGAGCAGAAGGGAGCATTTGGCTATCACATTCCACCCTCTTCTCTCCTCCTATGCCATAGTGGCTAAGCCGAAGAGTTCAGAAACATCCACCCTCTGTTTAGATTGTGGTTTAGGGAAACAAAGCAGGGCTGAACCGTGGCTTATGACCTTGGCATGTTAACAAACCATAGTTCAACAAAGGGATAGTCAATGTCACTACCCTTCAGATGTTGTTAGACTGCATAACTCCTACTAGTTCTAGTCAGTAAGGGATAATGAGAGTTGCACTGTAGTTCAGCAACATCCAGAAAGCACCACACTGGCTAACCAATTAACTTCCTCCAGTCTGAAGAGAATGATACATTCCCACTTAGCTGAAAACAGAAAGCAGACAGCTGAAGGGCTGTGCCTTTAGCCTAGCCCTCACTATTGTGGGGCTCCTTCCAGCTTCCTGTGTTGTGGTGTAACTTTTGCAGCAGGAAGCCTTTTCTACTTATGGAGGCTCCTCTCATGTTTTAAGAACCCTGGATGAGTAACGGCTTGCCCACTCTTCTGCTTGTCCTGTGCCTTGAAAGAATGGTTCCCAGTGGTTTTCCGTTTGATCAGCGCTTTCTAGGCATGGGTCTGAGTGATTTGCCTTGCTCTTTTCCCAGGGAAAACGTGCTCTTTGGAGAAAACCCAAATTGCTGTTTGCTCTGAATGAGCACTAAAAAGCAGTTTTACCCAGGGGAAAGTGGCAGGACAGGGGTGTGTGTGTGTGGCTAAGCCATTAGGCTCTTAATCATGACTTTTCGTGAGTACAAATGTTTCCTGATTGTTACAATAGAATTTGAGGCGGGAGACGAGGAGGCACATGATGATGCGGGATGAGGCTAAAAAACAGAACATCACAACCCTTTTCTACTAACCTTCCTGGCTGAAACACTGGAATAAGGTGTACATCAATCCATGGAGGAGGGGTAGCAGGTAAGGGAACAGTTATTCTAGTGAATTCCACTTTTGGAATAACGGTAGTCTCTTACTGACATATTATGGGCCCCAGATGGAGATCTTTGCCAAATACAGTGGTGCCCCGCAAGACGAACGCCTCGCAAGACGGAAAACCCGCTAGACGAAAGGGTTTTCCGTTTTGGAGGTGCTTCGCAAAACGAATTTCCCTATGGGCTTCCTTCGCAAGACGAAAGCCCATAGGGAAATCTCCGGGACAGCGGGGAAGCACAGCGCTTCTTCCCCACTGTCCTCGGACCTCCTCCGAAGGCTGGCGGTGGGGCGGAAAGCCCTTCTCCCCGCGCCAGCCTTCGGATGGCTGTCCTGAAGACTTGTGGTGGGAGGAGGGTTTTCCTTCCCACCGCCAACATTCAGATTGCTGTTCTGAATGTTGGCGGTGGGGAGGAAAAACACTCCTCCCACTGCAAGCCCCGGGAACAGAGGAGAAGCGCTGCGCCCCTTCCCCTCTGTTCCCGTACCTGTCCTGAAGGCTTGCGGTGGGGAGAAAAGCCCTTCTCCGCACCGCCAGCCTGGCAAGCGGTTTCCATAGGAATGCATTAATTTATTTTCAATGCATTCCTATGGGAAACCGTGCTTCGCAAGACGAAAAACTCGCAAGAAGAAAAAACTTGCGGAACGAATTAATTTCGTCTTGCGAGGCACCACTGTATGACCTTTCCTCCCCTTTTTATTTTAAATATATCAAGTTGTCAGATATATAATATAATACACCATCAACTTTCTCAGATGCACTTAATAATGAAATTAGTTCAACAGACTTGTACAATCGTACCTCAGTCTAAGAACAGTCTTGTTAATGAATTATTTGGGCAACGCACTGCGCAAAACTAGAAGTAGGTGTTCCGGCTAGCGAACTTTGCCCTGGAAGACTAATGGAAGCCGACTGCTGGAAGGGCACCGGCACCAGGAAGCCTCAGTGGGGAAGACGTGCCTCAGTTTAAGAATGTTTTCGGTGTAAGAACGGGCTTCCAGAATGAATTAAGTTCGTAAACAGAGGTTCCACTGTATTTTAAAAAGATTTATCTGTGTGAATGACTTGATGATCAGAACTCTTCATGATTCCGCAGCATTCTAAAGTATTCTCATTTCTCCCCCACTCAGTTTTAAATACACTCCTAAAGACAAATTATGAGCCTGTGCTTTTGTTTCTGTTTTACTAATATGGCACTTTCAATTATTTTCATGCTTGCTAAAAGGACAAAGGTCTTGCCCTGTTTTATGGATTAAATTACATACTGTAACAAATTTTAGAGCAAAAAAAATGTTTTATATCTGTGCAACAAAAGTGACCTCATAATGAAACTATAGATAATCCTCTTCTCTAGCAATTAACTTGAAGAAGGCTTTTAGCTCATTTTTTAGAAGTATTTTTAATTGTTTTCAATATAACATTAACATTCCATCAAATAAGTGTGTAGGTTTATGTTACATTATTATTATTATTATTATTATTATTATTATTATTATTATTATTATTATTTTAAAAATGCCTAATTATAAGGTGTGATTTTCCTGGAGAGTCTAGCTGGGGAGAGAAGATTAACCCTTGCCCCAACCATGATATTAGGCTTGGAAAAAACTTTTCTGCTGCAGCCAAATTAATTATGTGTGAAGATCACTGTGCATGGGGAAGGGAGGGGTATAGCTACCTCTCTAAATGTGCCTTCTCACATCAGATGCTCACACACCACAATTAGGATTGATAAAGCCTTCTGTTGGCTCCAACTTTGCTGCATACCGGATCAAGAGAACACAGGTTTGAAATAATGCCACCAGGAACAAACCATCTTATGGGTGGCACAGAATGAGAAGGGATGTTCCTGAAGTCCAATTTTGTGTACAAAACTGCAACCCCCAACAAATACAGTCCATTAAAATGTTGTTTGCCCAGCATAGGAAAGCTGTTGCCAAATGATATTGGATTAGACTTACTAGCAGATTTATGGCTCTGTGGAGGCACTTAAACTGTGGATTTAGCTGCCAGGCTGTAATATTAGGTAGAAAGCTAGCAAAGCATAGCTGCCAAGTGTCTAAGGAAAGTCCTGCCGGATTAGACCAGCACCCTGTTCTTAGATGCCTATGGGAACCCCACAACCAGTACCTAAGTGCAGCAGCACTCCCCACTGTTTGTGTCCCCACCATGAGAGGCAATTTCCATTGGCAAAGTCCTTCATGCTTAGCAAGCACTGAGAGGTTAGCTTCTGAAGCTATGGCCTTTGCACATGCCAGTGTTCTAAATGCTTTCTTGCGATATTTACATCTTGGAAAAACACATTAAGAGATAACAGTAAAGGTAAGGTAAGGTAAGGTAAAGGACCCCTGGACAGTTAAGTCCAGTCAAAGGTGACTATGGGGTTGTGGTGCTCATCTCGCTTTCAGGCCGAGGGAGCTGGCGTTTGTCCACAGACAGTTTCTGGGTCATGTGGCCAGCATGACTAAACTGCTTATGGTGGAATGGAACACTTATAGTCTCATGGTAGTGACTTGACTAATACCATCCTATGACTTCTTGACAAAAATAGATGAACTTAGACCTTGGACCAAGGGAGTCCAGTTCTCTAGACTAGTATCACACTGTCTCTTTTCCGTTTTTGCACAGTAAGTAACAGACTAAGTTAGAAACAAGAACAAAAAAGTTATGGAAAATAGATGAGTAAACAACCACTTGTGCGCAAAGGAAATCTGCCACCACTCTCTATGGCAGCACATCATACACCCTGCTAAGGAGAAATGTTAGTCTGCTGAAATCTATCCTATTTCAGAAGTCATGAAAACATCTGGAGAATTCACCCAACTTCATGTAATGGTTTTGAATGGCAAGTGCACAATGCAGTTGAGTAAAGTACGTTTTCTTCTCTCTTAATGTGTTGTAGATTTATAAATTGAATTCTCGGGTGTAATCATTTATACATGCCAAACATCTCATCAGTCTGGACTTCCTCCACAGTAAGGCCTGTAAGTTCTGTATTTTCATTCCAGAATAGCATATGTTTTGACTTAATATGGGTGTTTTCAGTGAAAAGTACTAATTGTTTATACAGAGTCTAAGGCTTAAGCCTAAAGTAAAGGTTACAGAGTGTTACAGTGGGTAGCTGGGACTAGTAGTTCTTGATAGAATGCAGAGTCCAAGATTTCAGTTTATTGTCATAAATACTGCGCTTTCCAAGTTACATTCATTTCTAAAGAGCGCCACATATTTCATTTTTATATTTAAGACTGCTTTTGTACTTTATGTCCAGTCTCACTCAACATCTCAGTCCTTATGGCTCTGAGACAAGCCATAGCTCTGAGAAAAGTGGTCTCAGCATGTCCATGTATAAATAAGAATGTCTGTGTTAGGGGTGTACAGCAACCACATGATTTGCCTTCAGAAGCAGCCCAATCTGTTTCAGATCTGGTCTGTGTCATTCTGAATTAATTCACTGTTTGGGTCTGAATCTGATCTGTCAAATCTGAACCTCTGTTTATGATGGGGAAGCTTGAAATGGCTACAATGATCTTCTCCTTTTCAGATGAGTGGATAAAATTTGTAGGCAAAAAAACAACAACATTCCAGAGTGGGTTAATACCGCCAAATTTCAGTGAGATTATTTGGGGGCTTCAATGCAGAAAATCGGGGGGGGGGGGCAGAATGAAAACAAGTGAATTTGAGTGTTATTTATTTATTTAGGAAAAAGAAAGTTTAGGAAAGAAGCAGGCCACCCCAGTAGAGTAGGTCCGCAACTTACACTCGGCTCTCACAGACAAAACTCAGAGGAAGTGGCAACCTATGTGCAGATCAACTCTACACTTCAGCAACTTTCTCTGAAATCACTGTAATTGGAGTGTGTTAGGAAAACAATTCACTGTGACTAAAAGTAAGACCTGCTCAACAAAATCTCTGAGCTCTCCACCCCTCTCATCTAGTCTCTACCTTCTTCTCCCTAGATAATATTTTACCAGTCAGGTTGCTTAATACTGATATACAGAAATCTGATAATATACTGAAAGTTGATTCAGGTCCAGCCATTCTTATGTGTATTGAATCACGTCTCAGTTGCAATTCACACACTATATTTTGTTCTGTTCTATTGGCATTGGAGATGCTTATACCTCTGCATTTCTGGGAAAATGTAACATAGTAGCACACTAATTCACTCGTGTTCTGGTTGATGTACTGGGGATCCCATTTTAGTTGGGACCTATGCAATAAATCCTTTTGCATTGTTTGTTTTCTGAGAATGTCAATGAACGAACAACTCTGGCATCTTTAGTTGTTAATAATTATTATTAATATTATTATTATTATTATTTGTGCCCCATCCATCTGACTGGGTCGCCCCAGTCACAATAGTTTTGCATATACCATTCCATCACATGTATAAATCATATTTCTGTGATTACGGTACTCTGTAAAGACTATTCACTCACAATAATTTATGACAGTAACAAGTCCCACCACCCTGCCACGGTGGAGCTTTCTTGTGAAATATCCCCATGGGGCCAGATTTCTAGTTGCCATTGAACAATAAAAATCCTCCTAACATTTCTGAGAATATGACTGAAGCCAGATTCTACCATTCTTGCCTTCACAAGGTATACCTTACTGTTGAGTGGAACAGCAGCAATACCTGGTCCTTATTTGGTATTGGATAGTTCTGTCTGTTTTGTATAATCTCACGGAGCTATTCAATCACAGTGTAATTGTCTTTGCAAAGTCTTTCAGTAACGCAGCCCTTGCTGTTGTAATGGTGTCTGCCTGATTTACTATCCTCTTGTAGTATGTACAAATATTATCCAAACACAGTGCTTCAGTAATATACAGAATTGGCATTTCATCAATGTCACATAAATGGAAGGTCATTTGTGAGATGTTCATTTCTCTCCCTAGACTGTTAGTGGTGAAGAAATGAATCTTTTAAGCTCCCTGCAGAGTGACTCACTGCACCAACTCAAAATATGTTATGGAAAGATAAGAGGTTCGGGTTCTTTTTGTGCTTCAATGGAGAAGCACCCAAGGTGCAGAGTAATATGAGATGACATTTTTAGGTGACTTTACTTGTTCTGGTGCCGTGCGTACTATTAGAGGAAACATTTTTTCTTGTTTCTTCAGAATAAGTGTCCTTTAAAAAACCCTTATTCCCTAGATTCTCAAAATAAAGTAAAGCTGCCTTGCTGTTGATGAACTTTCTTCCATTCATGTCTTGTTATGTCTCTGCTGTTAACTTGTATAGCTGACCCAACATCTATTAATATATCCCTGGGATGGGGAACTTCCATCAGCCCCAGACAGCATGGCCAATGGTTAGAGAGGATGAGAGTTGAACTATCCACCCCTGGTCTATATTATATTGTATACTGTCAATTGAGCAATATCCTGGGAGCAGAGCAAATTGCCCTGGTTACTTGAGATCCAAAATACAACATCATGTACACTGAATATTGTAGCTGCATTATTGAGGTTCTACAACACACCCACCCACCCATATACTGTACCTTCGGTTTTGAGTCTATAAAGACAAAATAGTCACCAAGATCATGTATGGAGTTCAGCTTTGGTTATTGTGGCTCAATTAATCTTTAGAAGCAAAGTATACCACCTTTTTGAGAAAGATAATCCTCAACAGATTTGGGCTGTGTTTTCTTGGCTTTGCCTGATTACTATGCCTTGCCTTGGACAAAATGTGTTAACACCATTAGCTAAAACGCTAACACCATTGGCTAATCAATACTCCATTGTCTGCCACTTTGGTGAGAAAAAGCAATCAGGGATATTAAACAGAGACTTCTAGATAATATTTTGCAAAATTCATTAGCTCTGGTAAAAGAGAGCTCCTCACCTTGTCTACCGCCTACTAGTGGTTATCATCAACCCACTAGGTATTTAACAACATTAAGTATTCCTAGATACAGGAGAGAATTGTAAATGGTTAGATTCAATGCTTTGTCTATAGCAGTTGATTTACCAGGCTGCCTTGGCATTGAAGAGTTCGTCCCTATGAAAATGGCTCAGTTGAAACATTAGCCATTGTTCATTGTTCTTCAATGCTGTAATTTTTATAGAGATATAAGATCCTGATTTATCTGCACCATACTTTTCTCACACTTCGGGAGCTCATAAGAATTTTATGTTTCAATTTTAAAAGCAGACTCTGACCATAAGATTCCTGGAAATATAGGCAAGTTCCTTGCTGTAACAATCAAAACAGTTAAAAGGAAGATGAGTTCTGCGTCACAAATACCTGCATTTCTAAATCAATTTTGATTGGTCATTTATTTTGTGTACTTTTTATAAAAAAATTAAAGGGTGCAATTTGTGCTCGTGCATATTGTGCCCCCTCCCAATTTCCTTTGGCTGTCTAGATAACCCTGCACTGTATTTGATGTTCAGTTAAAAAACCCCTAAAGTTAAATAAAGCAACTTTGTATTAAAACATTATATAACAACCAAGTCAACATTTCAGATCTGCCAATACTTGCAAGTCAGAGACTACAGTGGTCTTCACATGTTACATTCAATGAGTGTGCAGTCTGTGTAGCTGTGTACCTAATTGTTCAGGTGTACACTCATACAGGCTCCATCTAAACTATACATTTAAAGCCATAACATAGCACTTTAAAATAATTTTGGAAACTGTAGTTTGGTAAGGGAGCAGAGAGTTGTTAGCTGACCCCTATGCCCCTCACAGAGGTACAATTCCAAAAGTTCTCTGGGAAGATGAGTTGACTGTTAAACCCTGAGTCCAATGCCCATCAGTCCAAGTCAGCATGGACAAAGGTTAGGGATGATGGGAACTGTTGCCTAGCAACATCTGGATGGCCATAGGGTTCCTAACTCTGCCATAAATAATCTGAGTTTACTTAATGACTGCCCCAACAACCCTATCTGTGTGCTGCTGCTATGCTGGTTTTTAAGATGCATTGTGATATTGATTTACTGTGGATTATTTTATGAGTTTTGTTTTTAATTTTCTTGTGAATTATGTTTTTATTTCAGGCTGCCTTGAGTGGGATTTCATCTTAGCAAAGTCCAATTAACTAGACAGATAAATGGACTGAGAGCTTTCTCAGAAGTCATTGTGTGCCTATGTAGTTTGTTGTGGAGTTTGTTGCGTAGTCTGTCTTTGCCCAGTGAAAAGGATGCAGGCTGCTGTAACTACCTGGCCAGGTTCTTCTGCCAACACTGGGACTTTAAAGGGAAAAAGTGCATCAGTGCTGCTGATCAGCATCTATCCGCTGGGGAAGCAGGATAGTGCGTTGGGAAGGCGACAGAAACAACTGTTGGTGCTGAAACACCTGTTGCAACATTTTGTTGTGGTGAAGAGAACAGATTGCCTGGACAGCAGTTGCCATCTTCTTTTCCCAAGGCCCCAGGGATCCTGGCACTTGCCCAGTTATGCAACATACTTGGGTTCTTCTATAGTTGGCCAGGACAGCCTTCAGTCTTTTCTCCCTCCTTCCTGGGCCTGTAACAATAGGAGATGGCAGGGAGTTTGTAGGCTGCCAGCAATTTCTGGTTCTAGTTTGGCAGGCCACCTTGGAGCAGACCTATTTTAGGGGAAATAATTTCAGAACAAACTTCCAAGTGTACTTTTTAGTTCAAATTACATGGTACCATGAAACTCCCTTTCCCCCACCTGCATAGCCTTGTTATTGTGTGTTAAGATTCCCTTTTCCCTCTATTATGGAATAGAGGTAATTACCATTATAATTCTGTCAACACCGTGCTGTATTAGACTGGCATAGTGGTACTTATAATGTCCCTATCAGCTTGATAGGTCTCTTGCAGGTTTACATGAAGGTACAAGCAGGCTTAAGAGGCCTACATTTCGAATTGGCTCAAATTCTGCGCAGTTCTTTTGCTGCTGTGCTGTTCCCTTCTAACAAATGCATATGTTGTAGACAGCTCAAAAGGATCACGTGGGGAAATTGTCCTTATGCATAAAACCACATAGAATGAAGACCCTGACTATTCAACAAAAGGTGGAGAGTGTGCTCCTTTATAATATTAGCCACTGAAGCGGCAACTTCCAAAATATACCGTATTTTTCGCACCATAGGACGCACCAGACAATAGGACGCACTTTGTTTTAGAGGGGCGAGAACAAAAAAAAAAAATTCTCCCCCTCTCTGCCCAGCGCCCCTTCAGTGAAGCGGCAGGAGGCGCTGCACAGAGAGGGGGAGAACTTTCCCCCTCTTGTTTTCCTGCTCTAAAACAAGGTGCCGTTTAAGGTGCGTTCAGGCGGCTACCTTGGAAGCCTGGAGAGCGAGAGGGGTCGGTGTGCACTGACCCCTCTCGCTCTCCAGGCTTCAGGTTCCTTTCGACCTGCTCTTTGGGGAGGGGGAAGCCCACCACCAGCCCCAAAGAGCAGGTCAGGGAGCAGCAGAAAGGCGCAGCGGAGAGGCTCCTGCCATAGCCGCGCATCACCTCTCCAGCCGGGAGAGGGTCGTGGGGTGCTTCTTTAGCCCCGCGCGTGCTCTCCCGGCTGGAGAGGTGATGCAGGGCTGTAGAGGCTCCTGCCATAGCTGCGCGTCACCTCTCCAGCTGGGAGAGCGCGCGTGGGGCTAAAGCAGCCCCCCCGCGACCCTCTCCCAGCTGGGGAGGTGACGCGCGGCTATAGAGGCTCCTGCCATAGCCGCGCGTCACCTCTCCAGCCGGGAGAGGGTTGCGGGGCTATGGCGTCTTCGCTCCATAGGACGCACACACATTTCCCCTTCATTTTTGAAGGGGAAAAAGTGCGTCCTATAGAGCGAAAAATACGGTAAGTTATGGTGACAACTGAATGGTATTCTATTATTATTCTGAAATTATGGTGCAAACACTAGTCCATGTTACTCATAATTTGGTAGATGATATTCTAATCTGAGGCAAAATTGAATTTGTGCCCTGGGATGGTTCTTGGAACACTGCATCAAGATGTATTTTATTGACTTGTAAATTGAATGTAAAAGGCTGTTCTTGCTTTTTAAAGGTCTAGTGTGATTTTTCATCCTGTTTCACAGCACTTATTTCAGTGGCTGAATTCCAAGCTTGCCCGTGCTTGCATGCTTTTAAGTGCACCCCTTTATGGGACTTTTATTGATGTCAGTCGCACTTATGCTTGGAGCCCTTTCATGCATACCATTTGTAGTACTGTACTATACGTGCTGAGGGTTTATTTTTCTGCATGCTTCCACACAACCGTGCTATCATCCCATCACTGCCCTGTAATACTGCAATCATCAAAACACTTTTCCTTCTATTCAATAAAATAAAATAAAACCCAAAAAACAACAGCCAACGTTTGTGAGAGCTCTTAAAGGGTTCCATGATATTTTCATTGTGTGGAAGGTGCCTTGTGCAATTTCCCACATTTTGTGTCATTCAGAGTTGGAGCAAATTCCATTTCATGCCTCCCCCCCTCCCAATGAGAATTGTCGCCCCAAATATTTGGAAGATGCCAAGTTGGGAAACACTGGTCTACTTCACTCAAGGCTATCCCCTTGTAATACATTTGGAAGGAAACTAGAAAATTGTATGGTTAGGCATGACCTCTATAACTAAATAAGAGTATTTGTACACAATCCAGTACAAACGTAAAGCTTGGCATTCATAAAGTTATGTTCATTGATTTCAGTGCTGGAGTGCAGCTTTTGAACTAATATTTCCCACCCCCACCCCCATGACTCCAATGCAGTGGGAATGAAAAATCACGGGAAACGAGAGAGGCAGGTGTAACATGAGGCGTCTGTCTGGGCGGACCTTGAGAGCCTCTTTTATTGAATATTACAAGCATTGCCACAGGTGGGCCTGTGGCTGATTGGTTGATACATACACAAAGAAACTTGTGATTGGTTAACATAAGTACTAAGGCGGGAATTACATGTGAGAGGTGGGGATTACATGTGATCATTTATCATCGATGGAGTAAAGGCTGGGAATCGAAGCTGGAACTAGACAGGCATGAAGCCTCCTAATTAAATTGTAACTAGAGATTAATATGGCACGAAACAATATAACAATCAAGTTCTGTAGATGTGGTCAGCTAGGCATGGAGAGCAGGTCATGTTGTTTTCCATGCGCTTAGGATGACTGAACAAGGAAAAGAATGTCCTGGTGTTTGGAACAGTTTTGTACAGTTTGTGCAGAAGCAGATTGTAAGCAAAACTTTCCCAGAATGCAAGAGAAAAGAGGAGCAAGGCTTCCCCATAATGGAGCAGTTTTGTGCAGAAGGAGAACTAACAGTTATATGCAGAAAGAGGACTTCCCTTTAGAACAGCCTTAAATCTTAGTAATTCAGGACTTCCGGAGGCGGCGCGAACGGCAATGGCGGTCTCCTTCGCGCTGTGAAGGGGAAGCTCCGCAGAAACGGGTCGTCCGCTACGGCGAAGCGGAGACCCAAGTCGGAAACCCACAGGCAGTGAAAGCCTGTGGTCGTGGGACTCGGCGGGTACCAGAAGCACCCCCCGAAACGAAGAAGGGACCTCGTAAGGGGCTCCGGAACATGGAAGAGCTGGCGCGGTGCTGTGAGTCGATCGCTCTTTCTGTGGAGTGAAGCCGTATAGCTGCTGTCGGTGAGCGCTGACCTTTTTTCCTGGGAACATCCGATTTGAAAAGTATCAACCCGTGAGTAAGAGTGACTGAAGGAATTAGAGACTAAATTAAGTTAAAATTCGGCCAAAGCGGGAGACGCAACCAGGAAGTCCGTCTCCCGGTTCTGCTTAAAGACTTAAAGCAAAGGCTTTGATCTTTCTGGAGCCTTTGAAGTGGCGATAAAAGTTACTAATTCGTGCATCACCTGAACTGTCTTTACTGATATTAGTGGATTTAATTCTCTCTGCTTTTGGACTCTGCTTTACCTCTCCCTTTGGATTTACAAATTTATCAAGAAACCCAGGCAGTCGGGCTGCCAGATTGATGGAACTGTCAGATTGTGGACTTTGTTACTCTGCTACTTTGAACTGTTACATTTGAGTGCTTACTAGAGTTGCTACATTGAAACATCGTTTCTGGCACTTTTTAGAGACAATGTTCTATTTTACAGATTAACTCTGCTAACTATAAGAGAGCTGAGGGTCTTTTGGAAATTTGAGGCTGTTTGGACACTGTTTTAAAACTTTTTAAAACTTTTTAGAAACTTTTTACGATCAACAAATTTGCTGTTTCCCTCAAGATACGTTTGAACTCCCCCTAGAGGACTTTGGATTTACAACTGTCTGGGACTTGTTTTTTTTCTCTCTTATTCTCCTCTTTCCTCGTTGTTTACACTCTGGGCTTGTGGATTCCCATGGGATTGTATATAGTTTGACCTTGGCACGTAGACAGAAGTGGAATGAGCAACACTGGGAAAACAAGATCGGCGAAAGCTAAAGCTAAACAATCAACTCAAACAACCTTAACTTCACAGCTGCGGAGATCACCTGTTCCTGCTATTTTGGTGACTCAAGAAGAAGAAACCGAGCAAACTTTGCTGGAAGGTATGGCCTCAGGAGGATCCGCTTCAGTATTAGATAAAATCCTCGAAAAACTAGAAAGTTTGGATAAAAAAGCGGATGAGCAATCGGCTAAGATTGATCAAAATACAGCCAGTGTTAATAAATTGACTGAACAAGTTGCTCTGAATGCTCAATCAATTGGGAAACTATTTGAGGTCACCACAGAAAATCGTAAGTTGGCGGAGGAAGCTAACCAAAAAGCTGAAGCAGTAAAGGCGGAGGTAAAACCACGGCACAAGCAGGTTGGTGAACAGCAGGCCTATCTGTCTATGATAGAACTACGTAGTAGGGAAAACAATCTGAGATTAAGGTCAATTTTAGAACTTGAACAAGGGGACTTATCTGAGTACCTGACAAAATAATTTACCAAGTTTTGGCCTTTGGAAGAAGATAAGGACTTTAAAATTGTGAGTGCCTTTAGACTTGGAAAAGTAGCAAGGAGTGACAGGCCCAGAGATTGTTTGATTACTTTGAGATCTAAGGAGGAAAGAGATAAAATACTGAGTGCACATTTCCAAAAGTCACTTGAAATTCAAGATCGGAGAGCAGAAATTTACAAAGATATCCCGAAACAACTATTGGATCTCAGATCTACATATGCAGAGTTAGTAAAACTGCTGAAGAGTAATTCAATTGCCTTTAGGTGGGAATTTTCTCAAGGACTATCTTTTACATTCAGAGGGAAAAAAGTGAAAATTAAAACAGCCGAGGACAAAGAAAAGTTTTTGAGTGACTACGGAGAGGACCTTCAGAAAGGGATTGTAGGAATCCCAGGGTCTGGGCCATTACCTGTACCCACACCTTTGGGGCCTGAAGCCCAGAAGAAAGAGACGCAACCACCAAAGGAATAACAGATTTGTCCAGGATGTCTCTGCAGCTCTTTAGCTGGAATATTAATGGCTGTAATTCCCCGGAAAAAAGGAGAAGGATATTTCATTTATTAAAGAAAGAACAATTGGACATTATTTGCTTGCAGGAAACACACGTGACTAGGCTCCACAGAAAAGTGCTAATTAATAAGAGACTAGGCCAAGAATTTATTTCATCGGATCGAGTTAAGAAAAGAGGAGTTGTGATATATGCAAAAGAGAGCCTATCACCAAAATTTCTCTTTAAAGATGAGCAAGGAAGAATTTTGGCAATTGAAATACAAACACAAGGGGAAAAGTTTTTGTTATTGGGAATCTATGCACCGAATGAGGGGAAATCGGAATTTTACAAGAAACTGCATGAGACAATGCTGGACTATCTGGACTATAACAACATCATTATGATGGGGGATATGAATGGGGTGGTTTCTACAAACATGGACAAGGCACAAAACCAAAGTGTGACAAAAGATGGCAGACTACCTAAAACCTTTTTTGAACTAACAGACAATATGGACTTGATAGATATTTGGAGGACAAAGAACCCCCTGGGAAGCCCAACTGACTTGGACAAGAATCGACCAAATATGGATAACTAGAGGACTGGCTCCCAAGACTAGAAAGGTGGAAATCTGCCCAAAAACCTGCTCCGACCATAACGCAATAAAGATGGACATGAGACTAACTCCAACCGGCTCCTTTAGATGGAAGATGAATGACACCTTGTTAAGAGACCAGGAGATTATCCAGAAGGCCCAAAAGACTTTGAAGGATTATTTTGAAATAAACTTGAACACTGTGGTGGAAAAAAGAGTAATCTGGGACGCAAGCAAAGCTGTTATGAGGGGGTTTCTGATACAACAAAATACGATAAAGAAAAGAGTACAGAATGAGAAAAGGGATAAGATTTTGGAGAAAATAAAGGAAGGCGAGAAAAAGCTAAGATCGAAACCAAAGTCACAGGAGATTCTGAGAGAAATTAAACTTTACCAAGCACAATACTCTAAACTGATAAATCAGGAAGTTGAGTGGAAAATTAAGTTAATGAAACAAAGGACATTTGAATCGGCAAACAAATGTGGAAAACTGCTGGCATGGCAGTTGAAAAAGAGACAAAAATTGAACACAGTTACTAACCTAGAGATTGAAGGGAGAAACATTCAGAATCCTGTGGAGATTAGAAAGTGTTTCCAGAGATACTTTAAACAACTTTACACTCAAGGGCTGCAAAAAGAGACTGAGATAGACCAATTTTTGAGAAGAAATGGATTACCAAAACTTTCTCAAGAAAACAGAGTAATATTGAATTACAAAATAACACAACAAGAAATTGAAGGTGCCATTCAGAATATGCAATTGGGCAAATCTCCAGGGCCAGACGGGCTCACCTCCAAGTACTATAAGACACTGAAAGACTATTTGATACAACGATTAATGGAGGTTTGCAATGAGATCATGGAGGGGAAGAAGGCACCGGAATCGTGGAAAGAAGCTTTCATCACATTGATACCTAAATCGGAAACTGAGAAGACACAACTTAAGAACTACCGTCCCATCTCTCTCCTAAATGTGGACTATAAAATTTTTGCAGACATTTTGGCAAACAGATTTAAAAGAGTGTTAAATGAAGTGATTCATAAAGATCAGGCAGGTTTTCTCCCAGGTAGACATTTGTTTGACAATACAAGGAACATCATTGATATCCTGGAATTTTTGCAAACGAACATTAATACAAAAGCAGTGTTGATCTTTATAGATGCGGAGAAGGCCTTTGATAATATTTCATGGAAGTTTATGAAGAAAAATCTTGAAGGGATGGGAGTGGGACGGGGGTTTGAAAATGGTATAGAGGCAATCTATTCAGAACAAAAAGCTAAATTGATAGTTAATAATGTGGTGACAGAAGAGTTTAAGATTGAGAAAGGAACACGACAAGGTTGCTCTATCTCCCCTTTGCTATTTATTTCAGTCCTGGAGGTGCTCTTGAATATGATCAGAGGGGACCGGTTGGTTGAAGGAATCCAGGTCGGAGCTAAACAGTACAAACTTAAACTTTTGCAGATGATCTGGTATTGACATTACAGGAGCCAGAATCTAGTACGAAAAGGGTTTTAGAATTGATTCATGAGTTTGGTCGGGTGGTGGGATTCAAACTAAACAAGCAAAAAACTAAGGTTTTGGAAAAAAAAATTGACAACTTTGGAATCAGAAAGGTTTCAGAAAGAGACAGATTTAAATGTGGTTAAGAAGGTGAAATACCTAGGGGTAAATATGACAGCTAAAAATTTGAACTTATTCAAGGATAACTATGAAAAATGCTGGTCAGAAATTAAAAAGGAAAGTTGGTCAAGATTGAAGCTTTCCTTGTTAGGCCGAATTGCTGCTATTAAGATGAATGTATTGCCAAAAATGCTGTTTTTGTTTCAGACCCTACAGATTGTGGACAAGGTGGAGTGTTTTAGGAAGTGGCAGAGAGATATTTCCAAATTTGTCTGGCAGGGCAAAAAGCCCAGAATAAAATTTAAAATACTAACCGATGCTAAAGAAAGAGGGGGGTTTGCCCTGCCAGACTTAAGGTTGTATTATGAATCAGCAGCTTTCTGTTGGCTGAAAGATTGGCTACTTCTGGAGAACACGGATGTTTTGGATTTAGAAGGGTTTAACAATGCTTTTGGATGGCATGCATATTTGTGGTATGACAAGGTAAAAGTTCATAAGGCTTTCAAGAACCATATTGTCAGGAAAGCAGTGTTTAATGTCTGGACAAAATACAAAGACCTATTAGAAAACAGGACTCCAGGGTGGTTGTCACCAATGGAAGCTAAGGCTCGGAAAAGACCGAATATGGAGGCCAAATGGCCGAAGTATTGGGAAATATTAGAAAAAGATGGAGATACTTGGAGATTGCAGAGTTTTGAGAAATTGAAGGATAAAGTGCGAGATTGGTTACATTATGCTCAGATTAGGGAGGTTTTCAATTCGGATAAAAAAACAGGTTTCCAGGTGGAAAAATGGAAACTAGAAACAGAACTGTTAGAACCTAAGACTAAGGTACTTTCAAAAATGTATAACTTGCTGTTAAGATGGAACACTCAAGATGAAACGGTCAAATCAGCTATTGATAAAATGGGCACAGGACATTGGGTATAATATTATGTTGGCTGACTGGGAAAGGTTATGGACCACCGGTGTGAGGTTCACGGCATGTAATGCCTTGAAAGAAAATATTATGAAAATGATTTATAGGTGGTACATGACCCCAGTCAAGCTTGCAAAAATATATCATTTGCCAGACAATAAGTGTTGGAAATGTAAAGAGACTGAAGGAACATTCTTTCACCTTTGGTGGACGTGCCCAAAGGTTAAGGCCTTCTGGGAAATGATCTATAATGAGTTGAAAAAGGTATTTAAGTATACCTTCCCTAAGAAACCAGAGGCCTTCCTTTTGGGCATTGTCGGCCAGAGGGTGCTAAAGAAGGACCGAACCTTTTTTATGTACGCAACAACAGCAGCAAGAATACTTATTGCAAAACATTGGAAGACTCAAGATTTGCCCACTCTGGAAGAATGGCAGACGCAACTGATAGACCACATGGAATTGGCAGAAATGACTGGCAGAATCCGTGACCTGGGAGAAGAGACAGTGGAAGAGGACTGGAAAAAGTTTAAAGACTACCTACAAAAATATTGTAAGCTGTATGAATGTTAAGAAGATGCAGGTTTGAAAACAACACGACACCAGTAACTTAGTTGAAAGAAATATGAGAAGAAGTAATGTTTAAGAACAAGGTTGAAACTGGGATTAATACTATGTCTAAATTAATTACATAAGTATTAAATAAAAATATTTAAAGCTGGAGATATAGTATCTGAAAACTATAAAATAAGAGTTGAAATAAGGTGATAAATTGCTGCTCATAATTCTATAACTGGGAACGCATGAAAGGGAGATGTGAGGAAGTCCGAAAGGTATTCGATTTTGATATATCTTTTTTCATTCTGTTAATTCTTTACCTTTTTTTCTTTCTTTCTTGTCTGTATTATCTTGGTGATGGTATTTTATGTGTTTTGCAATGCACTGTTAAATTTTTTAATAAATATCTTTTTTTTAAAAAAAATCTTAGTAATTCAGCTTGTTGTTTCTTTTTAGTTTGGCAGTTAAATGAAATAGCACTCCAGGCTGGCTCGGTGACCTGCCTGTTCCCATCTTCCACCCCAACTACTGTGTGAGGCAGAGCTGTAGCAGTGACCCTGCAGCTAAATAAAGCCCCATTGGGCTGAGGTACAGAGTTAGGATTGCTCCCCAGTGGTGTAGCGTGGGGGGGGGGTGCAGGAGGGCCGGCTGCACCGGGCGCAACATCTGGGGGGCGCGCACTCGCACTCGCAGCTCTCTGCCCCTACCTGGCTCACTCACTCTCTCCCACTGCAGTGCTGGCTGTGTGAATCCGATCCGAGCCGCCAGGTCACTGCCCACTGTGTGTGTGTGGGGTGCCAGGCGTGCGGTGCGGAGAGAGAGCAAGGGACTATCTGGGGAGGGGGTGCAAATGGGGAGGGGGCGCAAATTACTTGCCTTGCCCCGGGTGCTGACAACCCACGCTACGTCACTGTTGCTCCCTAAGTAGAAAATAAAATTAGCATTAAAGCTCTAGTTCTACACAAATAACTATTTCCGTCAAACGCCTGTTGAATTAAAAATTAATAGCAGACCTGCTTTCTGTTCTGTGAAATGGCACATTGGAATAACATACCTTCGTTGTGACAGCCAGAACATAATGTTTCTTCTTTTTTCGAAACACAAGCTGCTGTAGTGAACTTCCTTTCCACGCTATTGAACTAATATGGATTTTTTTAAATAAAAAAACCTTTATTAAAGTAACCATATGTGTACAAAGAGGCCAGATTCTGATTACGTTAGTTGAACTTAGATCCCATTGGAATTAATGGAAGGACTTAGTCATAACTTCAGTCCCATTGATTTTAATGGGAACTGAGTGCTACTCACTCAGTCCATAAAAATACTATGCTGAGAAACCATCTTGATTACTGTATTTCACTTGTTACGTCTAACAATGACCTGATGTTATTAATTTCTATGTCTACAGACACAGCTTAAGAACTGGAAGTCAAGAATTTATTTCCACCACTTTCTCCTTATCATAGATGCTAGGGGACATAGAGTTGAAAGAGGAAATAGAAAAGAACACTACCCTTTCAACTTCCTCCATTAGTGCTATGCAGTTTTCAAGGGGCGAAAAGTTAGCCAACCTCACCAGTTGATAGTGGGGGTTCATGTTTTAGCTCTCAATGCCTACAGCTACTCCTAGGCCTGTCCTCCAAGACCAGTATCACCTTTAGTAGTGCTGAAATGGTGGCCAAAGCAAAAAAAGAAGTCACATTGGTACCACAAGACTGTGGTTTGTTTTGCCCTAATGAACCAGAATTGCTAGGCAGCCTTAAATGATGGCTCATTGTTGGCTTATGAATCTCGGCTTATTTGAGCAGAACAAACTACACTCAGTGCTTTGGACATAATGTTAAGCTATCCCATTCCTTGTTTGTTTACCTGCTCAAGCTATGGGAGAAGTGAAGTGAGAGCAACTAGGCTGTATGTCTTAGCACACAGCTTGTGCACAATATGGCTTATTGAGCCATTCTTATCATTCTTAGCTTATCTTTCTATTAAACAATGGTGCATGCAGCATCAATTGATGACATATCATTTGCTGTGAGTGGGTGTGTAAATCCCAAACATTAATAATTATAGCAGCTTAGTAAACATTGTGGTGTGTTTCCTAGTCTTTCTCACGCTTAGTATGCATGGCTCGGTTCTTTGCGATGGAAGTCTGTCAACAAATGAGCTCACTGAAATGAACTAAAAGGCTCGTGTTGACATAATGAGTTTGGGATAATTTCCAGTCCGCATCACATAGGCAGCAGAAATTAACAGAAGTAATCTAAGACAATTAGCTTCATTTAGGCCCCAACCTAAAAAAAAGGGAGGCTAACTCTCAGAACATCATTGTCTAGGTATATAATGGGGTCATTCTTACATTGTAAGCCTCTGGGCAAACCATTGTTTATATTATTTTAATTTACCCTTTAAAATCTTTAACAAGGGAAAAAAATATCCAGCTGCTTTGAAGCATTTGACATGCTTCCCCAACAAACGCATGTAATATATTTAAAAGCATACAAAATCCCTTAGGAAATGATTTCTCATAATCAGGAATTTCCTTGCAAGACGTTGCTCAACTGTTCTTCTTAAGTAATAATTCTGTTATGTATGGAGGAGTGCATGCTTCCATTTCCTCATTAGAAACATCTTTCTTTTGTTGCCTGTCTTTGATTGTGAAACAAGAATCAATGAATTATTCCAGGCATGATGCATCCCACATTGCTTTTTAAATCCATGGTCTCATCTCTTGTTGACTTCCAGTGCGCTGCTAGTAACCTGTCAAGGTGCTCATCTTCACTGGGAATAGGGTCGAATCATGAGGTGCACCTGACTGCCACAGGCCATATGATCTATAACAGCAGCAGCAACAACAACAACAATTTATTATTTATACCCCGCCCATCTGGCTGAGATTCCCAAGACACTCTGGGCGGCTCCCAATCGAGTGTTAAAAACAAAACAACACTAAATATTAAAAACTTCCCTAAACAGGGCTGCCTTCAGATGTCTTTTAAAAATAGGATAGCTGATTATTTCCTTGACATCTTAGGGGAGGGTGTTCCACAGGGTGGGCGCTACTACCAAGAAGGCCCTCTGCCTGGTTCCCTGTAGCCTCACTTCTCACAAGGAGCGAACCGCCAGAAGACCCTTGGTGCTGGATCTCAGTGTCCGGGCTGAATGATGGGGGAGGAGACACTCCTTCAGATATACTTGGCAGAGGCCATTTAGGGCTTTAAAGGTCAGCACCAACACTTTGAATTGTGCTCAGAAACATACTAGGAGCCAATGCAGATCTCTCAGGACTTGTGTTATATGGTACCGGTGGCCACTCCCAGTCACCAGTCTAGCTGCCGCATTCTAGATTAATTGCAGTTTCCGGGTCACCTTCAAAGGTAGCCCCACGTAGAGCGCATTGCAGTAGTCCAAGCGGGAGATAACTAAAGCATGCACCACTCTGGCGAGACAGTCCGCAGGCAGGTAGGGTCTCAGCCTTTGTACCAGATGGAGCTGGTAGACAGCCGCCCTGGACAAAGAATTGACCTGCGCCTCCATGGACAGCTGTGAGTCCAAAATGACACCCAGGTTGCGCACCTGGTCCTTCAGGGGCACAGCTACCCCATTCAGGACCAGGGAGTCCCCCCCACACGTCCCCCCTCTGTCCCCCCATAGGCTTCATGATGTGCTGATTCCCCAGTGCATCCACAGAGATGCGTGGACAGGGATGACCGGGACCAGCTCATATTGCAAAAATTGTACAGTCAGCTTCTAGGGCTGTTCTAGAGGGGGAGGGGAATGTAAAATGGAAATAATAGTGACTTACACACCCACCCACCTGGCTTAATTGCCAAGGCGACTTCCAAGTGGTTTACATGTGTAAAGCCAATTACAGACAGCCACACATAATTAAAATATTCAGTTAAACAATTTCATCAGAACATGAAAATAAATGCCTACAATTAAAATGATCAATAAAACAAGCCCCCCAAAACAACACTTTTAAAGCAGTTAAAACAGTAAGTAAAACCATAAAGATGGGTATTTAAGGTCAGGAGACTCTCTGCAATGCAGGAATCTTTTGCCCAATGTGGGGCTCGAACCCACGACCATGAGTCAATCATGTTTGAAAATCATACTTGGATCCTCTGCATGGAAGCTCTTTCCTTGTCTATAGATGTGCAGAGGATAATAGATCATTTCAATGTGAAGAAAATAGACTTAATAAGTGCTGCACACATCCTATTGTGCAGAAAACATAAAAATTAAAAAGCTGCAACCCTAACAAGTCAAAATGTTATCAGTCACCACTGCATGGATGTGCCCCCCCACTTTTTTAAAAAAAGTTAATAGTCTCCTGGCCTTTGACAGAGGGAGTTTGTAAAACTGAAGGGGACCCATCTTTTACAATACATATGAAGTTCAAGACAACTCTTTAATTTGGGGTTCAATTGTTTATTACTGAAGGCTCAATGCTGCACTGAAGTTCAGCAGAAAAAAGGGGAACAAAACCCAAGTTTTGATGAATGGATGTTTGACTCTTCCACACTAGATGCTGCTTCAAGCTACACTGGATAAATGCCATGTGCCCTTTTTAAAAAGATCTTTAGACGCTTTAGTAAGAAGGACAAAAAATGATCCAAGAGAGAAGAGTCAGTTTTGAAGCAAAGTGTAAATTGCCTAGCACATTCCAAATGACATCCGGTACCTTTTAAAAACTTTGCATCATTGGTATGTCTCTATTTAAGCCCATCTGCCCATGCTATTTAAGTTGGCTTCCAAGAGAGGAAAAAATCCATTACTGATGCCAGCTAACGGAGTTTTATAAAGTCAGGAACTCTTCTAGTGCCTTTTGATCTCATCCCTGCTCTTGTTTAGACTGCTATAAATTAAATAATCTTAAAATACTGGGTGTTTCCCCCCCCCCTTAAGTACTGAGGGTTCTCAGTGAAGCATTGGAAGTCTCAGTTCAATTGGATCTTGGCATTAGCAGAGACCTATAATAACCTTAAAACCTCTTTCTTTCTTTTTTAAAAGCAAGCTGTTTCTTCATTGAATAAACACTTAACTGTGTACACCATCTCTTCATTCTAGCCCACTAATGAGGAATCTGCAGCCCTCTAGATGCTAAGAGACTCCAACTACCCTCCTACAGTAAAATAGACAGCTCTTTTGTGTTTGCTGGGGATCTCTGCAGCTTCACCGTCATAATACTAAATAGGATCTTATGTCTGGTACATCATACATATGCCTCATTTCAGCTATTGTTTTGAAAAAAATGCATCCCTGGCTTATGAGGATAGTTTTTCGAATGTTAAGAGACGTCTTTTAGAAATGAAGGGGCTTTCAAGAATCTAGTACTGCAAATTGGGGTCTCCAGTACAAAGAAAATATGGCCGCCAGGACAAGCTAAACATTCCATAGGATGTTGCCCTGCTCTTCAGTGTTCATGAGGTATTTCTTGGCTATTTTCAAGGCACCTCGATGCCTGAGAAGTACAATATTTTAAGTTTTCCTCAATTTTTGTTTTTAATATGTATCCATTTTTTCTTGTGCCATTTTACTGTGATAATTTCCCCACACCTTTCTAGAATCATGCACCTTCTTGCAAAATTTGCCTCAAAATGTATCCTTGCATTTCATATGCTTTGTATTGGCTCTATGCCTCGCCACCTGTTTTTCATTTCCCTTCACTCTCTGTGATCTTTATGTGTCTTGTCTGATTTTAACTGTGAGCCTGTGGGGGCGAGGACTATGTGACAATTAACTTTTGTACAGTGCCTAGTCTTCTAGGCGCTTGATAACTATATATATTATTATTATTGCCTCATAAAAGCAGCTAGCACTCCAGCGGAAAGCCCGCCAAGCCGCATATGGGATGGCATGGTGAATTGTGGGAGTTTCACTCTGGAGGGTTCTGCACACTTTAATCAGACCCAAATTTGAAGATTGTGGGAATAGAATTTCTATTGGCAATCAGGAATTTGAGTTCATAAACAGAAAAAGCTGTGCATGGGATGGAGAGAGGCTGTGTGTTTGTGCGTGAGTTTTCCGCCCTTTACATCGACAAAGTTGGGATGGGGGCGGCAGGGTGAGAATTCAGTTGCCAGCCAGGAAGATATATCTCTGTTTAAGCCCATCTGCTTAATAGACATTACACTGTGAGTCTGGTGTAGATTGGCAGAGTATAAATCAACAAATAATAAAGAGCATTCTGGATGTAAAAATATTAACCCAAGTGCTGTCAGTAAGAGAACTTTTGGATCCAGCAGATCTTGGGCTTTCCTGGCTGAGCTGGAGCTACGCAAGTGTAAATCCCTCACCATCACCAGATATACTCTAGCATAAGTCCCTCACACTAGTTGAGCTTAACCGGAGACTCTTCTGTATCTCACTTCATTAAGTCGGGATGCAATAACCTGAACCAGGCTACTTATTAAGCCAAGATAGGATCATTCGAAAACAGACAGTGACCTCACCGAAGTCAGCCATAGTTTCAGAAGCCAAGGAAACACTGCATAAATAAGTCAGGAAAGAGATGAGGAACAGCACATGGCATCTCCCTGTTCAAAGATATGAACCAGAGTATAAAGGGTTTTCACCCTGCCCTTGACGGCAATAATTCTTGAAGCATCATGAAACCTACATAAAAGCGCTAGTTAATAATAGTATTTTCTTTCTTCCAAGTTTGATTGCATGATTAAAGCTGGTGTCCCTTGCTGCACAGAAGGAGACCTGCTCAGTGGTTAGATATATCATAAAAGAGATGCTGTGTCATAAAACAAAGTTTTCACTTCTGCATGAGATTTATCATTACCAGCAAAAAGCAGCTAATAAAACTCCAGTGATTGTTCATTACCACGTGCATAGCAATAAATAGTGTAAAACAAATGGTGGCTTAACTTCAAATTAGTGTAGAACTAAATAAAATCTTCCAAAGTGCTGTACAGGTGTTTTAAAAAATGAGTACTATCATGTACGGGTGTAGATTTTATTTGGTTGCAATTGACAATCATTTGTTTTGGAATCAGATTTCTATGGTGTGTGAAGTCACTGCTTCCAGACCTAAGATGCAATGAATCATAAAAGCACTAAATTATTCTGCTGCAAAATGAATGTCCTGCTTCTTTCAGCCCCCCTCCCCTTGCTCTTTCGTTAAGGCTCTGCAACTTCTGCAATGTGGGCTTATATTTTGCAGTAGGAAGATACCAGTTCTATACATCTTAATCAAATGGAAAGGGAAAACTGAATGGCTGGCTACCTTTACTGCAAAACTAAAAATATAATTGGAAAAGCATAGCCAACAACCCCGGGGCATCTTCTTTCTTTGGAAACAATAGGAAATAAATATATTCCCCTATGCTTCATGTGTTTCCCTAGGTACATTGGGAAAGAACAGTTTATTTGCAGGAAATAAATCCTTGAACCTGTTGTTAAAAAGTTGATGTGGACCTTAAGCAGTGAATTTCCTCCATTATGTCAAGAAATTTGATTGACTGTGACCAGGGGAAGCTAGAGACTCCGTATGCAATCCTTATGGCTGAAAAGGAAAGAAAATTAGTGTGGACTCGGAACCACTGCCAAACCAGGCAGAGATCATGGAGAAGGCCCCTGCAACTCCACAGCAGGGTGGATCCACTGTGCATGACTGGTGTTTTCCCTTCACTGTCGGAGGCAGTATGCCTCTGAATGGCAGTAGCTGGGAATCATCAGTGGGAGCTGGAGAATGGAAGGGGAGAGTTGGGGGAAAGTGGAGGACTGGCAGTGGGGTTGGCAAGCAGAACCTAGGAATCACAAATGGGAAGAGTGCTGTTCTTATGGGCTTCCCATCGGCATCTGGTTGGCCACTGTGACAACAGGATACTAGCCTGATCCAGCAGGCTCTTCATGTGTTCTTATTTGGATTTCCTACGTGCCTTTCACCAACCCATGGTGTGTTTACAACAATATAAAAATGGATAATTAAAATCTAATAAAATATAGGTTCTGTGCACACTGGACTTTTAAACTCATGAGGGTGGGCTTGGGGCCAGTGAACATGATTACTCTTCTTCATGCATTTATTGGGCATTTGAACAGCACTTCAGAGTCAAAGAGTTGCACTTTAGCCTCCTGTTGTAATATTGGAGGAGATCTTGGTGTAATCTAGGAGGGATGCTACCTTTTGGAATGGATGTTACCTTTTTAATATATTCTTTTTCATATTCTGCAATGCAGACTGATTTGATTTTGTGGAGAGAGACGTGCCAATTCCACAAACCATAATCCACTAGAAAGAGAAAATTGAGTAACCAGCGACATTTACTGTAGAGCCATAAATATCACATAGAAAAAAAAAGCGTAGCCAGCTGGCATCAGTGACTCTACTTTCTTTGGAAGCAAAAGCTTGAATATTTCCCCTTCTCTTTATGCCATGGGGATGGAATTTAAAGGAGAATGACTGTATGATACATACCAGTGGTTTTGTTATGAATTTTCTTCATTATGAGTTTGCTCAATTGACTAAAGCAAGGGGGAACCCAAATTCTTTGTATCTGACCAGTATCAGCCTCTTCCTGTATTTTGAGGGTTCCCTAAATTGTAACTAATCTTCAGCCGTAGAGATCCTTAACCCAGCAAGGACAATCCATTAAGGGAAACACATTATTTCATTAACTGCAGACTTTTGCTCTACCAGCCCCAATGGAAACCAATAACCACTGGACTGTATATTTAACATCACCTATTCTGATTCTCTTTTGAGACAACGAGTTATAAGTACTTAATAAACTGTTTACAGTGGTACCTCGCAAGACGAATGCCTCGCAAGACGAAAAACGCGCAAGACGAAAGAGTTTTCCGTTTTTAAGTCATTCCGCAAGACGAATTTCCCTATGGGCTTGCTTCGCAAGACGAAACGTCTTGCGAGTTCTTGCGAGTTTGTTTCCTTTTTCTTTAAGTCGCTAAACCGTTAATAGCCGCTAAGCTGCTAAGCCGCTAAGCCGTTAATAGCCGCTAAGCCGCTAATAGCCGCTAAGCCGCTAATAGCCGTGCTTCGCAAGACGAAAAAACCGCAAGACGAAGAGACTCGCGGAACGGATTAATTTCGTCTTGCGAGGCACCACTGTATATATCTACAGTGCCACTGAAAAAACTGTTTCTTTTGGCCACTCAAGCAGTATATAGATTAGAATATTTTATTATGACAAATCCCTGGCAACTCTTACTGTTTGGCTGACAAGGTCACCTTGTTCTGCAAAGTACTGTAAGTTCAGAAAAGTGCCACCATTTTACATACTTCTTAACCTTATCTTGCACGCAGTGCCGGATTTATGCATAGGCTAAGTAGGCTGAAGCCTAGAACCTCTAAATCTAGGGGGCCTCGCCAGCCCACCCGCTCCCCATTGGGCAGTCTCCCCTCTCCCAAAATTGCAAACCTAAGACTTTATGCAAGGACAGGGCAACTTGGGCCCAGCAACTGTGAGACTCAGGGCTAGCCCGTGGGGCTCAGTTTGAAGCAGTGGGGCCCAACTTGTTTTTTTTTTTTTGGTAGGGCCCCAGTTCACACCCAAAGTCTGCAAAATCTTATAGATATAAATAAAATCCATCTAGATTGTCCTGGTGTGTGGGCAAATTGGGCCCCGCTGGGCCCAATTTGGCCCAATTGCTCCGATTGCCTTAAGGTCAGCCTTGATGAGACTGTGCAGGGGCTGGACTGACAAGCCCTGCACCTTCTAGGTCGCTGGTATCACTATTCAGAGTACAGACTCAAGGACTTGTTACGGAAATAAAGAGGGGGCACTTATTGGAAATCAGTTTTGTCACCTCCCACCCCCGCCAAATCCTGGGACGATGAGCCCAGCCAGCTTTTATCCACAGTCTCATAAGCACTACACTACAGCATGGTCATAAACCTGTATGTTCAACCGCTGAAATATACACCCAATATATACCAGTGGAGATTTATGTTACTGCTTTATGAATAAACACTGTGTTTTATGAATGGACTCTGTATTTTGATAATTACCTAAGAGCCACCAATAGGGAGCTCTAGAATCTGACAGCAAAACAACTGGGTACTACCAAACAGCAACCCCTATTGCAGAAAGCAGGTAACCAGCTCAGCCTTTGCACTGTTGACTGAACAACCCCTGCTGTGCAGATAATAGAGAAAGCTTGTAAATTGCATCCAGGCCAGGATGCACAAAGTGGCACTAATAAAGAAAAGTTCCAAGGTGGCAACAGAAAGCAAATTAAAAATGCTTTTGCAGTTAATCAGAACTATCCAGCAATATAAAGTTATAGGAAAACTGGTGCTATTAACAGTAACCCTTCTAGTTGCCTAATTTATTTGGACATGTGATGCTAATCCCCCCCAAGAGTTAAATGACAACTCATCAGAGGCAGCTACAGTGGCAAATGGCAACAAAATATCTGTGAAAGGAGGAGGAGGTTTGCTCAAGTGTGTTGCAGGTAGAAACACTGTTTGTAATGAAGTGAGAGCAGTAGTTTACTTGCTCAAATTAACAAATAAGAAAGTTCTGAGAATTTATATGCTAGATTAAAACTGATTAATTCATTGAGAAGGGGATTGTAAGAAAAACACTAGGGTCTAATATGAATAGTAGAGTGCCTGGTGGGCAATCTCATCCTGCAGACCAAATCACTAGTCAGGAGAGCTATGAGATTCAGGTGAGGGTCAGATGCCTTGTTAATTCCAACAGGTATATAAGAGGATGACCCGGCCTGCCCAGGCCTGCGGAAGCCAAAATAGGTCTATTTGTGTAAGGCAAGCATGCTTGGGCTAAGTTAGAAAGGCAGGAGCTCTTTCCACTCAGTTTCCTCACTTCCTGAGTGCTCTCTCCAGTGGATAATTTTTCTAAAAGTAACGCTCTGTACTCAAGGCAACTCTGGTTGCTTAATGACTATGAATCAATTCTCTTTTTTAAAAACAAAACAAAACAACCCAAACACTTCAGATAATTGATTTAGTACATCTTCCAATACTTGATCAAGAAGCAGCTCTTCACACCTCTTAAGTGTATTGTAGTGATGCTTATCTCATTTTAATAGTGGTAGAACTGAAGTAATTGATGCTAGACTTTTGTATCGATGTCTGCTGCTAAATAAGGCAAAGAGTACAGGTCTTGCATTATGCTATTCTTTTATTAGCTCAAGACAGAAATATGCTAAGTTTCTTATATAACAGAAGCCAAATATAGGTGAAAACATTTGAGTAGCTGAACAAAGATGTGGGGGGTTTATGTTAAAGGTACTGTTAGATGTGCCATTAATGAGTGATTTGCAACTTTGTTTATTTAAATCCCATTTGTAAATGGAAGAACCAGCACTATTGACTTCTATCCTCTTAGAGGGATGAAATATCACAGACAATTCTGTAACCATCATCATCTGCAATGGGAATAGCAAATGAGACTTTGACAGATGTCTTTCCTTTTGCACCTCAGTTTGCACTCCTCAGGCATGTGCTAGGGGCCAAATTAGACCTAATGATAATCTTGTAAACAAAAATGTGCATTATGTAAATAGCCACAATGAAGCCTGAGCAAGATTTGGAATAATGGGAGGTAAGGAGTGGGACTGATCTATTTTTTCCTCCATGCTGGGGTCCTAGCAAAGGACAATAGTTCAGCAGAAGCAGAAGACTCCACAAGATGTCATGGGAAACCGCCATCATCGTGTGACCCAGGTAAGGCAGGCTTTGGCATGAATGCAGTGGTGGATTGGCACCTTCCTGTTTTGATACAGGTGGTGAAATGGGTTGGGTCGCTGCTGCACTTAGTATAGTCAGTATTAAGGCAGAAGAACTAATGATCTGAATTGGTATGTTCCACATTTTGGAAGGTGCTGTTTGCATACCAAGGAAAGTTCCCATTCATACCAATAATGCTTCTCTTTACATCAGTTATGGGAAATCTTTGGGCCCCCGGATGTTGCTGAATTGCAACTCCCGTCAGTCCCAACAAGCGAGGCCAGTGGCTAGGAATGATTAGAGTTGTAGTTCAGCAGCATTTGGAGAACCACAGACTTCTCAGCTCTGCTTTAACCACAAACAACTACTTTACAGAGGCGATTTTTGTTGGGACCATGGGGGGGGGGGAGTTAACTTCCCATTTTCTACTTCCATAGTCCCAGACTGCTCAGGCTCCCCCATAGCTGCTATTTATGTTTTAAAACTCTCCTTGTTAAAAAAAGAGATTGTCTCGTGATATGTTATTGGTGCACTGCCCTGCCCCAATGCTTGGGGGAGAGTTAAGGTAATGTGTGAGTGTCAGAGCTGCCCGAGGTCCCAGCTCACAGAGGACCAACGCCAGTTCGTCGTTATATACAAAAGTCTTTATTGAAGTTCCGTTTCAATTACACAGCCGTAGCGTGCAGCTCTACGTCTGAAACTCTAGACCGCTGAAGCTCCGTCTGAATCTCCTCCCCCCAGACACCAGTTTAAGACTCTAGCCTTGCTCCACCTCTTCCTTTGCTCTTTCCTCCTCTGGCTCCGCCTGTCAGCTGGGGTCTCGCCCTTCCTAGACTCTTCCGACGCTGAATCCCCTGAGTCTTCTCCCTGCCTCCGGCGGGCTTTAGGACCTGGTTCCCAATCCGGGCTTTCTGCTGTCCCACACGCCTGTACATTTGAACTTGGCACGCGCACCCAGCCGGCAACCTTCCTCCTGACCGTTACACTGCTCCTGTCACTGCTTCCCCCTTCGGGGAGGCTAGCTGGACCCGACCTCCCCTCCGTTCCCCCACTCTCCGATGGAGGCGTGGTCAGCCCTGACTCATCTTCTCTCCCTGACACATGGGACTCTTCCCCCCCCACTACGCTCTGGTGGGGAAGCTGGTCCTGATTTCCAGCTGCTGCTTTGGGAGTCCCCGCTGGCCCCTTGTTTCTGGTGTGTCCCCCCTGGGACCCCCCTCGCCCTGACCATCGGTGCCTCCTTCTGGGAATCTTCTGATTCGCTGGAGAAGCTCATGGAATCTTTCGGGTCACTGCTATATTCCCCTACGCTGCCCTCAGATTCTTCCCCTTCGCTCTCCATTTCCTCTCTCCCCTGTGCCTCTGTTCCTGAGCCCCTGACATCCATCCCCCCCTCGAAGCCCCCCTTCCCCCTCCCCCTCTTCAGGTGCGGGTTCCGGGTGCTCCAGTGCTGTGGGGGTGAGTGCGGGATACAGTTCAGTCCCCCTGGTGTGCAGCCGGCCAGTTGGATCCGGCCAGCCCGTAACGGGCTCGTCGACGTCGATCTCCTCCGCTTCCATCTCTCTGCATTCGTGCTCGAACCCAGGATCCTCCCAGTAGCTCTCTGCCATCGACCATGACGACGTTCAGGGGCATCGTGGCAGGTAGGAGCGCTATGCGATGTAGCTTGATGAAGTCCACTCCTACAAAGTCTGCATTGCTACCAGAGTCAATGGTAATAGGAACCTCCAGGGTGAGTCCATTGGGCAGCTGGAGAGATGCGGTGAGTTGCACCACTGGCTTGGGTGGAGGGAGTCTGTGGGCTGCAAAATCCCTGGGGACTGCTTCACTGACTCGCCTGGCTGGGCCCCAGGGCCTCTGCCTCCAACCAGGCTTTGTCATTTCCCTGCAGCTGTTCCCCCTGCTGAACTGCTCCCCTTACTGTTGCTGAGGCTGCATTGTGCCTCTGGAGCCTCTGGGGACACTCTTTGGCCATGTGCTGTGCACTGTCGCAGATGTAACACTTCCTGCTCCCTCTAGGAGCCTTCGCCTTGACTGCTCCTGGTGTTTGGGCTCTGGTCGCTGTCTGAGCCCTGGCACCACCTATCTTCATCGGCTCTTCTCCTCCCCCCAGCGGAGGCGTGGATTGCGCACGCTCTGTCTCTCTGGGTAGGAAGGGAGTTGTTCTGGCTGGTGTGAGTGCCATACATCCCTCATCCCTGCTCCACGGGCACTCTTCCAGGCGCACTCCTATCGCCATCGCTCTCTGGACGACTTCTGTGGTGCTGTTAGGTCTCTCCCCCCTCGCCAGCTCATCCTTCACGGTCCCATTTAGCCCCTCCCAGAACAGATCCCTTACGGCAGTGGAGTCCTTCTCCCAGCCCAGCGCATTTACTAACGCAAAAAAGCGGGAGTGATATTGTCTGACCGTGGCTTTGCCCTGCTGCAGCCCGCGCATTCCCCCTCTGGCCACATCCACATCTACTGTGGATTTAAAACAATCGTCCATCGCCTTGATAAATGCGTTTGAATCTTGGAGGGCGGGATCATTTTCGCGCCATAAATTGCGCAGCCACGATTTAGCTTCCCCATGCAGATGAGTTATTATGAACCCTACTTTCTCCTCCTCATCTCTAAAGTCCTTCTGAAGCAAATTGAGCGCGTAAACTATGTCTGCTCTGAAGTTAGGGTACTGCTCCAGGGTCCCATCGAAGTGGGCTACGATGCTGCCCCCCCTCTTCCCAAGGCCAACTCCCTCCGGCTTGGGTCCTGGCAGCCCCTCTTTGCCCAAACGTTCCCACCTGGTTTGCAGATCTCGGCAGAACGCTACTGCTTCCTCTTCTCTCTTTCTGGATGCTGTGACTTCTGCGGAAAGCCTCGTGACTGCTTCTTGCAGTGCTGTCACCTTCTCCTCAGTAGTCATCTCTGCCTATCTTCGTGAGCTTGAAAAAAAAAATTTTTTTCCAGAGACGGAGCTTACTGTCAGAGCTGCCCGAGGTCCCAGCTCACAGAGGACCAACGCCAGTTCGTCGTTATATACAAAAGTCTTTATTGAAGTTCCGTTTCAATTACACAGCCGTAGCGTGCAGCTCTACGTCTGAAACTCTAAACCACTGAAGCTCCGTCTGAATCTCCTCCCCCCAGACACCAGTTTAAGACTCTAGCCTTGCTCCACCTCTTCCTTTGCTCTTTCCTCCTCTGGCTCCGCCTGTCAGCTGGGGTCTCGCCCTTCCTAGACTCTTCCGACGCTGAATCCCCTGAGTCTTCTCCCTGCCTCCGGCGGGCTTTAGGACCTGGTTCCCAATCCGGGCTTTCTGCTGTCCCACGCGCCTGTACATTTGAACTTGGCGCGCGCGCCCAGCCGGCAACCTTCCTCCTGACCGTTACACTGCTCCTGTCACTGCTTCCCCCTTCGGGGAGGCTAGCTGGACCTGACCTCCCCTCCGTTCCCCCACTCTCCGATGGAGGCGTGGTCAACCCTGACTCATCTTCTCTCCCTGACACATGGGACTCTTCCCCCCCACTACGCTCTGGTGGGGAAGCTGGTCCTGATTTCCAGCTGCTGCTTTGGGAGTCCCCGCTGGCCCCTTGTTTCTGGTGTGTCCCCCCTGGGACCCCCCTCGCCCTGACCATTGGCGCCTCCTTCTGGGAATCTTCTGATTCGCTGGAGAAGCTCATGGAATCTCTCGGGTCACTGCTATATTCCCCTACGCTGCCCTCAGATTCTTCCCCTTCGCTCTCCATTTCCTCTCTCCCCTGTGCCTCTGTTCCTGAGCCCCTGACAGTGAGTATTATTAGTGTGCCTGGAGATAAGACAATAATGCCATCAATGTCTTCTTGAAATGATTCCACAAGTGATTCAGTTCATTTAAAAGATTCTGCTGTTCCTGACTGCTAACTGTAGCCCTGAGAGTGCTTTGCTGATATCACTGCGGTTCTGAATTACATTTGAGAAGTGCATCTGGCATCATCAGCACCGGCAGCTACTCCAAGAGCATTGCCTGTAGGAAAAATAATTGGGCCAGATAAAATGAGATCATGGATTCTGTTCAAACCAAGTCTCTGATTCCACTGGGATTTGGTATAGCTCATTAAACTATATCACTTGAGCTCCAGAGGGCATCCTCACTCAAGTTAGAATGCTACTATAGGGCTAAGACTTCCTCCTTGCAAAATGTATATAGGATTTTAACCTAAACCATGCCTGTAAATCACTGGAGACAGCAGTTGCTTCCAAATAGCTCAGGCTCAGGATACCATTTTCCAGACAGAAACAGAGGAAGGACCAGATGACTAAATGCAAATGCATTGTAAACAATAGGAATCGGTGCCGCCATCAGATAGAAGAAGCATAGTCACCTGTCTTACAGGAACATCATTATCTTGTTGTTTATCCATTATATGGCTACATGAACTCAGACTGAGGTCACTGGATCCTGAATAGCTATTACTGGGATCCTCTGCATACCCTGTGACACATTTAGAATGGTCTATGAGGAACGCTATGTCTAAATAGGTCCAACAAGAATACCCTGAAAAGAAATGAACAGAATCCCTTCCACTGCTTATTGTAAGAAGCTGGTGCTGCAGATCCAACTATTGATTATTGTATTTCATTGTAAAGTGCTTTGGGATGATATGTAATAAGGTATGGTTAGCATATGGAGTATTGCATTCACGGGATAAAGTTCATAAATCTCAATTCTCAATGAATGATCAGTTCTTAAGACCTACACAATTATCAAAAGGAGTAACTTTAGAGTCCATGTTAAGAACTGATAGGACTACTAGACATTCAATACTGTATTTACATCTGTATTTACAAAGCTTCTGTTTTTTATTTTATCATGCTATTCCATACAAAACATTTCCCTTGGACTTGTTATGTTTTGGATACACAGCTTAAACACCATGTTCCTTGCTGGTTTAAGTGACAAAAAGGATTCATCTGTATTTCTAGAAGTGTTTTCATCAGCATTTCCCTGACTCTTAAAAACTGTAGATGTAAATTAGTACTACTTATGAGTAATAGTTCTACTTAAATGTCTACTTTGAGAACCACATCTGTTGGTAATGTATGAACTGACAGCTGATTTCCATTTCCCTATATAAGACCTTAGTGATAGCCTCAAATTGCAAGCAACAGCCTTATCTTAAACAACAAAAGCAGAGAGTCGTCCGATTTCAAAGTAGGAAATGTTACCTTTGGATCATAGGTTTGTATTTTTACACTATGCAAACTTTTTATGTCATGTTAGAAGGATTTATGATAACCAAATGGTCTCTTTACAAGACAGTCTTTGGGAGCAACAAATATCTTGTGCTATAGGGCCAAGTGATTTAAAGTTTTATAGGAGAACAATACCAGGTATTTAATCTGTACTGGTGTTTTATTCCTCCTTAAATTTTTGATTCTGCTCAAATTGAAGCATAAAAGACATTAGTATATTAAGTTGGTGCAAGGAAGAATCTATATGTAGAAAAAATAATTCCCTTGATGACAAGATCCAGGTTTGGGGCAAGTATTCTTTAGTTAGAGAACTCCAGCAGAGATTTAAAATCATGGAACATGCAGCAAAGTGTGGAAATATAGACTGCTGGACCTTTAAAATATGCCCTTCTGAGTTCCCTCTTCCTCTATCATAGAAAAAGGCCAGGCATTTGGAAAGCTAAAAAATGGTTTACTTACAAACAAAAGGTCAGATTCATGTGCCTTTCCATACAGTATTCAGAAAAATTGCGCAGGCAGTAAAACTCTGCTTAATTACAGTGGTGAAAGTTCCTAAATTATTGGTATAGGAACTCAAGAGTCGCGTGTTTGATCCATGTGGTTTGAAATGCAGCAACCTGTTGAGGCCGCCTCCACAGTGTGTTAAAACCAGATACTATTAGAGGATCTACAGTTGCTAAATGTGGGAAATTATCCAGCTTTGTTTCCGAGGAAATATGAAACAGCTTTCAATCCAGGAGATCATGTCTAAGTTCCTTTACACATTCGTTGCTTTGGGGGCGTTTCTGTGACATTGTTGTTTCTCACACTCTTGGGCATCTTCTTTTGTTTTAGTGTTTTGTTTGAGGGTTGTTTTATTTCTCTGCTTTGTACAGTACTTTATTGCACTGGCTTTTATATGGCTTGTTTGATGGCTTGTGTCTTTATTACGGTATGGTTTTATTGTGTTTTCATCTGTAAATAAGTATCCTGTATATGTTGCCAACACGTGTGGCTAACTCTTTTCAGCTAAAGGAATGCATTGACAGCTGGTCACCTTTCTTAGGGTCATGTGCCAGTAGTGAGTGTGACCCACGTATGTATGCATATATACACTCTTGCACACATGCAGAGACATGAGTGCGCACAGCATTTTCCGCACCGGCCTCCCAACCATCACTGTGGTGGGGGAGCTGTAAATGCTGCCTTTTAGTACACCCAAACCATTGTACATTTGTAGGGGAACTTGATAGGGCCGCTGCTTTATAGCTTGCTGTTTTTACTTAAAATGCACCTTTGCTTTTATAATACCTCATTTAAAAAATCAATTTCATGCGACATGAATTTTTCTTTGGTATGTTCTGATAAAGCTTTAAAGCATCCAATCAAACATTTAAGCAAATAATTTCTTTGAGGACAGCCATGTTGTCAATAGCATTATTGCAGCAATATAAATTTGACTGCCGTGCCATTGGTTGGCCTTGAAAAAGGTGCTTTAAATGTTCGTATGGCACAAATCTGCCCATGGTTTCACCTTTAGCAGTTCATTTGGTGGATGCTTCTCAGTTGGGTGAGATTGAACAAATACAGGGTCATAATTGCTGCATTCACATGCTACACTATCTGCATGAATTGGAACAAGCACATTCACCAGTTCTCCTCGCACTTAGCCAGGAGAAACTTGCGAAGTGTTTTGCTTCATTTCCCCCTGATCCCAGTTTATCATTACACACAAACCTTAGGTTGTGGTTTATCACAAACTCTAGTCCATATCAAAACAAGCCGAGCAGATGCGAAGTTGGCTTGTTTAACTCCTTGTAGTCATGAACTTTCGGTGTTGTGGTTCTTTTTGTTTTGTTTTTTTAAAATGATTTTTATTAACTGGCCAATCACATAAAATTAAATCATATCACATAAATTCCGAATTACAAAGCCGAATTTTAAATTTTGTTGGGGGGACCCATATTTCAAGATCTGAAGGGGGATTCTGATCATCTTCTTGCTGCTGCGTTAATGTCCCAATCAGTCCAAACAAAGTTCATAGTTCTATCCCATCTTATCTTGCTGTTTCCACATCACATCTTGTTCATATATTTTCTCTTTTTTCTTTATGATCTCTTCTGATAGTCTCCTTAAGCCGATAAACACCAATAGTATTAATAGTCCTGTGTGAATTTTCCGTTCTTCCAATCCTCAAATCGAGATGGTTTCCATATATCGTCTCCTTCATAGATAACATCACTCTTTCCATCATAGTCTCGTAAAACTGTCGCTCTTAAGTCCCACTGAGGAGTTTAACCCACAATATATAAACAGCTCTATTTCTCTCTTTCTCCTCCCAGACTCAAGACCTCCGACAGAACTTCCCAATATGGCGACGGCATTTTTAACTGCGTCATTCCAAAACACTTACACATTCCACGCTCTTCTTAAAACGTGCTTTGGTTCGAAAGTTTATCTCCACACAGCCTTAAATCCACAGCTTAAGTCCTTAAAACAACATTTCTGACTCATGAGGGGAAGGGATTCTTGTTTAATCACATAGGGAAAGAAGGGAGAGTTTTTCCCCCCTCCCCCATCAGTCATTTGCCGTACCTTGTTTTGGCGTATCTTCTCATGTTTTATTCTTATCTTGTTTTGTCAGAGATCTCTTCTGTTAGCAGTCTTTACTCCCCCTTCTTTCTTGAAATATGTGCATTCCTTTCATCCAAATTGTTTCCTTTGAAGTTCTGCATCTAGTGGCACGAATCAGGGATGGCGTTCAGGAGTGCCGAAATCCCACAGGAGGGCTTTGTGCCTAGTGCCCCCACCCCCACAAATTCGGGGGTGGTATAGGGCACAGCAGGCAAGGGCCATCCCCTCCACAATCCGGGGGGGGGGGTTAAGGAGGCTAATTACCCCCATCATAGCCTCCAAATTACCTCGTGTGGGTCGGAGAGATGTTATTGTCAGCCATCTTCCAGTGCGCCCCCTAGTGGCCCCCCTCGGTGTTGTGAGGCACAGATATTCTGCAGAAGGAAGTGTGCCTGCCTGCATTGGTTGTCATGAGCCCCATTCATATAATATGAATGTGTGGACAGGCCACATAGGAGCTGTATCTGCCCTTCTCTCTCCTTTATTCTTGGCAGCAGAGCCAACATGCATACAAGGACAGCATTCATCACTCACCTGAACTCTGGTCAGTCATGTCACAGCTGCTCTGATTCTCCCTCTAGTGCATTTGTTCCATGCTACCCTCACTGTCACTTCCCCTGTCCAGAAAGCAATGGGAATGCAACCAACTAGACATTAGATGGGAAGCAGTGCCCCCAGTTTGCCACCCACTTTTGCAAAACACCCCCCCAAAAAAAAACACCACACACCCTACAACACTTTCCAAAATCATAAAGAGAGATGCTATCTGCATACAACTTGTAAGCGTAAAGGGTGTGCATTCCCAATTTTAGATAAAAGTGGGGCTGGTTGGCTGGCATCCACAGCTCTAGACAGATTGTGTTAAGAACATTGCAGGCAAATGAAAATGGTGCTCATTGACGTATGGGATAGGTACAAAAATATATTAGAGTTTAAAACTCCATTTTGGCTGTTGCCATTGGAGGTAATGAGTGTTAAGAAGATCAATATGACGGGGAACTGGATTACATATGAGAATTTAATTATAAAAGAAGGAAATAAATGGAAATTGAAACCATATGATGAAGTTAAAGAATATGTGTATGATTGGTTACATTACTTCCAAGTGAATGCGATGTTTAAAAAGTTGCTGGAAAGAGGCTTTCAAGATGAAAAATCTAGATTTCAAAAAGAAATCGTGAATAATGATGGTAAAATTTTATTTAGAATGTACAAATTATTACTTGAGTGGCATACTAAGGATGAAGAGGTTAAAGTTGCAGTGATTCAATGGGCCAAAGATTTTGGTTATAATATTCAATTTGATGACTGGATAAGATTGTGGAAAGAAGGAATGAAATTTACTGCATGTACTACAATAAAAGAAAATTTTATGACAATGTTATATAGATGGTATGTTACACCAGTAAAACTTGGAAAGATGTATAAAGTCAGTAATAAATGTTGGAAATGTCAGGAGAAAGAAGGAACATTTTATCATATGTGGTGGTAATGTAAAAAAATGAAAGGTTTCTGGGAAATGATTTATAATGAATTGAAAAAAATGTTGAAATATACTTTTGTTAAGAAACCAGAAGCTTTTCTGTTAGGAATACTAAGAAATGACATAAAACAGAAGGATGAGAAGTTGTTTCTATATGCAGTAACAGCGGCAAGAATCTTGGTGGCACAAAAATGGAAACAGGAAGAAATCCTGACAAAAGAAGAATGGAGAATGAAGTTGATGGAATACGCAGAATTAGACAAACTAACGGGGAGAATTTGGAACCGGCGAGACCAAAGATTTACCGAAGACTGGAAAAAATTTACAGAGTATATCAATAATATATGTGAAGGACAATTATCGTTTGTAGGCTTTCAAGAAGCTCTGTGATAATAATGGAAAGAAATATTGTTTTATAATAATTGTTAAGATTAATCTGGTTAAAACAAAAAACAATACAGATGGAAGAAATGTGAATAATTGTGATAACATGGAAAATTTCCAGATAGGCTGAAGGAAGTCTCAAGGTGGAAAGATTAGAATTGGATGTATATTTTGAAGGGAATGCTTTTCCTTTATTGTTATATTTGAAAATTTTATAAAGAAAAATTTGAAAAAAGGGAAAAAAAACAAAATGGTGCTCAAACACTAAAGCCCAGGATGCAGAGGAAAATGGAAATGTCTATATGCCCCAGGAGGCTTAGGTTTCTGTTTCTTGAGCAGCCTTCTCAGTGTTAGATGGCAGCTATTTTTGAAACCGAAGTGACTTTCAAAGCAATTTTGCCAGTGAGGTAGTAGGGATTCGCTACTCAACAAAAGCAAGTCAAAAATTACGCTGAGCCCTTGGGCTCACTTAAAGTAGCTATTTGGATTCTGTCCCATGAAAATTGCTACTCCATTATGGTGAACTAAATGGGCTAGACTTATTATAAGTATGATGAGGGAACACAATGGAAAACATCCAAGATACATCAAAACTTCCATCTGGAGATAAGCAAATTAATACCAGCTTTTTAAATACAGATTGTAGATAGGGGTCACCTTCCTCTGTTGGGGAAGTGCTGGAATTCTCACAGCAGATCCAACTTAGTTCCCAATTTTTATTACATAAGTGATACTTTTATTGACTGAAATTTTGAAGAGCAATCATTATGAGTCCACTGATATAAATCTGCATTGTTTTATAATTATCATTATTTATTAAATTTCTATACCGCCGTTCATCTGAGAATCACAGGGTGGCTTACAATATAAAAAACACAAAAATACATAGCATATGGTAAACAAAAACAGTAAGCTCTATAGTTTAAAAGGCCATGATTGTCTCATTAGCCAAAGGCCTGGGAGAAGAGGAATGTTTTTGGCTGGTGCCTAAAGATATGTAACAAAGGGGCCAGGCAAGCCTCCCTGAGGAGAGTATACCACTACAGCAAAGAAATCCAGAATCTACCAGACATTTCTTTTCTGCTTGTTTAGTTTTCCTCCGCCCACCCCATTCACCAACAGCTAGCATTCCATGGCCACTGATCATGCTCGGTGCTCATTGGACTATTTTTTTTGTTATTTCCACCCCCCTCACTTCTGTAGAATTTGGGGTTCCCCTCACGACTGCTATTGTCTCCCTCTCGAGTGTGGAGCAGCTGGAAGCGCGAAAAGGGGTGAGATTCCCGCCACGTCCTGCTTAAATCAAGCAGGCCACACATCGCAGAGCAATTGTCTTGGTTGCTTGGGCAGTGATGCAGCGGGAATCCCCCCCCAATTGTGCAGGGCTGACCACTCCCATGCGCACATGAAGGGGTCATGAGTGCCCTCAACCCCACCTCCTCCTAAGGCAGAAGTGGCCTTATCTCCCTCTCGAGTGTGGATGGTGTCGTTAGGCTACACTTAGAGGGAATTATGGCAGTGTTTTTCAACTGCTGTTCTGCGGCACACTAGTGTGCCGCGAGATGTTGCCTGGTGTGCCGTGGGAGGGAGTCGGGCGGCGAGAGGCGGGGCGGCGACGGCGAGGAGGGGCCGCCCAGCGCGGGGCTCTCGCCGTCTGCCTGCCTGGTTGCCTGCGTGGCGCTGACGTCACGGGGCTGTAACGTGCCCCACATAGGCACACGCGGGGCGGCGAGCGAGCTCCCTCCCACATCCCATCGCCGCTCTGCCGCACGCTAGCTCGCTTCGGCCGGCCTACTGGGCTGTCGCAGGCGGAAGGCCTGCGCATGCATGAGGTTTTCGCGCCTTCGGGATTCCCTTCACGCCTTCCTCCTCCCGGGGCCTTGAGAGCGCGGGAAGCGGCAGCGCGAGACCGGCGTTGAGCCTGGCAGGTATTGTGCGGTGCTGGTGCCAATATGGTAAATATCCTTTGCTTCATTCTTGTCACATCACTCCTCGTTCTGACTCAGTCTCTTATGATCCTCAGTGCAATGGCAAAGGTACCTAGTAAATAGTAAGAGTGGAAAGAATTGTTCTATTGGAAAAAGTGACCATTTTAAGTTTTAGAATGACAAGCTTCAAGATTTGTATTTATTTATTTATTCTGACATTTTTATACCTCAGTTTTTATTATCTTCTTAATAACAAAATATATAAAATAAAATGCAGAGAAATAAAAATCTCTCTCTCTCTCTCTCTCTCTCTCTCTCTCTCTCTCTCTCTCTCTCACACACACACACACACACACACACACACACACTGCACAGGAGTGGGACCAGGAGGAGGGACCCCTCCATAAATCTTAGCTGCCAGCCTGGCACATAGCAGGAGGGGTGCTCCAACAGGTATCTGAGTACCAAAAACACGCACAATCATTTCTGTTAAAAACAAAACCAGACAATGTAAAATACTTTCTTTGTGTTTATTTGATTCCTATTAAAGAGAACTACTTTATATATAGTCAATATAGGCACAGAGTTAATTTTTTTAACATTTTCTAATGGTGGTGTGCCTCGAGATTTTTTTCATGAAACAAGTGTGCCTTTGCCCAAAAAAGGTTGGGAAACACTGAATTATGGTAATGCAGTGGTACCTCGGGTTAAGTACTTAATTCATTCTGGAGGTCCATACTTAACCTGAAACTGTTCTTAACCTCAAGCACCACTTTAGCTAATGGGGCCTCCTGCTGCTGCTGCGCCGCCGGAGCACAATTTCTGTTCTCAACCTGAAGCAAAGTTCTTAACCTGAAGCACTATTTCTGGGTTAGCGGAGTCTATAACCTTAAGCGTATGTAACCCGAGGCGTATGTAACCCGAGGTACCACTGTACTTAGTCAAACACCAGAGAGGAATAGGCTGGAGATTAAATGCAAGTTTCCTTTACACGGAGTGACACAACACACAAAGGCAACAAATAAAATAGGCAAAGAAAATGAAAATTCAGAAACACTGGCATAGGGAGAGCAAAAGCTGGAGAAGTTAACTGTACATGAACACGCTACTTTTATAGATAACCCAAATTGCAATCTTCAGCCTCCAAGAGATAAGGAAGCCCATTGCTCTTTAAGGCAAGTGCCCTATTTTTATGCTAGAGGTACTTGAAGCCTTTTACATCTCTAAAGCATCCTCAGTGTCAACGCTTTTAAGACCACCAAAGAAAAAATTGCAAGAAGAGATCAATGGTGCAGATAGGGCACTTGAGCAGCTTTTAAGTACTAGTTCCACAGGGTTTATTTCTGATTGTTAGTATTCAAATCTGACTTGTATGTGGAAAGAAACTTTTTTCAAGGCTAGCCAATGGCACAGCAGTCAAATTTATATTGCTGCAATAATGCTATTGACAAAAATGGTCGTTCTCAAAGAAATTATTTGCTTAAATGTTTGATTGACTGTTTTAAAGCTTTGTCAGAAGATACCAAAGAAAAATTCATGTCGCATGAAATTGATTTTTTAAATGAGGTATTATAAAAGCAAAGGTGCATTTTAAGTAACACAGCAAGCTATAAAACAGCGGCCCTATCAAGTTCCCCTACAAATGTACAATGGTTTGGGTGTACTAATTGGTTTGTGCATCCAAGCATGGCTCATTTTCTTAAAGCATTAAATGCTTCAGTGAATCATCTGTCCCAGTCCACATTCAGAGATAAATGTAACCTTTGATGAACTAATGAAACAGAATAAGGCTGGAATTTCCTCACCCTTTTGGGATGTAGAGGAAATGTTATTCAGGGTATATTTTAGTAGGGATGATAAAGTGTTTTGAAAACATAACTGTTGTTGTAAACGGAGCTTCAAGCAGTGGGTGTGGTTATGGGGTTATAGTTCTTTAGGGGTGTGTCAGGAAGGCATTGACAGTTTTGAGTTTAGAGACAGAGAATCATAGAAAAGTCCTGTTCATACTTGCATTTGCACACTCACTTTTCCATGCTAGTCATGGGACTCGGCTACACTTGTCATTTTATAACGTTATAACTGCGTTATAAACATGTGACACCAGATGGCACTGTAGAGCAGCCAAAAATCGCCTATGAGATTTTACATTAGGAGTTTTTTTCTTACAGCGATTTATGAATAGCGTTTTGTTTTCTGTGTGTAATTCCAGCCATGGTTTCACTTAGTGTTATGTGAAAATGAAGTCAGACTTCAATGATACCTGATTTCCACTCCAGATTCATGTAATTCTTATACAGGGTTTCCAGAGTTCCAGACTGATCAATTTCCCATTTATAACGGATTAAATACATTTGATTTATTAAGATTATTTTCACTCCACTGGGATGTTCACATTTAAGCATGTTTTGGGAGTTGTGTGAACTGGGGCACTGGCAGTGCAATCCAATGCATGTCTACTCAGAAATGAAAATACATATAGGATTCACATGAGAATACATATAGGATTGCAACGTGATATTAATTATCTCTTAACCCTACGTACAACAGATACAACTGTAAAATTTGGTTTCCAGCTTAATTCCTAATTCTGAAAATGCCTTAATATATCAGCCCTTAAAATAACAGAATTGTTATTTTGTGGGCAGTGATCTGGAGATGCTAGAAAGATTTATAGCAATTGTCATCCTTCCATAAGTTGCATGATGGATTTCATGTCATCTGGGTGCCATGCTTAGCCTCCATAAAAGGACTTTGTTCACAAAAAAGCTTTTCTGTGAGAGGCTTATATTTTAAAATACAAGTGTGTGTGTGTGTGTGTGTGTGTGTGTGTGTGTGTGTGTGTGTGTGTGAGTGTGTGTGTGCGCGCGCGTGCACACACACACACCCCATCATAAGATGGATGAGGTGTTTCAAAACTCCCAGATCTCTCTTAAATGATATATATCACCAGTCTACACTTTCATGCATTTGGTCAGGTCCTTTGAAAGACTCCAGAAGTGAAAAGCATCTGAGAAGAGTAGGAGGAAAAATTGTTCAAAGACAGTTTAAAACTGTGCTTAAGAACAAATTGCTATCAGGTGTCTATTGCGCACACAGTTCCCTGTTTCCCATCATTTATGTACTCCATGCAGACACACAGTTGTGCAGGATTTGCATGATATCAGCCTTTATTATTTAGGGAGTGGAACTGTGTTCATGAGGCATCAGAGTTACTGGGCAGTATCTGTATGGTGGGCTCATATCTTCCACGAAGCTGTCATGGTTGATTCTAAGAGGAAATATATTTTACTTATAAAAATTCTTGCCCAGCCTTCACTAGAAGGCCCCAGCCTATGCTTATTCAGTAGACTACCTTGCCCATGGATAGGGCTGGGAGGGGGACAGTGCTGGGCAAGGTGGTAGGGTTGGTTTTTTTGGGTGTGTGTGTTTGTGTGGGTGGGTGGGTGTGTAACAAGTGCCATCAGAATAATCACATCAGTGCCCTTATGTGATTATCGCCACTTGTTTCTGAATGCCTAAACAGAGCTACAGTCTCCAAATGCCTAGCATTCTAGTACCAGTGGATTGATATTGTATTCAGATAGAAAGTTTATTGGGGGTGGGGCAGGGGGATTCATATTAGCTCTTTTACCATTTAATTGCCATATTTTAAAGCGGAGTTGGACATTCAAGGTTGCTGCCTTTCATCCAATGCACACTTACCTAAGAGTTAATGTGATTCAACCAAGTAAGACTTGCTTCTCAGTTGATGTGCATGAGATCGTTCTGCTTTGCCTATGTTCAAATTTTAAATCTTTCTTTTTTTTTAATAACTTTTGGCTTGCATTGTCTATTGTCCATCCTAAATGGGTGCTTGGTTTGGGTAACCTGGTGGTTGGGAGTGGCACTAGCAATGGGATTATGAAATTTGAACCTAATATTTAGATGAAGTGTCCGGAACGAATTCCAAAGTATAAGGAAGGGGACTAGATTCAAAGTAGTAAAGAAGTAGGCAGAGAACTTTACATGATGTCATGCTTTTTACTCATTGGAAAAACTCTGGTTTGGGTGGTCTTTTAGGTCTGAGGTGGTAGATGTTGAGCTGTGGTGGCGACTGCCAAGTACAATTTATTCTGCCCTTGCATAATTGTTAGGGATGGCCAATCTTGTCGGTAATTGTTTCTCTCCATTTCTCATTTTTCCGAACTTCACTTCTCTATGCCAGTTTGCAATTTTTTATTCTTCATAAAATTCTCATGAAAATTCATCAGCATTGTAATTTCTCCCAACACACAATTTTTCATATGCAATAGTGCATAATAATTTAAGACTGCCACCCCATCTCAGGAATCACCATGCTTGAGTTTGGCAATGATATCTTGAGAGGCAGACAGACAGACCACTTTCCAAAATAAATAGTAACCCCAAAATGTATGCGTTTTCTTTTTATTCTTCAGCCAATTTTTTTAAAATGAAGTTTATAATGAAAGTAACTTCTAAGGACTGTGAACTGAAATGACTAAGTATCAAAGAGAGCTTTCTTTTATCGCCCTTGGCCTTTCTTTAAAAAAGATTAGCCCTTTAATTGGCCTTTCTCTTTCATTTAATGATTTGAGAAATTGAGATTCAAGTACAGTCAAATAAAGTGATTTTCAATTTCAAATATTGACACATAATTGTTCATGACTAATAATTATCCATGGTAGCAAATGACATTTAAGGATCTGGCAGTGTCATGTTTGATTTTCATTGTGCACAGCATATTTCAATTTACTCTAATACTGTGAGATCTTATATGGTAAACTGTCAACAGCATCAAGATGTATGACAGGCAATATGTTGAGATATGGGATCAGGGATACACACACACTATAAATAAGATTTATCTGTGATTTATAACTAGTTACTCTCAATAAATCTGACACATCCCAGCTGATGAGTATAAATATTTCCTTGTCCACTGAACTATACTGTTTACTCCTTTTGGTCAATGAGTTTCAAAATAAGATAGCTTAGCTCAGGGTTTTATTAGGATCTAATACAATCTGGAAATATTCAGGAAGTTCTTAGTAGCGTGTGCTCCTTTGCCAGAAATGTCATTTTCCATTTTAGTAAACTGATTGCAGGGCAATTATGGTATTAACTTTTCATTCATTAAAATGTATATATTGAAGATTTTGAAATATTCGCTAACTTGTATTAATTGCAGATATGCTATCAGACTGCCAAGGACTGGCGCAACCATATAAAGTATTCTATACTAGAAATGCCAAAAGTTGCGGCCTTGATTCCTGGCAGCCTGAGCAGGTTCTGCATTGGGTGCTGGTGCAAGAGCATTGATCAAGCACCCTTGTTATTCTGTGGTCCTGTGGTGTACATAAAAAAATCTTATGAAGCACCAGCAGATAAGTCAATAATCCACAGCTGCCTCCTCCAGCTCCCAACATAGCGCAAGCTTTATTTCAATAGCCCACAGTACAGAATTATTCTCCTCTTGTTTGTTGTGGGGGAGGAAGGGAAAGGAGAATGTTAGCCTCTTTGAGACTCCTTAGTGTAGTGATAAAGCGGGATATCAAATCCAAACTCTTCTTCGGGAACAAGGGCTGATGCCAGACTCTCAAAACCACATTGACTGTAAGCCTGATGATATATTTGGTGTGTTAGTAAGGTTCTTATTGCCTATTTGCAGGCCAGCTTTACAATAAAAGTCCTGTGGTGGATCAGGAATTTATTAAGTTGCAGGAAGCATGGAGTAGAAATAAATTGACAGCTCTCTGGATAGAGGGAGGTAGAAGGTGGAGGCCACAAAGAATTGGTATTGTTGTCCGACTCTTCATGACTCCATGGACCAGAGCACGCCAGGCACTCCTGTCTTCCACTGCCTCCCGCAGTTTGGTCAAACTCATGTTTGTAGCTTCGAGAACACTGTCCAACCATCTCATCCTCTGTCATCCCCTTCTCCTGGTGCCCTCAATCTTTCCCAACATTAGGGTCTTTTCCAGGGAGTCTTCTCTTCTCATGAGGTGGCCACAGTATTGGAGTCTTAGCTTCAGGATCTGTCCTTCCAGTGAGCACTCAGGGCTGATTTCCTTAAAAATGGATAGGTTTGATCTTCTTGCAGTCTATGGGACTCTCAAGAGTCTCCTCCAGCACCATAATTCAAAAGCATCAATTCTTCGGTGATCAGCTTTCTTTATGGTCCAGCTCTCACTTCCATTCATCACTACTGGGAAAACCATAGCTTTCACTATACGGACTTTTGTTGGCAAGGTGATGTCTCTGCTTTTTAGAATTGGTATTAGGACCTGTAATAATGTGGCTTGATAGACCCCAAATGGCAATGCAGTCCAAATGTGTGGGGCCCCTCAACAATCTAACTGTTCTTATAGCTGAGAAGGGCTTCTGTTGCTAAACTTAAAATTGTGGGGAGGCTGATTTATGGGAAGACCATGAAGTAATTTCTCCCAAGTGTTCATTAAGAGTTAGTTCCATTGAACACAGGTGGACATACTGTTACTTCTGCATTAACATGCATAGAAGGATATTGCATAGGGAAATTTATCACATGTAGTTTGTCAGGCACTTTTTGTACTTTACATTTTAATATTTCCCATGAACATTTATTTGAAGCAGCTAGTATCACAGCGGCAGGTTTCCTAGATTCTGAATCTTATTTTTACTTTTTTTATACAATCCTCAGTTTTATTTTTGAGATATAGCTGTGGTTTGCTTTTATCTAGTTTTAAGGCTTTTTATTGAATGTTGCTGTTTGCATAAAAACTGTAAAAATCCAAACTGCTTAGAGATTCCCTCCCCCCTGTATTAAGCAACTCCAGCAACTACACAATAATCTCTTATTAAAAGAAAGTATTAAATGTTCTAAAGACCACTAGCTTTCATTTCTTAGAACTCATGGTTCTGTTCATAATAAGAGGCTGTAAAAAATTAGAAGCCTTATTAAATATCACCTTGATTTCATGCCATTAGTTTTTGTAGTAATTAGACTATGAAACTATTAAACATATTAAACTATGACTGTCAATACTTGTGGATCAAAGTGCATTGCTGGATGTAGTATTAATAGCTCCAAAAGGGATCAGAAGGTACAAACCAACGAAGTCTGTAATTATAAGCAATTAGAAGCATTAGGGATAAAATATATTATAAGGAGGAGCAACAAACAAGTTAGATAATGAACTCCTATACTTTTGATTTATCGAGGATGTGTGTTTGTTAGAAGACACTCTGAAAGAGATTGGAAGGTCGTATTTACTATGCACCATTCATTATGCAGTAGATCTCTTAATGGTGCCATTCCATGCTCAAATGATACGTTCATAGAAAACACAAGATGGATTCAAGCATCTCAGCATGGCTGGTAGCAGGAGCAGCAATTGTTCCTACTGAGACAACACTTTCCATCTGTTTCAGATGTGGCTATTCTATTATTTTTGTGCTAGTAAGCAAAAGGAGATTAGTGGATCTGACAATATTCTGAGTCATTGAAAGCCAAGGTTTGCAGTGAGACTGTTGAAGTACGTATATCAACAGATCTGGACATAATTGAGTCTGTCTGATGCAACAGTCTCTTGACTTAAAGAATGTATGCAAATTAAACTGCCCTAAAGGTAGAATGGGGAATGTAAAACTTTACTAAAGAAAAGAGGTGATTACAACATGAATGAGATAAATAATCAGTGCCTGTGAAACCACCAGAAGGCAAATATTTAATTAGTAGAAACCATTTGCCATTATATTTGCAATAAAAAGTAGATATGGACATTCAGTGGGACACCTCTCATTTCACTACCCACCCAACTTTTGGGTTATAGGTGAAGACAGATTTATAGAATTGTGGAAGTATATTGGAAGCAGACTCTGTTTAATTCTAATTTCATCTCCACTGAGGCTGCCCATTCTATTTTTGCAGAGGAAGCATTGGGAATGTAAAGAGAAGGCAGAACTCCTTGTCCAGTTTGTTTCTCCTATCCAAACTGCGGTGAATCATAAAAAGGGGTAGGAACAAATTTTATGCTTCATGGAAACCCTGGGGAAAGTATGCAATAATAGGCTAGGAGGAAGCAGTGTAAATATGAGCTGGGCAAGATTGCCTCTCTCTTTCTCCCTCCTGCACATATGAATAGCTCAAATTGCACTGGTTATCTGCAGCTACGCTGTGCAGAAAACAAATTTGCATTCTTTTTTTTCTACATAATGTGCCACATCCAACACTTGAAGATTGTGATTTCTAAATTGGCAGTGAAGGGGTAATAATCAGAACAAGTGGAACCTGGACATATTATTTTCTCATTGAATTTCTGTTAGCCTTTCCCCTCTTGAGCTTCAGCCTAAACTTGTTAAGGCAGCAGTCTCAGTGTCTTTGCTGTGAAGCTAAGGCGCTACTTTGCCATCATGGATCAATTCTGATTAAAGCTTTTTTGGGCCATTCAAGCTGGGAAGCTGATAGGAAGCTATGGTTAAGGATCTAGAGAGAATTGGTTTTTTAAGTAATACATCCCTCTTCATCCACAGATGCTTAGGTGTCTGAGAGATGATGCACTGATAAATAGAAAACCTTGGCACTGACTGATGAAACTTTCACAATATTAGCTGTCATATTTACACATTCATGCTCTATACTCCAACATAATCAGCTTGATGATTTAGAATACATTTTTTCTATTGGATTGGGGGAGGGAACTTTTCAGAGGAGTAGCTTCAGGGCTTTTTTCCAGCTGGAACTCACCAGAACTCAGTTCCAGCACCTCTCAGGTAGGTGCCATTGTCATTATAAGAGAACAAGGGAGGTGTTCGTGGTGAGTTCTGGCACATATTTTTCTATAAAAATAAGCACTGAGTAGCTATGTTAGACTTTTGCCACAAAAACAACAACCTTATGGCACCTTAAAGACTTAAGAGCAGTATCCACTTACTTGTGCCATCTGTGTAAGGATTTCTTTTTGCACAACAAAACTTTCCTCACTCTCCTCCTAATACGCACATTCACACCCTCCCCAGACCTGCTCTGGAGCATTGGAGAAAACCCCAGGGGACATTCTGGGGGTGTACACAGGAAGGAGAAAGGGGCAAGGTCCTTTTCCACAAAAGGAAATCCCTGGACCAATGGGACTTTACTTGGTGTTACATTGGATATAAGCTGGATGCCTTTGTTATGCATCTGTTCTGAGAAAAGTGATCTCAAATCCAGAGAAGTTCTGATTTCCCCAGCTCTGTTCAAAGCTCTTCTGTAGAGTTTCTGTGCTTCAGCCTATATCTTCCTTATTCACCACATTTCTCTTATTGTAACACTACAAACAGCCAAATTTCTGTGAACCGTCTTGAGACCTGTGGGTATAGAGCGGTATATAAATTCAAACAACAACATACTGAAGTGTGTAGGATAGTGTGAGTTTTCTTCTAGCCCTTGCATAAGGGTACATTGAACAGCAGTGATGCTTTTTATCCTTCTGTCCATGGCTTTTCAGAACTATGCCATGGCATTCTGTGGTTGGTACAAAACATCTATATTTTAAAGAAGTGTTATGTAAGTTTAAAGAATACAATCCAGCCAAAAAAACCCACACATTAATGTGGTTTATAGAGATATACACATGAGTTTAACTCTACCGTTAAACTCTACGAATAGGAATTAAAGTGCTTAAAATTTTGTTGGATCACATACTGTGTATTTATAGTCATTTGTTTCGTCTAGTAGTCTCCTATTTTCTTCCATTTATTTTGTGCATTTGACAATAATTTGGACATATCCCCCCTCCTTTAGTATGCTTAATGGATTTGTTGAATCCAGGCCTAAATAAGTAAATTGAGCATAAATCAATATTAAAATATACAGGGTCATCTATACAAGTAGGCAAAGTGCACTTCCAGTGTATTTTTCTTTGTATGGAATCTTCAGGCATTTCTTTATGCTACATCCAGTCACCATGGGAAAGTTTGTAAGCGGTGAAAGTCTTGCTTTAGGGAAATAGTAATGTCAGCCCTGCTCCATTTTCCCTTCTGACGTGCACCCCACCCGCTTGGTTCAGCTAAGCAGATCCCTTTTAAACAAGCATCTAGATTAACTTTTCTTTCTGCAGCTATCTGTAAATATGGGACACTTGTCCAGCAAAGATTTGTAAAGGAAAAAAGGGATACTTGAAAAGCTATGCAAATTGCTGTGCAGTGGTAGGTTAGTTTCTGATACTTGTCATTAGTGTCATCACAGCCATTATCCAGGGACATTTGCAGAGATACAATCTTCATGGCAATCACATTTGAAATTGCAGCACTATCTGGGGGAACAAATTCATTTCACAGCATCTGTATTGGCTCTCTTAATGCTAGGATAATGTGATATCTCTGCAACATAAGTGCTGCCTTAGGTGAAGATACTTGGATATTCCACAATGAATAAATGAATAAGTTATACATTTGTTCTGTGGACTGCCCTTAGACCTCCGGGTATAGAGAGGCATATAAAAAACACAAAAACACAGAGAAAGACCCTATTCTATGGTTTAGCACAGGCTTCCTCAAACTTGGCCCTCCAGATGTTTTGAGACTACAGTTCCCATCATCCCTGACCACTGGTCCTGCTAGCTAGGGATCATGGGAGTTGTAGGCCAAAAAATATCTTGAACGGCTGAGTATGAGGAAGCCTGGTTTAGCATGTGCATATTTATACACATTAAGTCATCAAGATTTGTGTTGGAATTTAATTAATTTGGGCTTGCATTTGTCTTTGCTTCACTGACTCTTTAGAACTAATTTTATTACTTGTCGCCTTTTGTTGTCAAGTCATCATTGTATATAAACTGTATTTGACATCAGAGCAAGGTATTTAGTTTATTTGTGTGGGAAGCATCCTTAAGAAGGCCTCTTAATCTTTCCATAAAGGCAATAACATTATTTTTCTCTAGTAGATGCAATTAGTTTAATCTGCTCTCTTATATCACAACATCATTAGCTGAATGTGAAAAATGGTTCTTTAATTGTTAATCCCTCCTCTTCTCAACCCCATCCTTAAAGAGAGATGTCTTTGTTTAAGCCAAGACTGCATCATAGTATTGTCAGTTGGACTGGAAACAGGCTTGCTTTGTGTGTATTGTAAGGAATATTATGATATAACCCAAGGAGCAGGGCTTTTCTTAGCCGGAACTTGCCGGAACTCAGTCTGGCACGTCACAGGTGGGCAACATTGCTATTCTAAGAGAATGAGGGAGGGGTTTATGGTGAGTTCCGGCACATCTTTTTCTAGAAAAATAGCGCTGCCAAAGGTAAAAGGTAAAGGACATCTGGATGGTTAAGTGCAGTCAAAGGTGACTATGGGCTGCAGTGCTCATCTCGCTTCAGGCTGAAGGAGCCAGTATCTGTCCACAGACAGCTTTCCGGGTCATGTGGCCAGCATGACTAAACCGCTTCTGGTGCGATGGGACACTATGACAGAAACCAGAGCACACAGAAACACTGTTTACCTTCCCGCTGCAGCAGTACCTATTTATCAACTTGCAGTGGTATGCTTTCAAACTGCCTGGTTGGCAGAAGTTGGGACAGAGCAACAGGAGATCACCCTGTTGCACGGATTGAACTGCTGACCTTCCGATCAGCAAGCCCAAGATGCTCATGGGTTTACACCACAGCTCCACCCACTCCCTGGACCAGTAAATGACAGAACTATTCACATGAACTAATATTTGAGGTAAAAAGGCTATGTTAACTCAAGTCCCAGTTATGTAACTTCACTTAGGAGCAGCCTCGAGTATACTATCTGATACTGCATGGTGTGTGTGAAGAATGTGTGGATGACATTTCTGTGCTATGCTGCTATCAATAAATAGCAGGAAGGCATCTTTACAGCATGGAATAAGGTGCCTGTGCATGGGAGGGAAAGCAAAGAAATTGATTATTTGATTTGATATTTGCACACCGCTTTTCCAACAAATGCTGAGCACGAAAAGGTAAAAGTAAAGGGACCCCTGACCATTAGGTCCAGTCATGGCCGACTCTGGGGTTGTGGTGCTCATCTCGCTTTAATGGCCGAGGGAGCCGGCGTACAGCTTCTGGGTCATGTGGCCAGCATGACTAAGTTGCTTCTGGTGAACCAGAGCAGTGCACGGAAATGCCGTTTACATTCCTGCCGGAGCGGTACCTATTTATCTACTTGCACTTTGACGTGCTTTCGAACTGCTAGGTTGGCAGGAGCAGGGACCAAGCAACGGGAGCTCACCCTGTCGCGGAGATTTGAACCGCCGACCTTCTGATCGGCAAGCCCTAGGCTCTGTGGTTTAACCCACAGCGCCACCCGCGTCCCATGCATTGAGCACAAAGCAGCTCACAATAATCACAATACCATTAAAAACAATAGTAGCAATCACTAAAATATGAAACACAGTAATGTATAAAGTAAACAATGACAACAATTTTACAAAAACAATTGATACGATTCAATAAAGTCATAGTAACTCAAAATATCAGAAAGAGCTACTGAGCCCTGGGCTGGATAGTATCCTCTCTCTGGGAAGGGTCATCTTCTTCCCTCAGCGCAACAGGCAGCACATTCCCAGGCAGCAAGATCTTTCATGGTTTTTAATCTTGACTTCTTTTTCACTATGTGTGGATCCACAGATGTGCCTTCGGGTGGGAGTTCTTGGTATAGTTCTTGCTGCAGTCATTGTAGGTGTGGGTGTCAGTCCATTTGTGGAACCACGAGTAATGGCCCCTCTTGGGCTTGGCTCCCAGTTGCTCCATTGGTGCGGAGGGTTGGATGAGGAGGTCTGGCAGAGGAGACTCCCATCAAAGAAAGTGGAGGAGACACTCTGCTGGTATGGGTGATAGTTGAGAGCCAGTGTGGTGTAGTGGTTAAGAGCGGTAGACTCATAATCTGGTGAACCGGGTTCGCGTCTCCGCTCTTCCACATGCAGCTGCTGGGTGACCTTGGGCTAGTCACAATTCTTTGAAGTCTCTCAGCCCCACTCACCTCACAGAGTGTTTGTTGTGGGGGAGGAAGGGAAAGGAGAATGTTAGCCACTTTGAGACTCCTTCAGGTAGTGATAAAGCGGGATAGCAAATCCAAACTCCTCCTCTTCTTCTTCTACTGGAGCAGGTGGGCAAAGGCTGATTAGTAAGGCAACTGACACTAGTGGCAAGGGAGTGTGGCTTGGCACTGAGATGTAGCCAGAAATTCATCAGGGTTGAGAGATCATATATTGTTGTCCATCGCAAGATAGCTGGGGGTGTAAGCTTCAAGGTTGTGCAAACCTTGAGAAGGTGCTTAGCCAATCTTTTCAAAACAGTTGATTTAGATTTCATCTTCAATAGTGTGTCCACTTTCTTAGAAGAGATGTCACTTTAATGATTAACACATTTATTATGCCATAAATCTTTGTAAGTGTAAGAAGGTATTCATTTTGTTTAGCTCACAGCCTGAAAAATATAAATGAGAACTGGCTTTCATTTGTCTCAAGGTTTTGGTGAGGTGGATTATAAATCTAAATAAACGAAGCTTAGCTCATCTGGCAGCTCTCAGGACCACTTCCATCTGGCCTGCTCGTCTCCCCCCCCCCCCATAGACTGAGATCAAGGGAGCTAGAGGTAATAACATGTGAATGCCAAGTCATAAGGAAAAGGTAGGATGCAATGGATTATGTAATGATGTGGACCCAAATGGGTTGAGAATCATACAGAAAAGGTGATAAAGCGTATAGAAGTAGCTTGTGTGTGTGTGAGGAAATGACCCACCAGATCAGACCAGAAATGTGCCACAAAAAGTCACATTCAGTTTATATTGTAGCTAAAGAAATACCTGTACATCCTCGTGTATCTCTAAAAGTATAAGTAGTATTTGTCAAGGACAAACAAAGAAGTTGAATGACCCTTACAAAGCAAAGCAGCACACCTAGTTTTATAACTCTTCAGACCAGAAAGCCACAGTTTGTCTACAAGGTTGAACACAAGCTTGAAAGGCAGAAAATGAATTAGAGTGCTTCTAGAGGCGGGCTTAATACTGCAAAGATGTCATTAAAAAAAAGGCAAACATCATAATTAGCAGTAGGTATATACTAATATTATTTCCTGCCAAAAAGGTGGATCTGGAATAAATGGGAAAAATATGAGCTGGCATTTTGATGCAGACAATATTGTATGGATGCTATTAAAAAATCTGCATGCATGAACTTCACCAATCTCATAATAAACACCTGTCTGGAAACACCTATGATTCCACTGAATTAAATGGCAATTTATATGAGCTACACACATGATCTAATGATTTCTAAATGATTCTCACATGCCTACTTTGCATTCAAGCACTTGGATTAAAAATAATAATAATCCCTCAACTCCCTTAACTACTCCAGAACTGCAGGTGAAACAAAATTCCATGTATCTTCATTCGTCTGTCCTTACAGGAGCAATCTATGTCTACAAACATAACAGCTTATTTCATTAGCTTTTGTGTGGTTTCCTTGAGCTAATTAAGATCAATAATTTATTTCTGTTACCTTGTGTTTAAATTCTTTCTTTTATTAAAATAGTTCATGTGTTAATGTTGAATTCCAAAAATTCTGCGTCCTAAATATGGTGGGCACATAGATATTTGGAATGGGCTTTGCTAGGCTTTCTTCTAATGCATTGCACTGAATATAATTGTTTCATGCATATATTCCCGTATTGCAGGGGGTTGGACTAGATGATCCTTCCAACGCTACAATTCTATGAATGTGAATTCCTTAAGGAATGGATATTCTGTTTCAGTAGGGATTAAACTGTGAGTTTAAACAAATCTTCTTGAATAGCCACTAGGGAAGCCTTAATCCTTTGTTGTGAGAGTTAATCACATTAATGAAGTTTGCGGTAGCCTACAAAACTGCAGGTTCAGTTTGTAGTGGAAGAATCATGCTGGTGCAAATCGGGACTGATGGGGCAGAGGGCAGGGAAGGCAATGGTAGGGGTGGAGTAAACTAATTTTCGTTTTGTCCCTATCCTATTTTCCCTCTTGAGGTCTTTGAGGGCACAAAGAAGGCAAAGGCAGAAGAAGCTGACAGCCAGCACTTACTCCTGGGTTAGTTGTAACAAGGCAGGTAGGCAGGAACTAGCTGAGGACAGATTGTGGTTGGTGGGACAGTGGCCCATTGACCAGCCTCCACTGAAAAGGATAGACTTATTCAATTTAACTACTGAGCTGCCACAGGAAGCACTTAACCATTGCAAGCAAAGTAGAGTTGCCAACTGACTGGGTGGGGCGGAGAATCTAGTTTGCTTCTGTGCCTTTAAATAACAGTTTGATGTTTGGAATCAGCAGGTGAAGCTTTGCACAGCACAGGGATAGACATCTTCCAAAATTGTATACCAAGCTTCTATTTAGCTATAGAGGCCAGCTGAATAGTTGACAACTCTAGAGCAGAGAGAGTGTGAGTCAAGAGCTGGACCTTATCTTACAATGCACTTCTTAAAGTCAAAGCTCAAACCAGGCACATGTTAGATAAAAAAGCACAGAAGTCCTTCTGCCGAGCCATTACTATATGTGTCAGGTATCTTTGGAATTTGAACCATAAATCAGTTTTATCCTTACCAGTATTTGCTCACTAATGCAAACCCACTCAATTCCCATTATACATTTGTGTATATTCCCGCTCTCAATTTCTCAGAAGTTGGAAGGAGCCATTGGTTTGTTTTTACACAGAAGTTTTTGTTGGAAAGCATTTTGGAAAGCATACTGTCCATAGCCCACTGTCATAAAAGCTATGCCACTACATCTTGTGCCCTGTACTGGATTAAATCAGTTACATCCTTGCATGGGACAGCTGCAAATTTCTGCATTTCAAGGGGTTGGACTGGATGATCCTCAGTGTCCCTTCCAACTCTCTGCTTCCATGAATATCCCATAGCCCAAGCACATGAGGCAATATCTTCTGGTAGATCAGTGTGGGTGTCAAGTGGAAGGCAGGCTTACACTAGCAGTAACCAACTGGTCCAATGCACTTGTTTGCTGTCAGATAAATGGTACTTAAACACTGGTGATGGGAGAGCATCTTCTATGGTACCTGAGGGCAGTAGGCAATGGGTTTTTTGGGTGGTGGGTGGTGGGTTGAAGGCTATGTATCAAAAAACGAAACAACCCAGCCCTGTCCTCCAACAGTGGGAAATGGCTGGAGTGCTTACAAAGAATAGACAGATGGTTCCTGTCCATCTATCATCTGAGGCTATTGCCTCACCTTGCCCACTGGTAGGGCCAGCTCCGTCTGCTGCTCTTTTCAACCACTTCCTCTGGAAAAAGCCCACCTAAGTGTTTGAGGTTTTCAGCCTTAGTGTCTCCCCTTCTCTTGGACTCCCCCCACCGTGAAGGTGACACCAGATCTCTCCCAAGTGAGATCTGTCTCATCCCCCGTGGCTTGACGTAGCTCAGCCTCGTGAAGATGTCAGGGGCTAAGCATTTTTATATGGAAACCTCAGAGCGAGTGCCAGACCGAGGGAACAATCCGCTCCTTAGCTCTGAGGATATTTGGGGTTAAAGCGCTTCCAAGAGAAGCACATCTGCGCCGTTCCGCGGAGACCGAAGCCCATCTCGTTAAATCTTTGGAAAGCGCGGGGAGTGGGTCTGTTTATTGTCACTTGTGTGGTGGAAAAACTGTCTCTCCCGTCTCCCTGGCCCGCTCCTTCCCGCCAGGTGTATGTTGCTTGGCCTCTGGCAGCGCCTGCCTGACTGGAAAAGAGACAGCGGAGAGAACTCTCCCCCGCCTCACAGGAGAGTTGGAGGGCTCGTCGAGGGCGCGCGGGAGCGAGCCGACAAGAAGCGTGACGCTCGCGCTAGCTGAAAGGGGCGGGAATGTGGGCGAGCCTAGGGGTCAAGGCAGCCGGAGCTGCCGCCTCAGTCCGCCCGCTTCGCGGGATGAGCGGGAAGCAGCTGGCGGAGCAGCCTGGGGGCGGCGGCGGCTGCCATGAACGGACCAGGCGAGACACGGCGGACGGGAGCGGAGGAAGGAGCTGAGGTAAACAGCCTCCCCGCGCCCGGCAAACTTCGGTTTCAAGGGCGGCAGCAGCCGAGTGGTCCGGGCGGGAAGAAGCCCACAGTCGGGAAGGAGCTCTAGCCGTGTTACTTGGAAGTCCTCCCGCGTTCCTTGGGGGGCTTGTTCCCGAGTCAGTGTGTTAAGGGGACGCTTCCCGCCCCGGTCTTTGAGGGCTGCAGGTGAGCACACGGCTTGGCTCCTCTTGCTCACAGGTAGCGGGACCCAGCCTGGCTTGACTGCAGCCCGGATAGCTCCCTCGGTTAGAGCGGGGCGCTGAGAATGCCGAGGTGGCCAGTTCCATCCCGGTGTGGGGCAGCTGCGTGTTCCTGCATTGCAGGGGGTTGGGCTGGATGATCCTCGGGGTCCCTTCCAACGCGATGATTCTATGACGCTCAACTTTGCCCGAGCGCGCGTGTGAATTTAAAACATTCCCGGATGAATGGAGGTGGCCACCGGATTGCAGCCTCTTATCTGACACTAAGCTCCAGTAGTGCTGAGAGTTAGCTCAGTGGCAGAGCGAGCGCGCCCTGGGAAAAGCTGCGGGCAGGATCCCTGCATTGCAGAGGGCTGGGCTGGATGACCCTCGGGGTCCTTTCCAGCTCTGCCATTCTGTGATCTGCTTTGCATGCATGGAGAGCTTGCCAGTCAGTGCAGGCAACACTAGATGGATCAATGGTCCGGCTCGGTAAAGGCTGCTTTGTGAGAGATGCGGAACACTGTCTCTGCACATTAGTGTTGGCCACTCCTCCTGTTTCTCGTCCCCATTTCCCACCCGCAAACCCAGTTAATTTCTCTCTGCGCCCTCCAGCTTCCTTTCCCCATAACTTATTGCCATCTGTTCTTCGACAACCTCCTACGTTTCTCAACATCATGATCTTTCCATGGTTAATCGCTTTCTCATCAGCCCTATTCCTTCCCCACTGTTCATCTCACTTCTCCATTACTTAGCCTTTTCCCCAAGTTCTCCTTAACTTTTGTATAGTTACACCTTTCTTAGCACGACGCAGCCACAGGATTGCCGCAATACGATTCAGCTAGTGGATTCCGAATTCCTTACTCATTTCCCCCATCTCCTCAGAATTATGCCCCCCTTTCCTTCTTTCCCCTTTCTTTTTATCCTCCCTTTCCCCTCTCCATACTAAATGATTCCTATTGATCTTTCACTCCCTCATCAGTAACTGCCCATCGCTTTAGCCTCCAGTTATACCTATTATCTTGTGGTATGTATTAGTTTTTGAAATATTCTGAGACCTGTAAATTGCGTTTGTACTGAAGCATGTCATCCATCCATCCGCATCAGATTTCTTTCTTGAGGCTGCAATCTTGAGCCCCCTTACCTGGGAGTAAGCTCCATTGATTACACTGGGATTTACTTTTGAGAAAACTTTCACATGATTGCTCTTTTCTGGCCACATCAGTTTGGCTGGGATTGGTGCATACCTTCTAGGTAACCTGTCATGTTGGTGGAATAGCAGCTTAGAATATTGCTAAGAATATTGCTAGCATATGCTATGTGCAGTGATTGTTTTCTGGGGACATTCAAGGGTACGCAGTACTGGCACATTTCCCCACCTCCTGCAAACGTTAAAAGTGTGGCAACTTCATGGTGAGTACTGGCACATACTTTACTTTAAAGCACTGGTTATGTGCAATTCAGTGGTGCTATGTCCAGAAATAAGAATGTCTGTTGAATGGCATACCATGGAACTTCTTAATATAATGGGTGTCTTGCAACCTGATTGTGTATGTGTATGGCAAATGACACAAAACAAAGGGTGTCTTTGAAAATGATAATAGGAAAAGCTTTTGAAGCTCCTATATAGCCAGATCAAATGAGAAACAACCTACATTTCAAGAAAGGTAACCTATGTAACTCATCCACAGACTTCACAAGTGATATGTTTTATACAGAAGCAATCCCTGCATAATGACTATTTTTATGTTGCTGCTTTACTTGCCTTTAATTGTTTAAGGTTGCATGCTTGCATACTTCAACTTATGCTCCCCCGTAAGTTGAAATGCTAGAAACAAAACATTTTTTTCTCTCCTTATCAGTCAACTGTGGGCTGTAAGTTCTCTGTGCTAGGAAGTGCACCACTGCATTCAGGACAGTGCCTGATATGTTCCTGGAGAGAAATAAATGCTTAGTACTAAGTGTATTTGTATCAGAACTCTCCCACTACTGAATTGGCAAACTTGCACCTGAATTATATAATTTCCATTGATGTTGCACTCCTAATCAAAGCATGTTGAGGCTTGCATATTATAGTGATTATCTCCTGGAAGTCCTACTCTTAAACTGACCTAATCAAAGCGGAATCATGTATATTGCAATCATTATGGGCCAGAAGGGGAGCTAATTAGTCAGAATCTACTCAGCTGATTGATCTTATTATTTAAATACAGAAAGTATCAGCTCTTCACCAGCAATTTATAGCTTAAAATTCAGAAAGTTGAATAATATTACTGTATTTTGCAAGGAATTATCAGGGAGTGCATTGAATATGTAGGCTGAGAAATGAGGAAGGAATGATTGTGCAAATGGCCAGTCAACTCATCAATGAGATTCTCCTAGGTCACTTACCCTTGTTTGGAGAAACGCATGACAAAGCTCAGGTTTCTGTGTTTTCATTGTGTATTTTTTAAAAATAATAATACAGTAAATACTAAAATTGATATGTGTGTGTGTATATCTTACCGCTGATTTCATTTTTTTAAAAAATCAATCAATCAAGAATATTCCATATAGTACAGTTACCTCAAGGGGAATTTGAGAAGCAAGTTTTATAAATAAATAAGTAAATAAATTTGGCATCATTCTCACCGTTTTCCTACAACTGTAAAGCATGGTGTTTCTCCTGCATTTATATATGCTTTTGAAAATGTATATTTTGCAGTACCTACTCAGACCCCTAAATAGGCTCTAGGAGATAAATTTGGTCTACTGTGCTTTTACCTCACTTTCCCTGAAGTTTTATTGATGAATGAGGAGCAGGGTGTTGTGGTGGATGGCTTCTTTTTTAAGCAAATTCTTTTCCTGTGGGAATGGTTGCTGTGAATAGTGCTCTAATCCCCTTCATCTCTCAAGGCAGTGTATAATGTTATAGGTATTGGGTGCCAGAGTTTGTGGGTGCAAGGCACCCATGCTCCCTAGATTTAGTTAGAATTTAACAAGAGAAGGTCACAGATGTTTGATATAGCAGTGCTAAAAGACAGGCTAAATGAGTTTTTTTTTCTGATCAGGAGATAACTTGGCAGTAGAGCCATCATGTAAAATAGAAGGAAGATAATGGGTGATTAACAAAGCAGTTACTCTCTGCCAAAGAGGGGTGGAAACCTTTCTTCAACTTTATGTTAGCAGGCAGAGAAAAGAAAGGTTTTAGGATTTCAGTTTGCTTGATGTAGGCTGGGGAGAAATCCTTTCAGTCTGATAGCTGCAACAAGGAAGAGGAAGGAGGGCAAAGAGCACCATGTGGACTGACAAGGACAGGCTTTAACTAAGAGAGAGAGAGAGAGCATGGCTGATTTCCCTGTTCTTGGACCCAAGCCTGCTGTGCCTATGGGGGAAGGAAGAGACCCTCCTGGAATGTGAATGCTGTGCACTCCCTCCTTCTAAACTCAGGTTGTATATATGTGTAAATAAACCATGTATCATAAAGACACCACAGTCTCCACTGTGCCCCATAGTCCAAAAGGAAACACAAACCCTGGATAAAGTGTGCCTGCAACCCCTGGAATCTCACACCACTCGTGGAGATTGGGGTGATGTGTAACAATATAGTATGATACCTCTTGCATGGTCATTTGGTGAATGGAGGCTCTAAGAGCATCCTATGAAGGGACTGTGTAAATACAACTGTATGTATGTTATGTAGTCTACTGGAAAGGTAATGCACATGCATAAATGCAAATCATGTATATTCTCTCATTTGTTCACACCCTCATGTGTTGGATGTACACTAAGCACTGCATAAACCATGTTAAGTGTCTCCCGAGGTTGTGCTAACGTTTAAGGTGCCCTGAGGCTAGTTGAATGTTTTGCTGCAAAAGACTAACAAACTTATTGTAGCATAAGCTTTCATGGACTTAAGCCCACCTCGTGCATCTGATGAAGTGGGCTTAGGTCCACAACAACTTATGCCATAATAAATATGTTAGTCTTTAAGGAGCTACAAGACTCATTGATTGATCTGTGTGGTGGGAGAGACAGCATGGCACATTTTGTTCAGTTGCATCCACAGGAAACCGGATGATTAGAATACCTCTACTCAATTGATATGTTATATATGTTTTTGCCATGGGTAAGCAGGTTAATTAATTTTTAGGAGTTTTGAACAATGTGAATTATTCTGAAAGATTCAATAAAAAAATGTGTTCAGTATTTCAAAACATTTACTCAGCCAATAGGGTTGCCATTATGGTCTAGTTTCAGCTCCTAGATTAGCTGAATTATTTAGACCTGCAATTTTACTGCATATATTAAACAATCCACTTATGCCTCAGCCGATGTATGATAGTATTTCAATGTATTGTTTAAGGTAAGATTAAGTCCTAGTTTTATACCCCGAGAGATCATACATATAAACAAGAAATACATCAGTTTCTTGGGAGCCAATCAATCAAAGCAGAACATGCTCACATACGCTGACTCTTCAAGGAACCCTTGGCTATTCAAGATGTGTACTACAAATGCAGTAGAATGCATTGATTTGGTCACTCCAATATATCAGCACACCATTATTTATATGAAAATTGTTTTTTATTCTATTTCCCCTGTCTCTATGTTCTCAATATATGTAGGTGTTTGAGCAGCATGAGCAGCCCAAAGTTTCCCAAATACTGATTTCTGCCAACTAATAATAGATTTATTTTTCTAAAAAAAGTCTCATCCAGCTAATTTCCATGAAGACACAGTCTTGTTGAAGACACACATTAACTGTTGAACCCATTTAGTCATAATACAAGCTGGGTTCAACCATCACTATGAATAATTCAAGTATAGTTTTGAGGCTCATGGTAATTTTTTGCAAGATGAAAAGTGTGGTGAAATTCTTCTAATTATGTAGAAGAATTGTATCCCACCTTTAAAGTATTTCAGATTGTTTTCAATTTACATTTTCAACCCCTTATGATTTACTTAACATAAACTTGCAAACGCAGGGATGGATCCAGACTTGCCCTTTGAGTGCAAGGGCTTCTTCTGTTCATTGGAAAGGATGCTCAAGCTCCTGGTGGATGAAGGAGAGGTTTATGTCAATTTTGGCAACTTTCCACCTGCAGCTCTGCTCATCACTTCCCACCCTGCCCCCAAACTTCCGGAACAGATTTTTGGGAATTTCAGGGGATGCAAAGAGGAGGAAGAACTAGAACATGACCTCCCTGCTTCCTCTAACAAGTAGTGTCTTGTGGGTTGGGGATTAAACCCAAAGTCTAAGTATGATAATATTGCTAACCAGTTCCCCGACTAGTAGTAAGTCCAAGGATAATGCTACAGAGTTTAGTTTTGCCTGGATGAAAGAGAACACTGTAGACTTAGGTTATCTTTGTATTACTTATTTTATTTACAAAGGTGAACAGGTCATAGTAAAAGTAAATAAAATCATTCAGCTACTGATCTTGCATCAGAATCCCAAAGGCAGCAGTGTTTTGCCCACTTCCCCGCTTCCCTCAAAAACTACTGCTAGTCCAGCTAAGCTCACAGTTATAAACCTCGCATATCTTCCTTTGCATTCAGAGTCATACAGCAAAGACTCCTATTGGCCTCCCTGTCACTTTCCAAATTTGGAAGGATTCCCAAGACTGGAAACAAATTCCAGCCACGAAACTTCTCATTTGTGCCTGACTGATGTGTGACCAATCTTGTGAGACAAAACCATCAGACAGATGTATTCACAACGAGACAGTTAAACATATGGAAAAGTAAGATACAGTTATGTATCTATCTTCTCCATATGTTCTCGATTTTGACTTCTATTACCTGATTGCTCATTTAAATAGTGTTTTGTGAGTTGTTTTTTTAAAAAATGTCACAGATTAGGTTCAGGATAGTTTTTTCTTTTTTCTTTTTAAAGCAAGCTAAAGGTTTACTTGTATAATCAGACTCTCTGCATTAGTGAAGTGTGAATTTTGGGGGAAATGAAATTTACATTAGCTAGCATGCAAGTGGGACCTGCAACAAAATGCTGCAGCAGGGTGGACTGCCGCTGTCCAGGATTCTAGCCACTCCACTCTATTCCACCTGCCTCTGGTTTTTTGTTTTCCCTTCCAAAAGTAAGCATTTCATGGTCACTGTCCACACTTGGTTATCAGTGAATTGGTTTTAGGAAGTTCCACTATAGATTTTTACCTTAGAGAGGATGAAGATGACAACAACGATGATGATTATCAAACTTTGAGTAGTTCTTTATTGTGTATGTGGATAGGGCCCTTTTGGCCACACAAGCAACATCAACCACAGCTTGAATATCAATTTCAGCTAAATTCTTTAGTTGAAAGATGAGAGCTTTCAGATATATTGCTGTATACTTTTTGGGGAAAAAAGAAATGCCCTTTAGTAGTAAATTCTGTTCCTACTTAAGTATTTCTCAACTTTGGTTTCAAGATTTCAAATGTGACACATGCTTTGTTTACATGTGTCTCAGTTGCTGCCTCCACCCTTGCTCAGTCCTGTCTTTTTTCCCACTGTTTCATTGGCACTAGAGCCTATCTATGTGTGAACACCTAAACGTATATAATACTCCATATGTGTGACCCATGTAATTCCAAATTATGCACAGGCTCCACTGCAAATGACCAAGTGAATATGTAGAGGACAGGGCTAGTGAATACAATTTGACTTTCCTTTTTGTGCATCCCCCACCCCCCGACTGTCTGAACAGTGGGATTTACTTCAAGGTAAGTATGCATGGGCTTGCAGCCATAATTAGTTAGTTAGCTGCTCTGAAATACTGTGCCACATCACACCTCAAAAGAGTTGTGCAGATGCAATGACTATTACATAAATGTTGGAGTTTCTGCAGTGTATGTCAGCTGAGTTGAGCAATATATTGCCATTTCCTACATTTTAAATAGTTTTTTTTTAAATTTAATGTCTTACAGATGCCTGGTGTTTTCCTGATATGTTTTGAATGCTGAGTTTGCCTTTCTAACAATGAATAGTTCAAAACCATCAGCGTTGCTTGGAACTGGTGTATTCTCCAATACTACCTGTCCCACGGAAAAGAAGATCTCTGTATTTTTTTCCGTCATCTTCATGACAGTGGGGATTTTATCCAACAGCCTTGCAATAGCAATTCTCATGAAGGCGTACCAGAGGTTCAGACAGAAATCAAAAGCATCTTTTTTGCTTCTTGCTAGTGGCTTGGTTATCACAGACCTGTTGGGCCACCTCATCAACGGAACCATTGCAGTATTTGTATATGCCTCTGACAAAGACTGGATTCGATTTAACCAGTCAAATGTTCTCTGCAGCATTTTTGGCATCTGCATGGTGTTCTTTGGACTATGTCCCCTTTTTCTGGGCAGTGTGATGGCTGTTGAACGCTGCATTGGAGTCACCAAGCCGATATTTCATTCAACAAAAATGACTTCTAAACATGTAAAGATTATGTTGACTATGGTATGTCTCTTTGCCATTTTCATAGCTTTACTGCCTATACTTCAGCTAAGACCTTATCAAATCCAGGCGTCAAGGACCTGGTGTTTCTATAAAACTGAGCAAATTGAAGACTGGGAAGACAGATTTTACCTCTTACTTTTTTCATGCTTGGGTTTACTGGCCCTTGGTATTTCATTTTTGTGCAATGCTGTCACGGGGATTACACTTCTAAGAGTCAAATTTAAAAGTCAACATAGACAAGGCAGATCTCACCATTTTGAAATGATCATTCAGCTCTTGGCTATAATGTGTGTCTCTTGCATTTGCTGGAGTCCATTCCTGGTAAGAGGTTAATTATTTTGCCAGTTTTTTAACTGCATGTTTAATGTATGGTGTTCCTCATTTTTAGCCACATGTTTTATTAAAATGCATAATGGACAACAGAAATGGATGCTCCTGATATTAGAACTCACATTATTGTTTTCAGTAGCATAGTCCTAGTGGAACGCAGGTCTTTGTATTTATAAATACCATATAGTTTTCACTATGAATCTGATCTAGCCCAAATTTAGATCCCATTGTATGTGGTATTCTTTGACTAGATTGCATTTGCTATATATGTCTTCGAGATCAGTTTGTGCAATGCCTTAGGACAGGCATAGGCAAACTCTGGCCCTCCAGATGTTTTGGAACTACAATTCCTATCATCCGTAGGTAACAGGACCAGTGGTCAGGGATGATGGGAATTGTAGTCTCAAAACATCTGGAGGGCCGGAGTTTGCCTATGCCTGCCTTAGGATCTTTGATAATGTCCTTTTCCACTTATGGTAGGGTTGCCATACAGTGGTGCCTCGCAAGACGAAATTAATTCATTCCGCAAGTCTCTTCGTCTTGCGGTTTTTTCGTCTTGCGATGCACGGTTTCCCATAGGAATGCATTGAAAATCAATTAATGCGTTCCTAGGGAAACCGCCTTCAGACCAGGTCCGGGGACAGTCTGTCCCCGGACCTCTTCTGAAGGCTGGGGGGGGGGGGACAAGGGCTTTTCTTCTCCAGCATTTTAAAAAACCCTGGGACAGCGGAGGACTTCTCCGCTGTCCGGGCGATCTTAAAATGCTGGCGGGCGGCATTTTAAAATCGCCCCGGACAGCGGAGGACTTCTCCACTGTCCGGGGCGATTTAAAAGCCCCTGGGAAGGCAGGCAGGGGGGGACAAAGACTTTCGCCCCCCGCCCGCCTTCAGAAGGTGTTCCCACCCCCCCGCCCGACTTTGCAGCAGCGCTACGAAGCCCGGCGGCTGGGGCAGGTGCTCCCGCCCCCCCACCCCGCTTCGGAGCAGCGTTCCGAAGCGGGGTGGCTGGGGCAGGTGTTCCCACCCCCCGCCCGGCTTCGCAGCAGCGCTACGAAGCCCGGCGGCTGGGGCAGGTGCTCCCGCCCCCCCACCCCGCTTCGGAGCAGCGTTCCGAAGCGGGGTGGCTGGGGCAGGTGTTCCCACCCCCCGCCCGGCTTCGCAGCAGCGCTACGAAGCCCGGCGGCTGGGGCAGGTGCTCCCGCCCCCCCACCCCGCTTCGGAGCAGCGTTCCGAAGCGGGGGGGCTGGGGCAGGTGTTCCCACCCCCCCGCCCGGCTTTGGAGCACGGGGAGATCGCTTCTCCCCACCGCCCCTTGCTTCAAAAGAGGTCCGGGGGCAGCGGGAGCGCTCCCCGTGTCCCGGGGAGATTTTAAAATGCTGGGGGTCGGCAGCGAACGCTTCGCTCCCGACCCCCAGCATTTTTAAATCTCCCCGGGACACGGGGAGATTTTAAAATGCTGGGGGTCGGCAGCGAACGCTTCGCTCCCGACCCCCAGCATTTTTAAATCTCCCCGGGACACGGGGAGATTTTAAAATGCTGGGGGTCGGCAGCGAACGCTTCGCTCCCGCCCGCCAGCATTTTAAAATCGCCCAGGGCAGGCGGGGGGAAGGCAGGCGGGGGGGGGGCAAAGACTTTTGCCCTTCGCCGGCCTTCAGAAGAGGTCCTCTTCTGAAGGCCGGCTGTGGGCGAAAGTCTTTGCTCCCGACCGCCAGCATTTCCCTATGGGCTTTCGTCTTGCGATGCAAGCCCATAGGGAAATTCGTCTTGCGAAGCGCCTCCAAAACAGAAAACCCTTTCGTCTTGCGGGTTTTCCGTCTTGCGAGGCATTCGTCTTGCGGGGTACCACTGTATTTCAAAAAGTGAAAATCAGGATACAAAAGTTGTTGATCTATTTTGGCAAAATCGCAAGAAATTGGTGATTTTGAGCTGTTTTAAAGGAAAATTATCAAAAACGACATTGCAGACATGGATTGCCATATGTACGGATTTCCAGATTTTCCCATACATTTTTGCTGATTTATGCCTGGACACTTCTTCCGACTGCAGTATTCCGGGTATGCCTGGGAAATTCCAGACATATGGCAACCCTAACTTATGGTGTCTATGGTGAATAAACATGTATAATGGGGTTCAGGGGAATGGAATGGGATTGCACACATTGTCTCTGGCCAAACCTACTCATGCTCATTTGAATAGTGGGAGAAGCCATCCTCATGCAGCTGTACTTGTGTTAGGCTTCCCTTCACCTTGCTTTTTCAGTTGTATTCCAAGAGGCTGTACTACGAACTTCAAAGGAATATAGGTCGGGTGTGGGTTCTGCTGCCACAGTCTCATCCCACTGCAGTGTGTTCTCTCAAAGCAGGCAATGTCTCAAAAGGGTGTTAAAGACTAAATGTTAAACAGCTGCACAAGTCTGTGGATTGCATGCCTGCTTTATTTATTACCGCTGAGGTTTTTGGCAGAAGGAAAACTGGTAAAATACATAGGTACAACAGAAACAGTCAGTGCACATTAAATTCAACAACTTGGTTATAGGACTACATCATTGGGTAGACTAGCATCAGATCAGCAATATTTTTTTCAGATGAAAATACTGTATTTAAAGGGATCCAAGAAACAAAAGTAGCTGCGGAATGCACGAAAACATAAAGACTGATATTGCAGCAATGCAGTAAGTTAAAGTTGTGTGAATAGTTTGGTAATTCATATCACTATGACTAAAGCAGAATGCTGTAAGAATGCATAATGGGACTGGTTACAATGTTTATTTATAGAGTGCCTTCATTTACTTTTTCTTTGTATACGTATGAGTGATAGACAGATATAGGTTACATTTTACTCTTTTTTATATGTGTGAAATTTGCAATACTTTAGTGCTTTTTGGTTGTTGCAGAAATTCAGTGTTTACTAATTCATATCACATTTAGCTGTGCTTTACAGTGCTGGCGTGTCAACAAGAGCAAGACAACCATAGTCAAATCTAACTTACAAATATTCATGTTGTGTACCTGGCTTGGGAATGATATAAGCAGGATCAACATGGACGCGAAAATTAAACTGATATGAAAAAGGCCCCCTCTTATTATAGTTCAAAGCAGAAACATTTCATTAATTACAGTGTACATTCAACAAGAAATCAAAATGAAGCTAAAGCTGAGAACAAAACAATGAATGTGATGTAACAGAAGCCTGTTTTTCATTTAGCTATGCGTATTTCTCCTGGAATGCTATGGTCTGAGTTAATATGCACTAGTCACCTCTTCTTTGTCTCTTTTTTTTCTTGAACTGATTCCAATTTTTCTGAACTGATTCTGAAAAGAGACAGTAGATTCTCTTAAGGATTAGAGTTTAACCATTATATGAGACTTTTTTTTAATTAAAGTGCAATTTAGCATAATAGGATGGAGTCTGTTCAAGCAACTTCTTACACACTGGCTTTGAGTAAGGCCTCTGTGCCTCCTTTTATACGCAAAATGTGAATAGCTGTAATATATCACACAGGTTATACAAAAATAAAGCAGCTAGCCTAATTTAATGGACTTGTTTCTTTTTTTTAAAAAAAGTTTTATTCGATTTTATAAAGAGAGATACAAAGATTACAGTGGTACCTCGGGTTACATACGCTTCAGGTTACAGACTCCGCTAACCCAGAAATATTACCTCGGGTTAAGAACTTTGCTTCAGGATGAGAACAGAAATCGTGCTCTGGCGGCGCGGCGGCAGCAGGAGGCCCCATTAGCTAAAGTGGTGCTTCAGGTTAAGAACAGTTTCAGGTTAAGTATGGACCTCCGGAACAAATTAAGTACTTAACCCGAGGTACCACTGTACAAATATTTAGGGTAAGAATTAATAATTACATTATATTTACAATGTCAAACTGTTTTAGACAGACTTAAATGGGATGCTATAGATTGAGGAATCTGGAAAAACACCTTGCTTTAAAAAGACAAGCTGGAGATTAAAATTTATGACACTGTTAAATTGAAATACAATGGGCCCAAGAGGGATTCTGGAACCTCTACAGAATGGATGTGTCCAATACTCTGACTGTCTGCCATACATAACTGGCACAAAGCTTTAAAAGCTTCTATTAAATTTAACTGGATTTCCAAGTAAATGAGATGAAAGCTATGAAACCTGTTGTATACAGTTCAGTATTGTTTATCTTTCCCTTCTACTCACCCCAAAAGTGAAGACAACTGGCAACTGCATTCTTCCTTTCCCAAAAGAAATTACCATAATATTTTAGTTCCCTGTGTGTCACAACCAAAGAGGCAAGACTCAAAAAGTTTAAATGAACTGGGCTATGTTTGTTCATATATTAAACTGAAAATAGATGTAGGCAGAGAAACCAAGATGTGGGGTTTAACTAATAACAAAACCTTGCCTAGGCCCAAGGGTAGTTCTTCCTCTATTGCCTCCCCCCTTTCAGGTGAGGTCCCTCAACTCCAAGCATGGATTACAGGTTTATACAAATGTGCTCCATAACCATGGCAGCAGGTCCCACAGCTCAGAATGTGGTCCTTGAGACCACAGCCTTCCTCTGTAATAGTGCCTAAGAGTGCTCACCAAACCTTAACTACATCATAATTTCCTGCATCTACCTGCCAGTGTGGCCAATTAACTTATTTAATGACTCCCTCTGCCCGCCACTAAGTACACCCACCACATCAGTACAGAGTAGATGAAAAGAAGCCCACCAGCTCAGCCAATCAGCTGATGAGCAAAGAAAATCCTGCTTGGTTCTACAAAAGGTGACCAGCAAAAGCAAGCACTGCCTGTTGGGTGGTAGGGTGAGCGGTCTGCTGAACTGGAGGGCAGGGGTTAAATAGCCCTCACATCAATCCTGCCCCCTCCCCAGCATTGCTGCAGCATTAATCCGTATGCTGAAGCTACTTGCCAGTCCCCTTCATTTCCTGAGCGGCCGCAAAAGCTTCTCAATGCCACAACTGCTTAGGGTCACGACAGGCATGGGATTCTTCCAACCCAGGTATGAAATCACCCAAACAATTTGATTCTCCAGGGTCAAAGAGAACCAAGAGAGCTAGGAACCAAATTTCAGTGACCTATGGTGCTAGAAGTTGTGGAATTATGTACATCTTAAGCAGTTGCAGTTTTTCTTTTGGAAGCTGTTCATATATCCCGTTTTGCAAATAGTCCTTTCTGTATATATTTTAAATTAGAAGAACTGGCAGATCTGCCTTGCTATGAAATTGGGCTGGTTATTTTTCAAGGCCTGTCCTCATGTATTCACAATTAACAAATTATATTTACTGTGCATGGAGTCATGGTGATGATGACTCTTCAGTCTGCAAGGCTTATTGTGTGAACTGGTTCTTAATTTCAGTTCAATTTATTGTGATGGTGATGGACTTTAGTAATGCATGCACCTAAGCAGCTTTCTATTTAATGCTAGAATGCTTAACATTTGGGCTAGGGTGGCAGCTGTCGTCTTTACTTATTTATGGCTACAAACTACAAATCACTGCAGCTACAAACTACAAATCACATCAACTGGTTTCATTCTATTGATTTCAAAGGGGATTAAACCTATTAAGGACAAATTCTCATTTTAAGCAGTTTGAAATTCATAGTCTGTATCCTCCATGGATGGCTATGACAGGCTTATTTTGAGCACATGAAAATGATAATCTAGATTTATGCCCATAATTATTTTCACAGAAGTGAGTGGGAATACTTGTGAATGCAGACTCACACACACCTGCATAAATCTATAGAGGATTGTGATCCTATTTGTATTTTTCTTTTGGAAGTTATTATCTTGAATTGTGAGTCACATTTGCTTTATTTCAAACAACTCAAAAGGCACCACACCATTTCCCATTGCTGTATTACTTTAACTTTAGTTGGAGAGTAATGAGGTGTGTGTAGACAATGAAAATAAAAATACTGTCAAAAGTTATTGAGAATTCAGCATTACTGAACTGAAGGAGACTAGACCATATCAGAAATAGGAACTTTTATGCTGGATGATAACACACCATAACTTCAAATAATCTTCTGTCAGGAAAATAGAATTGGTGAGAGGCAAATAATTCAGTGTTTAGGAAGCAAGAACAAAGGAACCCAAGAGGAAAGAATGTCCTCTAAGTCTTTTTACAATTCCAACCGTGCACCATTGTTAGTTTTCTCTATGGGTATAACTGCATGCAGGAATATTTTGGTGATATGCAAATTACTTGAGTAACAAGGTTCGTTTAGGTTTTTTCCTACTTCTAAGTACGCAGTTACTTTGCAAGTTGCTCCTCCTAGGGCGGGATTTGCTGACTTTTCTTGATGGGTTCATGAGCAAAGTAGCTGATACAGTTACTGAGTCTAGGTGCAGGGAGATCTGCAGAAATAATCATTATTCAGTTTTCCTGTATTGCACTTTTTTAACATGTCTGTGGAGCTCATTGGAAATCAGCATCAGCACAGTTGGTGGGATGTAGTGTGTGTGGAAAGGGGAGAAGTGAAATTAGTAGTGCTTGATCCACTCTCTTTAAAAAGCAGTCCATGCACCTGCTGTCTTAAGTGGATTGGTTTGGGGCCATATTTTTCTGAAGTTATAGGATTATCCCTGGATTGGGGAAGTTGAATTTAAAGCTTGATAGGAGCTGTTTGAGGGGGATGTCACATGGACGACACTACTTAAAAGGGAAACACAAATACACAGTAAACCCAGGTGTAGACAAACCCTTAGAGGCTTCACATAGGAACACAAGATGCTAGCACTAGCTCAGTGCTGTTAACACTGACAGGCAGCAGTTCTTCAGGCTTCACAGAGTTTACTAAGCTAAGATAGAAATAGGGTCACTTAAGAGCTATCTATAAAAAGGAATTGTACCATTAACCAAACCACTTAAAAGGAACAGGAACCTCTTTGGCAGCCCTGAGTCTGTTGATATACAAAAGGGACTTGTATTAAATGATAGGTTTATTTTTATTTTTTACCCCCTTGGAACCTGGTTTGTTCTACTTATTTTCTCTCACCTTCCTTATATAGGTACCTTTTCTTGACAACATGACACACATGGGTTGAACTCATGAACATAGCCTTTTTCCTACCCTGGGAGAATGGGTGCGGCAAGGCCAAGCAGGATTGCAATCTTGCCTTTAGCACACATTGGTTGGTGGTTTTGTACAATGAAGGTTATTGAATCAAACTAACGTCTATAATAAATAATGTAATCTCCAATGATAAGAAATAGAACCTGGTGAAGCTTGCACATTACAATATTAGACAAGCCAGAAAGATCTGGGTTCTATATTTGTTTTTGCTTTTCTGTTAATGTTGACATGCTAATGTGACAATAATGTCAATGCTGATAAAACTTTTTTTTTTTGAAAGGGGAATCAAGATTTAAAGCTGAAAGTCTAAATTTGCTTACTTTTGGGGTCTTCTGCCGCTGGCCAGTTTATTAGGGGTGCATAGCAGAATTGAAAATGTACCTAGCAGTAGTCTTCAGCTGCTTAGAATGAGCACAGCAGTGATGTTTTCAATACTTTCTCCTTAACTACAAGGGTATTAGACATTCATTATGATTTTCAAATTAAAAGCAAAGTTCAATGAACTCCAAACAGATGTCTTCCGGCTAAGATATTTTTTAAAAATGCTTTGTATACCATCATGTTGTCTGGCAACTTCAAATCTGCGCATCTAGGTTTTAAAACAAAACAGAAATGAATTTGCAAACAATGTTATATGAGCTAATTGTCAAATGTTGTTACTCTTATTTAATATTTCGGTATTCTTTCTTTTGACTGTGAAGTCATTGGGAATGACATTTGTTTTTAATATGCTATCTGTGTAGGATAAGAGTAAAATGGGGTTTCAGCTGAAGGATTCATTTAAAGTAGAGGTCCTAAGCAAGTCTTATATGGATGTTTTGTTGAAATCAGAAGGTCTCCCCAGTAAATGTGTGTTAGGTATATTTTATGTTGATTCATTTCCAGTTATGGGATTGTTGTATTTGTCCATGTAAACCATCCTGCAATCACTGCTGGCCATCAGTTGAAGGAAATGTAGTGACATACCCACTCAAAGAGGTCCATTAATTGGGATTTGTGCATGTGTTTGGTGGCTTAGTGCTTGGAACTGGACTTCATATCTTGTCATGTAATCCTGAAAGGTTCTCTTCCAGATTTCTTATATGAGCTGATTTATTTCCTTGTGTTATTTTGAAATGTCACATGCAGAATTCCATAATGTTTATAATAGTACTGTTTTGTTATCTAAACAGCCCTGTTCCTATTTTATTTCTCTTTCCCACTGATCTGTTAAAAGCAGTTTTATTTCACGATATGGTTCCATCTGACTCATTTTTTGGGGGAACTAATACCTCCATTTGTAGGAAGACTGGAGAGCTCGTTGACTAATACTTTAGTGTTTTGGTGTTTTTTCATGGGAGATATTCCTGTAACAAAGTTAAGAGAATGAAAATGCCCTGAAGTCACAAGAAATGGAGATTTCTATTTCTTTTGAATTCTGTGTAGAAAATATAATCAGAAGAAGAAGAAGAAACCTTCTCATTACAAGTCTTTTCTTACTTTGTTATTTTGAAGTGTCCCAAGAGCTCTTGTGCATCAGCAGTTATTTAGTTGGGATTGCAGAGAGAGAAAGAGAGAGAGAGAGACAGAATAATATGGTGGTGGAATGGAAAAGAATGCATTTGAGGAAAGATCTTATTCAACTATTCAACATTGCTCTTTTGTGAGAGGACCTATTTTTAAAAAGGGAAAAACCCATTAATTTGAGATGAGAAAACCCCAAAAGTAATTACTACTATCATTTCTACTATGTGGTTTAGATTAATATTTCTAACAAAATCCTAATTATGTGCTGCCTATTAGGAAGTGAACTTTATTTCTGACCAAAGGAGGGAATCTTTTATGTCAAAACTCTGCAGGGTCTGACACTTTCTACTTGTGGTTTTCAAAGATTACTATCACTCATGTTCTCTTATTACTTTTTCACGCCTTGTTTCTTCCCAACTTTTTAGAAAAAGAGAAATGGTCCCATTTGTTGTTATTAATAATTCCTAGTCTCACTGGAAAGTGAAGATAAATTGTACTTGAATACATTTCCTAACAGAAGGAGAATTTCTTTACAATTCTTAATAATGGATAATTTGGCATTAGTTATGGAATATTATTTTATTTTTTGTATGGTCCTGTCTTGTCAATATCTGATGGCTTTGGACTAGTAATAATTGTAAATCAGGTGACTTACTAGTTCACCCCTCCTCCTCTTCTTAAACTACAAATGACTGTGGATAGGTAGACAGCTCCAACAGTTGTGGACTAATGACCTTTGTAGTCCTATTTATATGCAATTTCCTTCCAAAATTTTGTTTTTTGGGTAGAATAAAATTGCGCAATGAAGAATACTTGGGAATTCATGGGCTTAATTGAAATTTATGGACCTAACTTAGTTCATTATTTTATTATTTTCAATAGATCAGCTGTGAGTAGAATTTAGTTGGACATCACCCAATATATCCCACTGAAACCTATGAGATTTAAATGTGCTTAACTTTAGCTGGTATCCTAGGGGTGTGGTTCAAACCCCTCTGTGCTGGATTTGGAGGTATCCCTCTGCCCAACCTTGCTGGTCCCTGCCTGCAAAGTGAAGTTGGCATTATTCTACTGATGCGAAACACCACACCCACCCACATTATGTTCACTGAACATGTGGGTGGGCAGAAATGCTGCTGCTGGGATGCCTAATGTGCCAGTCAGTGGAAAGACCTAACACAACACATTCTGGGTGGGGGGATTGGCTGAGCTGAGCTGGGGTTCATTGGATCCTGAGCTCGACCCCACTGCCATAATTTTTGCTCTGCTAGTTTATTGCTCTGCTAGGTAGGATTGCACCCTAAATAAGTGTTACCTGATGGGCATAGATATTCCACTAGTGCCAAAGAATTCATGCCCTGGCTCATGGGATGTCTCAGTCTCTGAAATGAAGGTTAAGATGTTGTCTGAGTAGGTTTAATTTTTTTCCTAGACCAAACTTTCTTTCACCAGCTTGTGTAATCTGAAAGAATGTAAATTGGATATTTTATACTATTTCTCCTCAGAGAGTAGAAATGTTAAATTATGCTATTTTTAATGAGACAATTAAAATGCTAACTATATTCCCACCAGTAATTTTAGATAGCCAATGGAGCAAAATAGTTGATTTTACTGCGAGTGCCTACATGAGGAATAAATAAAATTGCACATTATTTTTTGCACTTCCCAGTTATAAATTTACCAGCATGCTACAGCTGGCCTATATACAACTGAAAGTTTACCAGTAGAAATATATTATTACTGTAATTTCTTGTCATTGCTAGTTAGCTCTCCCTGCACTAGGAAGTAAAAACTGAATGGAAGAAACATGAGTAACATACTGTTTATACGAGTTATGTGTATTTGTTGCACTAAGGCATGCCTCTGGTGGGAAGACACATGACTTATTCCTATCTATGAATATTTGGAGCATCTATATTTGGGATAGTGGGAAACGAGAAGTCCAGTTTTGGACAATATTGTAGCCTTAGTTCTGGGCATTGCAAATTAGCCATTAGCCGAAAGGGTTGTAAGGACTCTTATCTCTTGTTAGCTTTTCCTTCCAGGTTGAGAGCTTCCAGATTATTTTGTTTGTTCGTTCATGTGCTCACCAAAATGACTTTAAATTATGAAGACTAGGGTAGTCGGATTTTGCTTTACTGTTCCAGTTGTGCTTTCTTATAATTAACCTTCCTGGTTAATTGAAGGCTTCCAGGCTTTGTTATAGTGTTATCTGAAGGGAAGAGGGAAGGGGCTGTGTGTATGCAGGCACAAGGTTGCTCATATTTTGGATGATACTACTTAGTATCAAATAGTGTAGAAAAACACTAAGGCTACTTAGTGTTTTTCTGTACAATTTGAGTCTATTCTTGTGCCACTAAGCTACACTGTAATAAGCTACTGGACACAGGAGTAAAGAAGTAAGACACAAGGAATGAGTTTGAAATGCAGTGGTACCTTGTGTTACGTACTTAATCTGTTCCGGAGGTCCGTTCGTAACTGGAAACCGCTCATAACATGAGGCGTGCTTTCACTAATGGTGCCTCCCGCTGCTGCTATGCTGCTGGAGTGTGACTTCCACTCGCATCCCAGGGCAAAGTTCGCAACAAGGGGCATCTACTTTTGGGTTAGTGGAGCGCATAATCCGAAGCATTCGTAAGGGGGATGGTACATAACACAAGGCACCACTGTATGGTGTAGGAGTTAGTGTCCAATTAGAACTTGGGAGACTAGGGTTCAAATATGCACTCAGCCATGAAGCTCACTGCCCCTCAAACTAATCTGAGAGTTTTATCCCTACAGAGTTGTTGTGGGAATTAAATGGGATTTGGGAGAACCATGTACTGTATTCCACCTTGAGCTCTTTGGAGAAAAAGGCGTGATATAAATCCAGCCATACCTTGGTTCTCGAACAGAACGTATTACGGGAGTCTGTTTTACTCCAGGAACTGTTTGAAAACCAAGGTGCAGCTTCTGATTGGTTGCAGGAGCGTCCTGCAGCCAATCAGAAGCTGCGGAAGTCACATTGGACATTCATAAATGGTTCGAAATTGTTCGAAAACCAGAACACTCACTTCCAGGTTTCGATCATCAGGAGCCAAGGCATTTGAGATCCAAGGTACAACTGTACAATGAATAGGTAGGACCACATTTTATTTAAACTACATCTACAGCAGAAATGAGAGGTCCGGCGGGTGGCAACATGAGATTGGGCCTTTTCTACAGTGGCTCCCCATCTGTGGTATGCTCTTCCCAGAGAGGTTTGGTTGGTGTCTTCATTATATGTCTTCAGGTGCAGGCGAAAATGTTTCTGTATAACCAGGTCTTATCTGATTAACATTCAATGTCATTTTAAATGTGTTTGTGAGAGGGTGTGGGAGCTATTGGTTTGGTTTTTGTCTTTTTATGTTCTCATTTTGTATTTTTATGTTGTGATCTTCAAATGAAGGGCAGTATACAGATTTAATAAATAAACAAAGAGAAGATTGGGAACCTAACTTAATTTCAACCTTGGTGAGCCAAGCTGTGCCCTTCTAAGGCATATGCTATATCATAGACCCAAAACCTTATGGTGAATAGGGAGCCTTTCCTGTCCCACCCCCTCCTGGATCCCACAACTCTGGGCAGGTGTGCCAGATTAGTCTCAATAACATTCCATTTCCAGGCTAAGGGCCTCAAAACCCAAAGCAACTTGTCTCTGAAAATGCCCTTCACTTTCAAAGGTGCATAAGGGTGCTCACATGCCACACCTCACCACAGCCTTTCCTGCATCTGCCTGCCAACCATGTGACCAACTTAACCATGAAACCAACTTAACCAAACCAACCTATTGGGTTGGGGCAACTGGCTATCATATTTTAACATGTTTTAAATGGTTGTAATTTTGGTCCCTCTGTTTTGTTTTTGTTGGGTTTGGTTTGGTTAAATGTTTAGTTGGTGTTGGTGGTTATTTTAATTTGGGTATAACTGTGAATGTCTTCTTCTTCTTCTCCTTCTTCTTCTCCTCTATTAATTTATTGGTTTATTTATAATCTGTATAAGATATTCTGTTTTTTAATGTTTGATGTTTTATTACGTTTTTATATATGCTGTAAGCTACCCAGAGTGGCTGGAGAAACTTAGATAGGTTGGATTAATTTTTTAAAACAACAACAAAAACAACAACAATAATAATTCAACCTAAACACCAACCCCCTCTGAACCTAATACAGACTAGGTGAAAAAACCTGCTTACCTGTGGAGGGTTGCAAAACACTCCTACTCAGCTACAAAGTGACTGGCTATCTTCAGTGCTATTTTTCTAGAAAAAGAGGTGCTGGAACTCACCATGAACACCTCCTTTGTTCTCTTAGAATGGCAATGGCGCCCACCTGAGAGGTTCTGGCTGAAAATAAAGCACTGGTTATCCTATATTAAAAAAGAGGATGCGTTGGGTAAGACAAATGTCCCAAAGAGGCAATTTAGGGGCCTGGTCAAAGCTTATAAAGCCAATGATCCCCGCCCCCAGACGATAGTCTCTCCATCCAGAAAAATGCTCCCAGACACAGAGTTTCACAGCTGGCAGGAGTGGACTTAGATAATTACATACTATCTGTATGGCAGTGCCAGAAAACATGAGCTGATCCATAAGAACATGCATATGGAATCATGGTTTGGATGTGATGCCTATTCAAAGCTACTCTCAAGTATGGGGCAACACATTCGGGGTGTTTTATGCACTGACTTCTGAACTTTCATGACTAAACAGGATGTGGACATAGACGTGTGCATACTCTAAGGAATGATTTGTAGTTTGCCTTGCAGTCTTTTTGGAAATCTCAACTTTGCACTCTCACAAATCTGGCAGTCAGCTCAGAGCCATCACGTCAAACTGATTCACTGCGCTAGCATCTTGATGAAACTTGCACACAGATTTGCCAGCTATTTTCCCTTGGTCTCAATCAGTCCTTATTGCCTAAGACTAAACATAAATATTTTTCTCAGATGCAATGCTTCAATGATTTAAGCAGTTATACCCTAATGAAATTATAACTCTTAACTCTAAAGGCCCTGCTATTTCGTTGCATTTAGTAGAAGTAATGGGATTTCAAAGCCAATAGCCTGTGTTTATCTGTTTGTCTTTTTTTCAAACTGATTTTGATCTGATGTGATCAAAGCTGGTGTGTGCCTAATCTAACTGTTCTGCATGGACTGTAGCTGAAGTTAGTCATGATGAGCTGCTTTTAAAACTAATGGAATAAGCTAATCATGATTAATGGGATTCTAGATGGATTGGGCTAATTTAAGTGCCCAGAAAAGTTATTCAAAGCAGGCTTTCAATTTTCAAATAGTTATATGGATTTTAATTTGAATCCCATCTCCTTATTCTTTTGAAATCCACCTGGATAGATCTCTACATCACTTCATTGTGTTCCAAGGATTTGAGTTACTCAGCCATGAACTATAAATGTGTTCTGACTCATTATCTTTTTGTGCCACTGCAGGCATTGGTTATGGGAAAATATATTGCTGATGGGGGACTTTGCAAACATAGCCTTGTTTTCCTTTCTCTCTAAGCACCTTCTTGAACATTCTTACATTGGTAGGAGAGAATATTAAATGGCTTCACCACATGAGAAGAGTTGATTTAAGAGAGTTTTGCATTTGTCAATGGCTAGAAAAAAAATCATCACTTTTGTAATTTACTTTGGGAATTGCTTTCTAATGCTATGAATTTATTGATTGTAGTAATAGTACATCAACCCATTTTCTGTTCCCACTTAAATGCATTGGTCCTCAGCAACTAATTTATTTTTTTGAAAGATGTGGCATCAACACCTGGCACCATGGCAAGGTCCCCTGGAATTGATAGGTGTCTTGGCACATCTGTGCTCAGTGACAAACACAGAACACCCAATGTAGGTGTCACTGAGGGGACTTTAATGTGGCCACTTGGCACTACCCACAATTCTTGTCAGATAAGACCATGGCAATGGAGCTCATCATTTGAGAAGAGCCAAACATAATAATAGTAATAATAATAATAATAATAATAATAATAATAATAATAATAATAATAATAATAAATTTATTATTTGTACCCTCCCATCTGGCTGGGTTTCCCCAGCCACTCTGGACAGCTTCCAACAAAGATTAAAAATACATTAAAATGTCACACATTAAAAACTTCCCTGAACAGGGCTGCCTTCAGATGTCTTCTAAATGTCAGGTAGTTGTTTATCTCTTTGACATCTGATGGGAGGGCATTCCACAGGGCGGGCGCCACTACCGAGAAGGCCCTCTGCCTGGTTCCCTGTAGCTTTGCTTCTCGCAATGAGGGAACCACCAGAAGGCCCTTGGTGCTGGACCTCAGTGTCTGTGCAGAACGATGGGGGTGGAGCCGCTCCCTCAGCTATACTGGGCCGAGGCCGTTTACGGCATATATTAATATGCCTTTCCTAATAATCATAGGATGCAAATTAGTACAAATCTATTTTCTTCAGCACTAATGGAATGGAAACATAATTCAATTAAAAGAGACTATTATTACTGGTGTAATTTTAATTTAAAATTCTTGGATTTCAGGGCAAAAAGCATGTTGCTTTTTAAGATAATCAGAACATACCTGAACCCATGTCCAAGAGAAGCATTAAACATGATATATTGAATTCCAATTAATTCTAAATGGTTGAACACATAAGATTCCTCACTTTAATGGAAACAGATGAATTTTAAGATTAGTTGACTAAACAAGGAGTTGAGTGGTTCACGGGAAGGTTATAAATCTTTATGCAATAAATAAATCAGCTTCTGCTTCTTTATGTGACATCTCAAATCACAAATCTTCATCTGGAGCCATATTAGGATGTAACAGATTCTCATGTACACAGATGGTTATACATAGAATGGAATGCCTAGCCATTCCTATATTACGTTGGCAATATCTGTTCAGGATATCATTTCAAATGATATCATTTTTGAATTGTATACTAATTTTAACTCTTAGTAAGAGTAATTAGGTTTTGCATGATTAAGTACTAATTGGTAAAATGAGGTTTGTAGCATGGAATTTTGAGTAAATAAAATGGGAAATGCTCCACTAAGAAAGGTAGCATGCAGAAATCAAAGGAGTTAGTGAATTTTAGGTGGGTCAAAGAAGGTACCTAGTAGATGCAGGTTTGGAGAAAAGCAGGTTTGGGGAAACTGGGAAAGCTGTTTATGCTAGCACACAGCTTGGTCCTTTCTCTAATGCCAGTACCCAGCCAACCTCCTCCCATTCTGCCTAATTCTCTGGCCTATTTCTGTTTGCATCCAAAACTCATTGGTATGTGATTGTTCACTCCTTTAACATCATGCTTTTCCATCCCTCCACCAACTTCCAGGAAGATCTAGTGAGTTTATTTATTTTGTTTCGACCTGTTTGTATTCCACCTAACTCATTAGTTTTCAGATATTCAGCAGTTTTCATTATTCTGAAAGCAAATTATAACAAAGTCTTTAGAATGAAAGATGACTAATACGGCTATATTAGATGATGTGTTCTGATATCTAATAGAATTTATTTCCATTTGCAGGTGACCATGGCCAATATTGGAATAAATGAAAATCATTCCCAGGAATCCTGTGAAACAATCCTATTCGCTCTCCGAATGGCGACGTGGAATCAAATTTTAGATCCATGGGTATACATTCTCCTGAGAAAAGCTGTTCTTAAAAAACTCTACAAGATTGCCAGGAGATTTTGTGGTGTGCATTTTATTAACTTGCATACATGGGAACTTAGCTCCATTAAAAATTCTTTGAAAGTTGCTGCAGTTTCTGATTCACCAAGCAGTTCCAAGAAAACGAATCAGCAGCTACTCAGTTCAGCAGTGCAATAAAATGAAGCACGTAGAACGATGAAATGAATGGGCAATGGTAGTTAAGCTGCTCAAAAATTGGTACAGTGTGAATGGGCTGGGGTTTTTTCACCTCTTCAAAACAGGAAAGCTGGCCCATTTCTGGAAATGTAACAATATGGAGCTGCTGGTTACCTTCCAAAGACTGCTATTTATGTGACCGGCCCATCAAACCTGGGGCTGAAGACTTGTGACTCTATAACATAACAGAACGTTAAGCATATAAGATGATGCTGGCAGCTTTGGAAATACTTTTGAATGAAAGAATATTGTTCAATGTTCTTAGAAAAAAGAAAAGAAGCAAACAAACACCTTATTGTTGAAAGTGGCAATGAATTTGTTTGTTAAGCGTAACTCTGAAGATGCACCTTGCCTTGCAAGTATAACTGTTCCACATTTTCTTGAAAATGTAGCACTCAAATCTGAAACACATGCGTTGTAGAAGGTCAATTTCTTCAGGAAGGGACTCAAGACCTTGCAAGCTGAACTTCTCACAACTTAAAAAAAGAAGTCCACAGATAAAAAGAGCTAGAAACAAACCTACAAGAGTCGATACACTTATTTAACTGTTACAATCCAGGAAATCTACCCTGCTACGTTAAAGGCTAATAATTCACCAGATATTACAGCACATTTACCTTTCAATTATAACCACGTGATTATGAAAACAACTTCTTAAGTATGGTGAAACTTCAAAAATGTATTTACATATTAAAAAAACACCACTTGTGACATATGTGCCAAATGTTAATTTTGATCATTCAAACTGAGGTCAGAATCAAGTATGTAGCAATATTCAGGTGTGGGTTGATGTTTCTTAAAAAAACAAAAAGTGGTTGATACAAATATGAGAATTGCAACACACTTGGGTTGAGCTAAAATAGTAATAATTGTAGCACAGAATTATGCAGATTGAATTTAAAAGAAAATAGTGGTGCAGAGCATACTGAGCTTGGCAAATTCTTTGATTAGCCAATGTTTCAGCAAGAGGTTGGAAGAGAAACTAGATAGGATGAAGGGAGTGTGGTTTCCATTCCATAAGCAAAACATTTTACAGAGACTTGGGAAGGGCTTTATTAAGAATGTAATAACCTGTCTGCTTAATAATCAGCCTTAAATTTCTGAGATCTAGTATCATATTGTTTAAGATACCAGGCCCATGCAGTACTGCATAAATATTTCAAGCCCCATAACATTCCTAGGATCTCAGGCAACTAAGTGCCTAGGTTTTTTCCTGCCTTGTATATGCTTTCACAGTTTTGTTTGTTTTTTAATGGAAAAAGAGTAGTGATGGGTAAAGCAGAGATGTTAAATCTGTTCCCACCATTTGTCTGTAAGCAAAAGTAATTTGTGAGTAGAATACTCAGAAACATTTGTGGGTATTCCTACAGAAGTCACAAGCCAGGCCTGTCATAGCTTCTCTCTCTCTCTCCTTTTTTGTAAAAGAAAAAGAAAATATGCCTGAAATAGTACCACTTGATGCTACTGCTGCTATCACTATTACTCCTCCTGCTCTTGAACCTTGCACAGTGCTGTACAGAAATAGCATCCTGCAAAAGGCTTATAGACTACACTAGACAAACGAAACGAGTTTTGCAGAGCTTAGGGCCAAACAATTTAAGACTTGTAATATCAAATGGAGCCCACCAACCATTTATTGTGTCCTTGTCAGGTGACTTCCTGTTTTTGTATCCAAACAGGCAGCATAACTGATGTGACCAGGAGCTTTAATTACCTTTTATCTCTGAATGTTGGTGGGTTGTATTTGCTCTGGTTAGACACCTGCCTTGGTGGCTCCTACAAGTTGTGCAGGCATAGTAAAGATGGAGTGACAGGGTTAATAGAAGGTGGAGAAAATAGCATTTTGTAAAAAAAACACACCCATTGAATTGTCATATGAAAGGGTCATTAGCACTTCTATCACAGGCCCTGGGACACACTAGGCTTTATTTTTTGATAGATTACAATAGGGCCTTAATACCAAATCAATGCTAGCACTCTGTATGGTGCCACTGAAATAACTCGGTGAGTCAAATGTAAAATTGGACATTTTTTTGTACAGGTCACAATGTCGGCATTTAATAACTTCCTTCAGTTTTTCATCCTTCTGGGCAAAAAGTTTGCTTCAATGACAGCAGACTGATGTTCAACCATACAATTGTAGAAATGCTTGACTAACAACAAAAAAAGGAGCATTATTTTGTCATGTGAATAAATGTTATGTAGATATTTTTCTTTGTGGCTAATGGTTTTTTAAAAAAATGTATGTATATTTGTTTTCTTCTATGTATTGATACAGAATGAATGTAAGATGCAGTGCCTCATTTAAACTTATTGCCATGTGACTAGAGCAGTGATTCTTTTGGAGTGGTTCTCAAGTGCTGAGAAAAGTCTGTGCTGTGAAAGTCATAAGTATTAGAAACAGTCTGGGTAGCTTGTATGGTTTACAGATTTAAAGTTGTTCACTATGTGCTTGTAAATAAAGTTTGCTTCTTTTGAAGCTTTGTCTTAGACAAAAAAAGAGAGAGTAGTATTTAATTTATGTACCGTTTCACATTTCAAGAGAACTCTCTAAGCATTCTACAAAATCACTATAAGAAATACAATACAGCTTTCACATTCAAAACCATACTACTACCAGCCACCACCACCATTTTACATTTTCAGTAATGTAACTAAATGCATTTAAACACACCATTTTCCTGTGTGTTCCTATGTATCTAGGTAGAATGCTATCTCATCTGTCACTGAAATTTGTTTCTGTATCTTCCTAGTCTATGTATACAATCCTGTATTCTGAAGAAATTTGTCTTCGTGGGCATTGATAGGAAATACCGTGTTTGGAATATATCACCTCAGACCACTTGTGGAATCTTACAATGCTCCTTTATGCAAATAATTCTCATATAGGAAACTTCACATACTAGAGCCTAGCATTGTGGTTCGAGGACCCGACCCCCGCGAAGTGAAATGAAGACACAAGGACACGTGATATAAGGTTGATGGGCTAGAAAAGGCCACAACTTTATTGATTACAGCAATGAAAAGGTATTGGCTTAGGCATTGGATCGAAACAAGTGGGTTTATTCACCAGTAGGTGGAGCCTGTTGATGCTAATCCAACTAATCCAACTATAGGCTCACCCCTGCTGTCACCTCCCGCCAAGCAGGCATCGGACGGAATACACGACCCCCAGATTCCTTTAACGGAATACCCCTAAAAATTGAAGGCATAGGCGATGGCCACACCTAGCACTTCGACACACCACAACACATGAATCCAATGCCTAACCTACCCACCAATACCACAAAAGTTGTGACGATTGCTACGAGGTAGGCAAAAAAACCAAAAAGCCTAATGCCAAATGGAAAAACTCCTACCAGGCCCCCCGGGCAACCAGGGCGACCAACCTAAGGTCCATAGCAAGGCCAATGACCTAAGCCCTAACCAAAAGGGAGTGGAGGGTGGGTGACTCGCGAGGGGACGACGACGAGGAATGAGGCCAGGGAGAGGCTGGCGCTGCAGCAAAAGGCTGCTGAACACGCCCCCTCCGCGGCACCTGGTTGGGTGGCCACTGGGGGGGGGCGTGAGCGCCAGCCAGGTGAGCTGGAGGCAGGGGGCCACGGCCCCTGCTGGGCGGTGCTCGGGCTCCCACCCACAACCACTCCCCTCTCTTTCAGGGAGGAGAGTCTTTTTCCCTTGATTTACTAGTTTCCTGTGCACAGGAATTTATTTCATATGGAGGACAATTTGATGCTCTGAAGCACCACTTGCTTTAGTGGGAATTTGGCATAGTTATGCACAGTAACCTCTCTTGCTTTAAGTTTCTTCTTCTTTGGCAATCACTTGTAGCCGAGTAAGATTGTCTTCCATGAACATGGTCTTAACGGTGAGTCTGTAAGTGACTGTGGAGGCCAATACTGAATCCACACATCCTTCCACAGTGGGGACATAGGTTTCTGGGTGGGAGTAGATCACAGAGAGGGTTTGCCACACATGCCTTCCTCTTAGCTCGTTTCTCCTTTTCGCCCTGAGTTCTGCTTCTTCAAAGTCCATTGATGCCTTTTGTAAAGGCTATTCTCCAGCTGGTGTACTCTCAGGCCAATGTTTATCAGTTATCAGTGCTTATGTTACATTTTTAAAGATTTGCCTTGAGAGCATCTTTAAACCTCTTTTGTTGTCCACTGGTATTTCCATTCTTGAGTTGGGAATAGAATAGTTGCTTTGGAAGACGATAATCAGGCATCTGAGCAACATTACCAGTCCAATGGAGTTGATGTTGAAGATTCATTGCTTCGACACTGGTGATCTTTGCTTCTTCCAGTACACTGACATTAGTTCACCTGCCTTCCCAAGTGATGTGCTTTCAGTTTATGGGTCAAATGAAATGACATGCAGGTTTTCTGAAGCTACAGCTTTGCAGCACAATCAAAGCTCAAGATCTATGAAAAAGTTTGGATTCAGTGGGTCTTGGGCTCTCCTCACTGTACACCCACCTCCCTAAATTTAAATCAGTGTGAGACTGGTTTAGATTCTCCCATTGACTCCACTGCCACTATTTCATGTGCATTTTGTGCAAGCAGTATGTATGTGTTTGTCATCTTTCTGTCAGAGAGGCAACTCTGTTAGCCTATTGCAGCAAAACCAACAAGCACTTTAAAGATGCATGAATGCATTATGACTTAACCTGTCATTGATTAGGGCCTATTTCAATAGCTGCAGAATGACTAGAAGCATTTCTCTGGCAGAGTTCTTTCCTATCACCAGCCAACTGATGCTTTTAACTGGAAATACTAGTGCTTAAACCTGGGACTGTCTGCATGGATATGTACTGTGACAGGACAATGCTAAACTACAGGTGCACATCAAGCTAAAGAAAAAGGTCACTAGTTGAAAGCGAAACAGCTTGCTTCATTTTAGCACAGTGAATGATAGCTCTTTGCATAACAAACTCTAGTCGAGACTCATGTTTGCCATATGAAACTGATGTGTAATCATTTCATGGTGATTTGTCTACATCCAAAAACAACCAGTGAATCTGCTATAAATCTCATCAAAAGAAAGAAAGTCAGAAAACACATGTGTTAAAAAATATTCTCTGTAGTAGTTCCATGAAAGATTGAGTAAATATAATCAAGTGTTTTATATACACTTCCTTTCTGTATATCACTCAGGGCCAAATTAGCTGAGATGCCATCGACAGAATTAGCTATTGTGCAAGAGGCTTTTTGAAAGTAACAGCAAGTGTATGGGGGCCTGCTCCAGATTGGGACCCTGGCAGGACCCAGATCTGTATCTGGACCCCTATACTTGGTTTGCGATTGGAAGAAAATTTCCCATTCATTCCTATGGACCTTTTTCTGATGCAAATAGGAAGCCCAGTATGGATCAGTACCACTGCAGAGGGAAACTCTACCTCCCTGCAAGGAGCCCAACCTGCATATTCAGTGTGTATTCAGAGAGAACCATATCCCACTTCTTGTTGTGTTTCTTGTGACTGAATCACCCACTCCTTAGATCTCCCTACCGGAGGTGTACACCTTGGTAGACAACACCATGTTGTCCCTCAAGAGGTTTTTTCTCATGAAGTATTCTTTTCCTTAGAGGGATGCTGTCTTTTCCTGAGATCCTCATTCTTCATGGCAGAAGACCCATCACCCTGGGAGTAGGATGTTGCTATGACAGCTTGAAGGCCTTGTAAGAAACCTCTCAGCTTCTCCAAGTCCTTGGTGTTAAGATTACCTGAGAGTCAGGAACCCATTTAACTGAATACTCATCTATGATTTTGTCTGGCTGGCAGATATACATACATAGGACAGTAGAATACACTGGCTAAGCCTCACATCTTTGCTGACTTCCTACCTTCATAACAGTTTTATTATTCAGAAATCTTTACTTGCAAAGCTAAGTTATGAAGACCAAGGGTAGGAAGTTTCACAGTTGCTGAACTTATTTCTTGCTCTGTTGCTGAACTCACACACGTGCTTAATGTGCCTGCCTGCCTAACTGTTTACCTCAACATTTTGTTGTTGCAACCAAGATGCTTCAACAGCTGAGGTTCCCCTCATGGACGTCGAACTTAACAATGATAATACAGAATGTCTGGCATGACTGCATATGAGAGAAGTTCTTGAAACCAATATCACAAAACATCTGGGTGGGGGGAGGGGAGGGCAGCTGGATTTGATGAAAACTGGCTAATAGCAAAAGCTCTTCTCTCTGACAAATCTCATCTACATATTTTCCGTGTGGAGTGAAACCAGATGGGGAAATGGTAGAGAGCCAACGATTGTATTCTTTATGGATTTAAAAAGATAATTTGACTGATTCCATGGTTGGAGACAAATCACACTGATGAGGCTCAGATTGTCCTTGGTGACATAAGAAATCTGTAAGGTAATCATAATACTATTATCTGCATTAGAACACGATCAGGTTAATCAATAAAGAAAAAAGATAATAGTAACAAGAACAGCTGATTTTAAGTACTTAGCCATCCTTGAATTATTTTACTGGAACACCTAATCATCATTTCTGCTCTTCCTTCCCCCTGTGTACATCTACCTTTGTCACGTTTCCAAACAAGGAAGACTCAAGAAAGATTGTGCTTGGTACAATCCTTCATTCAGTGTACTGGACCTTTAGAAGTTTTCAAATTTCCCAGTAGTCCCATTCTCATAACTGATCTAATAGCATTCCAGGGAAGATATCATTCATACAACTACACAAAGTTAACTTTTACAGTAAGCCCCAGTGACCATTCACAACTGGCTTTTTAAAAACACAACCACATGACCTGAATATCAGAAGGTGGTGAAATCACCAGGGCAGTTTCTGGGAACAATGAGCCTCAGTTTTAAAAAAGGAAGCGGAATTGCTTAATTTATTAACGGGGGAATCATATAATGTGTTTTACCCAATGTCTCCATTGTGGTAGATTTCATTTATTTCTTTTAGGAATGGTTTCAAGTGGTGATGGTCTCTCTGTGGGTTGGAAAGGTGACAGAAGTTCAAAAAAATGTGCACTTGGTGGATTGCTCTAGTTTTTGCACTGTACACAGCTCAGCTACCATGTTTGGGGTCAAGACAAAGCTCCCAGCCTTTATTTATCTTGGTGTACAGCAAGGGTAGGAAATCACAGCAGATTAATTACCTCCTCCGCAAATATAATGTTGTGAATTATAGGGAATGTTGCTATACTCCCAATATGAATCAGATGAAGGCTTTTGCTATAATCTCTCAAAGGAAATTTACTCAGGTTACCCAATTATTTCTCATTTGTGTGTTGGAATATGCTCGATAATTTTGCAGATCTTGCTTCTAAATGTCCCTGTGAACCACAACTGTGCACGTTTGACACAACCATTGCTCATGGACAGATGACAGCATCATGAATCACAGTTGGGGATGCTGCATGTGCATGGAAACCAAACAGGTAATGGGTGAAGACATCCCTCCTTTGGTGTGTACAGGGACATGACCTGAAACCCAGTGGGGGCGAAGGTAGAGGGACGACCTCGCTGCATTTTAAGCCACTAATGTTTGCATAGCTTTGAGCTAGCTTCATAATTTTTTTTATTATTTCTTTCACTTCTCCTGTTAGACAGATTGGTTCTGTTTTCTTTAAAGAGTCCATGGTCAGTCTGAAAACAACACAACACAACACAACACAAAACAACACAACACAACACAACACAACACAACAACACAGTGATTTCCCTGGCATCAGCCTCATTGCCTTGTAGGTGGCAAATGTAAACAGTTTCATTTGCTCATGCTTTTAATGAACAGTGATAATGATTTTTATTGCCTCTGCTGAAATTTACTGTTGTATTGTTTCATTGCTGCAATATTATTTTGCCTTTTACTGATTTTCTGCTCTTTTAGTGGCGTTCTGTAATACTCTTATGCTTATTTTATTGCTTTAGAATTAATTCATAAGTGTAGATTAAAAATAAAAATAGGGATGTAACTGTCTCCATTCTCTCTCTTTATGCGAGAGAGAGACTTTCTCCCCCTGTCTGACTTTGTGCAACCTGTCAATTTCCTGTTTCTTCCTGCACACACCTTTCATCATGCTCCAATTGTGTTGCTTTCTCCAAGCTCTGATGGCTTTCCAATGGAGAGGAATTTCTAACTATGTCCTAATTAGCTTCCATTTAGAAAGCATTAAACGGCCATCCTAGACTATTAATATAAAATGAATGGTAACTCAGGAGCCCATACACTCAGTTAATATCTGTTTCCCACAATGAAATGAAAGTAATATGACACAACAGTGCTTAAGGTTGTAGTCAACTAACTTTTACCCTGAAATTAATGACTATAACAAACGTCAGTCCATTAATTTCATTGGATCTACTCTGAGTAAAACCCAGTTGATTAGAACCCTATATCTGCTACAAAAATGAAGTGAATAAATTATATAATTTGCCTGAAGAGCTTTCAACAAGGAAAAGAAAAGAAAAGAAAAGAAACCTCCAGTGACACATGCTACTCTTTGGAAACTAATAGGAGAAAACTGCTAGTTTTCTATTTCTTAAAATATTATATTTTTATTTGGGGTTCTGGTTTCGAAGGAAGGCTCTGAGGGTGATTGGTAGAACTTACCTTCCTCTAATTCTGTAATATGCTGAAATTTATTTGTATCTTTGCATTATGATCCTCCACAGTTGTTTATTGTTTATATTTTGTAAAAATCAATAAAATAATAAAATAAAATTTAAGGACTGAACTGATGTAGGCAAAACAAGGAATCGAAAGAAAATATGGCTAAAAAGCACTTACAAATTTTAATAGCTTTGGAAACAACTTGGTTAGAAGCTGGCTAGTTCCAAGGAGATCCACCCCCGATTTAGTAAATTTACTGAGAACACAAGACTCCCAGTTCTGAGGCCATATAAATATGACATCAATGCATAATTCAGTGCCGTGTAATTTATTGAAGCTTTATGAAGGTTCTCACACACCAAGGATTAGAATAATGGAATCCCAGTGCTTAAAGTTACCAGAAGGTTATCACATTTATTTGCTTATCTCAATGTAGGCCCAAGCTTCCTACACACCAACAGTTTAACCCGCTTGACCCTGGCCACAGATGCATTGCAGACAGGGAGTTGGAATAAACAAGCACGGCAGGCCACAGTGTTTGAAGAGCAAATAATTTCAGATGACTCAGGCAAATAAATACCCTGAGGCACACACTAAAGGGTAAGGTAAGCAGCTGGTCTGATCCAACACTGGCACAACACATAGAGAGCAATCCAAACACAAGACTGCTGAGATAAATGGGTTAGGTTCCCAGCAGAGTCCCACCTCCTGGTTCCTACAGGAGCTAAGAGTAGTGGATCTTATGCCCGTGCAAGCCTTGAAAAATTCAAGCAGCACATTTTCACAGTGCTGGTTGTGACCATCAACAATTTGCTTTTCCTTTACGGAAAATATTCAGCTTGCTGCTGCTGCTGCTGCTGAATAGTCACATGTTTTCTGAAACACTGCCCTCCCTGAATTGCATTCCTGGATTTACAACTTGCTGGAGAGGGCAAGCAGCTCTGTCACAAAGGCATGCTATTCTTAGGTGATAGCTATGTTCATTCCACGATCAGAAAGTGCGCACACCTTCAGTACTGGAGGTGGAATTTGGGTGGGAAGGTTGTGAGAATTTCTTCTGAGATGCCATGGCATCATCCAGTGATCACTATTCATTTCAAAACCTATGGCGCAAATTCTGAAGTTCAGCTCATGCTGCCTTTTAGCAGCCCTTTTTAAAGCTATCTGCAGAAATCTCTTTATTTGGATAATGAACTTTCCACGTTTATTTTTTCATCCCAGAATATGGGTGTGATCCACAAAAGTGCATTACTAGGAGGAAACTATTATGAGCCCAGGTAAACCTACAGGCCATGCAACTACCAATGGAACTGCCTGTTTCCCGAAGAGGCATTTTCCTGATACTCACAAAACCTCCTGGTGAGTAACAGAGCAAAGTGGGTAACAGTCATAGGAAGAGAAAAAGTGAAATAGCTTTTCTCTTTTACTAGCAATGTTTTCCAGTATAGGGCCTTTGAATGAAATATAGAAATGCTCCCCAAATTAAAATTTCTGGAATAGCCAAAACAGCTTTTACAGTACAATCCTATACATTTGTACTCAAACTCAATGACATACGGTATATTTCCAGGTAAATAAATACTGGATGGAGCCCTTCATATTTTTTTTTTTAAAAAACATTCAGTCACTTCTCTTTTTAAATGCAGTAAGAATATAAGAAGAGGAGCTGTGCTGGATCAGACCAAAGGCCCATCCAGTCCAGCATTCTGTTCTCACAATGGCCAGATGCCTATGGAAAACCCACAAACAGAACTCGTGATTTCCAGCAAATCACATAATTCTGTGGTGCTCACCATCATAGCATACCAACTTTCATTCCTGCTTACTTTGTCCTGCCGGAGATCTGTGCACTTACAATAGAAAATGCAACTCCATACATGTCAGATGTGGAGAATCCTCTCTTCCCCCAATAGCATCAAAGGCAAGAAGAACAAGCAAGTTCATATTTATGGGTTTTATTCAGTCATCTGGTTGCAAGACAGAGAATCCATGCCTCCATGCAAGGGAGACGTTGCCTACTCTGAGCCCCTCCTCTTCCGCCCCCAACAACATCCTGAGTTCCTATGGAAAGTCCCAGGAGTCACACGCCTCTGTATTCTCTGTTCTTGAATGAAAAGTGATTGAGGAGCCCTTGGAGAAACAGGCCCTCCCAGACTCTCCAATGAGGTCTCTGCTGCTTGCTCTGTCACTTCCCCCTCTTCCTCCACTATCTCGTAACTTGGCAGTTTCATTCAGTTGTAATTCAACCCTGTCTCCTTCTACTCTTGAAACTGCTGGAGACAAGGGAGGGGGGCAAATCTTCCTACTCCCCTTCCTCTTCCGAGAGGAGCTGAGGACACAGAGGGGAATCTTCCCAGCCTTCCTGTTCAGTCCAGCCCCTGACAATACAACACCCTCACATTCATAAACTGGACATCTGCAATCTGTGCTTGGTTTGACTGGGGAAAGTTACATTGCAGGGACTGTGGATGCACTACATCAGCTTCTGCATATCTAAAAAGCTTTGACAGAGGGCACTCAACTGGAGTGTTTGTTAGTCATTTATATACACTTGACATTAGGACTCTAATATCGTGGATGATGGTAAAGAGTCAGCAATTGGTTGGTACATTGTAGCCTTTGGAAACAACTCTGTTGAGCTTTCTTTAATAGCTTTTGTCGTTAGAAAACCACAGGGAAAAACTACACTTTGGCTTAGATTCAGAGATGACTTGTAGAAGGCAAGGCAGCACTGCCAAATTCTTCTAATTTACCCATCCTACAGCGGTCCCCTGTCACCCATTGCACATCATCCAGAGAGTCCCTCAAGCCTGTTAATATCTAGCAATCGAATTCAGGAAGCATGAAATACAGCGTTTGAAAGAAAAAGTACACACATTCAGTTCATTCAAGGGATTCCAAATAAATAGGTTTATTATTAGCTTTTTGCAGTCTTTTTCAAAAGCTTCCCCCCTCCCAAAGGCACAATCAGTTTCCTTTTAATGCCACTTAAAATGATCAGTTTCAGTTCAAAGAAATGTACATTACAGCAAATACTGTTAAATGATGAAATGAAGTACAGATGCGTGATACGATCACTCAAGCAAGGTGCTTTCGGAAAGAAAACAAATGATATGAAAAATCTGTGCTAACTTTTTAATCCTTTTCAGTGAAATGAATTTGTAAATGGTCATCTTGCAACTTATTTTCCAGCTGATAATGTTTTTTTTCTGTCAGTTATCACTAAAGATATGCAATTCCAACGGAGTATACATTCATTAGGACTGTGGGCATATGCAATCATTTAGGCTCTGATCTTTTACACACTTGTTTGGAAGTAAGATCTTACTGAAATCAATGGAACTCGCTTGCAAATGCCATTAAGCACTTCCCCCCTACTGCCATCTTTCTGCTTTTAATTTTACGGAGTCATTTGTAAAGTGAAGCATGCCTGGGCCAAGTTACTTTGGCTCCCTCATTTTAAGTAACTGCTGTGTTTCTTGGAATGAAAACACTCTGAGGGAAAATGGCATCGAATATTGCTCATACTGACGTCATGAAAGCAATTACTAATTAACCAGCAATTCATCACAGTGCATTTAGTGACCAAGAGGTGTTCCCTTATATCTGCTTCAAGACACTGTACAGAGGAACAGAAAATAGCTGTCTGAAGAAAACACAGCACCCAAAATTCATAAAGAGAATTTTCAGCCAGTCCACTTATTTATTTATTCCTTCAGGTTGTGTGTGGGTGGGGGACCAGAACTGCAGCTGCTCTCCTGTTCCCCAAATTCCATGTGTTCATCTGAAGGTTTAAAAGAGTCTGCACACATACAAGCTGTATGTGCACAGAGTTTCTCAACATGATCTGAAACCCCGAAAAGTCAGTCCAATCTTCTGGCTGAACACTATTATGCTCCCCTCCCATAATTCTATCTCATGGATTCACTGAGTGTGTGTGATGCTTGTGTTGTATTTAGGCACAATAAATGAACAGGCACAGTCCCCGGAATCACCCTTGAACAAAAATAAACCCTTCAGCAAGCCTGTATTTTAGAGCCCTACCACACACGCGCGCGTGTGCGCGCGCACACACATGGGCACAATGTGCAATTACACAATGCAATTACAATGTGCATGGGCACAATAAGCAATTACAGTTCAAATCAACTGTCATCTGAACATGGGCTCCTGAGATATACAAAATTGTTTCAGTTGTACCCTGGCCAGACATCTTTCATAAAGGGAGAGAAGCTCGCTCTGTGTTATATGTATTTTATAGCCTTTTCCATCCCATCCCCAGTTATGAGTCTATTTAGGGAGTCATCAGATTAATACAAACTTAATTAAATACAAACTAGGATTTTATGCATCACCATAATTTTTCCTGAGAAGAGCTGAGTAATAGCTTGCACAAAACAGCGATTTGAGTTCATGAAAGAGTAAGAAAACCCATGCAGGGTGTTACCCTGAAAATACATTGAATGTAGAAAATACATAGAATGTAGAAAATACATAGAAAGACATAGAATGAACATGGCAATCGACTATGACTTCCTCAGAAGTCCATTTGCAGGAAACACAATTAGGATAGGATTGGCAAAAATGTAGCAGACAATGTTATTTTTTCACCATAGCACTTCATAAATATTAGTGTAATTTGCATTAGTTAATTTGCAGGATCAAAGTGTCAAGAAGTTTATTAATTTAATCCAAAAGGCATGGACTCTGTTTAAAAAAATCATTCTTAGCTTATTCATTTAAGCATGAAGAATAAGGAAGCTAGCCTATTTTAGAATTTAATAACACTAATAATTGCCTGTCTTTCATGTCATTCAAAATCTGTGATTCATTGTGGGCTAAAGGACACATGTATCCGGTTTAAGCAATACATTTTGTTTATATAATTAATTGAGATATTCTGATGCCACTCTTCAGTCAAACTTTCAGGGCTGTTTTTAACAAAGGAATGAAACTTTGAACATATAACAATAGTAAACGAAAAGCTCAAGTCAGAAGCGGCGATATAAAACAGCAGAGCAGATAAAACAAAACCCACAAGTACTAGAACAGCAGATAATAATAATAATAAAAACCCTGAGAAAGAGGAGAAGGCTTTTTTCTGACACCAGAGATAGTGTCAAAAGAGGTCGTTTCATGCACTGATCACTACTGAGAAGGTCATTCCATTATCATTACCTGCCTAACTTCAGATGATGAGCTGATGCACTGCTAAGGATGACTGTTGGACTTGTGAGGCAGAAGGTGATCTTTCCAGACCTTGGGTGTTTGAGGCTTTATTAACAACCACCAACTAATCTAATTGCTTGGTTTATAAGATGTTCAAAGCACATGACGGCAAGGAAGAATGTATGCCAGCCCTTCAGGTTATGGGTAATTGGGCAACACCACTTTGAAAGTTTTGAAGAAAAAAATTAAGTTGATACAGATGGGATTGTGTTTGATTCATCTATGTTATATGTCTGAAGGCTTTCTGCCAGCTGTGTGGTCACAAACTTGGGAGCATATTGTTGGGAAGGATTGCAACTCACAGACCCCCATCGCCTGGTGTTTTCTTCACACTAGATACCAGTACAGAAGCACTGGTTTTATTTACCATCACAGCTAGCTCACATTTATGTCAAATCAAAGTTCAAAAATATGTCATGCAAGTTGGCTTTTGAGCTCTAGAAAACAGGTAATACAGATTATAACCCATTTGCTTCTCCACGTATGATAATGTACTGAAAACATTCTCCGCAGAGCATCAGGATACCTTAAAAGGAGTGCTGGGTGCCTAGGCAATCTCCAGGAAGCAGAATGGAAACCAGGACTCAAAATGATACATTCATTTCTGGGCTCCAGAAGTGGCCGGCTAACATTTTATAATAACCCCTGGGTTTTCAAAAGCTGTGTGGCAGAAATAGGTTTGGCAGCTATGGCCTTCTTCTGTCATTACAAGGCTAAGAAGGAAGAGGTGGTTTATTAGTTTTCTGTGCCACTTATCTGAAAAAACAATCACCCCAAATGGCTTAGAGCGTTTCAAGAAATCATTTGCCATAAATCAATTACCCGAATGTAGTAGCATTACCCAAATATGAAAAAATGTAATGCAAAATACTGAACTACCTTGCCAATGATAAAAGGACACTAATCCCAAATCATAATAGAACTTGAGAAACCTTCCTAATAAGGAAGGAAGTGGCAGCTTGAGACTGCTGCTACCATTATCCTTTCCCAGAGTGCCTGTGGGAATGATACTAGTGTGTTCATGCATACTAGCACTATTCCTGGAAGAAAGGTGATGGCAGCAGCCAGGACTGTGCTGCTGCTGCTGCTGCGTCACCACCAAATTCATTGTCAAAGCCAGCAGCTTTTAAAAGTCTTAAAATGAAAAAAACCAAACCAAATTCCAAACCATTTTAAATAAAAGAAGAAAGGAAGTGTAACACAAGAATCTGTCTGCCAACATAAGTAAGCCCCTCATCTTTACCTGAATCACTTGACCCTTCCTTTTGTTTCATTTCTAGAGTTCAGCTGAAATATCCCCTCAAATCTGGCCAAACTTCCTGTGAAGAAACTATACAGTCAAACCTCGGTTCCTAAACACCTCTGTTTTGGAACATTCTGGCTCCCGAACGGCAAAAACCTGGAAGTAAGTGTTCCGGTTTTCGAACGTTTTTCAGAAGCTGAATCTCCAATGAGGCTGCCACTTGAGTGCAGGAAGCTCCTACAGCCAACCGGAAGCCCTGCCTCGGTTGTTGGACATTTTGGAAGCTGAATGGGCAACTGGAATGGATTATGTTTGACAACCAAGGTTTGACTGTGTCTTTACTTAAGGCTAAAAGGACTACTAGCTTAGAGTGACGAATATAGTATGAGTAAGTTACACATTGTGCTATAATAAAACACCTGGGCTTGAAATGGTGTATGAGGTAAAACTGTATCTGACTTGGCCTCAGCCCTCTGCGAGAGAGATAATGAAACAGGGGGCTGACTCCCAACAAGAGCGATGTTAGGCTTGCTAAGGAGAGAGACACAGTTGGCAGTTAGCTGCACCAAAAGAGAATATTTTGGGTATTTTATACAGTTGAGGATTGGGTGGTCATGAACCCTATTTTACAGAGGATTCTGCTATCTGAAGGTGTCCTGTATGTGAACAGCTGCCAGGTCCAAGTCCAATTCAAAGATAAAGAACCATAGGGAGGGAGAGCAAGGAGGCATATTGTCTTTATATGGAAATGTAAAATGGTTAGGTGCTTGACTCTGACAGCCAGCCAAACAATTTTATAATTGGATTCTGTGCGTGTCTATAGTATCAGTTTTCCCATCACAGCCATGTTTTTAAATTGAACTAACAAGCTAAGGGATGTGAGATTGGACAATGCACTAATGATAATATGCTATGTAATTAACTTGGCTGTGATGCAAGCTGCTGAAATCTTCTTGCACACTGATGAAAGCTGGTAGATCCTTTGGACAAGCATGAGGATATCATGGCTCAGGGGAGACATGAAATCTAGCCCAGTTGCTATAGAGAAAACAATTGTAAATCCCCTTCGGAAGTGTGACTATTTCTTGGCATTTAAATGTCACATGGAGCCTTTTGCTATGATGAATCTTGTGCAACGGAGAATATTATTGAGGAATAGGCTCTATTAAACATAGCTGGACTTTGAGTAATACGTACAGGGATAGTTAGCTGGGTCAGGCCAAAGCAATCTTTTCTTTTCTTTCTTTTTTTAAAAATTAATGTTTATTAAGAGTTTAAAAGTTACAAAAAGAAGAAAAAGAGTTAAACAAAGCAAAACAAAACAAAACAATACAATACATAAAAAACAAAAAACACTGCTTATCTTAACAAAACAAAAACAAAAACAATTAAAAACACATCCAATATTTCCATATCTTGTCTTTCATTTACTTGTTTCGACGACCTCCTCACACCTCCCTTTTTTGTACAGTGGTGCCTCGCAAGACGAAAATAATCCATTCCGCGAGTCTCTTCGTCTAGCGGTTTTTTTGTCTTGTGAAGCAACCCTATTAGCGGCTTAGCGGATTAGCGCTATTAGCGGTTTAGCGGCTATTAAAGGCTTAGCGGCTTAGTGGCTAAAAGGCTATTAGCGGCTTAGCGGCTTAGAAAAAGGGGGGAAGCGAAAAAAATCGCAAGACTCGCAAGACGTTTTCGTCTTGCGAAGCAAGCCCATAGGGAAATTCATCTTGCGAAGCGCATCGAAAAACGGAAAACCCTTTCGTCTAGCGGGTTTTTCGTCTTGCGAGGCATTCGTCTTGCGGGGCACCACTGTATTCTAGTTCAGTTAGCTATTTCAGCAGATCCTTTCCATCTTTCTCAGTTTTTGTCCTATAATTTATCTTAACACAATCTAACCTTATTTTTTCCCCTTTGGCCCATTAACAGTCTGTTTTTACTTAATTCTTTATAACATTTCTGCTAACGCCATATAACTTCAATCCAGCATCCTTCTAACATTCATTAATTTTACAATGTTTCTGTAAATAGTCTTTAAATTTTTTCCAATCTTCTTCCACCGACTCTTCTCCCTGGTCTCGGATTCTGCCAGTCATTTCCGCCAGTTCCATGTAGTCCATCAACTTCATCTGCCATTTTTCCTGGGTGGGTAAATCTTGTGTCTTCCAATACTTTGCGATAAGTATTCTTGCTGCTGTTGTAGCATACATAAAGAAAGTTCTATCCTTCTTTGTCACCAATTGGCCAACCATGCCCAGGAGAAAGGCCTTTGGTTTCTTCAGGAAGGTATATTTAAATACCTTTTTCATTTCATTAAATATCATCTCCCAGAATGTCTTAATCCTTGGGCACGTCCACCAAAGGTGAAAGAATGTACCTTCAGTCTCTTTACATTTCCAACATTTATTATCGGGCAGATGGTAAATTTTTGCAAGCTTGACTGGTGTCACGTACCACCTATAAATCATTTTCATTAAATTCTCTCTTAAGGCATTACATGCCGTAAACTTCATACCTGTGGTCTATAACTGTTCCCAGTCAGCCATCATGATGTTGTGTCCAACATCTTGTGCCCATTTAATCATAGCTGATTTCACCGTTTCATCCTGAGTGTTCCATTTCAACAGCAAGTTATACATTCTTGATAAATTCTTAATTTTGGGGTCTAACAATTCTGTTTCCAATTTTGATTTTTCCACCTGGAAGCCAAGTTTTTTATCCAAATTATATGCCTCCATTATTTGGTAATAATGGAGCCAGTCTCGCACTTTGTTTTTTAATTTTTCAAAGCTCTGCAGTTTTATTCTGTCTCCCTCTTGTTCCAGAATTTCCCAATATTATGGCCATTTGGCCTCCATATTGAGTTTTTTCTGAGCCTTCGCTTCCATTGGTGACAACCATCTTGGGGTTTTATTTTCTAACAAGTCCTTATATCTTATCCAGACATTAAACAATGGCTGTTTTCAAGAAGCAGCCACTCTCTCAGCCAGCAAAAAGCGGCTGATTCATAATAAAGTTTAAGGTCTGGCAGGGCAAATCCACCTCTTTCTTTAGCATCAGGTAATATCTTAAATTTTATTTGAGGTTTCTTGCCCTGCCAGACGAATCTGGAGACATCTCTCTGCCACTTCTTGAAACAGTCCATTTTGTCCAAGATTTGCAATGTTTGGAACAAAAACAGCATCCTTGGCAATACGTTCATTTTTATCACAGCAATTCGGCCTAACAATGATAACTTCAAATTTGACCATATTTCTAAGTCTTTTTTCACTTCAATCCAGCATTTTTCATAATTATCCTTAAATAAATTCACGTTCTTAGCAGTCATGTTAACCCCTAAATATTTCACTTTCTTAACCAATGTTAATCCTGTCTCCTTCTGAAACTTACGGTATCTCTCTCTATCCCAGTTAGGTTTTTCTCTAAAACCTTAGTTTTTGTCTTGTTCAACTTAAAGCCAGCTACCTGACCAAATTCTTGAATCAGTTCCAGTACTCTTTTAGTACTGGATTCTGGCTCCTGTAAAGTCAATACCAAATCATCAGCAAATGCTTTCAATTTGTACTGTTTAGTTCCCACTTGTATACCTTTAACCATTTGGTCCCTTCTAATCATATTTAGCAGAACCTCCAGGACCAATATAAAAAGCAATGGAGAGATTGGGCAACCTTGTCGTGTTCCTTTCTCAATCTTAAATTCTTCTGTCACTACATTATTCACAATTAATTTAGCCTTTTGTTCTGAACAAATTGCACCTATACGATTTCCAAAACCTTGACCTACCCCCATCCCCTGTAGATTCTTCTTCATAAAACTCCAAGAGATATTGTCAAAGGCCTTCTCCGTGTCCACAAATATCAGAACTGCTTTAGTATTAATGTTCACTTGTAGTTTTTCTAAGATATTAATTATGTTCCTCGTATTATCAGACAAGTGTCTGCCCGGGAGAAAGCCCGCTTGGTCTTTATGAATTCAAAGCAATCTTTTCAGCTCTCCAAGACGCATTAATTTTTGAAGTGGCAGGGAAAAAAATTAAATAAAGTAGGCATCTGTGCCCTGATGAGGATGCACATTATCCCTCACCATTTGGAATCTGATTGGAACTTTGGAAGGCAGTGATTTGCATACCCATAAGCTGAATAAATGTTGTTGCATCATTCCTTAATCTTATTAATGGGAAAGGCACAGCTTGCATTCCTGTTTCAGTGCTGGACTGAGCAGAGTTCTGTTTTTGTGTTGTGTGCTTGTGCATGTGGAATTTTCATACGTGAGGGCATGCAGGCCTCAGAAGCTGAAAAATGGTGGATGTGGCCATGAGGTCAAAAAGCATTGGCTACTTTATATGGGATCAGGATGGCAGTTACCGGTAACATGAGGCTTTAAAATGGCAATTAAGAATGCTGAGCTATACACATTATATGTAAGTAAGTCCCAATGAACTTAGTGGGACTCACATCTGAGTAGACACTCATAGGATTGCATTGTTAAGGAGTCTTGGAAAGAAACTGTCTTGCTGTAAATGATATTTGCCATCTCCCAAACCAGCTGTTGCCTAATAAAATATGTAAAAAGAAGTTTTTAAATATGGAGCTAAAATAAGAGGGGGATTGGATGTGCATGCTGCTTTTAAACTGTTTTGATGGAGAAGGTGTTAAGCACCCTGGGACTTGGTTTCAAAAGGATTCAAAATGAATTCAGTCTGGTATTGGCAGCCTTGGTTGAATGAGTAGCATGCCATTTGGCCAGCAGCTGACTTTCCTTTGCAGTGTAGTTTTCGGTTTGCTGTAATGGTATACTGGAAAGACCTTGGACTTACTGAGTCAGTGTGGTTAAAAAATATATCCACAGGCATTTTTTTCAGTGGAAACCATGTTTGTAGAATAAGTTTCTGTTAACATTCTCCTACTTTTTTGTTTGCAAATTCTCTTTCCCCTGCTTTTGGTATTTTACTGGAAAGTGAATTCTGTGGTTTAGAACTGTTATGAACTCTCTTCTCTTTAGAAGGACTGGCCATAATTTTCTGCATTCACTGAACTACTTGTTCAAGCCACTCAGTTTAAAGGCGAGGTGGGGAATGGGTGAATCAGTTTCTCATTTTTCTTAAGTCCAGTTCTTCACATCAATTTGTAAATTCCATTTTTAAAAACCCAAATGAACAGAGTGATCCCCCCCCCAAATATACACATTTTTTGTGTGTGCATGTTTGCCTAATGATACATCTTAGCAAACGATTTCCCCCAATGCATTTTGTATGCTGGCTCTCTCATCTTGGCACAAAAACTGGAAAACTGGAAGCTAATGCTGATGCTCCATAATCAGTAATGATGTTGTGCAATGACACACATTGTGCTTGCTTATACAAACCCACACTTTTCCTTGGTCTTTCAGGTCCAAAACCGCATAGGGAGGATGAAGTGCCTGGGACCAGAGAAAATGCCCCACATTGTCTGGGTCCTGTATTGCCTTATGAAGCATCTAATTATCACTGTGTTCCTACAGGAATCCTCCTATGAGTTGGCCTATGCATTTCATACTGACATCAGCACCAAGATAAACCAATCAAAATACTTTAAGGCTACAATCTTATAAGTCTCACTAAGCTCAGCTTCTGAAGTGTAAGACCTCCAATAGACTTTATTACAGAAGATAGACTCCCAACACACATTTAATGCGCATGGCTACAGTTCCTGGGAATCTTTGGGAGAAGTAATGAGCTTTAAGTGTGCATTGGATACGCTCTAAAATGTATGGCTTGGATCTACCCAATATTTGTTTCAAAAATGTGCACCAGTATGAAGGTTCATTATTAATAGTTTTCAATTTATCTTTTATTGAATTCTCAAATGATTATTACGGTACTCTTAATTCACTGTTTTAAGATTTAGTGGCTGCAGTAACACATTTTAAAGATTCCCTCGCTTTGCTTCTCTTCCCTTCTTTGTTTTATTTGAGTGATTGAATTGTCACTAGTCATTTATTTAATTATATTTGTATATTCCTTGATAGCAGACTTCTCAGTGCTGTTTAGAGGACATAAAACATATCCAAACAATTGAAAGCAGCAATAAATTAACTAGAAACAATAAAGCAGACCAGCCATGTCAAACATGAGTTTGTATTAAAAATTTAAACCAAGAGTTAACAAAAAGGCTTTTGCCTGGGTTTACGTGTCTTTGACATTCCTTGTCCTCTAAAATAAAAGAAATAAAAGAAGAAGAAATGAAGACAGCCATGTTGGCTTTGGTTCATAAATCAGCTCATATTTCCATTTACAATTAGTTACATAAACCTTTTAACAAATTATCTTTAGTTGCATGTTCAGCATTGTTAAGAATAATTTGATTGCATTGTTTTCCCCGAATTACTGTAAACTTGAAGATGACTCCAAAGGCTATGATGTACAAACAAGTAATCACAATGGTATGTAACTCCTTCTTACGACATTTTGAATTGCTTGTACTGTGGAAACCACAATAACTTGGAAGGTCAGATTTGCTTTGCCTTTACCATTCTAACTGATTCCATCCCACTAGTCCAATTTGTACCAATTTCCTACATGTACCAATTTCCTACATGGGGATATATAATGAAGAACATGGGGTAGACTACAACATGCTATATTTCCCTTGATATGCACTGAGATGCTTTCTTTCTATGAAACTGATGCTGTCAGTAACATCCCCAAGTCAACCATTTGTGAAGGTTAAACCATGCATTTTTTCTGCTTCACTGTATCAAACACAGCCCACTGGAAGCAAAACAACATACAAGTAATCAAGCAGAAATAAAACCAATTGTTAAATCCTTTTGCAGTGCTGTGGGTCTTTTGAACTGCTGGACTTTATATGCTTAGCAAGGAACTTAAGACAGGAAATAAACTTCAAGTCCTGACTAAATACAGTGATCAATGAGAAGAAACGCCATGGTGCATCTGCAGCAGCAAAACAGGATGCCTTCATCTGCCCCAACTGCAACAAAACATGACTATCCTGTGCTGGTCTCTACAGCCACAGCAGGCTCTGTAACTCTCAAATGCTCTCAAAGGCACACCTCTCCATTGTCTCCCAAAACAGAGGGTGCCAACAATGAGACCTTGGTCACATCCACACTATACTTTTTCAGCACTATGTTACCACTTTAAACAGTCATAGCTTCCGCCAAAGAATTCTGGAACTGCAGTTTGTTTGGGGTGCTGAGTGTTGTTAGAAGACCCATAGTTACCTCACAGAGCTACAATTTCCAGAGTTCCCTGTGAAGAAGGAATGATTATGAAACCACGTTGGGAAAGGGGAAGGGCTATGAGCACTAAAGCATCAATTGCCCACAATGAGCTTAGTCAAGACAAATCAGCAAACAATAATTCATACAGATAATGCATGTTCTAGGATCACGTCAATACAAGTGAGCTGTCTTTCTTCTCCTCTGATCTTTTCTTCCATGCCTTGAAAGTTAGAACATCATATTAGTTGGCACACTCAGTCACAATGAGCAAGGACATATTGCTTTGTCTTGTGTGTACTTATTAATCCAGTTCTGGGGTACCCACTAATAGTTCAGGATTTAATATCAGTTTAAATTAACATCTGATTGAGAGAGTTCAATTAAGCTCACAAAATAATGGCCAGAAATTATGGCACTATAGACTATTACAAAACAGATGGCACGAAAATTACTTTGGATGTTCAGCGCAGCAGTAATGTTCCATTTTAGTTCCCTAGGAAGAACAAGAACACAGCACAATAGCTGGAGCAGTCAGAAGTTCCTTGTCAGAAAATGATTGCTAAAAGATAAGAGAATATGAAGTGTCTGGCAACAGTACCAAGGAAGAGCTGGGCACACTCAAGAGCAGGGCCTACTAAGAGCATCTTAGAATCGTAGAAGTGTAGAGTTGGAAAGGACCATGAGGGTCCAATGTCCTGCAATGCAGGAATCTTTTACCCAACATGGGGCTCAAACCCATGACCCCAAGATTGAGAGTCTCATGCTCTACCATCTGTGCTGTCTTGCCCAGGGCCTACTCTGGGTTTTTTGGAGCCCCTTGGACAAGATGCTCTCAATGATCCTCACTCTCTGAATGACCAATCCTCTTTCTCTCCATGCGCTAGTCCTCTCCCTGTGGCCCCAATTTTCACACCTGCTCATAGACAGGAGGCAACGCAGGTGAAGGACAATGCACCATCTCCTCACTCTTGTCACTACTTGCATTGTTGCAGAGGACAAGTGAGCAACAGCAACAGTTAAGAGAAGAAGGAAGAGGAGCAGGGCCAAGAAAACCCAGGGATCACCAGTGAATTGGTGTGGGTCTTAGCAGGAGCCTACATCACTTCTGATCTTCCTTTAGGGCACCTGACAGCTTGGAACAGGTACTGGATTCAGTAAATAGGGTTGTATTGGGACCCAGTATGCCCATAGATTCTTTGGGAAGCCTTGGGCAAATCATAACGATCAGCTCAACATCTGCACAATGGAAATGGAGAACTGCTAAATCACAGAGTTCTGTCACATCAAAAGCAGTTCCCAGGTAGTTACACTGGGAAAAGATTGTAAAGCAACAGGATTGGAGCCTGAGTTGCTCAAATGGGAGATGAATGTGGGTTCTCCGTGGTAAGAATCTCCAAGTTTTCTTCACGTGCCAAATGTTTTCCTTTTATGATTCTTCTGAAGCATGCACAAGGGCAATTCAAGAACACCATCTGGAAAAGGCAGTGACATTTATTCTGTTAAAAAGCTTGACGTTTCGACACTAATATTGTTTTGTTTAGAGTTAAGTAACAGGAGGTCAATTATAGGTTCCTGGTAACCAGGCCATCAGTTAAAAGACAAGAATCAAAACATCAGTGAGTCTTTGCAGTGCCAGGCCTAAACATGCATAACAACCAAAATCCACATCTTCCTATTCTAAAACAAATACATTTTAAAAGCATGAGAACAGCTGAGACAGAATTGGCTGGGCTGTAATTCGCACTGGGATCAGACTTCATAACAGGGAATAGGATAAGTTGGGTCTGAAACAAGAATGATAAATTTCAGTGGCTAGAAGAGTTTACACAGATTTTTCTGTAATTCTCCGGATACATAGATCATTGTTATCCAGTGTCCATAATGGATATAGCTAGTATCCAGATTTCAACTCTCTTTAAATAATAAGTTCCCAGTTTTCCAGAAAGTTAAGCTGGACAACAGCTTTTTGAAATAGGAAATGTATTAGAAGATGTAAGCTTTGGCTTAAACTGGATATTTTCCCTGGCCTTGTTGGTTTCAACTAGATATCATATTAAACATTTTTATATGGCATTGTGGGAGGAATTCCTAAGAGCAGGAGAGCATTTCCAGTCTTGTGGTTCATTCCTGAATAGCAGTGATGAGAGCCAGTTTTCTTGCAAGATATCTTTGTGTTTTGCAAAGATTATTAAAGTGTGTAGAGCCAGAATTAAAAAGAGAGAGAATATACTTTATCCTTCCAGCTTGCCACTTGCAAATATTACCTACTTTCAACAGATCATCAATGTGGTCCTAAGTATGCTTGCTGACAAAAGAACTGCGTTCAATGTCCCTGGTCAATGCACTTATTGCAGCCTAATCCTAATGGTCATTTTATTTTAAGCATATGACTAATGTGAATCAAAACACAGTATATGGCTTCCAGTGGTGTGAACAGTTTTTATTTCAAAGCAATGAGCATGGGATTTAATATATATAAATATATATATGCAGGTTTTGGTGTCTTCGGGTATCTTCCCGTGTAAGAGTTGGGGTGTCTAGGCGACGTTTCGACGAGGTCTCACTCGTCATCTTCAGGCTGGTGCTTTCGGCTTCTTGTTACTAGAACAGAGCAGGATCTCAGTGTTTGAGTTCCTATAAATACTGTTGAGGGGTGTGGTGTATAGCCTCCAACGTTCTGGGCAGAGAGGAAGTTCCCAGGTTATTGTGCCTTTTCTTCTTTTGTTCATTAATTACTTGAGGGATATCTTGAGTGATTTCTTGAGTGATATTCTGAGTACCACTTAGGAGGGTCATTAGGTGTGGATTAGTTGCTAAAGCTTTCGTGTCTTGACCTCTTGAGCTTGTAAAGAGTTTTTCTGAGAAGATGGCTGTACTGCACTTAGTTGTGCTCTGGCTTGGCTTCGTGTATAGGGGCGAGCTGTGGTTTTGTGCCCTGTGCCAGCCAGATCTGTGTTGGGATTGCAGGGGGGTGCAGCATCCGGAGGTGCCACTATGGTTTGGCTACTGGATGGTGTCTGTAATTTATCTGTGGAGAGGGTCTGGGTTTGGGTCTGGTGTGGTTGATTGGAGATGGCGTTCTGTGTGCCTCTGGTTCTGGTGTCGGTTTTTGTGGGGAGGGCTAATTTCCAGATGTCTGGCAGGCGGGACGTGTCGTCACGCTTGTTCATGTTGTGAGGGTGTTTCTCTATCTCGATGGCTTCCATGATTATTCTCTTGTGGTGATGTTCCATGTTAAAGAGCAATTTGGAATCTGCAAAATTAATTTTGTGTCCTGTTTCTTTCATGTGTTGGTAAAGAGAGGAAGTTTTTTTCTTCTTTTTTGACGGCATTCTTGTGTTCTGCGATACGTGCATTTATTCGTCTGTTTGTTTGTCCAATGTACGTGGCCGGGCAGACTTTGCAGGGTATTTCATAGACCCCTTGGTTTTCTAACTGGATTTTATCTTTTGGGTTTCTGAGGATATTGGCTATTTTTTGGTTGGTGCAAAAGGCTGTTTTGATATTGTGTTTATGGAGGATTTTGCTAATTTTATCTGTAGTGCCCTTGATATAAGGAAGGAGGGCCATGCCATTGTTTTCTTCTGTGTCTTGGTTTTTGGGGGGTGTTTCTTTTTGGATTAGCTTCGTAACCCTGTTTTGCTGGTATCCGTTGGCGATTAACACATTTGAGAGATTCTGTAACTCAGTTGTCAAGTGGTCTTTGTCAGCCAGGCGTTTGGTTCTGGAGATGAGAGTCTTGGCTACGGAGTTTATTTGTGCAGGGTGGTGGTGTGATTGTGCATGTAAGTAGCGGTTGGTGTGTGTTTTTTTTCCGGTAGATAGTGTGTCCTAGGGAGCCATCAGGTTTTTTTGTAGATTAGGACGTCAAGGAAGGGAAGTTGGTTGTTGGCTTCTATTTCCATAGTGAATTGTATTTTGGGGTGTAGGCTGTTGAGATGTGTGAGGAAGCTATCTAGTTTTTCCTTCCCGTGTGGCCAAATTACAAAGGTGTCGTCAACATATCTGAGCCAAAGTTTGGGTTTGTGTTCTGACTTGTCTAAAGCATTGGTTTCAAAGTGTTCCATGTACAGATTTGCGATGACCGGTGAGAGGGGTGATCCCATAGGTGCTCCTTCTATCTGTTTGTATCTTTGTCCATTGTGGATGAAGTACGTGTTGGTTAGGCAGTGGTTGGTCAGGTCCAGGATGTATTCGGGGGGATTGTATTTGTTTTGAATGGCTGTCAAGGCTTCATTAATGGGCACTTGTGTGAAGAGAGATACAACATCGAAGCTCACAAGTAGGTCGTGAAAATCTACGAAAGCATATATATATATATATATATATGGCTTTCTTGTATTCCAGCAGGAATTTCAGTATTGCACAGTTTTGATACGGTGTTCACAGTATCCAGTTATTGGTTAGAAGATGGAGCAGAGAGCATGCCCTGACAGTTCTCTTACAATGACCTCAGCTCAACAAGAAATTTAGTAGGTGACCGCGAAAAATTATTTTGTTACTAGGGAATGGTGAATCTGTTAGTTTTAGTTTCTCTCCATTTCTCAGTATTTCCAGGCTTAAGGTCTGTTCTCCACATTTCCAGACTGCTGTGGCTATTATTATTACCACCATCATTATTATCATTATGATTATTATAGCACACCTGAAAATTCATCAGCATTTCAGTGCAAATTTCTCCTAAATACCAACATTTTTGTATGCATTTTTGTCTAAGTGCACGCTTCTGCACTTATATGCAGCCAGATATAAGGCTTTTAAAAATGCTCTTTTCACAAATATATACACACTTTATCCCATAATAAGCATTTTTGGACACATTTTGTGGCTGAATAACTTTATTGGAAGATTCAGACAGGTGCAGATTTTGAAGGATGGCTGTATTATGGTTTGCATATTTTTAGATAGGTTCACTTTTAACTGCAAACTGAATTGAATTTCTCCCCTCTGCCTAGCCAATACTCAGCCAATAAAACTGACAAAATTTGGGAGGAACACATTGCTTGGAAGCAGAGGCTTCAGACACCTAAGAGCTTTGCAATAACAATTGGTCCAGCATGCATGCCAAAATTTCATTTGAAAAAAGAAACGGTTAGATTTCTAACACAATAAGGGATTTTGCAGTGTGATTTTTCTGCATCAAAATACCTGATGGAAATTAAATTAGTGCAAGATAACTATTTGTTTAGTATAATATAAGTATTTATTTAGTTTCTTCCACTTAGTTGAGACCTACTTATTGTACCAGATGTTTTCCTGGGATGTAAAAAGATCAAATAAATTATGAGATGCTAATGTTTCCGTTTCTCCAGTAGCCTTGTGAATGCCAGTACTTTTCGGGCATTTTAACCTCTGTTTACCACACTTTCCCCTTCTGGAATATCAGTCCTTTCTTGCTTCCTTTATTCAGTTCTCAGTGTTTTTCTTCAACTTCACACCTCTCTGTCTGAACAGGTCTTCCTGTTATGCTTTACCACTGCCATGAACTCAATAACTGGACATCTGAATGCACTTTATAACTTCACCTTTAAAAGTTGTCAGCAGCCTCTCTAACCTTTATCTGTGCTTATTCTATTTGGATGAGTTACACAAAAATAATCAGCGTTTCAGATGAGTAATCTAAGTTGGTGGAAAGGCAGAAAGCAACTATTAAACCTTTGTACTTTTGATACAATTATGTTCAGTTTATATCCTGTGAGTCTATGGCCAGCCCTATCATTAGGCAAAGTGGCATCAGATGTGGAAGGACAGCAGTGGAGGTTCCCCTGACCCAGTTGATCCTCCTGAGCTCCCTAGGCATCACCTTATGTTGGAGGACAGAGCTGCATGTGCCATGCAGCCTTTCATGCACCCCCATAAGTACCCTGCTACTCTCATGTGTATTAGGTAAAGGTAAAGGGACCCCTGACAGGTCCAGTCACAGATGACTCTGGGGTTGCGGGGCTCATCTCACTTTACTGGCCAGCATGACTAAGCTGCTTCTGGCGAACCAGAGCAGCACACGGAAACGCTGTTTACCTTCCCACCAGAGGGGTACTTATTTATTTACTTGCACTTTGTGCTTTCAAACTGCTAGGTTGGCAGGAGCAGGGAACGAGCAGTGGGAGCTCACCCCATCACGGGGATTCAAACTGCCAACCTTCTGATCGGTAAGCCCTAGGCTCTGTGGTTTAACCCACAGCGCCACCCACGTCCCTTCTCATGTGTATTAGAGCAGTGTTTCCCAACCGGTGTTCCGCGGCACACTACTGTGCCGTGAGACATCGGCTGGTGTGCCGTGGGAGGGAGGCGGGTGAGTCGGGCGGTGAGAGGCGGCGGCGGTGAGGATCCGCGTCGAGCCGGGGGCGGCTCCGCGGTGGTGGTGCCGAGCGGCGGGGCAGCGCGCGCAAAAGGGAGGAGCGCGAGACAGCGGAGGAGGAGGAGGCCGGCATGTCCGGGCAGCAGCAGCAACAACAGCAGCAGCAACTCCCGCCGCCGCCCCCTCCTCCGCCCGCTATCGCCGCCACCACCACAACAGCCGCCGCCGCCTCAGCTGCCGCCGTCCCTCAGTCCCTCGCTCTGCTGCCTCCTCCCACCCCGGCAAGGGGGAGGGAAAAAACTTTCACTTTTGTGCGTCCCTCCCGGCGTGACGCTGCGCGCTGACGTCACGGGGCGGGGCTTTAATGGTGGTGTGCCGCGAGATTTTTTTCCGGTAAACAGGTGTGCCGTTGCCCAAAAACGTTTGGGAAACACTGTATTAGAGGACCACAATTCAATTGCCATTCCAGCTGGCTCATGAATGTGGAATGGGAAGGTGCCACATTATCTTTTGCCTCAGGCAGCAAAATGTCTTGGGCCAGCCATGTGTGATTCTGTAAGATTGATTGACTTCATCATTCACTGTGAATGTGCAGGAATATTAGGTACACATTCAATTCAACGCGAATGAAAGGCACAAAAGATACAATCCTATCCACACTTACTTTGGAGCAAGCAATCCTATACAATGCAGTTCTACACATGTAAACTCAGAAGTCCCTTTGAGTTCCCAAGTGTGTAATATTTCTTCCTGAAAGATTTTAGCCTGAAATTGGTTTATCTTGCTGCTGGGTCATCATCCCCTTTTTGTATCATTTCTCCCATGTTAAAAGGAGACGCCATTATGGTTGTCTGAAACAGAGCTTGTCTGATATAGGTAATTTTGCAGAGATATCACTACCATTCAAGAACTGGCAACACACACAGACACACAGTTTCTGTTTTTGAGTCAAAACATTATTGGATTTTAAATAACAATTCTAATGACCTATGAGGGGAAAACTGGATTTGGTAATAGAAATGAAAACTTGGTACTGAAAAGTTATAAGCACTTCTGGTTCAAGTATCTGGAGTTCAGAGTTCTGACCTCTGAAAGAACTAAACATACAATTATACAAGAAGACAGACTTGGTTCCCATGGCTGCTTCTGTGAAGTCCATGATTTAAAAAGGAATGCAGACATGGTTATGCAAGTTCCAACCTTTATAAATTACCCATGATTTTTTTGTGCCCAGAAGGCATATCCATCAGAAAGAAGGTGTCTTAGCTGCGTCTTCTGGAAATAATTTGTTGGAGATGTTATTTTACTGAAAATTGAGAGTTCTTGCATCCAGTACGGATGGGTAGATTGATTTTGATATAGTTCTATGTTTTCATTTTTAAATAACCCACAAAAGCAATGCTTAATCCCTTATAGAATCACTTCATCACTTTCATCACTTCTTCAGTCATAGGCAAATACACATACACCCTTCATTGAGGAAAACATTAGATCTATTAAATGATGCAGTCATTTTGAAAGAATCTAAATTACCCTCCGGTTGAGTACACTTTGTGTGTTCCTGGGCAAATAAATTGTTTTACTGATCATGGGCAAATGGAGAATCTGTATGCCAAAAAACCAAAAACAAATCTGTATTTCCTTTTTAAAAATTCTGAAGTAAAATAGGAGACTTGCTGCGAATGTACAGGCATAGATGACACTTTCTCAGCATAGGAAAGATGAAAATGAAGAATACTGTGTTGCAGACTTAGCAATCCCATCTGATACAGGCCTAATAAATTGACAAGTCTTTATTTAGTCTATTTATAAACTGCTTATTAGCCAAAGATCTTGAAATGCTTTGCAATAATAATAAAAAAGAAAATAATCAAAATAGATGGCTATATAGTAAGCATGATATCAAATGATATACATTAAGAAAAATCTAAGTATACATTATTCATATACATCAACATCTTATCCATAAAGCTAAGATAAGAGAAAATTAGTAGGGAGCATGAAACAAACGCTCAACCAGCATAAAAACACATTATTTACACAATTACTCACACAGTCTCACCATCCAGTCCTGCAACCACTGCAACCATTCATTACTTCAGACAGTATTTCTGACAATCAACCACTTATACCCAAATTACTAACAGTCACCTCTTCTACAACCCAGACACCTTAGCTGCCACACTATTATCCTTTGTACACAGGAGAATTACAGGCTCTACGCATCTCTGTCGCGCTGAGTCATGGGCCACAATCAGTGAAAATGAACCCAACAGTTCCATTACACAGTTATATGACTGCAAGATATTGCTTGGCCATTGTCTCAGGTTATTTATGCTTTTCTTTTCGTGCTACTGTAATAATATACAGTGCATTCGCTGCTAGCAGCTGCAATTAACTAGGAATGAAGGGCAAGTTGTTTCTGACAAGGCAAAAGCAGACCGCAATGTGTATGTTTCCATAACACTTTCCCCTAGCCAAGGTGCCTTTTAGAGTAGCTGGCAAATGCATAGCCCTCTCCCCCTGGAATGACGCCACTTTTTGATTATGGTCTGCAGGCAAGTGAGGTTAGAATCCCCCTGAAAGGAAGGTTAGAGCTCTGTTCAGTGTCTGGACAGAAATCACTTGTATGCTGCCTTTAGTTCATTGGAAGAAAGGCTGAACATAACTAGAATAAATAATAACAGCAAACTATTTACTATGTGCACATGGGTAAGTACAAAACATGCAACCCATTTTACAGTAACAGGGTGAAGTAACACCTTGTTCTCCCTGCATCTCACTCCCCAATATCATGCTAGGAAACATCCAAAGCATCAAAAGAAACAGATGACAGGCTCTCAAAATCTGTCTTCCCAATACAAACAGAAGAGCTAAGCTCAAGCTATTAGGATGATTACCTCCAATTCACACCTCACATGGAATATTTGCTACCTGCTTATAGGCATTAGTGGCAAACTAGTGGAGGATAAGTCTATCAATGGTTACTGGCCACAATTTCAAGGTTCTACCTCCATTATTGGAGAAAGTACCACATTTTTTTCTGTGTATAAGATGATGTTTTATTATTAAAAAATGTTAAAAATTGGGGGTCGTCTTATACATGGATAGTGCAGAGGGGGGAACGGGCAATCGGTGGCAGTCGTGAGCAGAAGATTGTCAGTGGTGATTGGGCAGGTGAATGGTGGCTGCCGCAAGGCCTGCTAGCGATTGGCTGCTGCTGCGGCAATTGGGCGTGTGATTGGTGGCTGCTGCAAGGCTTCCTGGCAATTGGCTGCTGCTGCGGCAATTGGGCATGTGATTGGTGGCTGCCGCAAGGCTTGCTGGCAATTGGCTGCTGCTGCGGCAATTGGGCGGGTGATTAGTGGCTGCGGCAAGGCCTGCTGGCAATTGGCTGCTGCTGCGGCAATTGGGCGGGTGATTGGTTGCTGTGGCAAGGCCTGCTGGCAATTGGCTGCTGCTGTGGCAAATGGGTGGGTGATTGGTGACTGCGGCAATTTGGCGTGCGATTGGCAGCTGCTGGTGGCGAGTGGGAAGATGATTGGTGGCTTCGGCGAGGTGTGCGATTGGGGTTGTCTTATACACGAGGGTGTGTTATGCACGAAAAAAAATATGGTATGTCTCTTATTACCAGTTGTTTGCTTTCAGAAGTGGTAAGAGGGCTGTTGTGCTCAGGTCCTGTTCATGGGCTTTAGACAAGCATCTCTTCAGCCCCTGTGACATAGGATGCTGGGTTAAAAAAAGGCATTGGCTCTATCCAGAAGGTCATACCCTCCAACATTTCTCCAACAAAAATAAGAACATCCTATTCCATACCCTCCAAAATTTCTCAGATGAAAATAAGGATGTCCTAGGGAAAAGTGGGACATTCCAGGATCAAACTGGGATGGCTTCTGTAAATCTGGGACTGTCCCTGAAAAATAGGAACACTTGGAGGGTCTGGAAGGTTTTTCTTTTGTTCTTATCTATAATTCAACTGGGATCTGCACAAAGCCTGTCTGGTTGGTTCACATGGTAGATGTGAAGATTCCTACCCTTGCACAGATCACACAGGAGAAAGTGTGGTGTTGTCAGCCTCCCGCTATATTGTATATTCTTTTCTTTGGCTGGCTTGGTTTAATGCACAACTGGGAAAAAGCACAGAAAATCAGAAATCAAGATGGCAGACCACGTCCTGCATGGAGAGCTCTTATGTTTCCTTAGATGACAAGATAACATAGTGATATAATGGTACTTGAGTGGCAAGGCATGTTATCACAAGAACCCTTGGCGTGCTCTCACTAAAGGCAGATGCATGGGGAGGATTGCATCAATGGTGTCCATGGGCTGAGGACATGTGGGCTGCCCTCTGTTGTAAACTGGAGAATAAGATCAAAGTCTGTAAGAAAAGAAAATGCAATTTAATAACAGAAAGTGGGATGAGCCTGGCCATTTCATGAAGAGGCAGGCAGAAATCTCCATGGTGATAACATCTCTGTATTTTCTACTACATCCTGTATTCATGTTATATAGCTGGGAGCTATCTTACATAAGGCCTTCCCCAATTGACACAAATCTGTGATTTTAGCTCCACATGTATCCTATTGACTCATGTGGCAAAAATTGGCTAATGATGGATAGAACATTTTTAATTATCCTTTATCAGTTTGCTTAAAGAAAGCAAAAGGAAGAACCAGCAGCCCAAATCTGCTAGAACCACCTGCCAGTTCAGGGGGAATGGAAAATGTTCTATCCATCATTAGCCAATTTTTAGTTCTTAGCTATTGTTTATTAAAAGCACACAAAGGTTGCTTATGCAACATTTAAAAACATCACATTGTATATAGTTTGGTAAAAGGCAGGAAACCCCAAATATAGTGCAAGAACTTTGATTAGAATATTGTATGAGCTTTGCTAAATTGATTATGAAAACTTGCCCCAGATTGAAGCGGTCAGGTGGGCATGTATGGCGTGTGTTTGCTGAAACTCTCAAAGAAATCTGAAAGTTTGAGAAGATGGGTCTTCCCTTTGCAGAAGCCATGCTGATTCTTCCTCAGGAAGGCTAATACTTATAAGCATTTAGCTTTAATCATGTTACCCACCCGTTTGCTGAAGATCTTCAGATTTCCACCTTCACACAGCAGAATCAACCTGAGATTAGCTGTGTGACAATTTGCAGTGGCGACCAGAAAGGAACATCACCATCCAAATGTGTGACCAGCTTCCTCTCCCTGGTGGGAAGAAGGGATTCGCTGGTATAGTCATCTTCTTAATTAGAGCTACTTATCTTTCCATAGTCTTGGCATTGTTACATAACCCCCTATTCAGTTGTTTATGACTCTGCTGCTTTTTATGTTGGACTCAGATCTGGCTTTTGTCCCAGCTGTTCCACCTGCAGGTTTTCTTTTCCAGTTGTAATTATCACAGTGAGGTTGAGTTCACACATTTGTATGAAATGTGGGGTACTTGATAACTTGAATGCATGAAGCGGGTGCACAAATCACTCCATTTGGTGAGTAACTACAGATCATTGCCTTTCAGCACACCAGGAAAAATATCCACAAATGGGAGCCATTCAAGGAAGTGAAAGGAAACAATGATAAGATGTTAGCGGCTTGGCTTATTACCAGAACTGTCGCTTTGAAGTTAATGACAAAAGTGTCAGCTTAGTGAAGAATAAGAAACCTATAAAACTTAGTAGCACTTGTGCAGATCCCTTTAGGCAGTGTTCCCCCCCCCTTAAAAAAAAATGTTTAGGGGTACTCTCATTTTCCTACTCATATTGAAATACTGCCCCTCAAACTCAGATTCACGAAATGTTTAGGGGTATGCGTACCTTTGCACCCCCCTGAAAAAAGCACTACCTTTAGGTAGACAGAGATTGTAAACCACATGGGGTTTAAAAGAGGAGAACAAATTAGATCCTCTTGTGTAATCTATCCTTGGAACACTGTCCTTTCTCTTTGACTTGTTCCAGAAAAAAAAAGGATTTCTTCACAAAAATCAAATATTTAGCCCAAGATTGTGTGCAATCAAACTTTCCATAAAACAGTTTTTTTTTATTTACTGCCAGTTGTTTTCCTTCAGTCAGTCTCAATTTCTTCATCACAGTTTTAACAAAATAATTTCCATTACTATGGAAAATTGAGGGAAAAGGAAAATTAACACTCTCTTTAAAAGGGTGGTATTTGAAGAATAGCACCAGAGATAATCAGCTCAAGGAGGGAACTAAGGCCTGAAATATAGCAGGCAGGACTTGGGCCAGATTCTATTGATCAGACAAAGGCAGAGCATAAGGTAGCATTCATCCCAGGGCCAGCCACTCTAGAGGCTTCAATATATGTCTTGCCATTCACAAGGGCCAATGTTGCACACCCCAAGCTTTTCTCAACCCAAGAAAGCCAGAGCCTGTGCTTACCTGAACACAGATAAGCCACCAGTGGGATGGATCTTGGACCACAATACCTCAAGGATCACCTCTCCCATCTAAACCAACCCGGACTCTGTGTTCCTCACCTGAGGCCCTTCTTCATGTGCCTCCTCCATGTGAGGTCCAACATGAGAACGGACCTTTTCTGCAGTGGCTCCCTGTTTGTGGGATGTAATTTCTTACCAAAACTCTTTTTTGGTAAGAAATGAGGTAATGGTACTGTTGTTGTTGGCATCTGCCTGTCTCAAGAGACAATGGAGTGTACCTCCGGGGGTGCTGTTAGCAGAACCGAAGTGATCACCCTGGGGCACAAGCCTGAGCAGTGTGTATGGAGGTCCTGGGCTTCTTAGACAAGCCTCCTCCCTGGCTTCGCTGATGTGGTCCAAAGGAAAGCAGAGTGCTGTGAGCGCCAGCACAAAATGGCTGCCATGAACAGGAAAAAGAAGAGGTGATGGTACTCTGTTCTGGTGGGCACTGTTTCTCACACACAATATACAGATCATTTATGTTTCAGTAGCATTGCATCCCCAACCCAATTGCTCTGGAAACTGTTTGGCAGACCCTTCAACACATAACTCAGCATGTGAAGCATTTGACTTGGATGTGGATAGGTGGAATTCAAATCCTGGCTTGCCCACGGGTTTATTTATGTCTGAATAAGTCCGTCTCTTTCACGTCAGTTCCTCATTAGGAAATATAGCTAGTCACCTGGAGCCTTCAGATAAGAAGCATAGATAAGTCTAAATCAATTAAGCAACTGGAATGCCACACACTTATACATTCTGGAAATGTTTGTCTGCAAGTAACAAAGTAAAAACAAAATCAAACCTCAAAATTCCCCCCATTAAGTTTTGCTTATTAAAACAGAATTTAATTGCTTTCATAAAAAAATAACACCACAGAACTGCAATTTTAATTCAAACAGAATGTCTCATTTATATTTATGACAGCCACTTCTGTACAGAACCTCTCACCCAAGACATAAATGAAAATTGTCAAAGAATTGTCAGCCAGTTTTTCTGAGCGTTTGCTTTAAAAGATGGTTGCTTTCAGAACTTGGTTAGTCGCTTCATTAAACAGGGTCTTTTCAGGGACAGACTTCCTTCGAGTACCAGGAAAGTCGGATAAAATCACAAAGGAGATGTTTGGTTGCAATGAGTTGTCACTGCAGAACATACCAGATTCGTTTCAGGAGCTGCCTGCAAATCTCAGCCAAAACTAATATCCCATTTTGATCTGTCTTGTTCAAGCATTTGGGAAAGTCCCCACTTCTCCCTTCATCAGAGAAGTTACAGCATGGCAAGTACCAGTCACTGACATCTTCAGTAAGTGGCAGGGTCTCAGCATATTGTCAGGAGACATCGCTGATGCCTGGCTCTGGGTCCTTTTCTCTGGTGCTCAGTTTGGGTGGCCATGTGGTCTACTTTACAGAGGATAGTCCTCTAGTTGAAGACTGACAAATGAGAGTCTGCTATTTTAAGCCATCTATTTTAGGGGTGGGGAACATTTTTGACTCAGTGGGCCAGATCCACAAGCCAAATTTGAAAGCTCAGTGGGGCAAGCCACCCGTCTATCACATGATGTCATTAAAACATCAGGTGATGTTTTATATGATATCCTGTTCACCTGTTAAAATCCCTTGCACAGAAGTGCACAAGCACCCAAACAAGGAAAGATTGACCTCCAAAAGTTGTATGGAGGTCAATCCTGCTTTCTGCATGGGTCAGTTCCATGCACCAATTCTCTGTGGTGAACTAGAGCATACAGCTGAACTGGGCAGGACTGAACCCCCTCCCCCCTATCAGATGATGAGTAGTTGATCCTATACTCTAGTTTTGAGGTGAAATATCATAAGAAGGAGAGTAGGGGGTCACCAGAAGTCATAATAATAATAATAATAATAATAATAATAATAATAATAATAATAATAATAATAACAACAACCCTTTATTGTCACTACACCACCCATGTGCAGTGACATTAAACAAGCCCCCAAAATGGGATATAGTGCCTTTAAGATGATATGTTTCTCTGGACACGAGAAATAATCGCTAACATGCCAGCATAGCAGATATGAATGCTACAGAAAGACAGTTTTGTTGTTGTTGAAAACTTCAATTGTTTAAATGTTTTCTCCTCAAGCATGCATGTTTCCTGAGCTTTGAATGAATGGATTTCAATTGTGACAAAGATTTCCTGATAATGTCTCAACATGGTGAAATGTTCCAATGGTTGAGTGGTTTCATCTATCTATCCTTTAATTTTCTGTCAACAGGATCATGCTTAAATAAAACAAGATAGGGCCTCCTGTCATGTAGCAACGGGAAAGGGAGTGAGACACATATTTGGATCTGAGCCGTTAGAAAGGCTTAAAATATTGCCAAGTTGATGCTAGCTTCGGGATGAACAATATTGCTCTGCAAAAGTTTCTGAGGCCCAGTAATAACAGGCACATTTCAAGAGCATCACAGAGTGTAATCCATTGCTGATTATATTTTAAGGACAAAACAGAAATAAGGGACGTCTGCTCCAATTCCTTGGTAGGGATTATTTCAATCAACATAGGCAGTCTGCTGTGAAATGACAGGGACAACATGACACGTAAAAATGAAGAAACCACAGGGAGACCTACAAGCACAAAGCCAATTCTGTTTACTTCTGGTGTCACTAAGCAAAGCAAAGATTACGGATGGATTAACTGGTCCATATTTCAACAATGTATAAGTACAAGAAGTAGGTGGTAATGTATTCTTTTCTGAAAGATGTTTACAAGAACACTGGGGTCCTTTTCACATGACTTTTGAGGGCAGTTTATAGTGTCACTCCATCCTGGGCTGCTGAAGAGATGTCAGAAGCCATGCCACATGACACCTCATTTGGGTGGTCCTTCAGAGGATGGGCGTGATGTGCCTCATCTGATCAGCAGCTCATGAAATACAGTCGGGAACTTTCTTCTTCATCATCATCATCATCATCATCATCATCATCTTGTGAACTAGTGCAATTTATAAGCATTGAACTTATGTTGACATGGGGCAATATGAAAATATGGTGCATGGTCTGTTTTATTTCCATGCGTGTTTGATGTCCAGGGCTGGATTTAGGTTTGATGAGGCCCTAAGCTCCTGAAGGTAATGGGGCCCTTTATATGTCCAGCTGTCCTTTGTCAACAACAAATTGACACTGTTTTTTGTGTTGAATATATGCTATATGGTAATTTATGGACCTAATAGGTATCTAAAGCCATTTCACATGCAGAATATAGGCACCCTATATATAGAAATGAGCAAACCAGTGATATTTTCGGGAGCAGGCTAGCAGGCGGGGCCCATTACTTACATCATAGCAGCCTACACAACACAAAACACTGTTGCTGTATGTAGGTTTTATTTTATTTGTTTTTTATCTTATATTTTGGAAATGTACATCCAGTTTTCCCCCCTTTAATTTTTTTTGGGCCCCCAAGAGAGTGTGGCCCTAAGCTATAGCTTGTTTATCTTATACATAAATCCGGCACTATTGATGTCACACTAAGCCAAACCATAGCTTAAACAAGCATATGGGAGGAGATCTCAGTTGCTTTGCTTATCCCTGGTTGCTTTGCGGCTGCACCATAGTTTGGTTTAGTATGTCATCCGAACCCAGGTTTTCTCTCTCTCTCTATGAGTTGTAACCATGGCTTGTCCTATGGTTTATGGTTCAACGTTTCTCAGGAGAGCTAAACCATGAACCTGCGTTCAGATAACATGCTGTGCCAAAGGATGGCTTTACTCAGTGCATGGCAGCCATGAAATGAACAGGGAGGAGCGAAGTAGATAGGAGCCTTGTGCGTTTATTCTAAGTATTAGAACTTGTTCTAATTTCTTGTGATTTGACCATGCATGTTACAGTAAAGTCACCTTTTGTTTCCATTTTAAAGAAAGATCCAAATCATATGGGGAAACTGCTTTGAAATAACCCAGTGCCTAAAGGCTTGGATTGGAAATACGTATTTTGGCAGGGAGATAGAAGTGATGGAAGTTGCTTTTCGTCTAAGCTACTCAAATATTGGCAAATATTCCCCAAGTCATTGCCATATGTCTATGCACAATAGAATCAATTTACATGTTGTTGTTTTTTTAAAAAATGTTCCTATTATTCTAAACACATTGCAGCTTTGTTTCTTAACGATCAACTACTGAATAAAAAAGCACTTAGGAGGTGAGTAGAGCAGCATTGATTGTTAGTCTTATACCACTGCTGTACATCAGGGATGGAAAACCTCTGATCCTGTCTGTAGTCTGGTCTCAACCTTCATCTTTCCTGCTTCACTCAAGCCCTTCGCCCAGCAGTGTATTACAGCAAATGGAGTACAAACAGAGAGACTTGGCAATAATGTGGAGTTGTCTGCAAGAAAATAAACATAGCCCATTGGAAGACTGATGGGGTAAGGAAAGAAAGTCAGGTTGCTGCCGTTTTTAAAACACCCTAGAGATTTTAGAATAGTTGTGCCCTCTCAAAGACAAAGCAAGAGAAAGAAAGAAGAAAATGATGTTGCAAAATGAGAGAAGGGGGATAGCTAGAGTGAGAGAAAGGGTGGCACCAAGAAAGAGAGAGAGGACATACACAGAGAGAAAGAAAAGTGATGCCCCCATCCATATTTAGCTAAGATGTCTCATGAGTCTTTTGTTCACCTGAAATGGGTGGACATCTTCCATATTTCACAATTACAAATGGTAATTTTTTCATCCCACAAGAAAAAGGCTAAAGGATGAAGGGAAATAATTTCATCCATCATCCACTCTTTAAAACTGAACTGAAAGCTGGTATAAACAGCTGACAATGAACTTCATGAAAACAATCAGGCTGTGTGATTAGAAATTACTGTTTTCTGTCTAATCAGTGTCTGCTTGATGAAATGAGCTAAACAGGTTCGTTGGGGGCCTGAGAGGGAGAATATGAGAGGGAGAATAATGATTCACAGGACATAATCTGTAGTGTTTTCCAGTGCTTGCTCTCATTGATCCCTGTGAAAACGCAATTCCACACTTGAAAGCAATAGGATATAGAAGTACAGAAGTAGGAGCCATTTTAATTGTGCCCCTAATGGCTGCTCATCAGAAGTGTTCCATTTAGAAAAAGGACATATGTTGGCGAACTCAGCAAACACGTTTTGCTCTCTTAGAGGCCAGATGAGCCTTTTGCACTAAATAACCAGCAATAAAGGATCAACAGGATAAAAATAATGCTCACAGGGAAATGTGCAGCTGCCATTTTGGAAATAATAATAATAATAAATAATAATAATTTATTATTTATACCCCGCCCATCTGGCTGAGTTTCCTCAGCCACTCTGGGCGGCTTCCAATAGAGTGTTAAAAGCAATGCAGCATTAAATATTTAAAAACTTCCCTAAACAGGGCTGCCTTCAGATGTATTTTAAAGATAGCTACTTATTTCCTTCACATCTGAAGGGAGGGTGTTCCACAGAGCGGGCGCCACTACCAAGAAGACCCTCTGTCTGGTTCCCTGTAACCTCACTTCTTGCAATGAGGGAACCGCCAGAAGGCCCTCGGCACTGGATCTCAGTGTCTGGGCTGAACGATGGGGGTGGAGACTCTCCTTCAGGTATACAGGGCCGAGCACCAAAGGTCAGCACCAACACTTTGAATTGTGCTCAGAAACATACTGAGAGCCAATGCAGATCTCTCAGGACCGGTGTTATGTGGTCCTGGCGGCCACTCCCACTCACCAGTCTAGCTGCCACATTCTGGATTAATTGCAGTTTCCAGGTCACCTTCAAAGGTAGCCCCACGTAGAGTGCATTGCAGTAGTCCAAGCGGGAGATAACTAGAGCATGCACCACTCTGGCAAGACAGTCCACGGGCAGGTAGGGTCTCAGCCTTTGTACCAGATGGAGCTGGTAGACAGCCGCCCTGGACAAAGAATTAACCTGTGCCTCCATGGACAGCTGTGAGTCCAAAATGACTCCCAGGCTGCGCACCTGGTCCTTCAGGGGCACAGTTACCCTATTCAGGAACAGGGAGTCCCCCACACCCGCCCGCCCCCTGTCCCCCAAAAACAGTACTTCTGTCTTGTCAGGATTCAACCTCAATCTGTTGGCTGCCATCCATCTCCAACCGCCTCCAGACACTCACACAGGACCTTCACTGCCTTCACTGGTTCTGATTTAAAAGAGAGGTAGAGCTGGGTGTCATCTGCATACTGATGAACACCCAGTCCAAACCCTCTGATGATCTCTCCCAGCAGCTTCATATAGATATACATATTCATATACATCCTCCCACAGCAGGGCAAACAAGACAAAGAAAGAAAGAGTGCAAGTAAGAAGACAGTTATGCTATGCAATGTACACATCCCAACATATTAACAATAAAATAAATGTCAAAGAAGGAGCAAAAGAAGAAGTGTACTGGACATGATGACTTATTAGAGATTTTCATCTAATGGTTTTGGAAGTCTATGGGAAAGCAGTGAGAAGCTGCAAGTTGGTGTGTGTCCCCTTTTCCCTTCTTCATCATCTCACACTTTCTGCCTCCAAAGCTTGTTTGAGGTTCAGGTGGACTGGTTTAAGCTGTCCAATTAAGCAAAGTCAACAATGATGAAATGCATCATCAAAAAAAGGGCAAAAGAGGATAGCAATTGCATAAATTTTGCATATGCTAACATATTTGCATAGGCACACATTTAGAACTGATTATTGCCATTTAAATAGAAGTAAATTTCTTGGCACAGTATTGCAGCCAACAGACCTATGTGCTCCTTTCCTCTCTATATCACAAACAAAATATTAGAAAGGGAAAATAATCCAAAATCCATTTTAGGACAATACCTTTAGTAGGTCTAGCAAAATATTGCAAAATGATCTGTCAGTGTTTGAGAACTTGAAAGCTTTTGTATTCTGTGACATTTCGGATGGTTAATTTTTCTTTTTTTGCCCTAGGTATGGATTTGGGAATTTTGTCAACCTGGTCACCTTTTACCTTTTATTAGAATACAGAACTAAAATCCTTGCTTAAGAGCATCACCATCAGATGAACAGTTTTGTGCAGCTCAAAGGCCTTTAATCCCAAATGTTATTGCTTTTTGTCCTCCCAGCAGTCCAGCTTTATTCTTCTTTATTACAATATTTGATCATCTGAATATTATGAGATAAAATGGCATACTTGCCTGCAACCTGATGGTTTCACTTTATACAATGATATTCCGAATACAGTGGTACCTCGGGTTACATATGCTTCAGGTTACAGACTCCGCTAATCCAAAAATAGTACCTCGGGTTAAGAACTTTGCTTCAGGATGAGAACAGAAATCGTGCTTCGGCAGCGCGGCAGCAGCAGGCCCTATTAGCTAAAGTGGTGCTTCAGGTTAAGAACAGTTTCAGGTTAAGAACGGACCTCCAGAATGAATTAAGTACTTAACCCGAGGTACCACTGTATATCTTAAGGCAACCATAAATGTATCAACCATGTTTTTCTCAGCATTTCATTTTTTTTGGAATATTTCAGCATTTCTGAAAGTACCGTAATTCAACATCTTTTGGCATTTCAACAAGCTAGAGTCCAATGCTTAAAATAAATAAAAATAAATAAATCCAGGTGAATAATGACATCTCTAGAAAACACGAACACAGATGTCGTTTATACACCTGTGAAATGAAATTTTGCTTAGTTATTTAATTGGTATTATCTACACAAGGCATCTGACATGAGCATGTTCCAGAACCTGGTGAAGGAGAAAATACAGAGGGAAGGGTGGCAAGAAGATGGGAGATGTTAACTATGTTACCAATCTAGAGGTGGAAGGGAAAAACATCCAGAAACCAGGAGAAATTAGAAAGTGTTTCCAGAAATACTTCAAAAAGTTGTATACACAAGGGCCTGAGGAAGTGTCTGAGATGGAACGATTTTTGAAACTCCACGGCCTACCAGAACTATCTCAGGAGAAGAGATCAATCCTGAACTGTAAAATAACACAACAGGAAATTGAGGATGCCATTCAGAATATGCAGCTGGGCAAGTCTCCAGGCCCAGATGGGCTTACCTCCAAATACTATAAGACATTGAAAGACTACTTGATTCAACCACTATTGGAGGTTTGTAATCAGATTATGGGGGGAGGAAGGGCACTGGAAACGTGGAAAGAAGCCTTCATCACATTAATACCTAAAGTGGAAACTGAAAAGACTCAACTTGGGAACTACCGTCCCATCTCACTCCTGAATGTGGATTACAAAATATTTGCAGACATTTTGGCAAGTAGATTTAAAAAGGTCTTAAATGAAGTAATTCATTAAGGACCAAGCAGGCTTTCTCCCTGGTAGGCATTTGTTTGACAATACTAGGAATATTATAGATATTCTGGAACTTTTGCAAACAAATATCAACACCAAAGCACCAAAGCAGTTTTAATCTTTATTGACGCAGAGAAGGCCTTTGACAACATTTCTTGGAAATTTATGAAGGGAAACTTGGAAGGGATGGGAGTGGGACGGGGGTTTGAAAATAGTATAGAAGCAATTTATTCAGAACAAAAAGCTAAGTTGATAGTGAAAAATGTGGTGACAGAGGAATTCCATATTCAAAAAGGAACACGCCAGGGGTGCCCCCTATCCCCCCTATTATTTATATCAGTCCTGGAGGTGCTGCTGTACATGATTAGGAGGGACCGGCAAATACAAGGGATCACGGTCGGAGTGATACAATATAAACTGAAAGCATTTGCAGATGACTTAGTTCTAACACTACAGGAGCCAGAATCCAGTACAAAAAGAGTTTTAGAACTGATTCATGAATTTGGTCGGGTGGCAGGATTTAGGTTGAATAAACAAAAAACTAAAGTTTTGGGGAAAAACATGACGCTTTCGGAAATAGATGGGTTCCAGAAGGAAACAGAGTTAAATGTGGTTAAGAAAGTGAAGTACCTGGGGGTAAACTTGACGCCTAAAAATTTGAATTTGTTCAAAGACAATTATGAAAAATGTTGGTCAGAAGTTAAGAAAGACTTAGAAACCTGGTCAAGATTGAAGCTTTCCTTGCTGGGCCGAATTGCTGTTGTAAAGATGAACGTTTTGCCAAAAATGTTGTTTTTATTTCAAACCTTGCAGGTCGTGGACAGAGTGGAATGTTTTAGAAAGTGGCAGAGGGATATTTCAAAGTTTGTCTGGCAGGGCAAAAAGCCCCGAATAAAGTTTAAAATACTAACTGATGCAAAAGAAAGAGGGGGGTTTGCCCTGCCAGACTTAAGGTTATACTACGAAGCAGCAGCCTTCTGCTGGTTGAAAAGATTGGTTTTTACTAGAGAATACAGATGTCCTAGACCTGGAAGGGTTTAATAACTCGTTAGGATGGCATGCGTATTTGTGGTACGGCAAGGCAAAAACACATGGAATGTTTAAAAGCCATATTGTCAGGAAAGCAATTTTCACGGTCTGGATGAAATACAAAGACTTACTTGAAAGTAAGACTCCGAGGTGGCTATCACCAATAGAGGCCAAGGCACGTAAAAAACCCAATATGGAGGCCGGCTGGCCGAAATATTGGGAAATAATAGAAAATATTGGAGATAATTGGAGGTTGCAGAGCTTTGAAAAATTAAAGGACAAGGTGCAAGATTGGTTCCATTATGCCCAAATTAATGAGGTTGTTAAGTTGGATAAAAAAATAGGATTCCAGGTGGAAAAATCGAAACTTGAGACAGAGTTGTTAGAACCTAAGACTAAGGTATTATCGAGAATGTATAACTTGCTGCTTAAATGGAATACACAGGATGAGACAGTTAAATCAGCCATGATAAAGTGGGCTCAAGACATTGGGTACAACATCATGTTTGAAGACTGGGAAAGGTTATGGACCACCGATATGAAATTCACGGCATGTAATGCCTTGAAAGAAAACATTATGAAAATGATATATAGGTGGTACATGACCCCAGTCAAGCTTGCTAAGATATACCATTTGTCTGATAACAAATGTTGGAAGTGTAAGGAGGCTGAAGGAACATTCTTTCACCTTTGGTGGACCTGTCCAAGAGTGAAGGCCTTCTGGGAAATGATTTATAACGAGTTAAAAAAGGTGTTTAAGTACACCTTTCCTAAGAAACCGGAGGCCTTCCTCTTGGGCATTATGGGCCAAAAGGTGTTAAAGAAGGACAGAACGTTTTTTATGTATGCAACTACAGCAGCAAGAATTCTTATTGCTAAATATTGGAAGACTCAAGATTTACCCACACTGGAAGAGTGGCAAACGCAATTGATTGACTATATGGAGTTGGCCGAGATGACTGCCAGGATCTGAGATCTGGGAGAAGAAGCAATGGAGGAGGACTGGAAGAAATTCAAAGACTATTTGCAAAAATTATATAAGTTATATGAACTATAGGACTTCGTACGATTTGGAAGGATAGCCCCAGCAATGAGAGCGGTATATATATGAAATTAGTTAATAATAATGAAAGAACCAATGTTTAAATTGTAAAAAAGGATAACATATGTGTTTATTGAATAATTTGGACAATAAGTAATTTAAACTCAATATGCAACTAAAAGTACAAAAGAAACATATGAAACAAGGTTATAATTTGCTGATAAATACATTATTTGAGAATGCATTGTTCGGGAGATGTGGGGAAGTCCGATGATGGATTGAAACAAGCTTTGTTAATAACCTGTTATCTTTTTCTTTTCTTTTCTTGTTTTCTTTGTTCTTCTGTACTGTTCAAATCTATCTGGAAAAAATGCAATAAAAATATTTTTTTAAAAAAAGAAGAAGATGGGAGATGAAATGTGTTGGGGATAGAATTGCAGATCGATTTCATTGTATACTGTACGATACAATCTACCTTGGAATTCATGTTGGAAGTATGTGTTGAAGTACAAAACTATACTAAGAGGGCCACCTCGTGGCAAATGGAAGTATTACCAAAAGCCAGACACCCTGATTTGCAGATTAAGGATTTGGTATTTCTGTATGGATCCATGAGTTCAGTGAGAGGTGTTGAGTGGCTTATATTTTATCAACCTGAGCAGGTTGCAATGCTATGCATTTTTCCTAGGGAGTAAGTTAGTGCATTTACTTCTAAGTAAACACCCATAGGAGGGACACGGGTGGTGCTGTGGGTTAAACCACAGAGCCTAGGACTTGCTGATCAGAAGGTCGGTGGTTCGAATCCCCGTGACGAGGTGAGCTCCCATTGCTCGGTCCCTGCTCCTGCCAACCTAGCAGTTTGAAAGCACGTCAAAGTGCAAGTAGATAAATAGGTACCGCTCTGGTGGGAAGGTAAACGGCGTTGCTGTGCACTGCTCTGGTTTGCCAGAAGTGGCTTAGTCATGCAGGCCACATGACCCAGAAGCTGTACGCCAGCTCCCTCAGCCAATAAAGCAAGATGAGCGCCACAACCCCTGAGTCGGCCACGACTAGACCTAATGGTTAGGAGTCCCTTTACCTTTACCTTTTAAACACCCATAGACTTGAACAGCATGACTGCTTTTTATTCTAGTATTTCATTCTCAGTATGTACACTTCTACACCTATGCCATGATCAGGAAAATTAGATCAATGGATTAAGGCATTGCAAATCCATGTATAATGGAATACATTTTTTAAATTGCCGCTTTTACAACTCATGCTGGAAATCATTATCAATTTCCCTGCAGAAGACCTGGTTAAAATTCGTTTTGGGGGCAGCAGTGGTGTGTGTGTGTTGGGATTTTCACCCACACATACCTAATGAATGCAATACTTTTTTTAAAAAAATGTTATTAAAGGTTGCATACAGTCAAATAAAAATATTGTGTATAGTGACTGGAGAAGCAAGGTCCAATATCAGAGTTAAGGATGCCATTGAAAATGGGTAGGTTCACAAGCTTAGTCCCTTTGTTTATAGGTTCGACTGCATAGTTCCTCCATTCCATCTCCGAAATCACTGCAGACTTATTTTTGCTGCCAACCCCAACTCCATGAGCTCTGTCGTCACACCTGGAGTGAGCTTGTGCTGGTCTGTATTCTAAGGCACAGCTTCTGCATGTTGTAGCTGTTACTTGGCAGCTGAATTCAGGACTTGAAAGTAGCTCACTCACCTCAAGAGGGGCTTCCTGCAGATTTCATCTGAGTTTGCCATCATTATCATTTTTAAAAATCATATTCATTTGTTGATTTCCCAGTTATAGTCAATGTGGAGACCTCCATAATTTTGGAAAATAAACCAAAGTGAGATGTCAGCACTGAAGCAACCTGTTATCCAAAGCACAGAACAGATTCTGAAGCAAATTTTCTCTTAAGGAAGAGCCACAGCTTATTCCCATTTTAGAGATAGCAAAATGAAAAAATGAAATTGGACACTTGCTAAGGACCTCAAAAGCACTAGCAACCCAGCAAGCAGATAACCAGGCACCTCTTCAGAAGTTACGGGAAACTTATTCCAGGTATCTTCCTCTTGCATTGCAGAGGGCAAAGTACAACTGAATCTGTTATTATGGCTTTGAATGATTGCAAGCAAGGGCTGTTGCCACAATACTGTGTCTGCTCCAAAGTGGACTTGAAAAGGTGGGTCTCATGAGATTTTGCAGTGTGATCTCATGTTGGTTTTTGCTCTTGACCCCCACCTTCTCTCCCCACCGCCGCCACCAGCAACCCTGCTGGCCAACAACACCAGAACTTGGATCAGCTGTGGAGGGAGGAGCTGTGTCCTCTCATTCTCTTTCATGTGAGCCAGTCCCTTTCCTAGCGGTGGCACCACAATTCAGGAAACCCTTTGTTGTAAAGCCTCTCGATGAGTTGAAAGAAATTCACAGGCGTTCCCTCTCCTCCTAGTTACTTCCGAGTGGTGTAGATACCCCGTTATATGCATGATGAAATACGTGATCTGGAGCACACTCAGTTGCCATAAGAACAACTATTTATCGAGCAGAGATTATGTGAGGAGGGAGAAAAGGTACAGAGGAATAAATTGGTGCACCTACCATTTCTTTCCAATGGGTAATGCAAGTTCAGTTTTGATTACTGCCACAGAGCCGAGAAAATAACTAGCAAACTCGCAATGCTTGAAGTACACCTGAACAATGGTGTAACTGTTTTGCACAAGCCTGCAAAGAATAGCTCTTTTGTTCTTTCGGCATGCCTCCTTTGTAATAGGAGTAATAACTCCCAGAAAAAGATGTATGATTAACTGATCCATGGACTAGAGGCTATGATTCCTGAATGTTCTGATGATATATGTTCACGGAACAAGAACATGCTGTCTCTGCTTATTATATTTTGTGGGGAGAAGCTTTGTATGACTTTTACCTTGACTCACCTATAGTGTGTGTGTGTGTGTGTGTGTGTGTGTGTGTGTGTGTATATATATATAATCTCAAAAATAATGAATAAGCTTGAGAACTTCATAAGGAGAGGAAGCAGAGATGGCTCAGTGCTTAGCTCCAAACAAAGACATCTGAACAAGTAAATGAAAGCTGAAGATTTGAGAAATGCATGATGTTCTGTACCCAAGAAAAAATGTAAGAGAGCAAGAAAACATCAAAATGCAACATAACACTCTTTATTGGTGTAGCATGCATTGGCCTTCAAATATTCTAAACTTTTATTGTAAACTTAGCTATATATACAGAACTATAGCTAAAACGCACACATGCTGTTGAATTTCACACAATCGTTGCTTTGTACTTGGACTTCCTGTTTTATCTATTTATCAGCTATTTATCAGGTGGTGGTTCATTTTTTTAAAAAAATCATATTTATTGAAGTTTCCAAAACTCAAAAAAGAAAAAAACAAAAGAAAAAGAAAAAATAAACCTTTACAATTAAAGCCTTACTTTCATTAACATCTTTCCAGGACTCCCCCCTCCCCCTCCCTATTGTATTCCCCTTTCATTAATTTGGTTCCACAAGTTCTTACTCCCAATTTAAAACTTATTTTGTTTAACCCACTATTCAATTTAGTTATATAACCACTTTCCCTTTACATTCCACCATCCCTCATTATTAAAAGAAAGTTTTTCCCCCAAGGTCCACCCCAATTTCCTTCCACGAATTCCCTTTTTTTGATAAACACGTCCAAGCAAGGTAAAAAATATAAAAAGATTCAAAAAATAGTTGTACACCCTTTGGATTCCAGATCTCCCCCCACCCTTCCCCAGTTTCGATTCCCCATGTCCATCAGTCCATCTACTGTCAGCCTGGAGATCTCATGTCCATAGCCGGTCCCCCCCCCCCCAGTTCCACCTTGCCGTTTTTTTTGTTTTTTTTTTAATAATGTTTAACTTCAGAAGCCCAGTCTTAAAGAGGCCCCTGACAGGCCTTTAGTTTTCCTTGGTCTTTCACAATAATATGGCTCCTCCTTTGTTCTTTCCAAGTCGTCATCAGTCCTTTGTTCTTTTTTCTCACTTTCTCAGGTTTCTTTTCCTGTTCCGCTGCAAAAACATTCTAATTCAAAAATTTGATACCTCTACAGGGGTTGTTGTTAGTTCAGGAACAAAAACTTGCGTCCAGTCCCTTCCATTCTTCAATAGATGATTCTATTGTCTCCTTTAATATAAACGCCTCTGTAGACAAAATACTGTTTCGTTTTTGCAGCTTTCCCAGAAGATAACAAGTCCTGTGCGATTCCAAGAGTATTTTTCCACTTACGACCGTTCTTGTAATGTCCCAAAACCCCTCTAGGGGGATTATAGTAACTTTGTTTCCTCAAATCCAAAAGTCAAATTGTTATTCCTTATTTTCGACAATTTATATCCAAATTGTAACAAAACTAACCAGCAAAGTCCTCATAGCAAAGTCCTCTTTATATTCTCCAACTTTGACAGCTACTTTGACAGCCGTCAAAGTCTCTGTCTCTCTTTGCCAGGCTCTCTCGCGGATTGCCCCGGTTCCCGGGGGGGGTTGCACTTTCACTCTCACCATCCACTCTTCTCCTCCAGCACAGTTCTTATAATTTCCCATCGTGGAATTAATAATTTTTATCAATAAACAGAAGCAAGCTCCTTTCTCGACCTTAGTTGCCAAATCCTTGTTTTAAAATGTCTACAATAGGGGGGAGACTGACTTCCTTTTTGGATCTCCCCCGCTTGTGCCGAATCCGAAAAAAAAATAAATTCTCCTTTTAAGTCCAGTTTCCAAATTACTCACGGGTTGTTGTTTATAGTCCAAATTTTCAATAGAAGAAGTCAGCGCTCTCCGTCGAATGGCATGCGGCTTCGCTCGGCAGGGAAAGCAGAGGACTCATAGCACCACGCCACCCCCATCCCCCGCTCCGCAGCCTTTAAAAAGGCTCCTTCGCGGGTCGGGGGGGCGCTAACGGTGCCCGCCGAGTCAACCATGTCCACGGGCTCCGTGCCTGTGGTTTTTGAGGGTCCCCGCGTCGCTGGCGCGGTAGGACCCAATCCCTGCCGAGCAGGCTCCCTCCGGAGCTCGGAGGGAGTCCGCCATTCGGCGATGGCGCCAACCCGGAAGTCCTCCAGGTGGTGGTTCATTTTAAAAGGGTTGCACATCATCCCTGATGTCTGGTTCTAATATTTGACTACGCTTATCACCCAAGTACTATAGGAAAAGAGAATTAGACTATACTATTCTTGTGCTGATTTCAGTTGCATGAATCCCAATAATGACCAATGGAAAACATTAACCCTGGTATGGTTGGACTGTCACCACCAACTGTAAAGCTGCAGAAATGTGGAGGGCTCCACCTGTTGGTTTTCTGTCTGTCATGCAGCTGTGGAAGCTGGTGTGGGCAACCTTTTTTCTGTTGAAGGCTGCATTATCTCAGGGGCTGACATCAGCAGCGGGCAAGGGCGACGGCAGGGCCAAAATCATAAGGAACAGACCACCCAACGTTTTACAGATTAACATGGGGACGCTCTAATAAGATGAACCCCCCCCCCACTTCTGCTGTAAAAGAAGTGCTCTAATTCATAGTTACAAATTGGTGAATTTAAACTGGATTTAGTTCTGACTGTTCCAGGGTGGAGGAGGAAGCATAACACACCATACCCTAATTTTATCGATAGTTTTTTCAACATCAAAAATGCAGTCAAATTCCATCTATTTATTTATTTGAAAACAACTCTAACCTGCATTTGCATGGAACTGAAATTGACAGATTTGCCTGTCCCTACACACAGGCCCACCGCTGACTGGGCTGCCAGGATGGAGTGCCCCACACATGTAAGAAAGGGGGAGTTTTGGATACAACTGATGTGATCCTTTCCCTCTCTCTGCCTCTCATGTGAATGTGGCATCTGTAGGACTGCTTTGCTCCAACACTCTTCTTTCCCCCAGACTAAGGGAAAGCAGACTCTTCCCTGCATTAGCCAGACCCTCTATCAGTCAAGAGCAGCCATTCATCCCCACCCATTTGCATTGCTGCCCAAACACCTAGTTGCTCTTTCTCCTTGCAGGATCACCGCAGCCTGCATTCAGGGACACGAAGCCATTCAGGGTCAAGCTGAGACCCACTGCATATGCTCACAGTCATTTGTGTAGGATTCTGTCTTACTCTTTGTGTAGGATTCTGTCTTACTGTCAGATATCTTGCATGAAATTTCTTTTCTAGTTCTATCTTCCTCCCCAAGAGGATTTCCCCCTTGTCACGGACTCCAGGAAACCCGAGAACACGTGTTACTGACCTTGAGCACCACTGAACTTCCACTTTCGTTTTCCAATTGCCGACGCGAGCTGCTTCTCGGAGGGAGGAGGCTTGTTTGCTCCCGGGCTTCTAATCTGAGGTAAAACAGAGCTCTGGACACAGGAAAAAAATTTCCCCTAAGCTGGTAAGATCATGTCATGATGATATTTTCCTGCCACATGCAGCTATTAAAATAGAATGGGGACTTGGCTGCTCCATACTGCTTTTTGTGATTCAGCAGCTCATTGCTTTGCGTGTATGTTTGTGAGAGATTTTCTGAATCTGATCCTTCAGTGAAAGGGAAGCTTTCGGGAGGGCACCGAAATTTGCTAACTTTATCTACAAGCGCCGTGTTAATCTCTTGGGTGGAGTCAGAAAGCCTCGGCTGGCATTGTCCCATGTGAAAAGAAAAATATTATTCTTCGCCATCTAGTGGTGCTTCCTGTTTTTTCAACCGTTAGATGGGGGAAAGCTGCTTTATATTTGCAGATCACCATGAAACCTGATGCTTATTTAATACAGCAAGCTGAAGGCACGCACAGAACAAGCCGCCTCCCCATGCTTACTCAGGTGTGTTCAATGGGGCCTAGCCCCCTAAGTACCACAGCTGCAGTTCACAGACCAGCAGCACAAATCTGTGCAGGTTGAATCAAATGAGGCTCTTATTGTCAAAGCTTGTTCTCCAGCTCCTAGCATGTCTTGGGTGGGGCTGTAGGATTGAAGTCTTCTTAACATTTACGCTGTGGAGGTTTGAAAGAGAAATGTGGCATATGTGTTTGAAAGTCTTGATTCCAGCATGCTGCCCATCCGTTGATGGGTATGTGGAAGCATGACTTGCTCCATCAAAACTGTATGCTCCCAATTGTTCCTCTGAAATGCTGCCTTTTCTGCTCCACATCTGATGTCATACGGGGCAGGTAGGGATTGCTTTATGAAAATGGTCTCATGAGCAACATGGGAGGCTTAGAGGAACATGTCTGGACAAGAGGTTCCCCAGTCCTGGCCTACATTGGCTGGAAGTGGGTTTCTGAATTTCAGACAAGGATATCTCCTAAGCATGTCTTGAGATGCCTGAAATTGCACTTGGGACCTTCGGCCACCTAGCTTGGCTGTTCCCAATTCCAGAAATATTTATATTCCTACTATATCTCATTTCTTTCAGATTAAAGATGGCCTCATCTCGATTGACCAAAACTGAGAGAAAGGCGCTGCTGGATATTTTGGGATGCCAACATCTAAGCCTTCTCTATAAAGCAAGTTTGCATACCTACAATGCCAATGCATTTCATTACAAATGCGACAGTCAGGGCCCAACTGTAGTTGTGGGATACAATGCAAGTGGCTATATCTTTGGAGGCTTTACTGAACAGAGTTATGCTTCAGCTGGGAAATACCTATTTGATAACAATGCTTTCCTGTTTAGATTGAAAGGGAAAGGGCAGGAGCCCAGCATACTAAAATTCCCAGTCAAGAATGCTGTTGAGGCTGTCCTTGACAATAGTGCATATGGTCCTACTTTTGGAGCTAACACACTTGTATTCCTGTCAGAAAGCAAGAATAGTGTTACCACAGATGCTAACACTAACAGTTACACACTCAGTGCAGAAGACCTCCATGGAAATGACCAAGTCCTTTTGGAATGTGAAGTATATCGAGTTGAAGGTGAGCTGAAACAATCATTTAAAAGTCATTTCACTTTTTGAAACCTGTTGATTTGCCCTCTTGCTGATATCAAATTTTATTTTCTCCTTAGGGCTGAGTAGCATTTTGGAAAAACCATGGCGGGAGATGACATGGACAGCTGAGTAGGTTACTGACTCGAGAAACACTCCCACCCCATTTCCCCCCCACCCCACACACCATTTAGGCAAGCCAGTGGCATTGTTTCATTTACAGTGGTACCTCGGGTTAAGAACTTAATTTGTTCCGGAGGTCCGTTCTTAACCTGAAACTGTTCTTAACCTGAGGTACCACTTTAGCTAATGGGGCCTCCTGCTGCCGCCGCCACCTAATTTCTGTTTTCATCCTGACGTAAAGTTCTTAACCCGAGATACTATTTCTGGGTTAGCAGAGTCTGTAACCTGAAGCGTCTGTAACCTGAAGTGTCTGTAATCCGAGGTACCAGTGTAACAACTTAATCCCTATCGTTTCCAAGTGGTTTCAAAGTTACCCCAGTTCAAGGGCACATTACAGCTGGGCTAAAGCACTTGTCCAGTGAGGGCCAAGTGAGGGGTGTGGCTTGTGGAGAGTTCTGAGGGGTAAGATGGAGGCCTGGAGGACCACATTTGGCCTTGGCACCTGAGTTTCCCAACCCCTGCTTCTAACAGGTGTCACTTTCTTATCTTTTCTTCCCTTGGCTGGTCATCCTCTCAGGTACAGGGTCTAAACCACTGAGCCTCTTGGGCTTGCTGATCATAAGGTCAGTAGTTGGAATCTGTGCGATGGGGTGATCTCCTGTTGCTTTGTCCCAGCTCCTGCCACCTAGCAGTTTGAAAGCACAACAGCACGAGCAGATAAATAGATACCATTGCAGTGGGAAGGTAAATGGCATTTTTGTGCACTCTGGCACTCGTCATGGTGTCCTGTGTACCAGAAACTGGCCACCTGACCTGGAAAAAAACTCTCTACGGACAGATGCTGGCTCCCTTGGCCTGAAAGCGGAGATGAGTGCTGCTCCCCATAGTTGAACTCAACTGGACTTAACCATCCAGGGGTCCTTTACCTTACCATCTCAGGGTGACCTAAAGTTGTGGTTTTGAAACACCCCCTTCAGTCTAAAAGCAGAGTTGCAGTCTAAAAGAAGAGTTACAGGGCAGCCTTAAAGTCAGTGTACAAAGAAATCCCGTTTCATTCATTGTGGATGTAGAATAGCATCCTTAACCCTTGCACATCGTTTATTTTAACGTTATCACTATGCTGCTGGGGTCCGACAGGCCCCTTTCAAAAGTCTCTGCTAGAAATAAAATTAATGATTGATTTCAAAGTGACTCCATTAACATCAAAATAGAATCTATTGATATTGCAAAAGCACGACCCAGTATGAAATGATTTGGCAGTGCACTGGAGTCTACCGTGCTAAACTAAAGTCATCTGTGGGCTATCACGGAGCACTGGGGAATAAACAGAAGCATGCACCATGCTATTTGAGGCTACAGCTTTACCTTGGCCTCAGATAATGTCAGATGATGGGAAGGTTGGTGTAACATGGACCTAATGGCCTGGCAGGTCAAATGGAGAAGGCTGCCAGGCCCAGTGAGGCCCAGAAGCTGCAGCTCCCCACCAGTGGAGATAAGTTTAAAAGCTGATCACTTCGTGAAGGGATGTAGAAAGATGTCTGCATTTTCTTATTTTAGGAGAATCAGGCAGGGAAGGAAGATATTGTATGGGGCAGTAGGCTAAAAATGGTGGTAAACAGCAGAAATGAGTCTCCAAAGAGAAATTATTTTGGAGGTGGTATTTAAGCAATTTCTCAACAGCTGTGTCTGAAATGTGGCCAGTTTAGGTCACTAAACATGTAGGTACTCTGTGCTAAATTTCAGAAGGTTTGTACACATTATCTTCATTTGATTTACAATTAAACCCTCAGGCTTCAACATAATAGAGTATTGCTTTGCTTATCAACTTTAACACTGTATAATCCGGGATATATGTATATATGATTACGCTAATATGGTTAATAGACGGATGTATTTTGCTACCTTGGCAGGAAAAGGGAAGCACTGATGAAAGAAATAAGAACTTACAAACCTTGCTTGAGTGCTGTGCCCCAGTGTCGGGTTCTGCTCGTTGGGCCAGTTGGAGCAGGGAAGTCCAGTTTCTTCAACTCTGTGAATTCAACTTTCCGAGGCTACGTGTCAAGTCAAGCTGCAGCAGGATCAGATTCCACAAGTCTGACAAAGCAGGTAGCTCTGCACTGATAAAGCAAAAGTTAAGGACGGGCCTCCAGAACGTATTAAGTTCGTAAACCGAGGTACCGCTGTATTTCCAAACACGTTGGCCAATAACTAATGGCAACAAAATGATACATGAGATTCAATATGTACTTCAACTAGGGTTACTAGACTACAACTCCCATCAGCCCTTGCCAGGAGACCATTTGAAAACCATAGAAAGCACAAAACACCTTGTCTTCCTTTCCCGGCTGTTGTAAGGGTTTTCAAGCTGCAAAGGAAACATTCAGATACCTTCAAAGAGCCAAGCCCAGTCCTTTTGGCAGCTGACTGATTGTAGCCCATAAGCATATGTCGGCACAGAAGCGCCTCTTGATTAATGACAATTATCCAAATTATAGAGGAACCAAATAACGCCGGAGACGGAGGCTCGTCCATGGCAGGGACACACATCCAGATACGGGCTTGCTTGGCACAGCAGGATGCAGTGAGTTCTCCAGATCCCACTGGGGAACATTGCTAGGATTTTTGCCACATAAATCCTGGCTTTCCTCTGCCTGAACCTCTTCGCTGCCCACGGAAGGCAGCGAGGAGCTACCGCCATTGACTCGTGATGTGACCATACTTAACTTGCCTTTCTAACCTGTTTCTTGTATAATGGAACTTTTGTGGTTTTATACAGAGCCACAAAAATTACAGTAGATATTATATATACTATTAGGTGAAATACAGTAGATGGCATATATACTAGTAGGTGAAATTTGTCATTTACATATGTAAAATAGAAAGGAAAGCAGATAGGAATAGATTTCAATATGGTGTTATTTGCATTTTTTTAAAAATAGTATAGGACTTACCATCTTAAAAGCGGAAGCGGTAGAACCCCACTCCCGATCATCTTCTGTGATACCATGGGACTTGAAGCTCAACCCAATGCTGGTCTGGACATTGAGGATGTGCGCAGCATATTGGAGGGCCATATTCCTGATCGGTACTCGGTAAGATGCATCCTCTATTGTTCATTTTAGATGGAGAGATTATCATTTAGGAACCTCTGCTTTTCATTTCTAATTTACTTCTATAATGCAAACATCACAGTTCCTGTGGTCCACCATTATAACCCCAGCAAGCGCAGTTTTATTTTCCCAAGTGGTTTGCCAGGCTAAGGACTGATTTACATCCACAAATCCATGACATGGCTTGGAAACACAGTTGCTAGAAGACTGGTCCTTGGGGAAAGCTGATCATGTGATTTGGCTCACCTTGGAGCCATGGTAGTTTCAGCCCATGCCCTCAAAACTCATCTTCTTCTGAGTAAGAAAAATATTGAAACCATTTGGGAAATATCTCACAGATCAGCTTATCATGCTGAGCAGCCTGAACATGGTTGTGTTTTTAGTTTTCCCTCAATTGATTGGATGTGCATGTTAGACCTCTCTCTTTGGGAAAACCCAAATAGCCATTTGCGCTCTCTGACCACCAAAGAGCAGTCCCCCTCCCCCACGGGGGAGAGCGGTACGGGGAATCAGTGGAAGAAAGGAAATGTGGAAAAGCCCTTGGAGGAGAATTTGGGAAATTGCTTGTTGTAATGGTCTCCTCAGTACTAGACTGAGAACACCAGAGTACTAATTCAGGTACTACACCCTCACCACACTGGGTAAAAATGCTTTTCAAAATGGGGCGGCAACTGACTACATGTCATTTTCCGTGTACTTGTATGCACAAATGGTCACTTTACATATCAAAGATGGCTGCTCCATGAGTACTACGTGGGGGCTGTCAGGTTCATCCATCTCTATGTCTCTCACACAACCCTATAGGAATCTGATTCCGTTGTAGCTATCCTATATTTTTTCTTCTAGTATTACCCTTTTCCTTTTCAGTTCAATCCATCCTGTGTTATGAGCCCCAATATGCCAAACTATATCAAGTGCCCCTCTCCAAAAGACCGGATTCATTGTGTTGCTTTCATTATTGATGGGTCCAAGGTTGAGATCCTCCCTGAGAAGCTGGAAGAAAAACTGAAAGACATCCGTCGAAAAGCGAACAGTTTTGGTCAGTCTTTTTAATTTATTTTACATTTATGTTTTGATCAACCTCAATGTAGTTGCTATCTTATTTCATATTTTTAAAAATGGCTTCAAATAGTTCTTTGCTCATTGCTAAAAAAACCAACAATAATAATTGTGGTGGCTATTCCCAATTCAAAATGAAAAAAACAAACATATATTGTACTCCTTTTTTATAACCTAATCTTACAGGTGTTCCACAGCTTGTTATAATGACTAAAGTGGATCAGATTTGTCCTATTGTTGAAGAAGATATATCATACGTATACAAAAGCATGGCTGTTCAGAAGCAGGTAAACTGTTAAATTAAAAGCTATCTTTAAAGCTAGTCAGGCTTTTCTTTAATATTTTAATCTTTCTGTTACTTTTTCTTTCCTTGTTTTGTTTTGCTTCTGCTCATACTTCTTGGGTTTTTTATATTCTCTACTCTGGGCTAATGAGAATATACACTTGAAGGTAATGGCTGGCTGATAAATGTCCCTGGACTCAGCTACACAGATGCCAATAAAACATTTTAAAAGGTTTGCAAAATGCAATATACCAAAGTGACACTAGCTGGCGACAGTGAGCTGTATTTTTCAAAACATTTTTTAAAAAGCATTCTCACAACATTTTTAAATATGTGTGCAGACTCCTTCCCTGTGTGAGAGGCAGGGAAGGGAAGAGGTCCCAGGCTGAGAGGCTGGGAAGGTCCATCCCTTTCTGTGTGAGACAAGGTTTAAGAGCTACCTTTGAGGGATGACACTGCATTTGTCTTTCTGTTTAGATTAGTTTGTTTTTTATTGCATTGTATTATGAAAAACTGTCATAACATCTTTGCACTCTAGATGTGCAAAGCAGGGCTGTTGAGGTTTGTTATTTGGAGAGTGTGTGGCCTGAGGAAAATCCTGAGGGTCAAAGAGAGGCTCACCCTGGTCTAGGGCATTAAAGGTCATAGGGCATTAAACCAACACTTTTAAGTTGGACCTGGAAATCGACTGGACCTTCTTTCTTGTAAGTGGCCCTGAATTTTTTTTTGTTTGGGGTCAGTGTACAGATACGGGGCATAAAAATGTAATTAATTAATATGGCTAGCAGTGGCCTTGTGTCAGCTGGTGGAACCAAAGGGGCATAAAAATAGTGTTCCCTTGGTAACAAATCACATTTTATTTCCTTTACAGATGCGGCTAATGGAAGCAAAACTTGGCATCCCTCTGTCTCATATAGTTCCTGTTAAAAATTATTCCTCGGAGCTGGAACTGAGGAATGATGTTGATATCCTGATACTCATGGCAGTGAGGCAGATGCTTCGTTTAGCTGAAGACTACCTTGACGACTGTGATGACGAACCTCCGGTCAATCGTTCCATTAAGGATTGTTATGCTGAGCCGTGATATATTTACTGAACCCATTAGAATTCTAGTTTATGCTTTAGCTTTTTAATAAAAGTGACCAAGTTTATTCTCCATTTAGGGAGATGCCATTCCAGTTTTGAAACATGCTTACATACTAATCTCAGTATCTCGCTGCTGCTCCTGCTGTATGTATGTGGCTAATGGACAGGCTAACTGTAGAGCTGCAAGGCTTTTATGTTCTTTTGGCCTCCAACATCCTTTCCAAACCTAAAATTCTGTTTCTATTATAAGACAATAATTAAGACAATAATACTATGTAGGTAGCTTGCACGAAGTCCATTACACTGCGACTCCAGGCTACAAACCAGATCGGTGTATGCACTAGAGATGTGATCTGAAGGGAAAGAGAAATAAAAAATACCAGCTGCCAGGAAAACCAGTTTTGCTATGAGCAAGCGCAAGAGGGTAACTAAGCCATTAACCAGAGGCCTTGGAAAAGTTGAGAAAGTGGTGCAACCTCAAGTTATAGACGTGATACTAGGGAGGGGGGCTTATATACAGGGGTTGATGATTCTCACATGATATGCCAGATCAATAAATTACGAGGTATAAAATGGACTTCCATGTTGATGAGAAATATTTTAGGTGTTTTGTATCTTTTTAATGTCACTGCTTCCTTAAAACAAATAAATAAATGCATGTGAAACTCAGTGTATGAATGAATTCTGAAGTTACCAGCTGCAAAATATGCCACCCCTGGTCCCTGAAGTCCTTACTCAACTAGGAGGATCGTGGAAAAGGGGGAAAGGAAGAAGGGAAAGGAAGGGTAGACAGTTAACCTGTTGCTGTAAATCGCAGGAAAAGAACTATCCCCGTAAGAGCACATAGTGCTGCTGTGGATAGATTTTTCTGAAACTGTTGCTCATATTGGGGGCATGCTAATAATTGCTTGGCTAATAATCTCAGCGGGACGCGGGTGGTGCTGTGGGTTAAACTTTCCAATCAGAAGGTTGGCGGTTCGAATCCCCCCGACAGGGTGAGCTCCCGTTGCTCAGTCCCTGCTCCTGCCAACCTAGCAGTTCGAAAGCACGTCAAAGTGCAAGTAGATAAATAGGTACCGCTCCAGCGGGAAGGTAAACGGCATTTCCGTGTGCTGCTCTGGTTTGCCAGAAACGGCTTAGTCATGCTGGCCACATGACCCGGAAGCCGTACGCCGGCTCCCTTGGCCAATAAAGCGAGATGAGCGCCACAACTCCAGAGTCGGCCAAGACTGGACCTAATGGTCAGGGGTCTCTTTACCTTTAATAATCTCAGCAATGCAGCAGTTCAAGTTCAATAACCTTTGTGTCTCAGAACTGTAGGGATGTTTAGGACTGAATTGCTGCCTTCATGTGCATGTCAGTACGCCTTTCAACCGATGTCAGCGACTGGGATCAATAACTGGTTCTGCCCCGACTGGGCTAGGCAACTGGAGCACTTTCAGAGACCTCCCAATCCTGGAAAGCAGGTCTCAGGCGACTGGACTCACAACTGTGCATTGTGAGCCCCAGACTCAGCAAAGTATAAATAACGCGGAAGCGAGCTGTGAAGCATAACTTCTTTTATTTCTAATAGCTACTACAAACTAACGAACTGGCTTGCATGAGTGTTACATCTCCCACTCAGCCATCTAGTCACTATATAGATAAGACTCTCTCCACACACAGAGTCAGGCAGTCAGAAGCGGAAGAGTAGAAGAGCAGTTTCCTCCCCCTCCTTTCTCAAAACATCAGATCAGGAGATTCTTGCAATGGGAGGGGGTGAAAATATCAACAGTGCATTCACATCTGCTACTTAAAGGAACTCGTTTGGGGTCCATGTTCCAGAGATGCCACTGTAGTCTTGGCTGGGCACAGGAATGTGTAGCTGGCATAACCCATGGTCAAAGCATATATTTAATGCTTTTTTCACTAATAGCATCTAGTAATGTTTTCTATCATGGTTGCTTGTTGGGAGCTCCTCTGTCTTTTTAAGCTGTTCAATGAGGAAATGGTATTTCATCCTTTTGGATGTTTACCATTAGCATCTGTTGGCATGTTCACAGTAGCAAAACCAAGTCACACTGAGGGAAAACGTGTGAAGTTATAAAGACCTGCGCAGTTTGGGACCTAGATATATTTCCCCATATCAGCCAGCTCAGATCAGCCATATCAGATTGCCCGAGGGTGCCACAGTAGGAATTGTTGCCAGTGCATCAGAAGGAATGCATTTCCTCTATAATGGGTGAGGCGGTATTTCCTGAACAATAATTTACCTTGCTGAAATACCTGGTGTTAGTCAAATGTAACATACAGTGGTACCTTGGTTCTCAAATTTGATGTGTTCTGGGAATTTGTTCGACTCCCAAAACTGCACGAAAACCAAGGCATGGCTTCAGATAGGCTGCAGGAGCTTCCTGCACTCAAGCAGAAACTGTCAGACGTTCAGCTTCTGAAAAACATTTGCAAACCAGAACACTTCCAGGTCTGCGGCTTTCGGGAGCCAATTTCTTTGGGAGCCAAGTGCTTTGAGAACCAAGGTACCACTGTAATTTGATCATACTTTAGGAGGAAAACAGACCTGAAATCTGATCAAAAATATTTCTGAAAGCATTATTTTTATATGTGTGATTTCTTCTGTTATAAAATGTTCATTTCAATTAGACGTGAAGTCTGTTATTAGTGTTTGTCTGGATTCAGGGTTTTGTTTTTAAATGTTGACCAGGTTTGCCCTCTAGTGGAGAACAATACAGACAATTTAAGAAAGATAAGGCCCTTTTCTGAATCATATTGAATTTAGTGGCTTGATGCTGAAATAATGAGATGGCCTTGTGGAAAAGAGGGGATTTCCTACAGCCCTTTGCTATGTGTAGTCTTCAGCTCCTGAGAGTTTAGCCTGTGCCCTGTGCCTTACTGCAGGAAGTGTTTTTATTCTTTATTCCTAGCAAGAACAGCATTCCAGGTGTGACTTTGTGACTCGGGATGTGGGTGGCGCTGTGGTCTAAACCACTGAATCTCTTGGGCTTGCCGATCGGAATATTGGCAGTTCGAATCTGCGCAACGAAGTGAGCTCCCATCGCTCTGTCCCAGCTCCTGCCAACCTAGCATTGCGAAAGCACACCAGTGCAAGTAGAGAAATAGGTACTGCTGCAAAAGGAAGGTAAACGAGGTTTCTGTGTGCTCTGTCTCTGAAAGCAAGACCCCCATAGACGTAACCATCCAGGAGTCCTTAACTTTAACTTTTTTATTTTTTGACTTCGTTAATGAGCAGTGCTATTTTTATAGAAAAAGAGGTGCTGGAACTCACCATGAACAACTCCCTTGTTCTCTTAAAATGGCAATGGAGCCCATCTGAGAGGTGTCAGAACTGAGTTCTGGTTTTAAAAAAAAAAAGCCCTGGTAATGAAGAGAAGTCACTCTGGCCTGTTGTAAGTAAGGTTTGAGGATATATGGTACACATCTATTTGCTCATTGGGATGAATGACTCCTTCATTCCCAAAAGGAACACTAATGCAAGACTAAATAAAAAAATTCCTTCCAGTAGCACCTTAAAGACCAACTAAGTTAGTTCTTGGTATGAGCTTTCGTGTGCATGCACACTTCTTCAGGTATCTATGACTATGGCAGACCAACACGGCTACCTATCTGTAATGCAAGACTGGCCTGGTTGCAGTCAGGCCAGAAATCAAACACCTGCAGGGAGCTTGTTACTATTGCACAGAAGACTAGTTTCTACGTTTCACCCCCATCCTAAATCCAGGCAAGCAAGAGACATTATTAGGGTTCAGAGACAAATGACACTCTTTCCACCCGCATTCACACACACCAGCCTCATTTTCCGGTACTGGTACTACAAGCATTGCAACCTCTAGGCCATGTTCAGCAGTAAGTAAGGTTTGAGGATATATGGTATGCATCCATTTGTTGCGTGTTCAGACCCAGAGACCTCCCCCCTAAATAAAAACATATTTGACTCAAATTTTAGTTTGGGTTTTTGGCAGAATTTAGGCCACAACATTATTGATTACAGAAAGTGAGTGGTTGCATAGGCTCTGGTTCGAACAGCTCCCTGAACCCTTGCTGAGCTCTAACATAGGTCAGCCAAGGGTGAACACCTGAGGTAGGCGGAAAGCCTGGGAACGGACTATGTCCACTCCCCAGATGTTCCCCTGGACACAGGCACGGGCACAACTCCCTCTCGGAGGTTGACCAAACCTGGATTCCTTTAATAGAATACCCTTCACATACGGATGGCAAGACTGATCCCCCATCCCTATCACCTGAACCAGTGCCTATCTGCAACCTTACAAGTTGTGACGATTTGCTACGTGGCAGGCGAAACCCAAGTGGCAACAGCCAATCAGTCAAGTGGGGAAAATTCCTGCCATACCTCTGTCCCAACGACAGACGACACATGATGGCATAGCAAGGTCAATCGCAAAATACCCTAAATATAGGGAGAGGTGGGCGGGTGCTCTGATGCACGAGCCGAAAGAGGAAGCTCTGGGTCACGTGCATAGGAATTTATAGGTCCCCCAATCCGTTTAGACAGCACCCTATTGGCCAGATTAAACCCAGGAATGAGGGACCTACCAGTTGGGTGTTATGGCTGACCAATGTACCTACCCACAACCAGAGGGCCAGTCTCCAGGTCCCTCTTTGAGGGAGGACATGCTCTCTTGCACAAGGTAAAGGAAAGCAGACTCTTCCCTGCATTAGCCAGGCCCTCTATCAGCCAAGAGCAGCCATTCATCCCCACCCATTTGCAGGATCTCCGCAGCCTGGATTCAGGGATGTGAGCCATTTGCTCTTGCACAAACTGAGACCCCCTGCACCCCTCCCCATATGCTCACAGTCATTTCAGCTTTATGTAGGATTCTGTCTTACTGTTAGGTATCTTGCAAGAAATTTCTATTTTAGTTCTACCTTCCTCCCTAAGAGCATTTCCCCCTACATAGTCACGGACTCCAGGAAACCTGAGAACACGTGCTTCTGCTTCCTGAGCACCTCTGCACTTTCACTTTCGTTTCTCCCTTGCAGACACGAGCTGCTTCTCAGAGGGAAGAGGCTTGTTTGCAGACGCTCCCAGGCTTCCAATCTGAAGTAAAACAGAGCTCTGGAAACAGGAAAAAAAAATTACCCTAAACTGGTAAGATCATGTCATGATGATATTTTCCTGCCACATGCAGCTATTAAAATAGAATGGGGATTTTTTAACGATTGCTTGGATGCTCCATACGGTTTTTGGTGATTCAGCAGCTCAGCTTAACAATTGCTTTGTATGCTTGTGAGAGATTTTCTGAATCCGATCCTTCAGTGAAAGGGAAGCTTTTGGGAGGGCACCGAAATTTTCTAACTTTATCTACAAGCGCCGTGTTAATCTCTTGGGTGGAGTCAGAAAGCCTCTGCTGGTATTGTCCATGTGAAAAGAAAAATATTATTCTTCACCATCTAGTGGTGCTTTCTGTTTTTCAACCGTTAGATGGGGAAAAGCTGCTTTATATTTGCAGATCACCATGAAACCTGATGCTTATTTAATACAGCAAGCTGAAGGCATGCGCAGAGCAAGCCTCCTCCCCATGCTTACTCAGGCATGTTCAATGGGGCCTAGCCCCCTAAGTATCGCAGCTGCAGTTCACAGACCAGCAGCACACATCTATGCAGGTTGAATCAAATGAGGCTCTTATTGTCAAAGCTTGTTCCCCAGCTCCTAGCATGTCTTGGGTGGGGCTGTAGGACTGAAGTCTTAACATTTACCCTGTGGAGGTTTGAAGAGAAATGTGGCATATGTGTTTGAAAGAGTCTCTCCTCCTCCCGGAGGGGTGGAGCTGTGATCGGGAGCTGTTCCTGCGCTTTGCAAGGGGCGTTCCAGCCCCTGCTTGCCGTCACTGCTGCCGCGCTGCGCTTCCCAGGCATCCTACCAATCAAAGGGAGGCTCAGGGGTGGGGTTTAGCAGCTCAAATTCAGCTGCGGCAGCTCCCTCCCCTCATTGCGCTGCCGGGTTTCAACGGATCACCCACCCACCTTTCCCTTTAGTTCATTGCTTCGTGCTTGACCTTGCTATGGACCAATTTTTATCCAACTGGCAAATTGGTACCAGCCACTTGGTTTTTCGCCTACCTTGTAGCAAATCGTCACAGTCCTGGCCTACATTGGCTGGAAGTGGGTTTCTGAATTTCAGACAGGGATATCGCCTACACCTGTCTTGAGATGCTATAAATTGAACTTGGGACCTTCTGCTACCTAGGTTTGGCTGTTCTTAATTCCAGAAATATTTATATTCCTACTATATCTCATTTCTTTCAGATTAAAGATGGCCCAATCTCGATTGACCAAAACTGAGAGAAAGGCGCTGCTGGATATTTTGGGATGCCAACATCTAAGCCTTCTCTATAAAGCAAGTTTGCATACCTACAATGTCAATGCATTTCATAACAAATGCGACAATCAGGGACCAACTGTAGTTGTGGGATACAATGCAAGTGGCTATATCTTTGGAGGCTTTACTGAACAAAATTATGCTTCAGCTGGGAGATATCTGTTTGATAACAATGCTTTCCTGTTTAGATTGAAAGGGAAAGAGCAGGAGCCCAGCATACTAAAATTCCCAGTCAAGAATGCTGTTGAGGCTGTCCTTGACAATAGTGCATATGGTCCTACATTTGGAGCTAAGACACTTGTATTCCTGTCAGAAAGCAAGAATAGTGTTACCACAAATGCTAACACTAACAGTTACACACTCAGTGCAGAAGACCTACATGGAAATGACCAAGTCCTTTTGGAATGTGAAGTATATCGAGTTGAAGGTGAGCTGAAACAATCATTTAAAAGTCATTTCACTTTTTGAAACCCGTTGATTTGTCCTCTTGCTGATATCAAATTTTATTTTCTCCTTAGGGCTGAGTAGCGTTTTGGAAAAACCATGGCGGGAGATGACATGGACAGCTAAGTAGGTTACTGACTTGAGAAACACTCCCACCCCATTTCCCCCCCACCCCACACACCATTTAGGCATGCCAGTGGCATTGTTTTATTTATTTATTTATTTAAGGCATTTATATACAATTTAATCCATATAATTTTCAAGTGGTTTCAAAGTTACCGCAGTTCAAGAGCACATTACAGCTGGGCTAAAGCACTTAACCAGTGATGGCCAAGTGAGGGGTGTGGCTTGTGGAGAGTTCTGAGAGGTAAGATGGAGGACCACATTTGGCCTCTGTGCCTGAGTTTCCCAACCCCTGCTTCTAACAGGTGTCACTTTCTTATATTTCCTTCCCTTGGCTAGCCATCATCTCAGGCACACCGTTATACTAAGCCTCATGATCTTGCTGATCGTAAGGTCAGCAGTTCAAATCCGTGCGATGGGGTGATCTCCTGTTGCTTTGTCCTAGCTCCTGCTAACCTGGCCTGGCAGGTCAAATGGAGAAGGCTGCCAGGCCCAGTGAGGCCCACAAGCTGCAGCTCCCCACCAGTGGAGATTAGTTTAAAAGCTGATCACTTCATGAAGGAATGTAGAAAGATGTCTGCATTTTCTTATTTTAGGAGAATCAGGCAGGGAAGAAAGATATTGTATTGGGCAGTAGGCTAAAAATGGTGGTAAACAGCAGAAATTAGTCTCCAAAGAGAAATGCTTTCGGAGGTGGTATTTAAGCAATTTCTCAACAGCTGTGTCTGAAATGTGTCCAGTTTAGGTCACTAAAAATGTAGGTACTCTGTGCTAAATTTCAGAAGGTTTGTACACATTATCTTCATTTGATTCACAATTAAAACCCTAAGGCTTCAACATAATAGAGTGTTGCTTTGCTTATCAACTTTAACACTGTATAACCAGGATATATGTACATATGATTAAGCTAATATGGTTAATAGACGGATGTATTTTGCTACCTTGGCAGGAAAAGGGAAGCGCTGATGAAAGAAATAAGAACTTACAAACCTTGCTTGGGTGCTGTGCCCCAGTGTCGGGTTCTGCTCGTTGGGCCAGTTGGAGCAGGGAAGTCCAGTTTCTTCAACTCTGTGAATTCAACTTTCCGAGGCTACGTGTCAAGTCAAGCTGCAGCAGGATCAGATTCCACAAGTCTGACAAAGCAGGTACAGTGGTACCTCGCAAGACGAATGCCTCGCAAGACGGAAAACCCGCAAGACGAAAGGGTTTTCTGTTTTGGAGGCGCTTCGCAAGACGAATTTCCCTATGGGCTTGCTTCGCAAGAAGAAAGCCCATAGGGAAATCTCCGGGGACCTCTTTTAAATGCTGGTGGTGGGGAGCAAAGCCTTTCCCCCCCCTCCGGCCTTCAGAAGAGGTCCAGGAAGGCCGGCGGGGGCCGAAAGGCTTTGCTCCCCACCGCCAGCATTTTAAAAGCAGTCCGGGATAGCAGGAAAGCGCTTCCCGCTATCGCGGACGGCTTTTGAAGGCGGGGGGGGGAGCAAAGACTTTCGCCCCCCGCCCGCCTTCAGAAGAGGTCCTGGACCTCTTCTGAAGGCGGACGGGGGGGCGAAAGTCTTTGCTCCCCCCTGCCTGCCTTCCCGGGAGAGCGGAGAAAGGCAGCGCGTTTCTCCGCTGTCCCGGACGGCTTTGGAAGGCAGGCCGGGGGGGGGGCAAAGACTTTCGCCCCCCGCCTGCCTTCAGAAGAGGTCCAGGACCTCTTCTGAAGGCGGGCTGGGGGCGAAGGTCTTTGCTCCCCCCTGCCTGCCTTCCCGGGAGAGCGGAGAAAGGCAGCGCGGACGGCTCGCCAGCATTTTAAGATCGCCCCGGACAGCGGAGAAGTCCTCCGCTGTCCCGGGGTTTTTTAAAATGCTGGGGGTGGGAAGAAAAGCCCTTGTCCCCCCCCCCAGCCTTCAGAAGAGGTCGGGGGACAGACTGTCCCCGGACCTGGTCTGAAGGCGGTTTCCATAGGAACACATTAATTGATTTTCAATGTATTCCTATGGGAAACCGTGCATCGCAAGACGAAAAACTCGCAAGAAGAAAAAACTTGCGGAACGAATTAATTTCGTCTTGCGAGGCACCACTGTAGCTCTGCACTGCTAAAGCAAAAGTTAAAATGCATTCAGTATTTTTCAAACAATATTTCAAATGCATGTATTGTTTCAAAATATATTGTTTATCCTAGCTATAACGAATGTCCATTTTGAAAAGAGAATTCATGCCTCACAAGCCTTTTAAATCTGCAGCCTGTAGATAAGGCTTATTGAGTGGAAATAACTGCATTTATGCAATTGTGGCTGCATTTTGAAACAAACCATGTGCCATTAGAGGCAACTGCTGTGACGGTAAAATTTGTAGGTGATACATTATTCAGAGGTGATATCCTAAGCTGGCAGTGAAGAGCTCCAAAAAGGATACAGTGGTACCTCAGGTTACAAACACCTTGGATTACAAACACTTTGAGTTACAAAGTCCACTAACCCGGAAGTAGTACCTCAGGTTACAAACTTTACCTGAGAACGGAAATTGTGCAGAAGCAGCGGGAAGCCCCATTAGCGAAAGCACACTTAAGGTCAAGAACGGTTTCGTTTCCACTGGGAACAATGTTCCACTGGGAACATTGCTAGTATTTTTGCCACATAAATCCTGGCTTTCCTCTGCCTGAACCTCCTCACTGCCCATGGAGGGCAGCGAGGAGCTACGGCCATTGACTCGTGACGTGACCGGAAACCCATACTTAACTTGTCTTTCGTAACCTGTTTTTGTGTAATGGAGTTTGTAGTTTTATACAGAGCCACAAAAATTACAGTAAATTAGTATATATACTAGTAGGTGCAATTTGTCATTTACATATGTAAAACAGAAAGGAAAGCAGATAGGAATAGATTTCAATATGGTGTTATTTGTATTTTTTAAAAAACAGTATAGGACTTATCAACTTAAAAGCGGAAGCGATAGAACCCCACTCCCAATCATTTTCTGTGATACCATGGGACTTGAAGCTCAACCCAACGCTGGTCTGGACATTGAGGACGTGCGCAGCATATTGGAGGGCCATATTCCTGATCGTTACTCGGTAAGATGCATCCTCTATTGTTCATTTTAGATGGAGAGATTATCATTTAGTAACCTCTGCTTTTCATTTCTAATTTACTTCTATAATGCAAACATCACAGTTCCTGTGGTCTGCCATTATTACCACAGCAAGCACAGCTTTATTTTCCCAAGTGGTTTGCTAGGCTAAGGACTGATTTACATCCACAAATCCATGACATGGCTTGGAAACACAGTTGCTAGAAGACTGGTCTTTGGGGAAAGCTGATCATGTGATTTGGCTCACCTTGGAGCCACGGTAGTTTCAGCCCATGCCATCAAAACTCATCTTCTTCTGAGTAAGAAAAATATTGAAACCATTTGGGAAATATCTCACAGATCAGCTTATCATGCTGAGCAGCCTGAACAAGGTTGAGTTTTGGGAAATTGATTGTTGTAATGGTATTCTCAGTACTAGATTGAGAATACCAGAGTACTAATTCAGGTACTACACCCTCACCACACTGGGTAAAAATGCTTTTCAAAATGGGGCGGCAACTGACTACATGTCATTTTCGGTATGCACAAATTGTCACTTTACATATCAAAGATGGCTGCTCCATGAGCACTACATGCTACATGGGGACTGTCATCTTTTTGTATGTAGGTTCATCCATCCCTATGTCTCTCACACAACCCTATAGGAATCTGATTCCATTGCAGCTATCCTATATTTTTTCTTCTATTACCCCTTTCCTTTTCAGTTCAATCCATCCTGTGTTATAAGCCCCAATATGCCAAACTATATCAAGTGCCCCTCTCCAAAAGACCGGATTCATTGTGTTGCATTCATTATTGATGGGTCCAAGGTTGAGATCCTTCCTGAGAAGCTGGAAGAAAAACTGAAAGACATCCGTCGAAAAGCGAACAGTTTTGGTCAGTATTTTACATTTATGTTTTGATCAACCTCAATACCAATGTTTCATTGCCCGTGCAGGCTGATTGCTGAAATGGTCCCTCAGCTATGTAGGAAACACTGACCATTGATTGTGAGTTGATTAACTTCTTATCATGGTTTCCTGAGAAGTATTTAACACTTCTCTTCAAAGCTCACACCTTCTCAAAGATAAATGATTAGAGCTTTTTTATGGAGCAATGAGAAGCAGACCATATTGTCCCGCTATCTGAATATGTTGGAGGCAGTTGTGCATACCTGACTGGATGAATTTTCAGATTGTCGCTTCTGCCTATTTGATGTCTGTCAGTGGCCCATTGGCCCTTGGAAGGAGACTTCATAAGCCAGGGCTTAGATCATTGTACAGTGGACAGTCTGGTTGCGAACTTGATCCATGAGGGAGGCATGTTTGCAACCCGCAGCGCCGCGTCTGTGCATGCGCAGGTTGCGATTCGGCGCTTCTGCACATGCACAAAGTGCGATTTAGCGGTTCTGTGCATGTGCAACTGCCGAAACCCAGAAATAACCCGTTCCAGTACTTCCGGGTTTCGGTGTGTCTGTAACCCGTAAAAACGCAACCTGAAGCGTCTGTAACCTGAGGTATGACTGTACTTGCTTTACCAGACAAGGACTGATTCCTAGAGATTTAACTATTAGCTTTCAAATATGTAGAGGAATTATTCACAGGAAAGATGAGCTCTACCAATTTTCTCTTTAAGCACAAGACACCCTACCTGTAAATGTCTTCCCCAAAAGAACAATGTAGTTGCTGTCTTATTTCATATTCTAAAAAATGGCTTCAAATAGTTCTTCGCTCTTTGCTAAAAAAACAATAATAATTGTGGTGGCTATTCCCAATTCAAAATGAAAAAAACAAACATATATTGTACTCCTTTTTTATAACCTAATCTTACAGGTGTTCCACAGCTTGTTATAATGACTAAAGTGGATCAGATTTGTCCTATTGTTGAGGAAGATATATCATACGTATACAAAAGCATGGCTGTTCAGAAGCAGGTAAACTGTTAAATTAAAAGCTATCTTTAAAGCTAGTCAGGCTTTTCTTTAATATTTTTATCTTTCTGTTACTTTTTCTTTCCTTGTTTTGTTCTACTTCTGCTCATACTTATTGGGTTTTTTATATCCTCTACTCTGGGCTAATGAGAATATACACTTGAAGGTAATGGGTGGCTGATAAATGTCCCTGGACTCAGCTACACAGATGCAAATAAAACATTTTAAAAGGGTTGTGAAGTGCAATATACCAATGTGACACTAGCTGGCGACAGTGAGCTGTATTTTTCAAAACATTTTTTTAAAAAGCATTTTCACAGCATTTTTTAATATGTGTGTAGATTCCTTCCCTGTGTAAGAGGCAGGGAAGGGAAGAGGTCCCAGGCTGAGAGGCTGGGAAGGTCCATCCCTTTCTGTGTGAGACTAGGTTTAAGAGCTACCTTTGAGGGATGACACTGCATTTTTCTTTCTCTTTCTGTTTAGATTAGTTTGTTTTTTATTGCATTGTTTTATGAAAAACTGTCATAACATCTTTGCACTCTAGATGTGCAAAGCAGGGCTGTTGAGGTTTGTTATTTGGAGGGTGTGTGGCCTGAGGAAAATCCTGAGGGTCAAAGAGAGGCTCACCCTGGTCTAGGGCATTAAAGGTCATAGGGCATTAAACCAATACTTTTAAGTTGCTGGATCTGCTTTCAAAAGGAAGGCTACAAATAGAAATTGTTTCCCCTAGAGGGAGCTTGTGAAACTGTTGCTGGAGTCGATCTGGGGAATTCTACAGCTGTAGAGATTAAAGATCGTGAGAACCAGACATTGACCTTGAACAAGAATGTGCGCAGAAGAAACCTTAGTGATCGCTTTTTGCAAAACAAGCGCTTTACTGGAACAGCTACATGAGAAGATGGATTTGATGACTGTTGCAGTTAATGATTTTGGACAAACAGTGAATACCTATATAGAAACCACTCAGGAACCGACCCAGGAATCTGCTTTGACAGGGCAAGTTGTGCAGAAGACAAAGGAGGAGGTTGCTGTTGAACATCAAGAAATAAAAGTGGAGAGAGCTACGGCCTAGCAGGAACATAAGCTGTTGTTTTTGATGACTGAATCTGGAGAAAGTCAGATTTGGAGAGATGGAGTCTCGTCTGGTTTGAAGATGGGAAGTTGGATAGATCCCCCTATGCAGGGATGTTTTGGCTTCAGGGATCTGGTTTTGGGCCAGGGGGAGTCTGGAGTTGTGGGGGCCTTTAACTTTGAAGAGGCTTTGAAACATGCCTCCAATTACCTTTTGGATCTTAGTGCTGACTATGGAGAATGGGCTGACCTGTCGAGAAGGGATAAAGACATTGTTAGGTTGGAGTCTCCCCGAGACCTACTCCTCAGTGATAAAGGAAGGAAATTAAGAATAAGATCAGCAGAAGACAAAGTGCAGGTATAAATATGAAGAAGATCTGCAGAAGGGACATGGAAGAGAGTTAAGAGCCTCGGACAGAAGGTCACCAGGTTGATGGACTATATGGAATGGATAGAAAGGACTGACAGAACCCGAGACCAGGAAGAAGAGACGGTGGAGGAAGATTGGAAGAAAGTTTAAAAATTCATTTAGAGAATTATTGTAAAATTAATGAGTGTTAGAAAAAATGTTGGAATGAAACTATTTGGCTTTAGTAGAAATGCTATAAGGAGTTATGTACAAATAAGTTTTAAGTTTTAGGGCTTTTTATGGTAAGATAAGGCTAAAATAAATTAAGACAATTTAATGACAGAATATAGTGAAAGATGGAAAGGATTTGCTGTGATAATTAATAACTAGAATACAAAAAAGGGAGGTGTGAGGTCTATGAAACAAGTTAACGAAAGATAAAGATTTGGGAATATTGGATTTGTTTTTAATTTTTTGTTTGCTTTTGTTTTTGGTTTTGATGTATTGTGTGTTTTGTTCTCTTTTTTCTTTTTATTGACTTGTATTGTTTGATTCCTTTTTTTCTTTTTTTTCCTTTTTCTTTTTCTCTCTCTGTAATTTTAAATTCTCAATAAATATCATTAAACAAACAAACAAAAAACCAACACTTTTCAGTTGGACCTGGAAATCGACTGGACCTTCTTTCTTGTAAGTGGCCCTGAATTTTTTGTTTGTTTGGGGTCAGTGTACAGATACGGGGCATAAAAATGTAATTAATTAATATGGCCAGCAGTGGCCTTGTGTCAGCTGGTGGAACCAAAGGGGCATAAAAATAGTGTTCCCTTGGTAACAAATCACATTTTATTTCCTTTACAGATGCGGCTAATGGAAGCAAAACTTGGCATCCCTCTGTCTCATATAGTTCCTGTTAAAAATTATTCCTCGGAGCTGGAACTGAGGAATGATGTTGATATTCTGATACTCATGGCAGTGAGGCAGATGCTTCGTTTAGCTGAAGACTACTTTGATGACTTTGATGACGAACCTTCAGTCAGTCGTTCCACGAAGGATTGTTACGCTGAGCCTTGATATATAGGACTGAATTGCTGCCTTCATGTGCATTTACATCTGCTACTTAAAGGAACGTGTTTGGGTGCATGTTCCAGAGATGCCACCATAGTAAACATGTAAAGTTATAAAGACCTGCGCAACTTGGGACTTAGATATATTTCCCCATATCAGCCAGCTCAAGTTCTCAGATTGGCCGAGGGGGCCACTGTAGGAATTGTTGCCAATGCATCAGAAGGCATGCATTTCCTCTATAACTGGGGTGAGGGGGTATTTCCTGAACAATAATTTACCCTGCCAAAATACCTGGTGTTAGTCAAATGTAAGACAATTTGATCCTAACTTACTTAGGAGGAAAACATAGACTTGAAATCTGAACAAAAAATATTTCTGCAAACGTTATTTTTTGTGTGTGATTTTTTTCCTGTTATAAAATGTTCATTACAATTAGAGGCGAAGTCTGTTATTAGTATTTGTCTTGCTTCAGGGTCTTGTTTTTAAATGCTGATCAAGTTTGCCCTCTAGTGGAGAACAATATAGACAATTTAAGAAAGATAAGGTGCTCTTCTGAATCATACTGAATTTAGTGGCTTGATGCTGAAATAATGAGACGGCCTTGTGGAAAAGAGGTGATTTCCTACAGCCCTTTGCTATGTGTAGTCCTCAGCTCCTGAGAGTTTAGCCTGTGCCTTGTGCCTTACTGCAGGAAGTGTTTTTATTCTTTATTCCTAGCGAGAACACCATTCCAGCTATGACTTTGTGACTTGGTATGTGGGTGGCGCTGTGGTCTAAACCACTGAACCTCTTGGGCTTGCCGATCGGAAGATCGGTGGTTCGAATCTGCGCAACGAAGTGAGCTCCCATTGCTCTGCTCCAGCTCCTGCCAACCTAGAATTGTGAAAGCACACCAGTGCAAGGAGATAAATAGGTACCGCTGTGAAAGAAAGGTAAACAGGGTTTCTGTGCACTCTGGCTTCTGTCATGGTGTTCCCATTCCATTAGAAGTGGTATAGTCATGCTGGCCACATGACCCAGAAAGCTGTCTCTGGACAAACGCCGGCTCCCTTGGCCTGAAAACAAGATGAGTGCCGCAACCCTATAGACTTAACCATCCAGGGATATTCTTTGTCCACAAATGTCTCTCTACCATGAATGTCCAATTGTTAGGGCTTCAGTCCTGTTTTAAATGTACAAACAGGACATGAAAGCAAAAGCTTCTCCCCACTGCTACTCCCCAGGAATTGTTGTTCAGCAGCAATTGCACTGTCTCTAAACGTGGGTGCTTTATATAGCCACAAGTCTAACAGCTATAGATAGACTTGCTCACAGTAAAAAGGGGGGTTCAGACAAAGTAATTTTTCTTACAGGTTCTGCTCCATAAACCCTACATTTGCTGTGGATAAAATGAGTAATGATTGCAGTAATGGATAGAAACATCTGATTTGTCCTTGAAAGAGATAGTCACAATAGCCTCTAGTACTATTTCTTCACAAGGGAGTTTGCCAGAAATCCTGCCTGGAACTTCTTACCTCTTTGGGAAATAGGATCCTTGAACAAAAAACAGTTTTTGAAATGTATAGAAAATTCTAAACCTGCTTGCTTTTAATGTGGGAATCACAAAAGCCTCGGATAGGTTTCAAGAAAATTGTGCCCTTAACCCTGCTAGGAATGGTAGTGATATATATTTCTAGTTATCCTGTAACCAAAACAAGATGGGCCTAGAGAGTGCCTGCTTACTTACAGACATAATGGGAAATTGGTGCTTGCAAATCTTCAGCATTTATAATGCCATGCTTCTGAATTGAAAAGAGATGGGTGGGAATATGTGTTACATTCCCTCAAATGCTTTCAAACCTGGAAATCAACCAGCAAAACAGAACATTGAACCACTATAATGACCTAACAAAACCACTAGATGGCAGAAAGGGGTCATAATTTAGCATTTTTTAAAAGTGTGGAGAAATACTTTTGAGTTGTAGTGCCTAACTTCTGTTGTAGCCCCAGTCTTCTATTTTATGTAAGGGTGTTTGGGAAAATAATGGAAAAATGCTTGCTTGCTCTGTAAGTCAGAGATTCTGAGACATCCTAGTCAATTTCTTAGTTTTCACATTTGCATTCTAGATCTACCGTATTAGCCCAAATATAAACTGCACCTGAATATAAGCCACACCTTTAAAATTCAAGGGGAAGAAAAGAAAAAAGACACTACCCAAATATAAGCTGCTCCCTTAAAATGCCGCAGGCACTCACACCCGTTCCATTTTACCGTATGTCTGTTTCAGCAGCGATATCGTAAAAGCCAAGTTTTGTAAGGTTGTAAATTTAAGCCGCACTTTAACTTTTCACAATCGGAATTTGGAAAAAAAGTGAGGCTTATATTCAGGCCAATATGGTACCAAATGCCCTCTGGGCTAAAGCAGCTCTTCTGCTTTAGACAGCCCCTTAACAGGAGTTAACAGGCACATCCTTGGTTTTAAATGATATTTTTTTCTTCCGTCTTTTAGAAATGGGATGCAAACTCTCCAACAGGACTGTGCATGAGCTGTGCATATACTCATACACTATTTTATTAGGCTGAAATTCTAGTTCAGGATTTAATAAAAACCCACAAGGGGGGTTATATAAAGAATCTACAGGTATGCCTACAAATGTGTTTATTTTTGTACTTGTGAAGGAAAGTCCTGTGTTTCATACATTATTCCCTCTTTCCTTCTTATGGCAAATTTGGAAGCACAACAGGGCGATCCAACACTAAAGCTCTACATGCTCAGGTGAGTTCCTAGATTTGCAGGTGTATGTAAGTTTGTAAATTAAAAGTAAAAGCAATAAAAAATAATAATATCCAAACCACACAGTGAACTTGCAGGAGCCACAGAATACTGAAGGTAAAGAGAGAGAAGAAAATACCTGAGTAAATAACTTCTTTGTCTGGGTAAGCATTGGCCTGGTTAGCAAAGCAAAGTGCAGCAAACTCGAGAGAGTCCCAGTTTAGAGTTTTGGCTTAGCTCAGCATGACATGGCAGTAAATTGTACCAGGGAGAAATGGATTGGCTGTGATCTCCATTCTAGGAGGCTGCACATTCATGCAGTCTTGCTTAGCCATGGTTTAGCTCACTGCATTGTATGAACGAACCAACTGAATACCAAAGATGGCAATTCCAGCCATTGATGCTACCTTTCCTTCACGGCTTTTTTGTAGGGTGGCACTGCTATAATCCTGATTTCTTTGCCACTTTCTGTGGTAGCAAGCATTCCCATGCCTTTTCCCCACATTCCCAATTATTAACTGTGGGGAGGGGTAAGTACAAGTCCCCCCCTTCTTTGATACATGGAAGAAAAAGAGACTCATTCTTTTCCCCGCCACCAGTTATTTTCGTGTCAGGCAGTTGTGGGGCAGAAGAAAAGAGAAGGGGTGTCCTTTTTTATTTCAGGCATCAGGGGGAAAAGTTTTTTGTTCTTTCTCCAGCTTCTTCCTAGAATCTTTTGTGGTGATGGAGAGTGAAGAGGAAAGAATTGTTCCCTTTCCCTTTCTGCTATGGGAAAGAAAAGAATCTTCCCTTGCTATCTTGCTAAGGTGGTGATCAAGGTGAGGGGAAAAAGAATATCACCCCCTTTCTTTCATATATCAGAAAGGGAAAAGGGGCATTTTCTTCTCCTGTGCTTATTCCCCTCCTATATTGTCTTCTGGAAAGTGGGAAGGGAGGAAGCAACCAACCATGGGAGCTTGGGGCAGTGGCGAAGTGGTTTGTGGGGTCCCCCGCAAAGCATTTCTATACAAGATCATCCTTCATCCAGTCTACGCCTGCTCCTAAGACTAATGTGAGTAGGCTTTCTAGCCTAGGGCAAGAGTCCCATTGATATATTTTCACAGAAACAACTATTATCAATATGGCCCAGCTGGAGTGCTGCAGTACTGATCCTGCTAACCATCACATCCAAAATAGCTCGTGAAAGGGAAAGAGATTGTGTGGCGGGGCCTACATTTGTTATTCAGCTTCCCCTTGCTATGAAATCAAGATAAAACCAAAAATACAATATGCACAATATGTACCTTACAGTAACACTACAAAACCAGCAATTTATATGTATGTACTGTATGTACTGAAGACTGTGGAATATACATTTGAAGTCCCCCCCACACCCAGTTTAGGCATAACTTTTTCAAACAGATCAAGAATAATTTCCAGTGACTTTTTAGTCTGAACACCTGCTATGTGTCTCAATAGAACCGATGCCTGTGTGTGGTATATTTGGGGAAAGGAGCACCTGTGTATTGACACTTCTAACATTAATATGGTTTTTAAGTTTTTGGGGAAGATGGATTTTCATCTGAGTTTATTCTTTTCTTCACCCAGTTCAAGGCACATTACTAGATTTCATTATGTTTGGATTTCACAGCCAGGAGCATCGGTGGGTATCTCTTCTGTCTTTTGATAGTTGCTCAGCCATCTCAGTAGGGGGGCACTAATGAACGTGAATTGTCGTCCGCAGAATAGCCAATGCACGCACACACAAAAATGAAAGAGGCTCTTTAAAAATGGAAATAATATGAAACTTGACTAACCTCTGTCCTGAATGGAACAGAAGAAATAAAAGCCGGTCCCTCCACCTTTCACAAAAGCACCCCCCCCCCATCCTTCACTGCCAGAGTTTTTGAAGCTGCTTTTGGAACAGAACTTTGCTTGACTATGAATGAATGGCTGCCACTCTCTGTGCTACCCAAGGTAAAACCAAACAGCTGCTGCATCACTTCCCTTTCTTCCCAGCATGCTCGCTTCACCTCTCTTTCGGAGCCGGTTGGCGGCTGCTGAGATCTCCAGGTAGCATTCATTCCTAGCGGACCAGCCTGGCCTTTGAATGAACCATCTCGCTGGATAGCGTTTCCCATTCGAGGTGGCAGGAGGGGAAGCAAAGAGTCAAACTCATGGCAGTCAAAGCCACAAGAAGGAGACGAGACAAGGATGCTGTTTTCACTGCTGCATTTCAGCGGCATTTGTACTGTGATGTCAAGGGTGGGGTGCATGTCGCACTTCCTATTTAAATGACTACGGGACATATAAATTGAGTCTTCCTTCCAATCTGGTAGGATTCTGCTCGAGGCAATTTTAGAGCGGATGTAAATCAGAATGAAAATTCCACTTCAGGAGGATGGTGGGAGAGATTTTGGGGAGACGAGAAGATTCAAAGCTGCTTTCAAAGGCTTGCTCTGAATATACTCCAGTAGGCTAGGTGAATATTATAGTTAACAGTTTCCTATTAAGTTGGAAAAAAGCAGTTCATTTTTAAAGGATTTGCTATAGCTAGGTGTTTTTTGGGGGGTTTTTTGAACTACATACAGAGCATGCCTGAAGGGCAATTGTATACTATAAGTTCAACATGTCCTGGTGTGACTTGGGTGTTCTGAGAAGAATGGAAATGATCAGGGGAAGCTACAGTGATTAAAATGGTATTTTACCTCAGACTTCTCATCATATATGTCAGAGAAGGAACAAGAAGCTCGATACCATTCCTGTTCGCTCTATATTCTCACCACATTGTAATCCATTCTAAGACTGTATCCCCCCACAGTTTGAGGGATAGAAAATGTGCAATGAGAAGTAATGGGAAAAACAAGGAAATGGAAGGTAAATATCCATGATGTCTGATAGGGCCATAAATATTTGTAATTTTCCATCGCAACACAATTACCCTGCTGGGTCATATATGTACAAGTATATGATCACGCTTAACATACACCAATGCTCATGCTTATGCACACACACACAAAATTATTTGAACATCTGATTTAAAGAAAATAAATTCTGGAGTCAATTTTAAATGCACAAAAGTTTACAAGTAGAATATAGAAGAAGAAGAAGAAGAAGAAGAAGAAGAAGAAGAAGAAGAAGAAGAAGAAGAAGAAGAAGAAGAAGAAGAAGAGTGAGATAATGGTCAAGGCATTGTTGTAAACCTGGGAGAAAGACTGATTTTTAGGTACGGCATCTTGAAAATACATAAACAACCTGGTCCCCTAAATAGAAAGGATTGTCCTGTTTGCCCTGCTGTGTATTTATTACCCACTATTTGATAGAAGTTTTTTTAGAAAGAAAGAAAGAAAGAAAGAAAGAAAGAAAGAAAGAAAGAAAGAAAGAGAAAGAAAGAAAGAAAAAGTTTGAATATATCAGTACTACAAGTGCATCTCACAAAACAGGGCAGCAGAGCAGTTCTTCAGTCCTTTTTAAGCTGGAGAAATTAGCCTCACATTTTCCCCTTGGATTAATGTTTGTTTTATGTTTTTGCATTTTAGGATCAAAAAACCCAGTCCCCAATCCTTGCTCCCAAATTCACACTCTTTGTTCAGGATACATCTATTTCCTTGCAATTATTTGTCCCCATCCACAAAGACCTTCCCTGGGGTTTTCAGCCCACCTTTGTCCATCTTTACGATTCCTCTGCCTGCTGGGCTAACTTTTCATGGAAATGTTAATTTAAATTAGTACTGTAGGTAGACAAAAGCTTTCCTTTAATGAATACATTAGACCAGAGTTCCTCTAAAAGCTGCAAGCACAGATTTTCCTTGTTTACCAAAATTATAAAAAAAGGAAAGAACTGCTTACTGCGACTTTATGGTATGGAAAATATGATTTTTGTAAATGCAAGTGGGTGTTAAAAGGAAATCTAATGGCGTTAAGCTTTCATCACCCACTTAATGTAATGTTGGGCTGGCATAGAAATATAACATACAAATATTTTAAATTATATATAGCAGAGATTTCTGTAAAGTGCCCACGGCACATTTCTAAGTTTAATGTTCTCAACAGAAGCAAATAAGGCAAAATGTTCTGTCTGGAATAGAAAAAATGTGCTATTGGCAGGTAATAAATAAGACTGAATGTCTTATAAATGAAAAAGACCAGTTAGTGGCACAGTGTCTGGTTCAGGCATAATGCTGAACCATTATTTAATGTTATGTGTGCAGGCTAGCTTACCCTCTCTCCTCCTCCATTATGGCCATTAGGAGATACAGCTAACCAAAGTTTGACATGTCGTCTGAACTGGGAACTGTGGTTAGTTTTGGTTATGGTTTGTATGGTTTATATGAATCGTAGAACTGTAGAATTGAAAGGGACTCCAAAGGTCATCTGGCCAAAATCCCTGCAATGCAGGAATGAGCAAAACAGAGTCCTACATTGCATTTTGAGGTCGGTCTGTTTGTAAAAGCTAAAACTAACTACAGTTTATCCAAGTTTGGACACAACGAACTGTGGGTAGCTAAAAACAGAAGGGACTGCTTTTGATCAGTAGTGGCGCCCACCCTGTGGGATGCCCTTCCATCAGATGCCAAGGAAATAAACAACTATCTGACTTTTAGAAGACATCTGAAGGCAGCCCTGTTTAGGGAAGTTTTTAATGTCTGAAATAATAAGAATAAGAATAAGAATAAGAATAAGAATAAGAATAAGAATAAGAATAAGAATAATTTATTTATACCCCACCCATCTGGCTGGGTTTCCCCAGCTACTCTGTGCGGCTTCCAACTGAATATTAAAAACAATACAGCATCAGACATTAAAAACTTCCCTAAACAGGGCTGCCTTCAGTTGTCTTTTAAAAGTTGGGAACCGCCCAGAGTGGCTGGGGAAACCCAGCCAGATGGGTGGATATGTATGTATGTATGTATGTATGTATGTATGTATGTATTTATTTATTTATTTCCTGCTGCTGGTGGTGAGGGGACCATATTTTGCAAAGGCTTGTACATATAATGCTAATCTATGAACTACCCAGTAATGGAGCTGTGTTTGTTTATGTGGAAAAGAGCACTCTATGTCCATGTCAGGAGTCCCAGTTTCTGACTTGATAACACAGCAAGCATGGTTAATTAAAAAGGAAGATTTATTGCAAAACACAGAGTTCTCTGGATGGTTCTAACATGCCACCAGTCTTATCCATCATGATGACCCTTCTAAAGAGTCCTTCCTCTTCCACCAACATAAACGGAACCTATGACCCTTTTGTTTCTGATTCTTTTTCCTGTCATACATCCTCCCCCAGCGACGACTGTGTGGGCTCATTGGATACCCTCCAACTTCTTCCTGAGAAGACAGACTGTCAATCTTCTCTCCCATGTCTTTTTCCTCCCCATGAGAGTCCTGTCTGAGATCCTGCTCATTCGAGATTGTTCCCTTGGCAACCTGCATTCCACGGGGCGGTGAAGTTACCCCTGTCTGATGTGAACTCAGCTCAGCCTGTGTGTGATCTGCCTCTCTCTGTTCTTCAGCAGGCTGCAACCTTTCACTTGGAGCTGTCTCAGTCCTGACAGTCCATTTGCCTAGTTCAGGAAGACTGGAGCTTGGGGAAAAAGCTGCTTCAACAGTGAAGCATCTCAGCCTTGAACCTTACGCAGGAACTTGAGGTTCTACCTCTTTCTGATTCTCAGTCAGATCCTGATCTTCATGGGTGCTTCCATGCACTTCACCCTCCTCCCAAGTAGTCTCATGTGCCACTAGCTGGACACTTTGAAAGCATCACTGAAACATCTTGGGTGAATGGGAGACATATCCTTATCCAAGGAGACCTCAGGTTCTAAGACTAGGCAGAGCTGAACTCTGACAGAATAGACACAGGAGTCCTTGGAGGATATCTGGATTTGTTTCACTCTTGGTTCAGGTACAGTTTTGGGACTGAATCAGCCTTGGTCACCAAGATGGATAACCTGTAACAAGAGTGGGACAGGGTACCACCTTCTCAGTCTGTTGGTGCCAATGACCATGGTATCCTCCTGAACCGATGTTGTAGGCTGGGTACTGGGGAAGAAGAAGAAGAAGAGTTTGGATTTGATATCCCGCTTTATCACTACCCGAAGGAGTCTCAAAGCGGCTAACATTCTCCTTTCCCTTCCTCCCCCACAACAAACACTCTGTGAGGTGAGTGGGGCTGAGAGACTTCAAAGAAGTGTGACTGGCCCAAGGTCACCCAGCAGCTGCATGTGGAGGAGTGGAGACGCGAACCCGGTTCCCCAGATTACGTGACTACCGCTCTTAACCACTACACCACACTGGCTCTACAGTTTTACACTGGGATACAGTTTTACAGTGTCTAGAGAATAACATTAGGGGATTGTCTCTTGGCTCCCTGTTCCTTGTGCTGCGGTGTGCCTCAGGGAACAATCCCATTGTGAATGTTCTACATGAAGCCATTGAGAGTCATGTAGAGGAGTTTGGGGGCGAAGGGTGTTCAGTATGCTGATGATAACCAGCTCCATTTCTTCATAACCTCTGAGTCAGGTGAGGCTAAGCATAGTCTGAAACCTTGTCTGGATTCAGTTGTGGAATGGATGAGGGCTGATAAACTGAGCTTAAATCCCAAGAAGACAGAGGCACCGTGGGGGTGTAATTCCAGTGTCTGGGAAGCTGACCGTCTCCCTGCCCTGGCAAATATATTATCCCACTGAAAGAACAGGTGGGGTTGCTCCTGGATCCATCTTTATCAGTTGACGTTCAGGTAGCCTCAGCAGCTGGGAGTGCATTTTACCAACTCTGGCCAACTCTGACAGGAATAGGCTAGCTGTGGTGATTCAGGTATCGGTAACCTTGACACCTGATGACTGCAATGTGTGGGGCTACTCTTGTGTCTGGCCTGGAAGCTCCAGCTGGTGCAATATGCTGTTGCTAGACTGTTGAGTGGAACAGACTACTGCTAGCACACAACTCCAGTCCTTAGAAGCTTTCACTGGCTACCCATATGTTACCAAGCTACGTTCAAGGTTCTTCTGCTAATTTACAAGGCCCTTAACAACTTGGGCCTAGAATATCTTAAGGACCTGTCTGATCACTGCAATCTCTGAGGAGTCTATTGGCGTTCCCCCATGGCTCAGACATACAACTCATAAGTACTAGAAGGCATGGAGTCAGAGTATTGGATCCAAGCTGGTGAAACTCCCTCCCACTTGCTGAACTTTGGGCGCATGGCTAGGACTTCCTTGTTCCAGCAGGCATTTGAAGGTAATATTTGGTTTTAGGATAAATTTTGAAGGCCTTGTTGTCCCATTTTCTGTGGATTGTTTTTCTGTACACCACCTAGCAATGTGAATAATTAAGTGGTATATAAATGTCATTAATAATAAAGAAATAAACCTTCTGAAATCTAAATTCTGTGTTGTGCCTGTATGGCATGTTAATTTGTCAGCTGTTAACTAGTAGACTATGTTAGCATGTTTTTATTATGAAAGATGTTGAGGTTATTTTAGTGACAGCTGAACAGTAACCAACAATAAATGATTCCTTCTCTCTCTAAAATATTTTCAGCCCAATTGCTTTGTGGAAAAGGAAAAAAATGATCACACATATTTATTTAATGCACAATGTATTTTTTATTTAGAACTTCATACAATGCAGAATGCATTTGATTTTAGTTTAGTTCCAATTAACATTAATTAATATATTTATCATTTGATGTAGCACTGGCATCCCCAAGGTGGTTCTCGAGATAACTCAGTTAATTTGAGATATCGAAAGGTTGATCTGAAGTACGTTGTCAGGGTAATGTTCACCCAGTCTGGAGTCTTCTCAGAGCTAAGCTGCCCAAGCCTCTGAGTCAGACGTTGCTTCCATTTCTGTCAAAAAAGGAAAATCACCATCAATCAACAGAGTCCAAGTGATATATTTTTTAGCAGTGTGGACATTCCCACCTTGAATTAACAACAACAACAAAACCCCCCAGTCAAATAATTTGTTGGAATGGGTATGGGATATTTACAATGCTGTATACAATTCTAATTTTTGTCTCTACATCTACAAACAGCGTAAAATTGGTAATTCTTTCAGTTTTTTACACACAGTTGCAAATCCAAACTGAAAGAAGCAAAGGAAGAGGCAAGTGCTAAAAAGAAAAAAAACCTTTTTTCAAATAATAATGCTATTTTTGGTGAAGAAAACTTCTGCAGGGATATGTGGGTTATCATATTAAGGCAACATGCTAAAGATCACTTCATTCAACCAAGCAGCTAGCTCTGAACTGTGAAATACTAATGGGCAGATAACCCAATGGTGTGGTGGATTTGAATGTCACACGTACATTTTTTGTTTTTACATATTTTTTATTGATGATTTCTTGGTTTACAAAAGTATGTGCAATGTCTCTTTTCTCAAGTTACATTTTCTAGAGGCACACATATGTTTGAACTAACCAGCCTCTTCAAGAACGAGAAGGGAGGCAAACCCTGGACAGGACCACTCAGAAAGGAGAGTGACATTCACCAGCTGTCTGCATTAATGGTACAAAGCCTCACTTCTCCCTTCCTCCTTCCATTGCAGTGGCAGTCAGCTTTGCCTTATGAAAGGCACAGCTGTGATCCCAGTTGAAGGGGGTATATGGCAATCCACCTCTGTCTTAAAAGACTCTCTGCTTCGGACATGCATTCTGCTCACAGAGACACATTTGCAGCCTTAGTAATGGTAGAAATGGTAGAAAGTAGAGAGTCCTGAACTTTCAAGCTGAGAGATGCATAGCAGATCAATGACAACACAATTGTCATTGTCCCCTCCCAACTTTGTGTAGTCGGGAATTAGGCATGGACAGGTAGCCTTGGCACTTCTGCATGTGGACAAACCAAGGCCTATTCTGTTCCATTCTCACCGAAAATTTCATCCCCTAATATTTGTTGAAGGCTACTTACAACTTTACAGGCTGCTCTGAAGGCTGCCTTTAAAGCTTAAAAGACTGCCCAAATTCCAGATAGAAGGTGGCTAGAAGGTGTTGCTGCCACCATGACTAGTGCCTGGCAATTCCATCCACGGCTACAAGTGCCTCTGGGAGGGATGTGATGTGGTGCTGTGCCATTTTTTTCCTAGGGAAGTTGTATGGAGAATGTAGTTTCCAAATTTAACTGACCTCTATCACCTCTATCACACCTATCCGTCAAAGACCAGGAACGCAAAAGCTCTGTAGTGGTTGAGGCCTGTTCTTGATTGGGCATCTGGGCTTCATTACTCATTTCACCGTCATTGTTTCCGCAGAGTCCGCAGGTTTTACCTCTCATGTTGGAAGCGACTGTAATCTGCATGGATAATGGACATTTACTGTAGAAGCTTGTGTTTGTATCCTTACAATGCAGTGCATTAAAGGAATGGAGCAAGGAATCCTAGCACAAAAAGCAGCAGCCTGTCAGACTTACCATCAGAGTTTCGCCATCGTACGTCACATTCACTAGGCCTATCAGTGGTGCCTCAATAGCAATAGTGGTCTCATTTTTACACATTTTAACGTGCGCTGTGGAGAGATGGAATAGTTTAAAATGGCAACCAATTATTTCAAGCACAAGAGCATGTTTCAGCAGTGTACATAGAAATGTGCACATTTTGTTCATTCGTTTTACATTACTTTTTGAGTCTTGCCTACAGAATGGGACCAGAGACACAGCAATTTTCGCTGCGAGATTCTGTGACATCAGCTTGTATTGACTACCGTGTACAGAAATTTTAATCAAATTTATGGGTAGGATACTCAGCTAACCCATCACACCTTTACTAATCAAGGCTTACTAACTTATTTTCAATGTTTACTTTCTTTCATTATTATGCAGGGTGGGTGTGTCCCAAGTTATTCAAGGTTTGTTTTTTTTAAAAATAAAATTGATTACCAATATATAACCAATAGTCAGAGTACATGGCTTTAAGTTGACTCAGGTGAATGGAACTGTGTTGTGATTTAAGAAAAAGCGTAATATCAGATGCAGTACCTTTCTCATCTTCAAACTCCTTTTTGTCAAGCAGGACTCGATTCTCATTGTATAACAAAGAAAGCTTATTCATGGTAGGTAAGATTCTGATATAACTTCTGATCCTGGGGGGAGGGGAATGCTTTTGTTAGAAGGTGAAAAAACTGATATTAACAATCAGCGTGAAGCAGCCCATCTTTCTCCCATAGTTGTCATTTACGAGTGCACTGCAAAACTGCACCAATTCCCCCCTGAGGCTCCTCATGCTGCCTTCGCTGTGGTTTGAAAGGAAGTAGGTTCACATTAAATTTGAAACCAAATGCATTTCTTCCCCCAATATTGGTTACTATAGACCCCTCAAGGCATCAGCAGCATGGCATGGGATAACTGTGATCTGATTCCATTTAGATCTGAGAAAACTGCACATTTCTGCAGTCTGGGTCCTGTGGCCCAGTTTGCAATTATTTCTAATGCAGTTCCCATTAAAGGGGGGAAACGGAAATACAGTGGTGCCTCGGGTTACAGACGCTTCAGGTTATAGATGCTTCAGGTTACAGACTCTGCTGACCCAGAAATAGTACCTCGGGGTAAGAACTTTGCTTCAGGATGAGAACAGAAAGCAGCACAGCAGCAGCGTGAGGCCCCTTTAGCTAAAGTGGTATCTCAGGTTAAGAACAGTTTCAGGTTAAGAACGGAACTCCAGAATGAATTAAGTTCTTAACCTGAGGTACCACTGTAAAGGTTAAACCTTTATTTTTTCCTTGTGATTATATCATCTGAAAAAGCTGTGTATTTGTTAAAACTTACTCTGAAGAGATATTGATGTGAACCTCTCCTGGACTATCAGGTCTGGACTTTGATATCCAAACACGGAACCGTGGTTCATAATTTTCATTTTTGTTGCAGTCTTGGACTACCAAAAGGTCACAGGCATGTTTGGTTGTAGTTACATTGAATACCTTGTTATCAAAGGTCATGATCCGTTCGTTGTCCACCTCACATACAGCTGGCAAGATGACACCCCCCCCAAAAAAAGAAGTCAGATGCAGCAGTGAACATAAGATAGCCAGAAATATGCAATGTTTAGGCAGATGTCTGGAAGTACATTTTCTTGTTAGACTTAGATTCCATCCCTTGCAGTTCGGATGAATAACCGGGGAAGCCTGTTTGATCAAAAAAGCCTCTCAGTTCGACTAGATCTCAGTTTTTGTCAGACTTTTGCCACTTTTACAAAAGATGCAGGTCAACTAAGCTGGCCCCCGTCAGGCTGCCATTAAGACAGAAGCTTCCATCCAGCCATCTTTACTGGGATACCCTGAGATATTGTATCTGCCTGAGGATGGAGTAATGCTTGGACTCAACCTACTCTTCAGAAGCTACACCAAGGATTGATCTTCTGCTGACTGCGCTGCCAAGTCCAAGGTGGCTTAACGAGAGCAGCGGTGGACCAGAACGAAGACTCGCTCACTTTGGTCCGTGGCCTAGGCCCCATCTGCTCCTTCAGCCTCTACTGACCAGTTTAATTTAAAGTTGTGGCAGGCAATCCCATTACTCCTTGCAGCTGCCCAAGGCCAAAACCAGCAACCAGACTGGAGAAGAGAGCTGCCCCCCCCCGGTCCTGGGGTACTGCGCCAGGCCATAACTGCTGCCCACCCTGATCATGGATAAGTGACCTTTTTGTGGCTATAAGCAAGCAAAAAAACTCCTTCTGGCAGTTTGATCAATGATAATGTGGTTGTAATTTATATACACTTTCTGGGCATACGTATGTCTTATTGCACTTATTGGGACTTATGTCTGAGTTTACGTTCATAGGACTGTGCTGTCAATTATTTATCTATTTATTCATTTCAATGTATTTAAGGTTGCAAGGCGGGTTACAAAACAGAAGAACAACATCATAATTTATAATAATTATTTAAAAAATATATCAAATGAGCCGTGTAAAATCACTAAAACCATTTACAATATATAATTGCTAAACAGAAGGCTTAAAGTTAGAAACAATATGCTTGCAAAATGGTCCTGTTAGAAGCTAAGAGCAGGCAATGCTTTAAATTTAAAGACTTGCCTGATGTAAGTAAAGTATTAATTTACCTTCACCTCCTTTGGGTGCCCATGACATTAATTCAAATAAATCATATGCCCTTTTTGCTGAAGATTGATAATATGGAGTTTCGAAAGCGGGTAAAGAAAATGGAAAACAGAGGCCATCTCTGTAAAAGGTTTCCTAGAAAACAAAGAATGAATATATAAGGACCAATGTGGCTGTAGACAAAGCTTGTGTTTTGATTTATCATTTAACTACATAAACTAAAACATATCTTTCTTTCTTTTTTCCCAAATTTTCTAAACCCATAGGGATACATACTGATTTAAACTCAGCAGTTCTACTCTCACTAGAGGAAGTGGAGATGGTGGTATCTTTGTCGATTCTTCCTTCCCCTTAAAGTTCCCTGTGTCCCCTCAAAATCTTCTCCACAGGTTGGGGACTATTGGGAGGAGCATGAAAAGTAATATAGGCAGCTGCACCGAGAAACTATCTCCCTCCTTCCTCCCTGGATCTTGACTGAATCTTCAAACAGAAGAATCCCTTCTGTTTGTGGAAAGGACACAAACAGAATATGGATCCAACCTACAGATTGCTTCCAGGGGCATGTTGATTGAGCAACCATTTTGATTTGTTTGGGGCAAGTTACCCTATTGGCTTGAATATAAGCCTCACTTCTTCTTTTTCCAAATTCTGACTGTGAAATGTTAAAGTGCGGCTTAAATTTGCAACCTTACAAAAAAGGGCTTTTAGTGATATCGCTGCTGAAACAGAGATACGGTAAAATGGAACGGATGTGAGTGCCTGTGGAATTTTAAGGGAGCGGCTTATATTCAAGTATTGTCTTTTTTTCTCCCCCCTCCCCTTTGAATTTTAAAGATGTGGCTTATATTCGGGCCAATACAGTATAAGACATTGAACCAAGCAATTCTTATTCCACACTTTCACATCACTTTCTTTTTTGGAAAAAAACTCTGCTTTTAGGGAGTAGGGGGCCTGCTGTGCAAAATCACCCACTTTAAGTGTACCACCCGAATTTGATGGTATGTGGTTGAATTAAACCTGAAAATATATGTTCTCTATACTTGCTGACCACCCAGTTGCTTCCCCAAAGACAAACTACACTTATTTAATAACCCATATTTAATAAAAGAGATAACAAATACATGCCCCGGGAACTCTCAAGATTGTAGCTGTTGTCCATGGAGAGGACTGGACTATTCTGAACAGAACCTGGCGTGAAGGATTCTTCTGATAAACTGCTGTGAAGTATTTCATGTATGCAATACCAGGAATGAGATCCATAACCCTTGATGAAACAAAACAGGATTTAGTCAGATTTTTTAAAATTAAAAAACCCCCCAATATGTGCGACAATTAGGTTTAATAAGAAATGAGGTAGATGCTATACCAAGCAGCACATTTCTCTAGATAGCGTGGAACCTTTGTCCATTTCATCTCAATTTCGAATGCGTCCCGTTCTGCAACCAGCCCACTGGAAGCCTTTACTCGAATGTTGTAATCTTTGCAGTTGTCACCCCAGCTCAGTTCATTCTTAGGTAGGAAATAAAAAAAAAGTTATTTAATACCATGGGGATGAAAAGCCAACAACCCATTTGGATCCTATCACAATGGCATCTTCATTGCATTGGGAGGGATGCCCCTGTTTTATATGCTGAAAATATTTTTGTTCTAACAATGAGACAGTTTGGGGCTGGCCATTTGCTCTGTGTTTTATTATCACAGAATCCAATGAGTGCTTTAGTAACTGTATTGTAGACCACCATTAATTTTTTCCTATGAGTTGACAGTTCATAAACAAGCAATTGGCCAACCTAAATGATCTTGGGTAAGGGATATTTAAAGAACTATCTCACCCCTCACAAACTTGCATGTTGAGATTGGCATAGGTATGGTGGAACACTTCTTTTTTCAAGTTATTGCACCAGGATGCAGCAACTTCTCCCTCTACATTCTAGGAGATGCTTTTTGATTTCTGAAGTTTAGTGAACTTTCAACTTAAACAGTTCTTCTGCCTGTAATAATCTGTGCCCCCTAGCTAGTGTGGGATAATTGTTTCTATTATCTTTAAAAATAAGAACTGCTCTGCCTCGGTTCTTAATCTATTCGATGTTTATTATTAGTGAAAATTTGTTTTATTGTATTTCAATAGTTTATCACGCGTAGCTTCAGAGAAGCATTGCTGAAAATTGTCTTACAAACCACAAAAATAAATGAAAGCACATTTTTAAAAAATGTTTTGCTTTTTACCTGGAGTGTGTAAGGTTGCACAACACTGTCAAGACATGCTCTCCACTTGGTTCTGGCAAGCTCACTTCCAACTATTTTCATCTGGGCTTTGTAGAGGTCATGCTTCATGTACATTGAAAATTTGTAGCCCTGTTCTTTCTTATCACTCCTAACTGCCTCAGCCACAATGGTAACGTAAGGTCGTAGTGAATCACCATGGTACTGGTCCTGAAAGACAGAAAAACAAAAGGGCACCATTTTAATGCCTATGATGATCAGTTCCCTTCAGCTAGAGTCACATTCACACCATAAATTTCAAGCTCTGTGATACCACTTTGAACAGTCCTGGCTTTCCGCAAAGACTATTGGGAACTGTACTTTGTTTAGGGTGCTAAGAGATGTTGGGAGGCCCCTAATCCCTTCACTGAGCTACAATTTCCAGCATGGTTTAACAATCAAATCTCTTTACAGGAAACTTTGGGAACTGTAGCAGGAAGTCTGTGGTTGACACCTTATGTACTTCATGCTAAGAGCAAAATCAGATGTCAATCTAGAGGTATAATTATTTGCCTGCCCCATTCATCTATAAAATGGGAGGGTGGGTCCACTTTTAACACTAAAAAGGGTGCGTGGGGAGGGGGAGCTGAACTCTGCTTCCATTTCCTTATGCTCTGCCACCCAGCTTTCTCCCGGTTGATTTGATTTGTACTTCTGAAAGTGCTATTGAAAGGGTGAACCAGAGATAGAAGGGGAAGAGTAACATTTTCTTAAATATTCAGTAATATTTTTATACCACTTACTATTAGAAGAGAAATCTTGAAACATTTTATAAAGATTACACACACACCGCATTAAAAATGGCAACAATATTACAGATGTTACTCAAAGCATAAGGCAAGTGAAACCACATTCATTTGTTTAATCGCAGATTCTAGCCTCCACTGTGACTAGGACAGACACATGAACAAGAATTGTAGCTGTTTTGAAAATGCTTTCCTCTTGTATTTAACAACAACAACAACAACAACAACAACAACAACAACAACAACAACTATAATAACTTTAATTATTTATATCCCACTCATCTGGCTGGGTTTCCTCAGCCACTCTGGGTGGCTTACAGCATACAGTCATTGGAAGTTGAACGTAATCCATTCCGGAAGTCTGTTCGACTTCCAAAATGTTCAAAAACCAAAGAGCGGCTTCTGATTGGCTGCAGGAAACTCCTGCAGCCAATCAGAAGCTGCAGAAGCCATGTCGGATATTTAGCTTCCATAAGAACGTCCGAAAACTGGAACAGTCACTTCCGGGTTTCGATCGTTCAGGAGCCGAAACATTCGAAAACTAGACTGTTCGAAAACCAAGGTATGACTGTCTATAAAGCACACTAAATTATCAAACATTTAAAACTTCCCATTACAGGGCTGCCTTCAGATTGCAGTTTAAAGAAGCACTTAGGAAATAAATAAAAGTAGGGAGAAAAACTGATAACTCTGCTAGCCACTTCCTGTAAATTAATTACCTGACTGAAACCTGGACCTAAGCTAAGGAATGAAGCAATGACTTCTTTTTCACTTTTATAAACTTACCTCCCGCAAGAAGCTGCCCCTTCCGCCTTTCTGCTTTCTGTCTCTGCTGCTGCTTCTGGTGTTTCTGGAGTCGCTGCTAGAGCTGCTGCTGGATTCAGAGGATGATGATGAACTGCTTGATGATGAACTGCTTGATGCTTGCTGATTTTCACCCCATAATAATAATAATAAAATGGAAAGAGAAATAAACAGCATGAGAAGGAGATGACATTGTGATATATAGGACCTGTCACTCACACTATAAGGCGGATTTTTTTTCTGTCTCCAAAGTCCCAAGTGCTTTTCAGACACATGGATGGCTCACAGCCTCTTTACAGACAGTAGCCACAGATGCTTCGTAACTAAAGAGTTACGAAGCCAACTCTATTTGCAGCATCCGATGTTGCAAAGACATGCAGGCTATATTCCTAGGCACCGTTTAAAATGGTGCAGAAAAAGTTTCAGTGGTGGACTGCCTTTTATTTGGGTGAGTTTGCCCCAAAGAAGGTTGACCCGCGTGACATGGATTTCTGTCGTCTTTCTCAGAGAGGAAGTCCATTTTAAAGAATCAAGAATATCAAAACTACCTGGTGCTTCACCTGCTGCTTTGCCTTGTGTGCCATGTATTTCGCGTTAGCCAGTTCCAGACCTCGCAAGTCCTTCTAAATTCCAAGAAGAAGAAGAAGAAGAAGACAAAGACGAAGACGAAGACGAAGAAGAAGAAGAAGAAGAAGAAGAAGAAGAAGAAGAAGAAGGGGGGAAAGGTAAATCAAATGCACTCTGGTAAATGGAGGAACAATTCGGCAGTCGTTTCATAGAAAGCACTTACTGAAGGTCTCTTGCTGCTGCCAATATGGCTGTCCTTAACATGCTTCTGTTTGCTTGGGCGTCCCTTGGATTGTTTCTTGTTGCTCCTGCTGTCACTGCTGCTGCTGCTGTCACTGCTGTCACTGCTGCTGCTGTCGCTGCTGCTGCTGTCGCTGCTGTCGCTGCTGCTGCTGTCACTGCTGCTGCTGCTGTCGTCGCTGCTGCTGCTGCTGTCGCTGCTACTACTGCTGCTGTCACTGCTGCTGCTGTCACTGCTGCTACTACTGCTGCTGCTGTCGCTGCTGCTGCTATCGCTGCTGCTGCTGCTATCGCTGCTACTGCTGCTGCTATCGCTGCTTCTGCTACTGCTGTCACTGCTTCTGCTGCTGCTGTCGCTGCTGCTGCTGCTGCTGCTGCTCTTCAAAGAAGTCTTCCTGGGGTGCTTCTGATAACGTTCTTGCTGCTTCATATCTATCATTTCATCGTCATCACGGTCATCCCAATCATTGCTTGAGCTGTCAGAGCTATCACTAGAGCTATCGCTATCGCTTTCGCTGGAGCTGCTGATGGGCTAATGGGGGAAGTACCCAGAGAAAAACAAACACAGTCATATTAAGTTTTCTAAGCTTGAAAAGAACATTTCGCAAACAAGGTACTTCTTGTCTGGCCAGAGGGGGAAAGCTAATTTGCAGATTCTCATTTGCACAAAATTGTTGGCACCCATCTGTCTCAAGAGACAATGGAGTGTGGTTCCGGGGGCAAAAATCACTGCGCCTGCTGTGGATGCAAAGAGAGCTTGTAACTGCTGTCTCCTACATTGTTGCAGCACCAAAGGGACCTCCGTGGGGCACAAGAAAACGTTTTACACAAATGCATAGGCCACATATACAATCAAGATCAGTCTTCAACTAATTGCTTCCTTAGTTCACGATATTGGATGCTGTTGGGCTAAGATTGCCATACTTCAATAAGAGAAAATCCAGACACAAAAGTTGTTGAGCTTTGCTTTTGCATAATAAAACTGAAATTTTAAAAAATTGAGCTATTTTTGAGCAATTTTTATTTTAACTGATTTATGGAAATTCTGTGTGGACGCTATTTTTGGCAAATCCTGGGTATGTCCAGGAAATTCCAGATGTATGGCAGCCCTATGTTGGACTCAAAATCCTAACACCCTTGGCGACTGGCCATGCTAGCTGAGATTGATGGGGCTCCGGCAACATCTGGAAGGTCAAAGGTTCCCCACCCTTGAGTTTAACGCCTTAAATGTAATACTGTACACGCTGTCCGAAAGCTAGAACAAGTTGTAGAATATAAACCATATGGATAGTAGCCTCTCCCACATGGTGATATGTATTGCTATCAGAAATACCTGAATTCTTCTTAAATGTCTTTCTTCATCTCTCGTCAAACGCACCATTGGTAAACTAGAATGAGCGCCTCCTTGAACAGTCAATCGTAACTTCTCAATGGGTGCTCTTCTCTCAGCTGAAATAATAGAGTTAGTATTAGTGTTACTGCATGGTTTATCTATGCAATAAATCATGGTTTCTGAAACATAGTCAATGGGCGCTTTTGATACATGCAGCCACCAGTTGGGTCCATTGATTTGTATGGCATATGAATGTGTTATGTGACCACCATGCATAATCTGTGGCTTCACTGGTAGGCCTAGTGAAAGGCCAGCTTGAGAACTATGGTAGTAAAACTTTAAACCTCAGATTGTTTTGTCACCTGTTCAAGATGGGCGGGGTAATAATAATAATAATAATAATAATAATAATAATAATAATAATAATATCTTTGTCATTAAGATGATTTCAATGAGTCTGTTCTAACCAAGCACAAGTCTTTATGGTATGTCTCTGTGTGCACATCTCCTTCTGTATATTTTCCTAGGCTTTCATCCACTGTGGTTCACAGTGCCATTTGCCGACAGATGACACTGAACTACAGCATGACCACAGCCTTTTGTGAGCTGCTCTCCACCACCACCAGTCCCATATGACACAACCCACACTATCCAGAAGGACTGCCAATTGTCCAGGGAAATATTGCTCCTGTTCTTTTCCCTGAACCCCTCTGCATTTTGTAAAAAAACCAAACACACCCCAACAGACATCATAGAATAAAGAAGAGTTACCTTGCTTGAGTGTTACTCTAAAAGTATGTTCGCCAGCCAAGTTGTACAGAGAGTCATCTATGGAGCACCCAGCATAAATGTTTGACCATTCAACGCAAGCCCTGCATCCAAATGTGCATGCTTCAAAACACTCAGTGCGACGAGGGGCAGGCCTGTAATGTTCTGACTGTTCTGCAGAAATTTGGTCCTGGATGGATGATGAACATAGTCCAGCATGAGAGATTGCAATCTCAGACTTCTGCCTCATCATCATTATTATTATTTTGGTAAAGATCAGTAATTCAGTTGGAACGCTGCATATATAAAACGCGGCATCTCGACCAATGGTTAAGGGAAGCCCTAATATTTAATGGGGGGGGGGGATACAGGATGATTTCCAGTGTGAAGTAATGTAAGTCCACTGATTTCAATACGTCTGCTCTAATTTGCGTTAGGGTTTTGTTCTCAGCCTTCAGGACTTAACATCTTTAGTTGCATCAATTTACATCCTGCTTCAAGAGTGTAAGTTACATCCACTACACCATTAAAACTACATCCCAGAGCTGTCATGCATAGTAGGATTTATTCATAGCTAAGTTTATTTAGATCAAGGCCACTACTTATTTACTTGACATTGAGAACTGCAATTATGTTCTTCATTGACACAATAAGATACCTGTTCTCTACCTATTAGACCCCAGTTTTAAATCCCCCCAGAATCCTGAAATAAAATACATGATTAAAGTTCTGATTGTAATGGGAATTTGTCTTTAATGAATAACAAATAAATGCTTTATGGTAGCTATAGTGCTTTTATGACTGCTAAATTTATATTTGTACCAGTAGGTCAGTTTTTACACTTCCCTGGGAGTAGGTCTCATTGAGATATATACTTCTCAGTATATGTGTATAGGACTGAACTGTAAATGTTTTACTGGGGGGGGGGCACATTAAAAATAGCTCACACAACTTCTTTTCTATGTAAAAGAAACATTTCTCAAGCCAAAAAAGTGCACACAAAAATCTAATATGGGTTACCCTTCTTTCATTCCGTTCTGCTGACTCAAAGGAGCCTCTTATTATTTTAGACACAGTTTGAGGGACGAAAAGTGGAGTTGACTTGGTAGCAGGTGCCTCTTCAAGGTTGCGAGTGATAACAGATGTCATAGCACTGTTGGATAAACAGAGGAAGAAATGCTGTGTTAGAAGCACAAATATGTTAAAAAAGATCTGGGTTGTGCCTTGTAGTATGGACTTGATCACACATGGAGTTCCTTGCAAATTGCTCTATAAATTGTACCTAGGCAACCCAAATGCCTAGGTACAATTTTGACTAGGCAAAAATGACTAGGCAGCCATGACTAGTCATCTTTTAAAACAAAATCAAGTTAGTGTCATCTATTTTGGGTGGCCATTTTCAGACTTCAACTATTTCATGCTCACTGCTCCTAATTTTCTGCCAAAGTTAAAAACATAACAAACAAACAATGCACAAGCCACTGACATAGTTTCAATCCCAGCTTTGGGATTTAATCAATATCCTAGCTGCTAAAGTGATGGGTTTCTGTTCTGTCTGGGACACTGCCGTAGAAAGGACACACTTCAAAATATAAGGAAGTCAAAAGCTCTGGTACAATGATATGTTTTCCATGGGGCAGTTAGACACAAAGGTATTTCCTGTGTGATAGGATCTCTATTAAAAACGTAGCCCTTGTCATGGGTTACTTGTGTGCAATGAGCAAGCACGGTGAAAGGGGTTGTGGGGCATGTTCCGTCCTGCCCCCAATTTGGTGTGTCATTTAGAACAGTGGACAGAAAAAAGAACAAAGGAAACCATTCAGGGGAGAAAATCTTAATTGATCAATCTATCAATCAGTTAAAGCCACAAATCTCAATAGCAAAAACATTACGTTGTTATTTCTGGTGCATAGAAATATAGCTAGGATAGTTTACCATGGTGGATAGGCTGAACCTTCATTCTGCAGCTGTGATGTTTGCTGGATTAGCTTAGCCTAACTCACTGGCTTATTATTCACATAAAATAAGTAAAACTATTGCTATGAATGTGATCAGGTGATATTACAATATCATTCCTTTGAGTCAGTCAGCTGACATGAGCAATTTGCTTCCAAGCAAACTACTGCTTTTCCACATCCCACAAATTAACTCAGAAGCAACTCTTACTAAATCCAGTGAGTATGATTCCAAGGGAGGTAGGCATGAAGATTGCATCCTGTGCTGTAAAACACTAGCAGTATATTTACTCAACAGAATTTTAACTAAGTTATCTCTAAGCTGCTGGTAGTCCAATCATATTTATGATGTAGGCATTACATTTCTAACTACATGGCTTCAAAATGCATTAAAACACACACACACAAACACACACGTTCCATTGTTAGTATTTCACGGAAGCAACTGATATTGTCGCCTGGGGGTTGTTTTGCGAACACAGATGGGTGGAAGTGACCTGCCTGGCTGTGAACTGAGAGGTGGTCGGTGTTCCCATGTTGAGAATAATGGGCTTCACACTCTGTGAGGGAAGCCTAAGAACACCTAATCTACTTTATTTGAAAGGCGGATTTGCATTCCTTTTATCTTTCTCTCTCTTCCTCTTGTCGGTGCCTGCAGTGCTGAGGGTACTGTAGAGAACATGCAAGTTGTGCTTCACATGGAGCACTTCAGTCAAGTCAAAATAAATAAATGACACCTTATCACCCACAGGCTTTGTTTTCTGTTCAAGTTCTCTGTTTCAGATAAAGGGCATGACAGCTGCACCCCACACCAAGCTTAGCTAGAACCTTCAGGAATTTTTTCTTTATTTTTTATTAAGAAAAGGGACAAAAAATATTCTCACAGACAAGCCGAGGGGATGAAAGAAATTACAAATCAACTTGCATTTTAAGATGGCTCATCTGGGCAGAATAGATTAAAAGGAAGTGGCTTTCACTTGATTCACATTTAATAATTTAAACCGTCACCAAACTACGGTTTGTATCTCCAGGCAGAAATAGTTGGCATCACTCCCCCACCCTAATCTTTCTCTCAGTACTGTTATTTTTTTTTTAACCCAATAGTCTACATTTGCCACTGAACTGAATGATCAGTTCTTCCCCACTGAACATAAGAGAGAGCTAATAAATTTAGTGGCAACACAGGTGTCACATATTGTTTTCTGCAGAAATCAGCTGCCTGATCCAGCTCTAGCAGGGTACAGGGAGCCACAACAAATCATGTGATTGGGCAGAAGGCTCCTTACTCATAAGTATCTGGTCACTGTTCAATGACTGCAACATCAGCAAATGAGGTTCTTGACTGAGAAGAGCAATCAGAGATCAAATGCCATGAGAACATCTTAAAGCCCACGTTTTTCAAGCAATGGCCACTCCCACCATCAGATCAGAGTGATCAAATGATGTGATACTAAACATCTTCCACTCATTCCTTGTGTTAGGATACTTGCACCGCTTCTTAATTAACTACTGAGTAATCAAGGCTAAAGGGGCCAGTCTTCTAACCGATTCTGCCAGACTTATGCATCCATACAAATTCCATATGCCAACATGCAAAATTGTTAGGAGGGATTGGGGAATGTTGGATAATACTGGAGCAAGTAGGAAGGTTTGACGGGGGGGGGGGGAATTAGGTAGAAGGTACATGTACCAGCATGTGAGGATAAGTAGAAAGTACAAGGACTGTGAGGACAAGAAAAAAGAAGAATGCCCTTCAAAATGGAAGTGTCCTTCCTAATGATTTTTATTTGTGCCATTCTATACAATGTATTACCAAAGAAAAAGAAAAATTAAATCTTCTCCCAGCTTTCACCAAAAAGAAAAAGGAAAAACAATTAATCCTCTATGGATGCATAATCAATCACATTTGTGATCAGCCATGCAAATAATTTACATATGTGAAGTGAAGCTATTTTTATTGGCCTTGCTCATAAGTATTTTAAAAACTGGAATGCAGGTAGTACTATGTATATTTTTCAACAACTTGTCACTGAACTGTAGGCTATATTTTGGACTATGCATTCTCTGGTAGCTTTCCAATATTTCTGCTTTAATCTTCAGATTTAGGTCTTCCACAAGTTTTATATGCTCATTCTTCCTCTTGATATTATGTAGAAAACTGTAATTTTAAGTTTATTCATTTGTTGGCTCACCAAACAATGCAAAAATACATTGCTTGGTAAGGTTTTGAAATACTTTCTGTTTACACAGTTTATGCCATTCGCTTTAACTTTACTAGTACTCAGATTTTTGTGTTTTTTTAATGCCAAAGGCCATTATGAATTCTAATGGGAAGTTTGTCACCCAGATAAACAGACAACAGATACCAATATTGATCTACCTTGCAACACTGTTGTATTGACTGTAAAAGAATCCCCAGTATACTTACATGTTAAAGTAACAATTAATAATGTCGTTAGAGATGAGGGAAAAATTGTATAGTATATAAACCTTACAATATGGTTTCAAAAATCCAATTATAGGATTATTCTGTGCAATCTAATTATCTATGAAAAAGCTTATGTCAAACATTTTAAACATATTTCATGATCTTCAAGCATTTAAAGCTGATTTTTAATTTAAAGCACTGTCTTTCAACTCTGCCAATCTCAACTTGACACCTCCATAAATTTGATTGGAGTGTTTAACTTTAAAATAAGTCCATTGCACTAGATAATATAAAATAATTAACTCCAGAGATCAAGTACTAATTATAAAATGTATTGCGGGAGAAGGGGGGGAGGGGTGTTCTACCAATTTTCGCTAGCCCTACCTGAAAGACATGAGTTCAGTTTCCTCTCTGCATGGTGGAAGTTCAAGTTTGAAGGTCTTTTCCTTAATGTTCATAGAGATATCAACGTTCACAGGGATATTGGTGACCATTTTGACATTCTCTTGTATTATAGCCTGGAATTCAGGGACAACGATTCCCATCGTCACGAGCATATCTTTGTTCATGCTAAAAATGAAAAAAACCAAACAAACCCATTATAGTGATGTTATGGCAACTATACGTTAAAGAGTTTACGAATACCGAGGGCACATTTGCACCACTTGAATTGCACCTCGTCATTTCATGTACCAGTGATTCTATTTACCTGACAGACAATCTGGTTTTCAGTTTCATATCGATGTTAAGCAAGTCAGGCAAACTCAAATGTGATGTTGGCTCAGGACTCATGGATAACTGAACTGTTTAAAAGCAAGCAAATAAAACAAATGCATGCTATAAAATAATTATTATGCACAATGTGATATATAAAATTGCAATTATTTTGTTTCTATTTTGATATTATTTTGATAAAGGGATAAATTTGCCCTGAGTACTGCTATTTGTCTCACAGTTAATAATGGGGGAAAACTGAAACCCTGGAATGCTTATTTAATCCCTGCCCCCAGCATCTTTTATTCTAAATATATTTGAAACCCAGTCATTTCCAACTCAATGTGCTCGGGAACACAGTCTTAGGGATACCTCACACTACATTTTTTGTCCTTATATATTTTTCCTGTACCACTTTAATGAGGTGCTACCATTCTCATGGTAAAACCCAAGACCGGGAGTCCTAGGGAGTCAGCTATATACAGCTGCAAATGAAACATTTTAAATGTGTTGTAAAGAGTAATATACAAATGTGACTCTAGATGGCGACAGTGAGCTATGGCAAATTTAATGTATTTTTCAAAACTTTTTTTGAAAAAGCATTTTCGTGGCATTTTTTATACATGTGTAGATACCATCCTAGGTAGTCGCTGTGCTTGGTAGTTGATAAATTTCTATTGCCTTACCGTTTCCATTGACTGATGTGTGAGTAAAATGAACCAAGTTTATTTGAAGTGGAAGTCCAGTGCATGTAGGCACAACACCGTAGATTTCTGCAGATACTAAATTGTTTTCCCACTGCATGTTTGGATGATTTTTAAGGCTATCTGCAGAATCTTTTATCCAGGGCAGAGGCATTTTGCCATGGAATATCTGCAAAGAAAGTTTGTGCTGATTAAACAAAGAGAACGAGAATATCACAGGCTTCATGTCACTGTTCCTTTCATAGGAAAAAGAGGTTGCCAGTGCAATAGTAACTAATGCTGAAAAGTTATAATTGCACCCAATCGAATCCTGAAAGCAATCACGTTCAAGAGCCTAAAGAAGAAGAAGAAAATATAATTTATATCTAAACAACATGCATGTCAAAAGAGGCACCTGCAATGCATCCTGGATCACATCAGGAGTGAGCTCCACATATGCGATTTCTTGGCGTGCTAATTTGAGATATAGTCCTCCAAATGTTGGGTCGTGTCCTCCTTTTTTCTGATCGAAGGGCTGTGTGATAAGAAATAGAAATGTACTGAAATTTTTATTGTTTTTTTTGTCTATTATTTTAAGAAATGATTGTGTACCCGTTTTTTTGCAACACATGCGTTTGCAATGTTCAGGGTGGCTTAAAACACTCAAACAAAACAACAGGGAAATCTAATGGCGATTAAACAACCAACAACAACAGAATTAAATCGAAGGTGAAACCAAAATGATTGGGGGCAGGGGGAATCAGCTGCAAAAGAATTCTCATTCTGGCAGGTCAAATGTCTTCTTGAATGAAATAAATAAATAAGCTAGGCTGTGAAAAGGAACAAGAGGCACACCCTGAGTTAGGGAATTTCACCATTTGGGTGAAAGTCAACCAGGCCTTTGGCCGATTAACATTCTGCAGCCTTTAAAATGTGTTTGGGGGTGACTTATTGCTTTTTTGTTTCTGTTTTAACTCTTTGTTTGTGCTTTTATCTTCTATTTTCATATTGTGAACTGCCCTGAGATCTTTCAACGAAGGGCGGTGTATAAATCCAATAAATGAATCAATAAATAGATTCAGAAAAGGTAAGCACATCCCAAGCATGTAGCACATCCCAACCAGCCATGCCTTGCTTGGATATGGGTACCAATGGGACACAGAGAAGAGCATCTCTATCAAATTTTATGGACTGAGCATGCTAGTATGGCAGGTATCATGTGCCTAAACAATTTTGGGCCTTAAACAGACATAGCATTTGTAGTAATAACGCATTACGAGGTTTATTATGCTGCCCACTTACCAAGTCATGGAGCCTTCCTTCTGCATATGCCCTTCCAAAAAGGCGAGATAGTCCTATACTCTTAACGCCAACCTGTGTTGAAAGGGGGTGTATGAAACAGTTAAAAGGGCTTTCTATGCTTTACATAAATCAGAGCAGTTTCAGAATATTTTAAACAATTAAGAACTATGTTTCAGTCACTTGCATTTAATACATTTATGAAGGCTGGTTGAGCATGAGTTAACTTAAACCATTATAGGCAAAAGTTGTAATTTGTTAGCAACAACAATAATAATAATTTATTATTTATACCCCAGCCACTCTGGGCGGCTCCCAGCCGAATATTAAAAACACAATACAGCATTAAACATTAAAAACTTCCCTAAACAGGGCTGCCCTCAGATGTCTTTTAAAAGTAAGATTGTTGCTTATTGCCTTGACATCTGATGAGAGGGCATTCCACAGGGCGGGTGCCACTACCAAGAAGACCTTCTGCCTGGTTCCCTGTAACCTCACTTCTCACAGTGAGGGAACCACCAGAAGGCCCTTGGAGCTGGACCTCAGCGTCCGGGCTGAATGATGGGGGTGGAGACACCATGTAAGGATGATCTGCCCCCTTCTTTTCAAAGCTTAGTGTATGGAATGCTCATGCTATAGAAACAAGCCAGACTCAAATGATTTTTGTAAGAAAATAAATTCAAGGTCTAACAGTACAGGCCTAATAGAATTTATAATGGACAGCATCTGTTACCTCTACAAGATCAGAGGCGACGCCAAGGATGTTTGCCCTGGTTTTGAACATGGTAAACAATGGGAGGATATTTCCTTCTTTGCCTATGCTGACAACCTCAGCTCTCAAACCAGCCATAAGTCGTTCTGAAAAGGGAGATAAAACAACAAGCAATAAGGCCGGTCAGTTCTTCAAACTGCATAATAATACGAATTTAATTTCCTACTTGTTTAATGTGAAAACTGCATCTTATGAAAAAGCGAAGAAACTCCATGTACAAGACCAGCTGCATAAGAAAAAGAGGCAACTGTGTCTGTGTACTGTGATTTGGGCTTGACACTCTCTCTACATTTGACCAGTTCTTCTGGAATAGGGAGAGGGAACAAGACTTTATAGAACATGTTGGAGGAGAGAGTTACAGCTCCATCACAGAGCACTTCCTATGCATATGGAAGGTCACCGATTCTCTGTTATTTCCAGTTGTTGTTTTTTTAAAAAAAATGTTGTTATCATGACTGGGAAATATCCCCATCCCTGGTTTAAGTCAATGGGCCGATTCTAGATGTTTCATGGAATTGTAGATCGTAGAGTTGGAAGAGACCCCAAGGGTCATCTAGTCCCACCCCTGCAATGTCCACACCTCATTGGCCAACAATATCTGGAGGAAGCTGTTGCCTATGCCTCGCCTAAAGAAACACAGAAAAGTGACTCTTTTTGTAGTGTGAATAGACACACAAGAAAGATGTTATGACAGACATAGGGCTGTCAAAATGGTAGACCCATGCCTAGCGCTCTCCACCCTTCTCTTATAATGTCTAATGTGACTTTTTTTTGTGTGTGATTTATTTCCCTCCTCTATATGACTGCATGACATCAAGCAGGGAGTTTCAATATATCCCCCTCAGCTATGCTAGCTTGAATGCAAAAGTGAAATGCAAGCCATTCTGTTGCTGAACTACTTGTTCTATATGTAGGCTGTCACAAAACAGTGCTGGGACGCTGTCAGGGGTTTAGGTGCAGAGGCACGGGCAAGGGAGGAAACAGAGAGCGAAGGGGAGGAGACAGAGGAAAGGATGAGTGATGACGACGACCCGAGATCTCCCAGTCTTTCCAGTGAATCAGAGGATTCACAGAAAGGAGCACCAGTGGCCAGGGCAAGGGGGGAATCTAGAGAGGCATCCCAGGAAGATAGAGCCAGAGGAGACTCAGGGGGGAGCAGCTGGAAATCGGGACCAGCGTCACCGCCAGGAAGCAGGGAAGAGGAAAGGAGCCAGGGGGGAAGCGCTGGCAGCTCACCACAGGAGGGAGGGCAGGAGTCAGGAGTGGCCACACCTCCATCGGGGAGCGAAGAAACGGTTAAGAGGAAAGTGGAAGGTTGGGCGCGCGCGCCAAGTTCAAATGCAGAGGAAGGCGGCGCAGTGAGCAGCCCCGAAAGGGAACCAGGTCCTAAAGCCCGGCGCAAGGAGGCAGAAGGGTCCGGGTCAGCGTCAGAAGAATCCCGGAAGGAAGAAGCCCCGGGGGGTAGAGGGACCCAGAGGAGGACAGTCAGGAGGAAAAGGTGGAGCAAGGCTAGGATATTAAGTTGGTGCGCACGGGGCGGAGACTCAGACGGAGCCTCGCCGATCTAGCTAGTAGACGTAGAGTTGCAGACAGCAGCGTGAGAATGGAAACTGTAATTCAATAAAGACTTTTACTTAATGACCGCTGGCTAGCGTGATCCTCTGTGAGCTAGGATCTTGAAGCAGCTCTGACAGTAGGCTCCGTCTCTACATTGTGGGCATCTGCAGCCTCGAGGAGGGGAGAGAAACAGGCGCCCACTAGCGAGCTCACGAACGGCAGGAGACATGACGGCTGAGCAGCAGATAGAGGACCTCAGAAAAGCAGTGGCACAACTGAACGCCGAGGTTCTCGCATCCAGGAAGAGAGAGGACGAGGCAGCTGCCGCCTGCAGGGATCTCCAGGTCAGGTTAGACGTACTGGCAAAGCAAACACCCCGGCAGGAGGGAATTGGGTTGGCGAGACGGACAGGCGGACTGCTCTCTCACTTCGATGGGAACCTGCAACAGTATCCCAACTTTAGAGCCGACGTACTGTGCGCACTGCAACTGTTGCATAAAGACTTTAGAGATGAACAGGAGAGAGTGGGGTTCATCATGTCCCATCTGCATGGGGAGGCGAAAGCATGGTTGCGCAATTTATGGAGAGATAACGATCCGGCGCTCCAGAATGCGGATGCCTTTATTAAAGCGATGGATGGGTGTTTCTTATCAAGTATTGACATTGATCTTGCACGGAAGGAGGTGCATGGGCTGAGACAAGGGAGGGCCAGCGTCAGACAGTATCATGCCCGCTTTTTCGCCTTGGTCAGCGCCCTGGAATGGGACAGAGATTCGGCTCCTGTAAGAGACCTCTTTTGGGAGGGACTGCACAACTCGATTAAAGATGAGATAGCGAGGGGGGAGAGACCCCGAACCACCCAGGAGGTCGTTCAGAGGTCACTGGCTGTGGGGGTGAGGCTGGAAGGACGTCCGTGGAGCAAGGACGAAGGACGTGGAGGGCGCGAACCAGCCGGGGGCCCCTCCTTCTTTCCCAGAGAAGCAGCACGGGCGCAATCCACGCCTCCGCCAGGAGGAGGAGCCGAACCTATGGAGGTTGGAGGTGCAAGGGCTCAGTCAGCAACCAGAGCCCTAGCACCGGCAGCAGTGAAGGCGAAGCCTCCTAGAGGGACCAGGAAGTGTTACGTCTGTGAGCAGCCAGGGCATATGGCGAAAGAGTGTCCCCAGAGGCCCCACAAGCTTACTGCAGCCTCAGCAATGGTGACTGCAGCAACGCAGCAGGGAGGACCACAGCAGGGAAACGACGATGTCTGGCTGGAGGAAGAGGCACTGGGGCCCAGCCAGACGTGTTAGTGACGCAGTCCCCAGAGATTTTACAGCCAGTGAACCCCCTCCCGCCCAAACCAGTAGTGAGGCTCACAGCATCTCTCCAGCTGCCCACTGGAATCACCATGGACGTGCCAATCACCATCGACTCCGGCAGCAACGCGGACTTTATAGGGCAGGAATTTGTCGACAGGCACGCTGTGCAGTTGCTGCCGGCCACACTGCCCCTGCAGGTTGTCACTGTGGATGGCAGGGAGCTGCTAGGGGGGCAAGTGGTGAAGCAGACGCCACCAATGGTGATGCGACTTGGAAATCACAGGGAAGTCATCAGCTTCAACGTCACTCAACTGTCTGACACGCCCATTGTATTGGGCATGAGTTGGCTGGACAAGCACAGCCCAACGATGGCTTGGTTCCAGAGGCAGCTGGTTTTCGGCTCTTCCTTTTGTGCTGAACACTGCATCGTACCCAGGCAGGAAGGAGAGGAAGAGGAGTCACAGCTGCTGCTAGGCACGCTGCAAGCGATTCCCCACAAGTACGCAGAATTTCTGGAAGTTTTCTGCGAGAAGGAGGCGGACAGGCTACCCCCTCACAGACCATATGACTGCAAAATTGACCTGCTGCCGGGGGCGGCGCTGCCTAAAGGGAAGCTGTATTCCATGTCTGAGGACGAACTGCAGGAACTCAAAGACTTCATCGATCATAATTTGGAGCGCGGTTTCATCCGAGAGTCTAAGGCAGCGGGGGGCAGTCCTGTATTCTTTGTTAAGAAGCGAGACACGCCCCAAAAAAGACTCGTAGTGGATTACAGGATTTTGAACAGTGTGACCAAGCCGTCGGACTTCCCCATGCCCCGCATCGACGACCTCCTGGCGAAGGTACGGAAGGGAAAGGTGTTCACCAAGTTGGACCTGCGGGGGGCGTACAACCTCATTCGCATGCGGGAGGGTGATGAGTGGAAGACAGCCATGTTCACGCCACTGGGTACCTACGAATACAGAGTTATGCCTTTTGGACTGCAAAATGGCGCTCACGTTTTTCAAGCATTTATGCATCACGTGTTGGCGGGACTTCTCTACAAGACGTGCGTCTGTTTCTTGGATGACATCCTGATCTTTTCGGAGTCGCAGCAAGAACATGACAAGCACGTCAAGGAAGTGCTGGGCAGGCTAAAGCAACACAGGCTCTACGCCAAGCTGGAGAAGTGCCAATTTGACGTGCCGGAGGTGGATTTTCTGGGCTACAAGCTGTCTGACAAGGGGCTCGCCATGGACAGCGCCAAGGTTCGAGCAGTGTTGGATTGGAAGAGCCCACGCAACCGGAAGGAGGTCCAACGGTTTGTCGGCTTTGCGAACTTCTATCGCAAGTTTATTAAGGGCTTCGCGATGCAGACGGCGGCCATCACTGACACCCTTAGCTCCAAGAAGAAGAAGTTCATCTGGACAGAGCAGGCGGAGCAGTCCTTTCAGGCCCTCAAGCGTCTCTTCGCGTCGGAAGAGCAGCTGCTTCATGTCAACCCCAGCATGCCGATGAGGGTGGAGACAGACGCTTCGGACAGAGCAGTGGGGGCGGTCCTGCTGCAGAAGGACCAGCAGGGCGTGTGGCGGCCGGGAGCGTTTTACTCCAGGAAGCTCAGCAAGTCCGAGCAGAACTACACCATATGGGACAGGGAGTTGCTGGCCATTCATGCAGCGTTCAAGGCGTGGAGGCACTTTCTGATCGGCGCCAAGCACACGGTGCAGGTTTGCACGGACCACAAGAATCTGGAACACTGGCGCACGGCACAGTTCCTGAACCAGAGGCAGATACGTTGGGCTGAGTTCTTTGCGGACTTCGACTTCCGAATAGAGTATGTCCCGGGGGACACCAACATCATGGCAGACGCTCTCTCCCGCAAGCCACAGTATCTGGAGGACGCAACACCAGCGGCCGCCATGCACATCTTTGCACCGACAGTGTGGGCGTGCGCCGCGGCGACCGTGGACCTAGAGGCGGTGCGGCGAGCGTTGCAGGGGGACTCCTTCGCACAAACAAAGATGGCAGAGGTGCGAGGGGGCAAGGCAGCGGCCAACGGTTTCCAGCTGCGAGATGGATTGCTCATCCGTAAAGGGGCCATCTACGTGCCGGGTGACGAACTTCGAGCCAAGGTGCTACAGCAGCTGCACGACGCACCCACGGCCGGGCACTTTGGCAAGGAGAAGACGGTGGAATTAGTAGCCAGGGATTTCTGGTGGCCTGGAATGAGAGGGGAGGTCGCAGACTACGTGGCGAGGTGTGACACTTGCCAGAGGGCAAAGACGGTGCACAAACCGCCGGCTGGACTGTTGGAGCCGCTGCAAACTCCGGTCGAACCTTGGGAAAGGGTGGCTCTGGACTTTGTCACGGATCTGCCCAGCTCAAGGGGCAAGACGGCAGTGTTGGTGGTGGTGGACCTGTTCTCCAAGATGGCGCATTTCATTCCGTGTGCTAAGGTGGCCACGGCAGAGCAAACCGCCAAACTGTTCATAGACCACGTGTTCAAGGTTCACGGTCTGCCACGGTCTATTCTGTCCGACCGCGGGCGGCAGTTCATCTCGAACTTCTGGCAGAAGCTGATGGGCTTCCTAAACGTCAAGATCAATCTGGCGTCGGCGAGACACCCGCAGACCAACGGGCAAGCGGAGCGAGCCAATGCCATCATGCAGCAGTACCTGAGATGTTATGCGAACCAACAGCCTGCGACGTGGGTGGATTACCTGCCGCTTGCAGAGTTTGCCTACAACAACACGAAGCACGTATCCACGGGCGTCACGCCGTTCTTCGCCAACAACGGGCGGCACCCTAGAACCTTCCCGGGACTGGAATGCAGGGGAGAAGGGGAGCCGCAGTCAGCAGATGCGTTCGCGTCGGAGCTGCAGGAAGTCCACGATCAGCTGCGGCGCCACCTGGAGCTGGCTAAACACGCATACAAGGTACAAGCGGACAAACACAGAAGGGTTGGCGAAGAGCTCCACGTGGGAGACTGGGTCTGGTTAGCAGCCCACGCAGTGCCGGCCAGGTCGTTGGCCAAGAAGAAACTAGGGCATAAACAACTGGGGCCCTACCAAGTCGAAGAGCAGGTCAACCCGGTGGCTTTCAGGCTGGCGCTTCCGGAGGGTTCCAGAATGCATCCGGTGTTCCACAGATCGGTGCTCACTCCCTACAAGGCACCGCACAGGTTCCAGGAACCCGGAACGGCGCCGAGTCCGCTCAGAGAAGGAACGGGGCACGCGGGAGTGGCACAGGAGGAGCGCATCAACGAAGTCACAGAGATTTTGGACTCCAGATGGGGGGAAGAGGGAGTAGAATACTTTCTCGCCAGGGAGGGCACCCCGGCCAGTGCGAACAGCTGGGTGCCGGGCTACGCTTTAGACGAACCTCTGCTCAAAGACGAGTTTCATGCCCTTTTCCCACATAGACCTATGCCAGCGGACTTTTTCGACGACTGGCTTTTCACGCCCACGCTTTCGGACAGCACGTTCAGGGGGTTCGACTCGGACGAGGAACCGACACGAGACGTCCGTTCCCCGGAGGGGTCACCCTCGGGATCTGTCTCAGAACCCTCGTATTGGTGGGACGATAGGCCGGAGGAGCAGTTCCGCAGGAAGTGGCTGGACTGTTCCGGCCGAGCAACGCCGCCTGGAGGAAGTGCGGGAGAGACGGACATGGACATTTTCGGGGACGACCCTGGTTTCGAGCATGGCGGCACAGAGATGGAAGAGGAGGTGACTGTCGTCAACGAGAGCAGGGAGGAAGACCCGGAAGAGTTCCGATGGAGGCCTGCCACGGGAAGCGACCGATATCCGACGTTCGTCCCTTTGCAACAGCAGCCCCCAGCTCCAGCACCGGAAGGAGGGGAGGGGGGACTGGGGGGCTTCGAGGGGGGGATGGATGTCAGGGGTTTAGGTGCAGAGGCACGGGCAAGGGAGGAAACAGAGAGCGAAGGGGAGGAGACAGAGGAAAGGATGAGTGATGACGACGACCCGAGATCTCCCAGTCTTTCCAGTGAATCAGAGGATTCACAGAAAGGAGCACCAGTGGCCAGGGCAAGGGGGGAATCTAGAGAGGCATCCCAGGAAGATAGAGCCAGAGGAGACTCAGGGGGGAGCAGCTGGAAATCGGGACCAGCGTCACCGCCAGGAAGCAGGGAAGAGGAAAGGAGCCAGGGGGGAAGCGCTGGCAGCTCACCACAGGAGGGAGGGCAGGAGTCAGGAGTGGCCACACCTCCATCGGGGAGCGAAGAAACGGTTAAGAGGAAAGTGGAAGGTTGGGCGCGCGCGCCAAGTTCAAATGCAGAGGAAGGCGGCGCAGTGAGCAGCCCCGAAAGGGAACCAGGTCCTAAAGCCCGGCGCAAGGAGGCAGAAGGGTCCGGGTCAGCGTCAGAAGAATCCCGGAAGGAAGAAGCCCCGGGGGGTAGAGGGACCCAGAGGAGGACAGTCAGGAGGAAAAGGTGGAGCAAGGCTAGGATATTAAGTTGGTGCGCACGGGGCGGAGACTCAGACGGAGCCTCGCCGATCTAGCTAGTAGACGTAGAGTTGCAGACAGCAGCGTGAGAATGGAAACTGTAATTCAATAAAGACTTTTACTTAATGACCGCTGGCTAGCGTGATCCTCTGTGAGCTAGGATCTTGAAGCAGCTCTGACAGACGCGATGAAAGGGAAAGAATATATTTTATATAGCATTTCACCCTCACTGGAGCTTACTTGATAATTAACTGTTACTGAACAAGGAGTGCCATTTGATTTGGCATTTCAACCTGTATTGCTAGACATTTTAAGCTTCCTAAAAGTAATTTGGCACAGCAATCTGTATCTTACCACCTGTCTTTAACAGGACACCATGATACCTCTATGAAACTGTTAGCAAAGGTGGCAAATGTCTTTTGGTTTCTTACCATTTTCAGTATGTTATATGTGACTGATGAGAGTTGTGATTCAGTGGCATCTGGAGGGTACTACATTGGCTACTCCTTCTCTGGAGATACTAATCATAGAATATTAGTAATTTCTAATATATTTTTCATGCCATGATATCAATTTAGCTAATATCTGAATATGGTCATCAACAGTTACCAGCAGTTTATGCCACTTTAAGCACTCACACTATTGAATCTTGGAAGTATTTGCAAGTTATTCTACTTAAATTTATAGTGCATGAAAAAAACTGAGCAAGGACTAAGGAGATAAATCTCATTCCTTTAACTTTTAAAATAGTATATGACAATAAAGATGCTTTGGAGGGAAGAAAATTTCATATACCATGAAATTATTTTATCTCTTCAAGAGCTCCCTACATACCTCTGTGAAGTAGTAGGTCTGTATATCCTAGTCATGTTCATGGTACTTATTTTTATTATGAAACTGATTTCATGGTCATGTAAAAGTCACGAGGCACAGCAGTAACCTAAGGCACTGTGCAAAAATCTAACTTCGCATTTTCTGAAATTTTCATGAAATATTTGTCATTAGCTTTTCAAGTGTACTAATAAGTTACACAACTATTAAATGAGCCTATATTATTTTTATTAAGTTATGTACGGTATTGAGTTTGTTTGTAGGGCGGTTGTTGTTTCCCCAGGGATATGCAGAAAAACTCTAGGATTTTCATGGTTATTTAAGAATGGAGCCACTTAAATTATATAATGTAAAACTTTGACTTGCCTGAAAATAACATGACATTTGGCCTAAAATACACAAGGTGTGTTATCTTGTTCTCCCTCCAAACAACCAGTAAATGTATCATTGGTATTACATTATTAATAGGAGGATGAAGTTAAAAAAAAATACAGTGGTACCTCGGTTTTCGAATGTAATCCATTCCGGAAGACTGTCCGAGTTCCGAAACGTTCGAATACCGAAAACATAAAACGGAAAACTCAAAACAGAAAACTCAATACAGAAGTCGCGTTTCATGTTCGACTTCCGAGGCACGTTCAAAAATCGAAGCATTTACTTCCAGGTTTACGGTGTTCGAAAACTGAAACGTTCGCCAATGGAGACGTTCGAAAACCGAGGTACCACTGTATAACATAGGTTTGTGGCATAAAAAGCAAATGTACCCCCCCCCCTTAAAATATGAGTCAAAATGCTTATAGGTTCTAGTTTAGGGATGAGAGAACATTTTGGTTTTGCAGACTGCACACCACCCTGCCCAATGCATACTTTCCTCCCCAGGTCTTTCCCTGTGCTTTCTGAGCTAGTCACATGACAAGACATGGCTGATTTCTTTCTGGTTCTTAAAACAAACAGCTTTTACTCTTGAAACAACAGGTTCATCTTTTTAATATTTTAAGCAATCACTATTATTCTGGGAGGAATAAATAGTATCTGCGGAAAAAACACATGTCTCTTACCACTGTGAAGACCAAAGAAGTAAACCATGCTGTGGCGATAGCTAGGCCGTTGAATCTTGATGCTCAGTACTTTAAGTGCCACTCTGCAGGCAGAAGCCCTGAATAAAGAAAATTAACCAACAATGTTCACATTTACTACTGCTGTTTGCTGTGCACTGCTCCTTTTATAAAGAAATCATTTTTTAAAAATTATGCTTACATCTCTTGGCAGTCAGGAGCTCTGCAAGTGGCCGCTTCACGTATAAGAGTTAACAGGAAATATTTCACTTCTGACATGGGTGTCTCTGATGCAAAATTAGTCATTGCCATCAATGAAGGGAGAGCTGGTAGGGATTCCATATAAACCATGGCAGCACATTTACGAGTTACGGGTTCTATCTTGTTGTCCATGACGATTGGAACAGTAAGTGCTTCCACCTGTGCAACATAGATTGAAAGTATAAATTTTGCACTCTTATTTTTCTCCTTCCCACAATGACTTTGGCTCACAGCTCAAATAGCTTGTACATGCTAAGCAGGCATTTTGTCGCTTCTTCTTTGAACCACGGCAGCCAGCCCCAACTTCCACAGCATACAAAATTCAGTGGCTTGCAATATTATGTAAGGGACTTCTGTTAAAACAAGATGGAGCTTTTCAAGCAATTATCTGCAATGTAACTTTCCTGATTCCTGCTTTTCAGAATAACATGCCCAGGCAAGATTTAGGCCCTTCTCCTTCTCTGCGTTTAGAGAACAGAGCCTCTAAAGGCTGGCTCCTAGAAATATCTGCCACTTAAGAAAAAGCAAAGCGATATTTTCTGTTGATGTGTTTTTGCTTGTACAGAAGAAAGACACATTTCGACTGGATAAAGCACCCATTGGCGATGTGAGTGACTTGCACATCATCTGCTGCCTCAACTGTTTAAAGCAATATATCACACACCGCTCTCTCACTGTAACCCCCCCATGAGTTTCAATTCTGTGCATAATGGTATACATATCTACACAGACAGGGGCTGAGTCATCGCCCGCTTGGACGTTCATTCCCTACCTGTCCCTAATGCAACTGGTCTTTGAGAAATAATGTATCACCATGATCAATTAGCATTAGAAAAAAAAAGATATTCCTAATAGCTCTATAATGTTGTTGAAAACCCCCCACAAGATCCCCACAAAAATGCCATGCCTTCTTACCCGTGCAGGATACTTCTCAACAAGGCCTCTTAGAGCTAAGATGGCAGCGCAAGGATGGAGGGAGTCAGGAGAAGAAATGAGAGCTGCAAAGGTCTTCATGATGGGCTTCTCAATGATGACATGTCCCACATTTGCTAAGGCCTTCAGTACCAGCATTTGTCCATCTATGTCGGATGTACGTTTTGCTTTAATTGCAAAATCATTCAAAGGCTGTTTTAGAAGAAAAAAAAGTGGTTTCAAAATTAGTTGCAAAATAGTTGCTTTAAAAAAGATATGATTTGAATCTTGAATTGATATTGGGGACAGCTTTATGAACAGCCTGTGATCTCAAGTTAGACATGAGTAGGTTTGACAGGGGTTGTCCATCAGCATCTCCTATGTTGCAGGTCTCAATAAAGTTGGCCAAGTACCATATACATAGCCAGGGGAGGTCTTTCAGAATAGGAGGTCTTATGCACTTTCAATAGGGCATCCCCTTCAATAGTCTTTCCGAGGCATTCTGCATTAGCTGTAGGTTCTGGACCAACCTAAATATAGCACCTTACAGAGTGAATTGCAGGAATTCAATATGGATGTCATGAATGCCTGGCCTACCATATCAAAGCCATCCCAAAGCAGGAACAGCCAGAAATATTGCACCAGCTCTAATGAAGAAGATGGATACAGGAGCAACCCCTCCCCCACAAAGCTCTTTCAGCCCATCCATAACAAGCTGCACCTCCTTCACTAATACAAAGATCAGGACATAATTATCCTTTGGATAACACATTTCTCAAACTATTTCTTTACAAATTTTGGCTCAAAAAACTTAGAAAATGCCGATTTTAGGTTGGAATACGTACGTTAAAATGAAATGCATATTTAAAAATGCATTAAATATTTAAGTATTATTTGTGTGGATATTTTTAATCAAATAATAATGTGGAAACAGGATGGAAAGGACATAGAAATTAACGCACGCAGAATTGCCATGGACTAGAAATAGACTGACCTGCCCATGCTTAATGTTAAGATAACCTGGAACAAATGACTAGATATGTGTTGCTATTGCTTTCGGTGAGGAGTGAATCATACTCAGTTTAAACATTTTCAAATAATTTACAGTAATAATTACTTTATAGCAGTATTATATGATTATTTGAATGATCTATTAAGCAAATAATATGTAAAGATTCTGAGAACTACTGAGACAAGTATACCATGGTAGTGTAGTGCTAAGAATAATTCCCTCCCACACCTTATTTTTATTTCAAATTGAAGACAGTAATCCTGAACTCACTGAAACCAGCAGCAAAAAATCTCATTGTTTTCAATGTGTTGCAATTTCCTCTAAAGACTGTGCTCAACATACGCATCTTGTAGGCTGATAATAATAGGCCAACTTAAGCACCTTATATTGTTACTCTTTAAATGATGAAATGTCATTGAAAAATGGCACAATACCTTGATGTATTTGTCAGGGCAAGTTTCTGAGGATGAACAGTATTTTTTAACAACAGTTCCGTAGGCAAGGCAGGTAAAACTGCGGTAGAAACTTCTGGGGCCTTTGAGGGCATCTGTCACAATTGCCTATTGAGAGACAAGTTGGTCATTGAAACATACAGAAAACAAATTATTCATCTCATTTTAACATATGCATCAATTAAATCAGGTCTGGATGCATTTCAGACTAAACGAGAGAAAATAGCCCAAAGCATAACAATTGCTGGGAGTGTATAAAGTGATTGATGGTGTTGCAAGAGTTTCAAATGTATATCATCTCAGTAATTTTTACAACTGTTTATCCAAGTAAGACAGCATTATTCCTCCTATAATATAAATGTGTGGCTGATACATAATGGGCTTGCCAAGGGAGAAGTAATGGCTCATCACAGCAGAGGTAAAATTTGAACTGGGGAACTCCAGCTCAGTTTCATAGCCCATAAGAACATCAGTCTTCAGGAGGCCAACAATTTCTCAGAGACTTGACTAAATGGGTTGTCACCAACTAAGTCAAACTCAGAGTAGAACCATTAAATGCACTTCATTTCATCATGATGAACTAGTCCAGTGATTTCAGTGGATCTATCTGGGTATGACGATAAAGTGTGTTCTCCCTCATGGAGAGCACAGGTTGCGGGTGGGGCTGACAAGACACCTCACTGTTACTAGGCAAATGGTTTGGCCATCCTTTAAGCAGGGGCGGGCTGTTACTGGGGAAATCTAGATGTTGCCATTTGCTGATTGACAGCCCTATTTGTTAAATACAATGCTCACAGCGAGGAACTTCCTCTTTTCACTGCTTACTTCGGATCACCCGCCCTCCCTTCCCTAATTTTAGGCTGTTTGCTTGACCTTGCTATGCCTGTCATGGGGTTGTCTGCTTTGGGGCAGGGACCCGGTAGGAATTTTGTCCATTTGGCTGATTAGTGTGTGCCATTTGGTTTTTGCCTACTGCGTAGCAAATTGTCACAACTTGTAAGGTTTGTGGTTAGGCATTGGTCTTGGAATTGGCTGGTGGAGGGGTATGGATTCGGCTGTGCCTGCCCCTCCAAAATGCTGCTGCTGCTTCAAGGGTTTTCCATTAAAGGAACCCAGGGGCTCCCCATGCTTTTGTCCGAAACCCCCTGGCAAGGGGCTAGGGCCACGCAAGCCCCTGAGAGCATTCTGGGGAGAGGTGAGGCGTGGTTCCCAGTCCCGTCTCTCTCCCCAGGTGACTTACCCTTGCTGACTTCGCGGGGGGTGCGAATGTCAGAGCTGTCCCCGTGCGGGGTCAGTTAGTGCTACCAATGCCTAAGCGACCACTCACATTGCTGTAATTTGAATAAAGTTGTGGCCAAAATTATGCCAAAAACCTTAAACAAAAATTGTCAATTGTGTTTTTCTTTGGGGGGTGTCTTGGGGACCTTGACGCGCAACACCCAAATAGTACAAATAGCATCCTTGATGCCCATAGCATTTCAGAGACCTGCATTAAGAGGAACCCATAAGATGGGCCTTCAGAGCTATCAATCATCTGCACTGCAAGAATAATAGCCATAGCCATAGGATCTTGGCCTGCTTGCCAAAGGAACTGCCATTTTAAAAGGACCATACATAACCGGTATGCATATACGTTAGATTTTATTTGCCTCATACTCTCTGACACGCACCTTTGTATATTGACCTAGCCTTTATTTACTCCGCTATGAATTTAAAGTTAAATATTAATAGGTTTTTTTGTCCAGCAGATGTGTGTGGTTACACAGCTCTGTTACCTGATATTGAGGGAAAACCAATGAAATCATACTTAGAATAGACCCACTGAACTCCGTGTGGACCAAAAGTACTTGTGTCTGACTTCAGTGGGTCTACTTTGTGTACCAGTAGCTTTGGATATCACTTATTATTCAGAATTTGTTTGGGTTTAAGTGGCTTGTGGCACTTGGGGAGAGGATGGATGTCTGAGGTGGTTACCAAACTGGTGTGTTTCAGGGTTTTAAAAACTGTTGCCCCCATGGGATTTGTCTTCTCTTGGGGCTTGGCTAGAGCTGCTCAAAGGCATGGAAAACAAGAACTTAAATCCAACATGGTGATGGACTCCAACTCCTATAAGTCCTAGCCAGCATGGCTGGTGGTCAGGGATGGTGGGAGTTGCAGCCCAGCAACATCTGGAGGATACAATGATGGAACAATTCTAGTCTGAAGACTTCAGGATGCCTAGGTTGTAGGAACTGTCAAATTTTAAAGTCGCATGCACTTATTCTTGCAAACCCCCCGCCCCCCAAAAAGATCAATTCAGAGAAAGCCAACATCAGCAAACAAAAAACCCCGTAATGCAAGATGTCTTTTACCATAGCTGTTTCTAGGATTTCTGGAGATGGAGTACAGGTATGAAAGAAGGTAACAAATGCCATTGTCGCTTCAATCCTGCTGATTTCTCTCTGATCAAACCTATGTTTCAAGAATCTAAGTGCATCTGGAGTACCAGCAGCAGCAGCTAGTTGTACGATGAGGTGTCTGCAAGAAAAGAAGCAGCAATCAAGTCTGAGCTCTGATCACTTTAATTTAGATCTTATTCAATTATGCTTTTCAAGCATGAAAAGCATAACACACTTCCTCTGTTATCTTACCTGAGTGTTGGCTCATTGGCGTGTTTTCTAAAGATCGAATCTAAATATTTTGTATCGTTCATGTCACGCACAAGTTCGATAGCCTGCAGGTATTTAATTGCACCATCTCTTGGAAACTTTGCATTTGGGTGTCCTGCCAAATACTGCAATCTTTCCTCAATCTGTTGGATAGATTTTTTTAAAAAATAAAAAAAAGAGAGCATTGTCAGGTATTGTTTAACGCCTCAGGCAAAGAACACTGGTATGTTGCAAAGTTCCATTTGCATTACCATTTTTAAAACTTACTTCTCTCTCTACGTTGTTGCTCTTTATCAATGGAATAGGAAGAGGAGGAAGTTCATAATTAAACCTGTAGGTAAGTGAGCCCCATCTCTTCAAGTCAGAAGGGACATGTGGCAAGTGGCCATGCATATCGATGAATACCATTTTAAGCCTAGTGTGGAAAGACCCAATGAAATTTAGTGAGCAAATAGTAAATACAGAAAGCTGTTTTTTGTCTCTTGGCTTTGCAATAATAATAATAATAATAATAATAATAATAATAATAATAATAATAATAATAATAATTTTCCTTTTGCAGCAGAAAAAACAGGACTAAACTAGCAAATATAGTATGTAAATTTAAAATGCTTCTTTACTTGAAGGTGGATCTGACCTTCGGATTATGAAGATTTGCTGAATCTAAACACATAATGGGTAATACTCAATCTTAGTCATATCTGTTGACTTCTACAAACTTTTGCATATTCATTTCAATGGGTGTACTGTTCTTTTAAAGAAACCCTTGTTTATTTATTAATATGAAACACAGTCCTAAAAAAGGGAAGCAGCCATATCAAGTACAAGAGAACTACCCCTCCAAAAGAAGATATTCAGGAGAAAATCAGTGCAGCGTCCCCAATCGAGATTAGGAGCTTGTTCCAGATTGGGGCATCAGGGCTCCTTTTTCTCCAAAATAAAACCAGGCAAGCTAAGCACATGTTTAAACATGAACTGCTATCACATGTACTTTGGTCTGAAGAGATTTTTTCACTACTGTACTGTGATTTTCCAGGATTCTCCTATTCACTGGGCTTCCACGCTTTAAATTACTGTATACCTTTTTTAAAAATCAAATTATATTTGTTATGGTTTTTATATGTGTGCATAGCTTCAGATTTATAGCTAACCACGACACTCCAGGGAAATCCATAGGTTTATGAAATGAAATGCTGGTAGATATTGAGACTACTCTTAAGAAGTTTGACTAGGTAATTTGGGATGGTGAATTTAGGGTTGCCATTTTTTCATTTTTCATTAGCAAACCAACAAAATGGTCGAGCTTTTTGTTTAGGAACCTAACTCAAAAATAGTGAAAACCCGAAAACCAGTACATGTCAGGAATTTTCCTGACCTATGGCAAGCCTAATGAATTGATAAACGGGAAAGCATTTGTAAAAAGGGAGCAGTTATACAAAGGTACCTGGCCTCCATGATGCCTGTTGTTCCACTAAGCTCATTGAATGGTGCGAACTCACGGATTTCCACACCTTCGACCTGCATAATCGTTCTCTCGTTGTCTCCCTTTTGGGCATCCCTAAATCTGTACTTGAATGTAGCTGAGCCTTGGAAAGGTTTGACTTTCTGTATGAAAACAGGCAGCGGCAAGTCATATATTAGAATTTTTAACATAATCATAGCAAGTCCAGAAATCATCACACATAGGGTTGCACCCAATGCTGGGTCCATGCAGAGGAGACACATGGAACATAATAGGCACACGGCTAATTTATGCCCATTCATTTCAATTGGTCCAATCTGATGAGGAGAACTTGTTTGGATACAACCAGTGTGTTCAAGGATGTGTATTGTCGGCACCTCTCTTTTTTTGGTTAATAAGCGTGACACTTATAGTAACAACTTCATGGTGAGTACCGGCATCTATTTTCTAGAAAAAAGCACTGGATACAACCAGTGGCGTAGCGTGGGGGGTGCAGGGGGGGCCGGCCGCACCGGGCGCAACATCTGGGGGTTAGGGTTAGGGGGCGCAAATCCACGGGTTAGGGGGCGCAAATTACTTGCCTTGCCCCGGGTGCTGACAACCCACGCTACGCCACTGGATACAACTCAATCAATATTATTTTACATTAGCAATCTCTACCATTGCGTTTGGCAACTAGCAGACTACAGAATCTATCCAGGCATCTGATGCCCAATAGATCTCTATTGGATCGCTTGGTCAAGTGATTGGGTGGGGAGGAGAGAGAGAGAAGGAGAAAGAAAAGAACAAATGGATTGTCCTATCAGAAAATAATATTGTTTCTGAGCTCCCCCCACTCCTTTGCAACCAACTTGACTGCCTCCCTCTGTGGTTTATGCTTTCCAACTCAGACATGAATGGCACATGCAAACAGCTGCATAGATTGGTTGCAGTGCAATGCAACATTGCGACTGCTCTACATGGAAACCCATGTGTGTCTAACTATATGGTACTAGCAATTTTACCACATCATTGCCCCCATCCCCACCCACCTAGCAGCTTGTGATCGCATGTTAAAACTGCTTGAACAGAATGGCAAATCCTGCAAATGAATGGCTTGCAACAGAGGTCAGCATCCATGCAACTGTCTGCAAATGAACAACCAGTCGTGGATCTTCTTGCAAATGTGAACAGGACCACAGATGATATAGTTATATACACACAACCCCCATACTAACCTGTTGGCAGGCTTCACATGGAGTAACATGCGACGCACCAAAGATCTTGAAAGCAGCGTTGTCACAGTCGTTTAAGTCCATGGACTTGGTCATGAAGATCTCATCGGCTTTTACAGCATTTTGAACAAGGTATGTTGTGTTGCACCTTCCCCAAATACTATTCTGTAAAACGAATAAATAAATCAGATTGGCAGGTTCATTGAGAGAATATTGGTCTTCTTGTGAAATTGCCTTAAATAACCTTACTCTAACTCCTTTAATGAACCTCTCAGTTTTTCTTATATCCTTCCCCCCCCTCCCCTTACACACATTTCTTGTCAAAAATTCCAACACAGGTTTCTACTGAAAGATCACTGGCAAACCCTGACGGACTTCAGTGAAGCCATGGCTTGTCCCACTGGGAAGTTCTTTATTCAGTTCCAATTAGGGCTTATTGTATATGAAGGATAATTTGAAAATTTTAATAAAAAATGTGGTGAAATAATTTGATCAGTCAGAATGAAACCTCAAAAGCAAGAGATTTCAGAGTCGGGGCTGGCTCTTTGCCCCTAAAAATCCCATTACACCTAATCTACAACTCACACAATCCTCTCTTAGAATCCTTAGAAGCAGATGTGCCATGAAAGCAGCAATAATTAAGCACCACTGAAGAACTGAGGAACCTTAACTCTCTTTTCTTACATTAGCAGGTTTCACTCAGATCTATAACACCACGACATGATTTTGTATTCATCAGAAGTGCAATATCTGTATATGCGGAGAGTTTTTACCAAGTTTGAATACTGTTTTTCAAAGTGTTTCAAGTCTGGAGTGCCTTCCATATGTCTTATGCTCGGCCTTTAGCTAATGAGCAAATTTGCACCCTGCAAATCAGATCAGTCTCACAAACTAGGAACTCAACATTAAATGAAAGGATGGGGGAAGAGCTTGCACTGGAAGAACATGCCGGCACTTCATGCAGTTCAAAATGTGTGAAGTTTGGCCCTTGAAGTATTTCCCACCCTTGCCCCTTCCCAAAACAAGCTTCTTGTGGGTGAGTAATCATAAGTAGGGACATCACATTGGCCACACAGAACACCTTGGCAAGCTGTGATCACAGTCATTTATGTCATTAGGTTTGATCATTAAAATCTCATTGCCTACTTCTCCTCGAACTGTTTATCAGGTGATATAAATGATAATAAGCTACTTAATGCTGATATCATGCAACAAAATAAAAAATAAACTCTAAAACTGTACAGCTAACCCTGGTATCACCTGGTTTGCCTGCATTAAGTCAAAAGGATTTAAATGGAAGGAATTCAAAATTGGCAACCAAAATAACAAAGGACCTGGATCAAACCACTCTGAGAAAAAGGCTACAACATTTGGGGCTTTTTAGTTAAGAAAAAGGCAAGTAATTTTTTTTTTTGGTGGCAGCAATGAAAGAGGTATATACCATTATGCATTGACACGGAAAGAGAGAATTTGTTCTCCCACTTTTATAATATGAGAATCTGAGGCAAAGCTGAATGATGGGAGATTCAGGAGAGACAAAAGGAATAACTTTTCCCCCACAGTACATAGGATCAGGTAACAGATGTCACATGCCATTGTCTGATGCCTACTTAGGGCAATGGGAAGTGTGGAGAAAAAATAGGATGGCTATAAAACTAGGCACAATGTGATACAGGGACAGAATATTGGTCGCAGTTTCCAAACCAATTTCCTAAATTAAATATTACTGTATTAAAGTATTTGTTTTCTAAATTAAAGCAACCCTATTCTAAATTTCATACCAAAAAATAATTTCAGACGTTTTCAAATATCAACATCTGAATCAAAATTGGCTTGATTAATGTAAATATGGGACTGTGGAAGTGAAATTAACTGTAGTCTGTAGTCAGGATTTCAATATGAGCCAAATTACAATTTAACACAGTGTAGTCCTGACATCACTCTATTGCAAGCTTATCCCCAAGGCAGTTTTAACTTGGCCAGATTTATTTTGTAGGAGATTAGGTATTCTAAAGGTAATTTGATCATCTGCAACTGCAAATAGAAATTATGGTGTGTGTGTGTGTGTGTGTGTGTGTGTGTGTGTGTGTGTGGAATGACCACATCATTTGATCATTATGATCTAAACCAGAGCTAAGAAGTTTATCTGTTGACTCCAATTCATTCTTTGAATTCAAGTACATGAGCCTCATTTTAGGGGTGGAAGTTTGACTCCTGCTTATTTCGATATATTTATAACCCATATTGGTCTATTAACTTTGTTGTAGTATTGGAGGAATATGATGTAGTTAACGTCAACAGCGATGTGCTGGTTCAAATATGAGCTACAAACTCAGCAAGTAGCCACATTCTTTCAGTTTACAGCTGCTCCCCACCCACCCACAAACTATTACATTGAAATAAACTGGCCAGTCTTACAGCTATTGAAAGGACTGCTGATAAAATGTAAGTGAAGTTCTTTGAAATTCTCAGGAATAGAGAGAATACGAATAAAAACAGCATATAATCGTAAGTGCCTAGTGTGAAAATAAAAGCCACAGTACTATAAATGCAACGGAAATTAAAAGTTCACCTCTCTTAAGTTGTAGCTTTTCTGGTCTAGCTTCATGGAATATTGCAGGTTGTTCAGAAGTCCTTTGTAGACTCCAAGTTTATATTCTGAGAAGTGTCCTGAAGCCATGATGTCATCAACAAAGCCTTTCCTGTGGCGAAATGTAACTATGCCAGGTAAGTCTTCCTCAAACATCTTGGTCAGCTTGGATGACTGCTTGAAGTCCTGCTGTGGCTGGATGCCATTGAGCTCAAGCACTTCAACGCTATGAAGCTGTCACACACACAAACAAAGAGTAAATTTTGTGTTATTTTCTACCTCCCTTTAGAATCCATGTAGGTTATTTAAACGGCAGTCTTCAAAACAACACCTTCTCAAAACAACACAAATTAGAGCTTAAATGTTTCCCGCCTAGCATCTATTTCACCACATGTAAACTACACATTCATGTTAATGACAGGACTTCATTATTACATGTGTAAGAGTCTTTTTACTGTATCTAAGGCTAGCCATTTGAAGTTGGAAGCCTAAAAGAATGCTGAAGTGACGCTAACGAAGCCATTTTAGTTTCACTGACTTGACCTTTAAGAGTTTTCAAGAACACTACAAGTGAAGACAAATGTAGTATGATAATAGGACCCTTCCCCTTTGCCAAGAGGCCAGTTTTGTCATGGGCTGACAGGCTGATCAGCTAACCAAAGCAGTCTTGCTGCTTCCTCCTGTTCCTTAGTTCTCTCACTTGCCACCACTCCTATTGCAGCTTCTTGCATCTCTACCATCTGGGGAAAGTTAGCAATGGTACAGGCATTCAGGTCTCTGGAATGGAAATGGCATTGTCTTAGACCCTTTGCTACAGACATTATGTTAACTTCCACCATCAGAAAGGAAGGAGAAAGTGGATGCAGTGAAAGTGAGTGAGTGAGTGAGTGAGTGAGTGAGTGAGTGAGTGAGCAGAGTGGGTCAAGTCTGGTGTGCTGTTATTATTACTGAGAAGGAGCACTTTGAATATGTGAACCGACTTTGAACCCTACTCTTGTATCATGTCTTGTCTTCAGCCTAGAGCAAGCCCACATAATTTCCAACCCAGAAGGGTTTACAAAGCTTTCTCTATGTGTAGCCAGGCTATGACCTGAAGTGAATCTAGGGTAGGATAACAGGGTTACGTCTGGCACCAGGACAGGATGACAGGGAACAACGGGTTCTGCTGCAAACCTATGAGGAAACCCTTTCTCACTTTCACCCCTGCAATTTCAGTAGGAAAAGGCAGCAAAGGTTTTCATGCTGCATTTGTTATTTTTAAAAGATATTTAAATGTCACCAGATTGCTCAAAATATGCAGAGTGGTGCATAGAATATCATTTGCACTCTGCAGGTACTGAAGTAGCCACATGAAATTAAGAATTGTCAATATTCAATGACATCCCACTTTGTTAGAAAATGCATTAGTCTTTGTTTATTAGTTACAACCATCATTTGATTAAATAATTTTCAAGGCATCACAGTTGGAGAACAATTGAATTGATGCCACAATAAAATTATTGTGCATCTGAAATTACATCCTATTGTCTTTTAGACCACTAAGCAGAATAAATCCTTCAAGCCTGAGTTTGGCTTGAGCTGACTGAGAATTGCCTGGTAATGTGCGAAAAGGAATTTCGCTCATTGCATAAATAATAATACTGTTAGGTAAGGTCTATGCAAGTTGCATGACAAAATTGAATTATTTCCCCCTCAACTTTAAAAACTCACAGAGAAAGTTAGCTTTCAAGACTGAAAAAGTTCCCTTACCTGTAGAACTTTACGGTCTGGTGCAATTTGGCCAATGGCAATTTTACATTTTAATTTCAGTCCAGAGCTTCCTGCACCTTTCCCTGGGAGTCTGATTGTATTTTGAAATTCGACTGCATATGTGGCAACATCACCTTCAGTTTCTGGAGGGAGGGAAATCCAAAGAAATATTATAGGCAACATGTGAAAAATATCACGTCAAATATTTCTAAAACTGCCAAAAAGCTTTCAAAATTGCGTACTTCTTTTTTAGATACTTACGTTTTTGTTGCTGACAACCTGAAAGATAAAAAATAAAGTTAAAACAGAGGAAATGCATTTGTTCCATGAATATTTGTACTTCATGTTTTTTTGGGAATACATAGGCATGAAATCTTTGTAAACTGCTTAGAGTTAAGCTTATTTACAGTTAAGCATCTTACAAATTGTGCCAAAAAAGAGGTGTTTTTTTTTAAAAAGATGTTGTTTTATTCATGCAAACCTTTTAGGTATTTTCCATTTACTGATAAGAATTTTAAGTTCACACTCAGTCACACTCAGAGAAGACCAGACACATTGAAATTAGTGGATGTGACTAAGGTACTGTACTTTTCTGTGTATAAGACTAGGTTTTTTTCCTTTAAAATTATGTTAAGAAAAGGGGGGGTCACCTTATACATGGGGCAATTTCCTCCCATTTTCTTAATTTGGAGTTCCCCAAAATAGGAGGCGTCTTATACACAGGGGTGTCTTATACTCGGAAAAATACATTATATCCATTGATTTTAATAGGTCTGCTCTGAGACAGACTTAACTGAATACCACCCACTGATTTCAATGGGTCTGAGTTGGAATGAGCCAAAATGAACCACATCCCATTATTTGCTATAATAGAGAGCTATGAAACAAGCACGGTCCAGTGGTACCTCAGGTTAAGAACTTAATTCATTCTGGAGGTCCGTTCTTAACCTGAAACTACTTTAGCTAATGGGGCCTCCTGTTGCCGCTGCGCCGTCGTCGTGCGATTTCTGTTCTCATCCGGAAGCAAAGTACTTAACTCAAGGTACTATTTATGGGTTAGTGGAATCTGTAACCCGAAGTGTCTGTAAACCGACGTACCACTGTACTGTTTTACATTTGAAATTTCTATAACACTTTCCCCCCAGCATTTTTGATAGATAGTACCTATCTATACTTACCCACAAGGGTCAATGCCAGTGCTAGAATTAAGGCCTTCATCATGGATGAGGAAGGTACAGCTGAATGGGTTGCTGCCACTTTTATAGTGAGGGATATTCGGTCACGTGATTATCTTGGACATCTTTTTTGATGAACCAGCATATTTTGGGTACATTATCGATTGACCAAGCAAACAAACATTGCTTGGGTCAGAAAGAGATATTACAAAACCATGGCAGGACTTTGCTCAAATATATGTTTGATGTAAACTAGGAAAGCAAAATTCTAATAAATTATAGTTATGGGAAATAAAATGGTACAGATTTAATAAAAACAGTCACATCTAAACTTAAAAAAGGAGAGGGGTGAGTTCAAAGCTATCTGTTTTGCTAGACTGATGTTAGTGCATATCATCAAATATGTTCCTTGGAAGATGCCCAGAGTAGCTGAGGCAACCTAGTAAGATGGCTAGGGCATAAGAAATTTATGATTATGATTAAAAATATTATTCCTGTATCTACACATGCCAGGTTTAAAGTTCAGTAACTTAAATAAAGTGTAATACTGGGGTGTGTGTGTGGTGTGTGTGTGTGGATGCTTTTTGTATATGTCAGAAATTAAGAACTTCAAATAATTCTGAGAGTTATTATTCATTACGTAGGAAGATGCCTTATACCGTAACAGCTGCTTATTGAGCTGAGAAGCAGAGAGAGAAGAAAGTTTCTCCAGCTGCTGATTGATTTAGAATATGAATGGAAGCCCACTGGGTTTCTGAAGCCCTTGTGTCTGAACTTGAGCTTCTATTTATTGGAGGGTCTATCCAGCAGCTGCCTCTCCTCTGTAATGATATTATTACATTTACTCAGAGTTGTGTCACTTATCTACAGGAATAATGAAGGCGGTTATTGCCGTGGAAGTTCACCTGAATTCTGCTGAGCGTGTGAACAAGTCAGCTATGCAAAATAAAAAGGAAGCACATTTGCAGTGTATTATCAAGAGTGCCATTCAGCTTCGCAACAGCTATGCTCTGAAAGCATGAAAATTGCACGGATTGTTCAAAGATGGAGCTACAAGAGTGCCTCGTTGCTGGAGGTGAATGAGTGGACAGTGAAGGAAGGAAGTATAAAGAACATGAGGGGAAGATGCGAAAACATGGAGTAAAACTTTGGGAAGCATCTAAAAATCAATAATTATAATTTGGATTATAATTTGGTCTTTTTTATTTTAGTTTTTTATTTTAATTGGATTATGATTGGATATATTAATTGGATGTTTTTTATTGGAAAATTAATAAAAATGATTTAAAATAAAAATAAAACATGCGTAGGCAAACTAAGGCCCGGGGGCCAGATCCAGCCCAATCACCTTCTAAATCCAGCCCGCAGACGGTCTGGGAATCAGCGTGTTTCTACATAAGTAAAATGTGTGCTTTTATTTAAAATGCATCTCCGGGTTATTTGTGGGGCATAGGAATTTGTTCATTCTCTCTCTCCCCCCAATATAGTCCAGCCCCCCACAAGGTCTGAGGGACAGTGGACCGGCCCCCTGCTGAAAAAGTTTGCTGTCCCCTGATCTAAAAGTAGCTAACTCTGTGATACCCCTCTTAGATTTATGGTGACAAGCATCCCTTCAACTGGGGATGGGGACAGGGATAGACAAATGTCCCATGATGTGTCTCATTCCTCTCTGCTACTGCGATTGAGTACTGCTCTGCGTGGTGTTCACAGTGTGGCTTGGAGCTCCAGGCACTCCCTCTATTTTGCTCCCGACATGATTCTCCCCACACCAAGATATGCAAAATGTGAGCGCCTACCAACTCCATGCCCTATGGCGTTGTTAATGCAGTGCTTCTCTTCCCATGTTCTTGCCGCACCCTTTGGCTGCTTGTCAGAGGAGAGTTCCTCCCTGGGTAGGACTTGAACCCTTGCCCTTGGAGGGCTGTGTGCGCCTTGCACATGGAGTTGGGGGCTCTGTTATGTGCCTCGAAAACCATCCTTGTGAGTAGCACGAGGGGATTTGAACCCATGTCTATCAGTATGCCTGGGGACTTGCAGTAGAGAAGTTGTTCCTGGATGTACCACTGGGACTGATGGAGGTTTAGCATTGTCTTGCATGTTATGTGTGTGGTGATGCAAGGGAAGATGTGCTTACTGTAACGAGCTCATTGGCTGCTTCTGTCTGAGGTTTCACTGTCAGCACAGTCCCTGATTGGTGGGCACTGGCAGAGTTTCCAGGGACTGTGCTTCTTGTCATTTCCCCACCATTTTGGAATGTTCTCAGATATCGTGGCTTCTCCATTGGATATGGCGGCTTCTCCAACCCTGCAGCAGGGCTATATATCCCACCATGTAATAATAAGTATAGAACTGCTCAGTCAAGGAACTATTATAATGATAATACATAAGTAATTCACAATTTATTTATTTTAAAAAAACACTTGGAGGACAAAAATGAAGCATGGTTGCTCGTGAATTTATCAAAGAAAGAATGTAGAACTTCACGGTGCTACTGTTTAAAAAACAGCTCAACCGCAATGCACCCAATATGTGAACACAATTGCCCATAATTTCAACACATGAAGGTGAGAGTAAAATAATACATGATGCCTGTATATGCTTATGAGGGTTGTGGTGCAACACAGGTGGATGATTTGGATTTACAAAGTGCTTTCTCCATAAATGAAACATGAATAAACCTGATGAGAATGATCCCTTCTACTATTGTTGTCCTTCCATAGCATATTCTTCTCTCGTAACAGGAGTCTTATTATCTGTTGCTGGATTGCCACCAAGAGCCCCGAAGTCTCCATGTTTTATATTCACATTGTTAAATTATGGTGCAGTGAGACCATTTTCATACTGTTCATATAATGCCAAACAACAAAGCAGGGATTAGGAAAATAACTCTCAAACAAAGAAACAAAATGCTTGCATGGATGCAGATAGTTAAGCACTGAGAGTTTATTTATCCTGTTTCTAAAGAAGGGTTAAAATATTGTCTGTTTTTCATTCACTGTTCCCAGGGCTTATAAAATTCTAATCTCATTGCTTTTGTGGATTAGGATAGGCCCTATCATGAGGCAATGTGAAGCAGCACCTCAGGCAGCAGGTACTGAGAGATGGGGAGTGGGCAGACCATTGTGTGCTACATAGCCTTCCCTGAACCCTCTAAGATTCTTTCTCCTTTATTAGGAGACAGATGGGGAATCCTACCCTGTTGGTTCTCCTCGACCTTCCAGTGCTTTTGACCATGGGGTTCTTCTGGAGGGACTGAAGGAGGTAGAGTTGGAGCTACTGTATTCCAGTGGTTCTGTTCCTACCTGCTGGATTGCTACTGGAAAATAGTATTAGGAGATTGTTGCCCAGCTACATGGCTTTTGGGCTGTGTGGTCCGCAAAGGGTCCATTCCGTCTCCTATGCAGTTTAACATCTATATGAAACCACTGGGAGCTCTCATTCAGAGGTTTGGAGTACAGTGTCATCAGTATGTTGAGAGCATGCATTCCCATGTCTCCATTCCATCTGAATCAGGAGGTGCTGTGAAGGTGTTGGACAGGTGTCTGGAGGCAGCGATGGACTGTATGGGGGCCAATAAACTGAAGAGGAATCATCATGATAGCCACGGGGCTATGCCAGCATATCATTCTGACACACAAAGCAGGCCATATGGTAGCCCTGGTGCTGAACAAGGAGTTGTTAGTAGTTGTGGAGGTAGGAATGTCCCCATTCCTAGATCATTTTCTGGTGAAATTTAGATGGATCTAAATCTCTCTGGAAGGGACGCGGGTGGCGCTGTGGGTAAAACCTCAGTGCCTAGGACTTGCCGATCGTATGGTCGGCGGTTCGAATCCCCGCAGTGGGGTGAGCTCCCGTCTTTCGGTCCCAGCTCCTGCCCACCTAGCAGTTCGAAGGCACCCCTAAGTGCAAGTAGATAAATAGGTACTGCTTTATAGTGGGAAGGTAAACGGCGTTTCCGTGTGCTGCGCTGGTGCTGGCTCACCAGAGCAGCTTTGTCACGCTGGCCACGTGACCCGGAAGTGTCTTCGGACAGCGCTGGCTCCCGGCCTCTTAAGTGAGATGAGCGCACAACCCTAGAGTCGGACACGACTGGCCCGTACAGGCAGGGGTACCTTTACCTTTAAATCTCTCTGGAAAGGATAGTGTATCAATTAAATTCTCACCCATCATTCTTGCTCCTGAAAAAAGGCCTCCTTTGAACCAGGTGATTGCAACAAGCGTTGCCAATTACAAATACCCCCCCCCCCCTTTTATGAAGGTGCTCAAGTGGATGCTGGCCATCTTCCTTCAGACTCTGTGGGATGAGATGGATAATTGAGACCAATTTGAATCTTTTTGTAGGTACCTGGTTTTGGTACCAAAGCAACTTTGACCATGCTGATAGATGGCCTCTACTAGGAGAGAGACAGGGGGAGTGTGACACTTCTGATTCTCCTTGACCTCTTAGCAGCTTTTGATAACAGGGACCACTGTATCCTTTGGGATTGGCTCTGTAAGTTAGGAGTTCATAGCACGATGCTAGACTGGTTCTGCTCCTACTGACAGGGTCACTTTAAAGAGTTGCACTGGGGGACTTCTGCCTTTGCAGGGGGGTCTCACAAGGATGCAGCTTATTCCACATGCTCATTCATATATAAAGATTTTGAGAAAGGGTATCTGAGGATTTAGGTGAAGTGTCACCAGTGTGTTGATGACACCCAGATGTGCGTCACGTTGTCCTGGGTTGACACTGCAGACATGCTCAACCAGTGCCTAAATGCAGTAAGGCATGAGTGAGGGCCAATAGAATTAAGCTTAATATTTAAAAATATTATCAGGCAGTATACCCACGTTTTAAATAAAAAGAAATATGTCACGTTGTATCACAAAGTACCAGGTCACCGAGACTCCACTGATAAAATGTGCACAGCGACACTCATTTTTGTGCCAGTACAAATAATAGGTATTAACATTAATCTAAAGGCAATGAAAACCCATCTCCCAGGATTTCAGCAACAACAGGGGCATCCAGTGACCCAGAGTGTGATTCTGTGCATATTTACCTGGAGGGTGAAGGTCTTTTCTGGGTCCAATCAGACATACTACAAGTAAGTGCACTTAGGACTGCAGACTCAGTAATCTAAACATATGAAAATCAAAAGGAACTGAAGGCAGAGTTTAGTTTTAAATATATATTGTAAAATAAGGATAGCATGAATATGCTACAATGCTATATTTTAACAGATAAGGAAAGAATACGTTACATTTATGCAATAGTTTTATGCTATGTTTACTCATGTTTGTTTCTCTCCTTTTTAAAAAAAGCCTTCAATAAATAAATTAAAATACATTGTGTCTCAACATATAAACTGCCAAGACGGCACAGACCTGTGCTAAAGAAAGGGAGTGGACAAGTTAGGACAAGAGTTCAACAAACATCTCTGATTTGACATTATCCTAAAAGGCAGCCATCATTCAGGTTGGATTAAACAGTACACAAAGCATACTAGAAAAGAAAGTGCAGAGTATGGATGGGGGAGGAATTAGATTATGTTTGCAATCAAAGCCAAATTTATCAAATTTTCACTTTCCAAAACAATGTGAGAACAAAAACACAGACATCTTTTGAAATTTGCGCTTATCTGAATTTTGTGATTCAATTCTCCAACAAAACCAATGTTTACAAAAAATCATGTTTTGGGATAAAATGTGCATGACACTGAATATATCCAAGAAAATAACATACAAAATGCATTATATCAGGAAACATTGTTTGCAGAAATGTGTACCTTAGTCAAAATTGCATACACAAATGTGTTTATTTGGAGAAATCCACAAAAAAGTTGATGAATTTTCTAGAGCTTTAAAAAAATTCATAAATTGCTGCAGGAATGCGGGGAACTGAATTTAAGATTGGAAATTGTGTGGGGGTGATAGATTGTTGAAGGAGGGGCCCTGGGTAGAAGGCAGGGAAATATTGGTCTCCTAGAGAGAGAGTGGGAAGAGAAAGGAAAGATACCAGCCAAGAGCAGGAAGGGCCTTACTACTTTCTGTGGGTGGTAAGGATTAAGAAGTACCGTATTTTTTGCCCCATAGGACACACTTTTCCCCCTCCAAAAATGAAGGGGAAATGTGTGTGCGTCCTATGGGGCGAATGCAGGCTTTCGCTGAAGCCTGGAGAGTGAGAGGGGTCGGTGCGCACTGATGCCTCTAGCTCTCCAGGCTTCAGGAAGCTATCCACAAGCCTTGGAAGCCCGGCCGGAGTTCCCGCGGGCTCACAAGGCTTGCGGGCAGCAGCCTGCAGGCCGAAGCACGGGGCGCCCTCTGGAGGGCGCCCCCTGCTTCGGGCGGGTGTCTGCAAGCCTCGCGCACCCGGCGGGAGGTCCCGCCGGGCGCGCAAGGCTTGGGGTGGCAGCTTGCAGCCCGAAGCACGGGGCGCCCTCCGGGCAGGTGTGTGCAAGGCTTGAGGCTGCAGCCGCGGCTGGGGGGGGAATAATTTTTTTTTATTCATTCCCCCCCCCCAAATGAGGTGCGTCCTATGGGCCGGTGCACCCTATAGGACGAAAAATACGGTACATTTAAGAGAGGACTCCGCATTCTATTTTTTTCTTGCTGTTTTTTCTGTGTTTTTTTAAAATTTACATTCGTTTTCTATATCTTATTGAATCATGAAAAACTTTTAACAAAAATATTAATGCTGAAAAAAGAAAAGGAAGAAAAATGATAAATTGAAAGAACAGACAGATCTTTCCAACCCCAGGTGCCTGGAAGTGGAACCATTTGCTATAGAGGAATTTTGGCAGATGTTCTTTTTTAGTATTAAAAACTGTCTCCTAATTTCAAATCTTGTAGTAACTTACCCTAGGAACCTGACTGAAAGGGTAGGATATAAAATGGTATAATGAACAAAGAAATGGAATTTAATGGACACGCTAGTGCCTTTCACAGAGGCATTGTAGGAAGGAAGGAAGGACCCTAGCAGTGACCATAGCTCTGCCCTATTACTCACAATGCCAGGTCTATCAACATAACTGGTAGATTCTAAATCTTAAAATAAAGGCATTGGAAAAGTAAGAAGTCACCCCACTACCATGGTAACCCCTCTCTCAGTGTGGTACAGATCACCTTTTCTGCAAACCCTTTCCTCAGTTGGAGGTTCACCTGAAATGCCGCCCCCCCCCATATTAGGTAAAATCCAAAATAGGGAGGAAGTCCTGCAGACAGAGTCACAGTGGGTATTGAGGAGAAGTTTTTGCTGTCGTCATTCTTGATCCCATTTCTCTCCCTTCCCTGCAGTCTACTCATTTTGGGCAAATGGACCTGGTGTTGGTGACTTAGAACAGGATAGGAATTCTATATTGTGTTAGTGCACTTACACAACCCACTGCATAACTGTTTCTCTGGGCCAATATGGCAGCATGTGTGATGTTGTCAGGCCCATGCAGAAGGGGGGATGCCAGGTGCAATTGCCCTGGGCCTCAGAGGACTAAGCTGACCAGTGGGGCCCACCAGGGATTGGCTGCTTTTTTGTTTTTTGAGTTTATAACTTTATTTCATCAAGGTTCTTGCCCCAGGCCTCAGACAAACTCTGCACGGGCTTTAATGTTGTGGATCACACAGACCCAGTGTACCCCTCAGCACCCCTCTTTCTCTTTGAAAGCCAAAATAATTTTGTAATAGCAGGTTGCGTGCTCAATTTTAATTTGCTTGTGGATGGGCAAGATGGTAAATGTGAGACTTTGGATTTTTCAGTACTGTTCCAGGTCAGAGTGACTCAACTGATAAGGGAATCAGTGTAAAATAGTAAGACAGCTGCACATGCTTATTTACCAGTACAAATAATTGGCATGGACCCAGTGATTGCAAGTAAGACAGCAGAATCATTGCAGGGTATCAAAAACAGCACACTGTGCACCTTTACATGGAAGTAAGTCCTGCTGTGTTCTACCAGTCACACTCAAAAATAAGCATGCAGATGATTATAGACTCCCAGTGTAATCCTATGCACACTTCCTTTGTAGTAAGTCTTACTATCTCCAACCATGCTATGTTCATCACAATGTTATGCCTTGTTAGAAGTATGTCCCACTGTGTTTGAAGTTTATTCCCAGGTTAAGACTGGAGCCTTTGTAATCTAACCATGGAAGAACTAGAAAGCAGTGTAGATAGAGTTCAGTTTTTTAAATGCGCAGTGTGTTATACAGATAATATACAGATACAAATATGATAATAAGATAATACAAATAGTTCACATTGTATGTCTGTTAGAGATGGGCCAACTCTTGTGTTAGGTTAACCCAGAATCACCAGAAGTCTATTCTGAGCCAATCCATGGGATTTTGGAAAGTATAAATAAGTCACAATACTATATTTTAACAGATAAAGAAGGAATGTGTTACATTTATACAAAACATGATGTTATGTTTACTGCTGATTCTCTCTCTTTTTTAAAAAAAACATTCAATTAATAAATTAAAATGTGTTCCACAATGCATTTTAATTTGCACTTCATGCCAAATCTTGTATCAGGCCATAGGGTGTGCTTGCAGTCTGGTGAAGCAGTCCCAGCCTCCATCTTGCTTGTAGGTGAATGGGCACCCTCAAGCACAGCATGCAGTATGTGGCAACATGAGGAGTGGCGCAGCTGAGGGCACATAGGCACGAGCTGTGCCCACCCCTTTCCCTCTTTTGCATTGGAGAGAGATAATGTAAGGAGATATTCTGTCTTGCAGCCAAGGACAGCTGTTAGCAGCACAGAGGAGGGAGGGCTGAGTTCACAGCAGCCAGGAGAAGGGCTGGTCTGCTGATATAGACTAGAATGGCAGCAGCAGAAACGCACCATGTGAAAACAGCAATTCACAGCCTGTTTCTTGAACATTGGTTTGAATTTTAGCTGTATATAGCAAGCAGCTTTCACAGCTTCCTTTTCTCCATCTCTGGCCTCCCCCCCCCCCACATTGGATCAAACTTTGTTACAGGAGCTACAATGCACAGCCCCCTGCTGGGAAGGAACAGTAGTTATGTGGCCTGCTCTTTAGCAACCTGCCCTGGGCATCAATTATAAATCCAGGCAGTCTATTATAATCCTAGGATCCCACTGACCAGGTTTGCATTGTAGGTCCAGTACCAAAAGTGCCCAGCTTTGGGTACATAAGCCCAGGCATTCTTTTGACTGGCATTTTAATGTGCCTCCTAACCCCAGGGGTGCTTCAGGCTGTGAGCCCATCAATTTCTCTTGGTCAAGGCATATAACTGGCCAGTTTTATTCTGGGAGGCTGGAACATGGAAAATAAACTGATTTGTTTCTGATTTTTTAAAGACACAAACCGATTCACTTTTGGGCCAGTTCAAGCGAACCAAAGAATATTTACCAATTTCAAGTTGCACATTATTTTTAAGAGTAATTATTATTATTTTATTATTTTATTATAAAATTACACAGAGGAGCTAAGGTTATATCCACTAGGGTTGCCATGAGTCTGGGAAAACCTGGATATGTTCTCTTTTGAGCGGTCAACATGCCCATCTGGGTGGATATTTACATTTTAAAGGGCTTGGGCGGCTTGAGCTAGTCTGGACAGTGTGGCTGCTGCCAGCCTGTGCCAGGGAAAGAGGAGCATGGGCATGGTGGCCCCATGCGGCGGCAGTCATGCAGCTCTTTCCCTGGCTCAGGCTGTTGGCGGCTTGGCTGTTCTCTTTTTTTGCTCTTCAAGATATGGCAACCTTAATATTCATATTAGCTAAGAAGGCACGTATCCATGTATTTAGAGTATGCTGATATTTTCACATGCAGATTTGCAATGGAGCTACCAGCTGCACTGTGAGAGTTTACAGTCAAGATATTCCACCATGCATTTGCGAATAGAGATGACCTCTCCATGGAAGTGCATTTGCAGGAGCTCTGTGCACACAGTAGATCTGAACAAGGAGTTGCTTATTGTAGCTGCACTGGTGGACTAATGCAGGCCATCTTTTAAGTAAATATTCCTGTTTTGATAATATTTCAACAGGCACGCAGGAACTATCACATACGCTGGAATCATTATTGGGTGAAGTATGCAAAGCAATAGCCCCATTCACATCTTAATCACATGTAGGGCGCTTTTGAAGTAAAATGGGCTTCCCAAGATTGTGATTCCAGCATGCAATGAGAGGTCAGGAGACAGTCAAAGTCAGGTTAGATGGGTCTGTAATTCAGTGGTAGCAAGGCATGTTATATGTGATTAAGGTAGGAGAATTGGCACAGGGTTCAGTAATGAGAGCAGAGAAGAAGATGTTGTCTATCATGCTACACAGCGCTCATCGGATGTCAACAGTTGCAGGAATCAGAGAAGGTGAATGAAGCATTAAAGGAGCCTGGCAAGTCCCAGAATGGGCAAGCAGGGGCTACTAGGTTTCAGGATTTAATGCCAGGAAAGATGTGCATCTTTCTAACATTTTGCTTGGTAACAGCAACAAACAACAACAGCAGGCCCATGTTAGGAAACCGATTAACACCGGGAATAATTTTATAGCTCTGCTCCCTCCCCTGTCCTTTCCACATTAATTGGGAATTCTCCCGCTACAGTAGGTATTAACCTCATTACGGAACAGGTAATCACGAAGAGAGGTTTCTCTAGAGGGCTGTGTTCATGATCAAGAAGGATGGAGCTCTTACTTTCTATCTAAACCTGATTTTATTCAATTTCACAAAAATCTGGCGGTGAGTAATGAAGGAATCATTTTCTATGAGTTCATTGAAGGGGAGCTATGTGAGAGCTTCATAGTTCTTTACATTCAACAGTACACGAGTGAGCCTTTGGGGCACCTTAAAAAAAAAGTTTCGAAACACTTGATTTCATTTAGTCTGAATTCAAAGAGTTTAAGCAGAGAAATTGCCTTTACACACATAAAAATGAAGGGTTTTTAAAAGGATCTTTTAGCTAGATGACAGCAAACGTGCATTTTCTAATACCACAGGGGTTCTTTTAATAAGTCGCCGAAAAGTTCCATTTGATGAGGTGAGCCTAGGATTTTTCCCTCTTTCAGACTTATTATAGCCAAGGAGGTGCTAACCTAACACAATGGACGAGGGTGTGTGATTGCAATTCAATAGAGCAGGCTGAGTTAGTACAATGCTAGGAAACGGGGGTACTTAATGCAAGGAGTGAAAGCGACGGTGTCGGTAAAACAAGAAGTGTGTTTTAAAATAAGCGACACCTGGAGCTGCTAGTGAGTAGACACTTAACACAGCTTCACTACAAACTAAAGGCAAAATAGGCTTAACTTTGATAACCAAACACACTAAAATCACAAATGCAATAATCCTAAAATAAATCATAGCAATATTTTGGAGTCTTGTAGCAAAGCAGAAAATTAACAGAGGGTTAATGTACTGTATGTCAAATGCCTCTTCCTTGAATTAGAACATGGATGGAGAACCTCAGGTGCAGGGACCAAAGTTGCCCATGCAGGATTCTCTATCTGCTGTGTGGTTCTTTCCCCAGGCTACAGGCCTTGCAAGCCCTGATTTGCACCCAAGCGCTTTGGTCTGCCTGGAATGTGCTCTGGAATTCTGATCATGCTTCTTGCCTGTCTGGATGCAGAGAAGAGTGTGTGAGCTTGCGAAGAAGCTGTGCAAGGGTAACATTTGCATTCACTGCTTTGCCCACTTTTGCCAGTTTCGCCACCTCTGCCTCACCATTGCAGAGTCTCCAACTGCCCCCAAATGGCGGGCCCATCACAAAAACACTTATGCCACTTATGTCATGCAGAAGTGCAGGGGAAGGCAGAGATGGCGGTGGCCTGGCCGCTCACAGTGGTGCAACGGGACCTGCAAGGTGGAGAAGAGGTTAGGGCACCAGCTCCTCACTCACGCAGGCACACAAAGGCCCTTCACTGACCATAGAGACTACATTGCTGGTGTGGAATTGCAGCCTTGTAAACATCTGGTGTGGGTGCTTCCTCTGCTGCCGAAGGCTGGCTGATGGACGCTTCATGATTTTGCCATTTATCATCCAAGGCTCCCACATATAACCAAGCCATTTGGTGGCAGAGTATTGTTACATGCTCCTCTTGGTAACAGCCATTGGGGCAGCTCAGCCAGCCCCACCCTTTTCCCCATATTCAATCAACAGTGCGTGTATATAGGGGGCGCAAGCGGGTACTGATGTAGAATAGAATGTCCCTATTTTCATCTGAAGAATGTTGGAGGGTATGTCACTGGAATGTGGCCCTCAGAAAGTTTCCCAGAAGGGAATGTGGCTCTTGGGATGAAAAAGTTTTCCACACCTAAACTAGGAAGTCTTAGCTTGGTTAGATATCACCTCCAGTCTGTTAGATGCATGGACATTTGTGCGTTATGGCCTTTGTAATGGGGCATAGAAATAGTCTGCGAAAGGGTGGGTAGGACATATGAGGCCTGTGGATAGAGAAGAATGTCACAGTGTAAGGCACGGACAAATTGAAGTAAAATTAGAGCCATCCTGCTGGCTCTCTTACTGATATTGCATGCTTGGGCTTTCACAGCCAATGACATCTTTGCACTGCATATGGATGACTGTAGAGAAGGCCTTATGCATGAGACGTCAGAGGCAGGTCTGGGCTGAGAATACAGCACAGAGACTTGGTAGCTTCGGTTGTACAGATGCCACATGTCTATTCCAGGGAAGAGACAAATCTGAAACTTACCGTAACTCCACCCTTCTGCAGCACATATCGTTTTGTAGCTTGAAGCAAAATGGGAATGTGCCCTGCTAAAGCATTTAGTTTAATGCAGAGTTGCAGTGGAAGGCGTGTGGGCTTTCAGTGAGAAATTTGCTCGGCGTTTGGTCAGAGTCTCTTGTTGCTTTGTTGTTGAACAACTGCTGCTTTGGTTTTGCTGTTTTTTATACGGCCTTGCATATTGTTGGGTTTTATTGTGTTTTTATTGCACCCTACCCTGATCTTGCTTGTTGAAGAAGCTCGGTATAAAAGTATTTACATTTGTAATAATGTAAACTGCCCTGTTATTCTTAGTTGAAGGGCCGTCTAGAAATCAGTCTATCAAACCAACCAACCAACCAACCAACCAACCAACCAACCACCCAACATCTTTCTAGCTATTTCTGGAGCCCATGGGAAAAGTCCATGGCATATTGGGAGATCATTCGCCTTGCATTCAGAAGGTCCCAGATTCAATCTGCAGCAATCTCTGGGTTGGGCTGGGAGCAGGGCTATAGCTAGCAGGTGGTGAGGTGAGCCCCTGCCAGGGATGCCGATGAGGGGGAGGGCCACAAAATCAGCTTTAAAATATGTCCATAAATATCTCTATAAATAAAAATATTGATTATTGCCTCATAAGAAAATGTTTTAAATAGAGGGTGAATTGAATGGGTGGAGGGCAGGGGTTGGAGGAGAGGCAGAAAGAAGAACTAATTTGTCCATGGGTAGGGGGCGCAATCTGGCCAGTTCTGCCAGGGGCGCAAGATCACCCAACTATGGCTCTGGCTGGGAGAGAACCAATGGCTTGGCAGTTTCCTTTATAAAGTAACACAGAAACTCTATGCTAGAAAAGCATGGTATTCATGCTGAAACCTAGAAAGGCTGGCATGTTATTGAGAGACTGAGAAAATGTATTTCTATTTCCCACAAAGTGTCCTGTGGTTACAGGTTCTTGCCATAACATTCAAAACCTGCACTGTGTCAATTTCTGCAGGTAATTCAGGTGAACTAAATTCTGGACATTTTTGCTGACCTGGTTTATGCCGCCCTGCTTAATACATAGCAATGTCCCTTTTGCCAGTCCACATGACAGTCTCCAATGTTCTGCATGAACCCTTGATCTAAGGCAAGTAAAACTGTTGGAAAATGACAAGAAATAAGGCAAGAGGGAAAGGTGGAGGAGAAAGTGAGACGTGTTAAGTGCTAAATTTCACATAGCACTGGGCAAAGTGCACTGCTGAGGGAAAGTAGTGCTTGTTTCTGTTGTAACTGCTGGAATGATACGGTTTGGAAAGAATGGTGTCATTGAGAATACATCTGATAGTCAGGGATGCATCCTGATTTCATTTTAGCATTCACATTGCAAGCTTTTCCTATACCTAGTTAACACCTTTCTGCATCTGTTTAAGTGCACTAAATACAAAACCAAATGTTGCAAAACATCTGCTTGCCAATAATCATAAAAACAGTTAAGGCTGCCAGTTGATTAAAAAATGCTATAGTTAAATTGACCGTGCTACCTTTTTTTAATGTACCACTTTCCCTTGCTCATCCTTGTGTATGGAGGTCAGCCTCACCAGTGAGTACATGGAAAGAAACAGGGATGGGCTGATGATGTAGGAATTCTGTAAAACCCAATATCAGCGAGGCTAGTACCATGTATGCAAGAAAACAACCTGACCACAATGCTGATGAAAAACAACTCCAGAGAAGATACAAGAAGGACTCTGTATGTATGGTAAAAATGAGCTGAATGAAGTTGCGTTGAAAGGACTGTGATTTGATGAGAGACAGCAGAGCAATGGGATGGCAGACGTTGGCTGGAAAAAGGATAAAACAGCCAAGACGATGCATTTTGCCTATATAGATTTGCATTTGAATGGAAAGCTTTTACAGACTCTCTGGGCTCTGCCCTGTTACTGAATGAAATCTGACCAGTTGGGAGCTTGATGTGATGTGAGAAAGGTTGTAATTCCGCTGGATCACGAAGCATCCTGGCATTCACTCCCATAGATGTTCTAGGATGATGGACTGTAGCTCTCTGCTGCTATCTCCTTGCAATTTTTGTTGAAAGGATTCTGCCAAAGGAAGCAAACAGTTCCTATTACACAGTAGTTTTGAAGTTTTTTTGCAAGGTCTTTTGCATTAGCAGAAGGGTGAATTTTAATGTTATACAACAGAAGAATCCAGTGCAGCAGTTGCACTGGTGGAAACTTGTTGCAGTAAAATTATCCGAAACCTGCTTATGCATTCTCTTGCACAACAATGTCACACTGGCTCAAAACAGTTCACCAGTGGAGCAAGTGTACCATTAAATGACTTCAGCATAGGATACAATCCAGTGCTTTATGCAGTAGTTATGAGCAATACACTTGATTATTTTCCCAATGTAAAGTGTGTCCCAAGCACACATGTCTGAGACTGAAACGGCTCTTGCTGTTATTACCCACAGTCAGAGCAATTTTTAAGCAGGTGATTGCTTGATGGAGAATTAACATCATTTTAAATAATGCATGAATGGTGAATCCTTAGCATCAACATGATCACTGACATGATCACCAATAACTCCATTTGCCTCCTGGAGGGCTGATCATACTCCATCCGTCAATTATTTTCCTGGACTGGAACAAGTGCACATACAATTTTGTCTTATGCTCTCAGCTGCTCTTTTGACTTCAGGCAGGAGAGCCTATGGAAATTACAAACCTCATAACATTTCCCATTGTGCTGTACTGTATGAAATCTTCAAACTACAATTTTGCTATTAAAAGAAACCAGCCTGACAGAGAGCGGTACACACAGTGAGATGCCATCACTTCTTTAAGAAGATCTTTGTCCCATGAGCTGTCCCAAATTGAGAGAACAATGTGTATGTGTCATGCTTGTCATACTGAAGACTGGCCAGGAGACTGGTTACTGGATAGATTGACAGATAATAAAAAGAGGTGAAGAAGCTATATACTTTGGATTCAACCCAGTTGCTTTCTTCATTCATGGAAGGCTCTTTGCTCTAGAGGAGGCTTCTGTAATCAGGGGGAGGAAAGAGAGGTTTGTGCAAATCCCTCCCCCCCAAATTGTTCCAAGGGATCCTCCATCCCTCTGGAGCAATGGGGGTTTTTTGGGGGGGGGGGAGTGCAAGGGGCTACATAGGAATAGGGGGGGGGGAAATAAGGGGAACTGCCTTCCTCTCTCCTATTTGGGAAAGCTTCCACTGAATCATCTAAGTAGCCTGTCAGAGCTGATATATACAGTACAGTGGTACCTCTGGTTGCGCATGGGATCTGTTCTGGAAGCCCGTTCACAACATGAATAGAACGCAACCTGCAGCGGCGTATCTGCACATGCACGGTCATGATTTGCCACTTCTGCGCATGTGTGTGACATCATTTTGCGCATGTGTGAGCGGCAAAACCCGGAAGTAACCCTTTCCGGTACTTCTAGGTCACTGTGGGATGCAACCTGAAAAAACGTATCATGAAGCAAACGTAACATGAGGTATGACTGCACCTCAGCAAAAGAGATGGCCTCTTTTGCCTGCAGCTTCCCAAAAGACACACAGTGCAAGAGTCTTGAAAGGGAGATGGATGAACTGCAGCAAGAGGCCATGGTGCTTCCTCAGGTCTCCTTTATAAGCACTTTGGGCTGATCTTAGAGCAAACTGTTTTAGACCACGTGGCAAAACCCTCCTCCTTCTCTGTTCCTACTTCAAGTGGATTTAATGCTGGAACACCAACATCAGCCATTCCTCAGGCTATGTGCTATTTGGGACGAACATTTGACACCACGTACCTTGTATTTCCCCCTTCATTGATCACTGCATTGTCATGGCGAAGGGGCTTGAATATCTCCAAGAAGCTATGAGCTATGCCATGCAGGACCACCCAAGACCGACAGGTCATAGCCGAGAGTTTAGACTAAATGTGATCCACCTGGAGAAGGAACTGGCAAACCACTCCAAGTATTCTGCCAAGAAAACTCCATGGACATATAAAAGGAGAAGCTTTGAGAAGAAAGTGACAGTTTCCAAGGCATGCTCTGGTTCATGGGGTCACGGAGAGTCGAGCATGACTAAGACGAATAAACAACAACAACCTTGTATTTTGGGGAGCAGTAAATAGAAAATACAATATAACAGGTTCTTAATAGCTGGGCAGTTGTATACAAGAGATCCAAAACATAAGCTGAATAAGAACCCTTCTGTTGTTATAATAATGCACTTAAAAATTAAGAGGACAATGCAATATCCTATCCCTGCCAGCAACCATTCTATTACTAAATTGAACTAATTTCATGAACAAAATGCAAGTATAGTAGATATGATGACATATTTTTTGATTTCAGTGCAACCAAAATGGTTAAAATTCTGTTTCTGGTTATTTTAAATGTGCAGCTGTTATTCCTGGTCTGTAGTTATATCTTCACCTCATATTCCCCTTGAACAGCTTTGCACGGAGATAAAAGTAAATGATTTGAATAGGATGCAAAAGAGTAAACAAACCTTTACCCTGCAATTGTTCTGGGCACCATGAAAGAACAAATAATTCTGACAGGGAGACAGAGAACAGGTCAAAGTGGTCTGATGAAAGTTTGCTTAAAAGCAGAGTTTGCCAACATACCATTTTATTTTATTTTAAAGAAATTCAGGGTGACCCAACAGCATTTACAGGTACAAAGCTAAAGCAATCACTGACTTCATTCGCAGACATAATTCCTGGTTTCTCCAGTACAGGTGTCACTTTGCTGAAAGAAGTACTTTCCTTGCATTTTAGAGCAGGTGGACAGAATTCTGTTTACTTCTGCAGCGCATGGCATTTATGGCTGCGCCTTAAAATGTCATCTAAATTCCCTTGAAGTGTCATTGTAATTCCCTGGAACTCCCCTTTATTCCTTTTGTTATGGCAATATTTATATCCCACCTTTCCATAAAGTGCTCAGAACAATTCGCAACAGCCATATAACATAAAACCACATAACCATTAAAAAACACAATTTTCAAAGAAAAGGACTAAAGAGCAGTCAAGAGCAGCCAAATATTAACTCATTGGGCTGCCCAAACCAGTCCCAAATCATTTCATAAAAAAACCACATGAACAGAAATCAGCAATGAAGTAGTCACACCAAATTCTTTGGGGAGAGCATTCCACAGCCTAAGGCTCAGAATCTTTCCCACCCCCAGAATCTGCCTCTGTGCCCCAGAAAGGGATTACAGGGGATTGTTTGGGAATTCAAAAAAGCCCAACTGTTTCCCCCAACCAATTCTTTTGTTATTCTGTTGTTTCTTTCATGCCTGGTATCAGAAGGGGGAGAGGTGGAGGAACACCTCTGTACATGCATGCGTATAGCTAAACAGAAAACAGTGAACTATTCTTTCCTAAGGTTTGAATTTAGTGTTTCCTTTTTCCATGACAAAGCTCTTTGTGTGTATGCGTGTTACCATAATAAACACTGATTTCTCTTTGTCATTCTCTCACACATTATGTTACCAGTATTCTAAATGAATATTAAGAAGAAAAATTGTGCTCATGTGTCCTCCCTGTCCTACGCTTGTATTCTCCTAATTCAGGCAAATCCAAATCAGCCATTGTTAACTGTATCCACGAAGGGACTATGGCACAGGACCCATCCCCTCCACCTTGGACATTCCTACAATTGTGTGGGGTTCTCCATCATGGAGAGACTGAAGAAATGTTCAACTGAATGTACAGTTGCCCTTCAGGTCTTCCCAAGCAATACAAAAAGGTCAAAGGTGGAGAGGCAGCCCCTCCACAGATATAATTATATAATTATATATAATTATATATAATTCCACACAGGGTGGAAAACCATGGTTGGAAGCTGGCAAACTACAAGTCCATTCCTGATCCTCCATGCTGTGGTTTCAAAGATCTGAAATGTTGTGTCTGAATTTACTGAAAGCTGGCTTTTTATTTCTCCACACTGATGGATTCCGGGCCTTCTTTTCCCCAAGAGGCACCACTTAAAATAATGCTTTTGTTGAGATATTATTTGATGGAAGGTGCTTAGCTCAGATTCTAAGCTTCTTCTTTTATTGACCTCAGGGGACGCTTTATATGAGAGTCTTTTCTAGAACTCAAGAGTGTTTATTTTCTACTGAAACAGCTGCATTCCCTTTCTGGGCCATCTTTTCCTTTAAAGCTATGTCAGCTCAATGGCTCCTAAGGCTGGTATGTAAGTGTTTATGACAAAGCACCTTTATCGAAACACCGCAGTCCCCCAAACACATTAACAGTATCATCTTATACATGACTGCTCAGAAGTAGGCCCCATTGAGTTCAACGGGGCTTACTTCCAATTCCTTAGTATAGGGTAGTTCCTAACACATTCTGAAGCATATACTGGATTCTCTGTCTCGTGTTTGTCTCATAATTCTAATTTGGGTGTATACTTCTTCACCCAGTACATAGTTAAATTGTGGAGCTTGCTCCTGCAGTAGGCAGTGAAGGCCACCAGTTTGGATAGCTCTAACAGACATTTATTTATTTATTTATTTGACACATTCATGGGGGACAAGGCTATCAATAGCTACTAGTCATGATGGCTGTGTTCTGCCTCCACTGTCAGATGCATTATGCCTCTGAATACCAGTTGCTGGGAATCACAGGTGGGCAGAGTGCTTTTGAACCCATGTCCAACCTAGTGTGGTGTAGTGGTTAAGAGTGGTAGACTCATAATCTGGTGAACCGGGTTCGATTCCTTGCTCCTCCACATGCAGCTGCTGGGTGACCTTGGGCCAGTCACACTTCTCTGAAGTCTCTCAGCCCCACTCACCTCACAGAGTGTTTGTTGTGGGGGAGGAAGGGAAAGGAGAATGTTAGCCGTTTTGAGACTCCTTCGGGTAGTGATAAAGCGGGATATCAAATCCAAACTCCTCCCCCTCCCCCTACTCCTCTTCTTCTTCTTCTTCTTCTTCTTCTTCTTCTTCTTCTTCTTCTTCTTCTTCAACATGCAGGCTCCCCAAAGGCACCTTGTAGAACATTGCGACAATTGGATTACCTTTTCTGGAGAAAGTCAGCAAGGGGCACTTGCCCCTCTTATATTCACAGATTCTTTTCCAACATTTTTTGCTGCCCTCTCTCCAGCTGGGTCTGAGACTGCAAGAAATACAGCAATGAGGAAGAGCGGCATTGAGGAAGCATTCACAGAGCAGAATTGTTGGGTGCTGGATGGGATAAGAATAGAAATGAGGGAGAAATTTATATCAATTTGCATTTAAAGACAGACATACAGAATTCATGCTTCCTAAAACAGTAAGTACAGGAACTGAAATGCAGCCACCGTTCAAAACTTACACTTTTCTGAATTTTGCAATGCAGTTCTCCAGCCAAGAGTTGTGTACAAAAATGCATATACTAAAATAAAGTGGGCATAAAGGCACATATATTAGTGAAAAGTGTGTGTGTGTGTGTGTGTGTGTGTGTAAGCTTTCTGCTAGGGGGAAATTGCTTACAAAAGCGTACAGTATATATTAGACAAAATCCTATTCTATAGATTTAGGAAAAACAACAATTCGTCTTCTCAGGGTCATTTCAAATTTTTGTTATTGTGTTATGAAAGCAACTATAAAAGACCATTGGTCTTCTCGTATTTAAAGGCAAGACCACCTTCCTGAAAACTGGGGAACAATATTTGGTCCATGTTTGGTTTAGAACTCTTCACCTACAGCCGCTTCTGCTGTTTAGGTTGCTTCACAAGGATTATCCAGCAGATGGCAGTAAAATGATATGGCATGACATCTCGAATGTCACAAGGCTGCAAAGATGGGGAAAAGGTGTACTTGCAAACAAAGGCTCCTTCACTATATGTATTTTAAAGATCTTTCAGTAACTATCTTGAGCTGGCCTTCCTATTCGAAAGAAAAGAAATGCAACAGAGATGGGGGGAAAAGAGAGAAGGTGTGTCATAGGGATGTGTTGAGGTGAGAGAAAATGTATGCTTTCTGAAAAGAGTCCTTTGTTATGTCTGGGTGAATGTGATATAAAAGAAAATCTGCATGGAACCAGAAATAAAATAGTATATTTATTAATATCCTCAGGGCAAGAGAATCTCTCTTCCTGAAACAAGGGGAGGAAGGAATTATACACATACTCCATGGCCTATTAGTGTTAATGCAAATTATATGTGCAAATCCCTGAATCTCATGAGATAACTCCTGCCACAGAGGCAAGACAACAAATTCTTCCCAGCGCAAACTCACTTAAACTAATCAGACGAAGAGATCCATTCTTTTCATGAAAAGATTGCCACATGAAGGGCTATGTGAGTGAGGCAGGCCTTCTAAGGATTACATCTGTAGCTGATTTTCTTGATACTTTATGAAGGGGAGAGGAGAATCTGCTTTGCTAACTGCCTGAGGCAGGAAAGTTTTACAGAAAAGTAGAAAGATGAAAATAGACTGAGCTATACAAACATCTGCGTAGCTGACAAGCCTCTTTTGAAGGGAAATAAAAATACCAGTCATGTGACCCAAAATCTCCCTCTGGTCTCCCCCTCTCCATGAATTCACTTCTCTGATGAGAAACCGGAGGGAGTTCTTCCATGAAAAGTGATATCCTTCCTCTTCTTAAATATTCTGGTTGATTCTTGGTCAGATGTTGTAGATTTAATCCCTGGACAACCCTTATTTGCAGGGCTGTGATTGTTAATTACTTAAGTCAGAGTCAGTGCAAGACATTAGGTTACTTAGACAGGCCAAGCAGCTACCATTTCTCCTTCCAACCCTCTTCCTACCACTACCACCTCATCCACTGTCTCCTTCCTCCTTAACTCCCCCCTCCATTTACTCAATCTCCCCCCCCCCCTGCTACTGCCATCTCTGCACTTTGCACATTGCTAGCTTTGCTCAGAAAAAGGGTCTTTGCTCAGAGCAAGGCACTATGGGTGAGGTCACCCTGGGAGCAATGATGCCCCTATCCAGCACTTTGCTCCACCTCAAACTACAGCTTAAAAAACACTTTGAACATTCATAGCAATTTCAAAGTTTTAAGGTGATTGTGCTATAAAGTTGTGGTTTACAGATGCAGTGCAGCAGATACTGACTGGGCAACCTCACAGTGCCTTTCTCGGCAATGCTAGGAATGTCCGCATCACAGCAGTGAGGGTGCATGGGTGGGCAGGCAAGAAGGGAAGAGTAGCAGCAGTGGGTGGGTAGGAGGGAGGGAACAGACGAGTTGCAGACAAGCAGCAGATAAGTGGCAGGCAGGCGGGTCAGTTGGCTGGCCACAACTTTGTTGATTACAGATGTCAGGTGGTTTGACACAGGCATCGGGTGTGTATCACAATATCAGCCACTCCTGGCTGAGCGCTAAACAGGCTTGACCAAGGTTAAGAGTCAGCCTATGCGTCACATCTGGCTGACTCACCAAGATCACTGAGGGGGTATTTCCTAAGGCCCATGCACCCCTCAGCTGGATATTTGGACATGAAGCATCCATCCAGGCTTCCTTATTGGGATACGCCATGACAGCAGAGCAGGGTGGCCACACACCTTGCCTGTGTGGCCGAAGAAGAAAAGAGTTTGGATTTGATATTCCGCTTTATCACTACCTGAAGGAGTCTCAAAGCGGCTAACATTCTCCTTTCCCTTCCTCCCCCACAACAAACACTCTGTGAGGTGAGTGGGGCTGAGAGACTTCAGAGAAGTGTGACTAGCCCAAGGTCACCCAGCAGCTGCATGTGGAGGAGCAGGGAAGCGAACCAGGTTCACCAGATTATGAGTCTACCACTCTTAACCACTACACCACACTGGCCCACCTCAATGCCTTTTCTGCCAAAAAGTTGTGACGATTGCTAAGAGGCAAGCAAAACTCTCAGACAGGAAAATTCCTCCCTGGTCATTCCTCCTAAGTATCTGGTGGCCCATAATCCTGAAATTGAGGGTGGAGCATCCAGTGTAGACTGATGACTGGGCCCTGGCATGGCCGTCTTTATATGGCCAGGGAGCAGGGCAGAGAGAAAAGGTTACCTCTGAGGTCTGCTCCCAAGCCCTGCCATATCACATGCCCACGATTGGCCAAAGGGCCATGCTGGTGTGACTTCTGCAATTGGCACAGCAAGAGGAGGTGGAAGTGCCTTTTCCCACCATGCCAAAGTCCAGCCCCCACCATGGCCATGTCAGAGCCACAACAGCTGCACGTGGCATGGTGCAAAGGGGCATTCTGGTAAGTGGGTGGCTAGCTGCAGTGAGTGATGGTTGAGATGATTGACTCATTCCAACTCATGAAGGGGCCAGCCCGGACAGTTGCAGGTACACATTGGTTGCTAACAGATAGAAATGAAGTAGCAACCAAGTTAGTTTTGTTCTTCTTATTAGACTTCTTTATGCCTCTTTGTTACTGATCTGCATCTTGTGGCTTCACATCATAAGCAATTCCTCAAGTATTGCATTGCTTTGGCTGTTCCCCCCAAACAACTACCCGCCCCCACTATTCTTCTTGAAGCAGGAACTGAGTCCTGAATCCTAAACACACTTACCTGGAAGTAAGTGCCTTTGAATTCAATGAGATCTATGATTGACTAATACATACATAGGATATTTCCCCCTTTTCTGAAGTCCAGATGAAACTTTGAAACAGAATACATTTCTCTTCTTCTTTAAAACACAGTGAAAAGCTGCTGCAGCATTGCTGCAATAATTTGTTTTGCCAAGGGGAACAAGGAGTTTGTTGACAGTGGTTGGCAGAAGCTGAAAGCCGGATTCAACAACACAAATGCAGCAATTTTATTATTAGAAAATCGTCTTCAGTTTGGAAGGCCATTCTATTATATTCTTGTTGGCAACAACAAGAATACCTTGTTAATTTGACTTGCAGATTTGCCTTGATGGTTAATTGCATTGCAATTTATTTATTTTAAAATGTGTATTCTGCTTTTCATTTAAAGTAAGTCCAGGCACAGATGGAAGAAAATCCTAAAGCAATAAACAAAACAAAACCAACGTATCTGCAAAGGGGGGGGGGCAACCCATTCCATTTCCTGTTCTATTCATGCTTACTAAAAAAATAAGCCAGTTACCTGGATTCAAACCTTTGACTAGGCTATCTTCCTCCAGTGCAGCAGTCTGCTCACTGCCCTGTGAATTGCATATCACTTTGAGTAGTGATCAAATGGTTGCAGCTGTTGGTATGCAATTACCAGAAATGCAGGTTATTATGCATATAAAAATGTATTTTTTTTAAGGCTGTGTTTTTCAAAAACCTGAGATGAAACAGGCTAATGAATGGACACATGTGAAAGTGGCATGGACCAGAAGTGATCTGTTCATCCATATGTCCTGCACAAGCTACAACAGGAGCTCCCAAATTTATTTAACCAGGGTGCTTACAAAACCAGAGCTAATGTTAGAATAGTGGGGTGCATCTGAACATAAATCAGGTTCAGAAGTGGTACGACCACCCATTTGGGATGGATCCAAGCAGTGCTCTTTTTCTAGAAAAAAAGAGGGGCTGGAACTCCCCATGAACACCTCCCTTGTTCTTTTACAATGGCAATGGTGCCCACCTGAGAGGTGCCAGAACTGTGTTCTGATGAGTTCTGGCTGAAAAAAAGCCCTGGATCCAAGTATATATGGGAAGCATGTTGAACTAGTGTCATAGAAGAATAGTTAGGTAGCCTAGATAATAGGTTTGCTTCTCTTTGTTTTATTATGTGACTACCTGATAGAGCTCTGGACTGCCTGCCTGCTCTCAAATTGTTCCTGTCTAACCCTCCATTGTATCTTATATGACCCAACATCCACCACTTCCATTTCATGTTTCAGTTGACTGTGATCTGATGATAAAGGCACTGGGGAACCAGACAGTGTAAATCTGACGATAAGATAGTGAGGCTGATGCTAGAAAATTGCCACCGATTGACATAAGACAAAAGAGGGGGGAAAACATCAGGAAGCAAAGAACTTTTGAACTCATTTAAACAAATCTGTAATAGAGACATATCTTTCTTACAAGAATAGATTTTGCTAGTGCCAAGCCAAAACATCTAAAAGCTAATAACTAAACAGAGGCACCCAGCACTCGTTTGCTGTGAGAATTTATCTTTGAAGCACAACGCCCCTGCCTTTCCCAAAACAATAGACAGGCAGTGTCCTTTCAACTACTGTGGATAAAGACCTACATCCAGTTTTCTTTTATTGCTCCAGTGGTGCACTCAGAGAGGAGGATCCCATTGTGTCTGTATGCTGGGTTATTGCTACACCAGGCTAATTCAACATAACAGTCATGTTCCTATACTCTTCTTCTTTCTTCTTCTTTGGAGATCACTTGCAGCCAAGTAAGACAGTAGAATCATAGAATCATAGAATCATAGAGTTGGAATAGACCACAAGGGCCATCGAGTCCAACCCCCTGCCAAGCAGGAAACACCATCAGAGCACTCCTGACATATGGTTGTCAAGCCTCTGCTTAAAGACCTCCAAAGAAGGGGACTCCAATAATAGTCTTCCATAAATGTGGTTTTAACAGTGAGTCCGTAAGTGACTGTGGAGGCCAATTCTGGATCCACAGGTCCTTCCACAGTGGGGACTACCACCGGGAGTTGATCATAATGAGAGTTTGCCAAGTGTGCCTTCCTCTTAGCACGTTTCTCCTTTTCATCCTGAGTTCGAGTGTCTGCAAAGTCCATGACACCTTTGATAAAGGCTGTTCTCCAATTGGAGCGCTCGCAGGCCAGTGTTTCCCTGTTGTCGGGGTTTATACTACATTTTTAAAGATTTGCCTTGAGAGAGTCTTTAAAACTGTTTTGTACTTGCCATTTCTATGAGGCTGGGGTTTGGTGTGGCACCTCTTTAGCCAACAGAAAGTGATGGAGGGGGAGAAAGACCACCAGAGAGTTCCTCTGGAGTGAAATGGTGTCTCTTTGGGATCCTAGTTGATAATGTGACAATCACCTCTTTTACACTCAAATTGGGTTTAAAATTTAAAGACAAAATAAAAACCTTATCTCTTTAGCCATCAGGATCCTGATAAATGAGTACGGTAAGTTACCTGAAATGTCCAGTAATCCTACCTCTTCCTGAGATAGCAACGGAGGGTAAAAATTAACATTCAGCTGAAGCAACACTCCTGGGGAATTTCTAGGCAGGAAGGAGCCTTAAGGCATGATTTCTCAATTTAGAAGGTGATTTTTCCAGAGGAGCACAGGACATTAGGGAGCAAGTTGTGGAGAACAATAGACCTGCCAGGGGTTATTGCTTGAGACGAGATCTGCCTTGAGGTAATGGCAGAGCTGCCTCTCCTCCGCCATTTATTACTGGAATGAAACCTCATTCAGCTGATGCAGGCTACCCTTGTCAAAATTAATCAGAATTCACTTGATTTCATAATAGCGTTCTGAAAACTCAATCATTATTCATCTACCTTTCGGTTTCTTTTGTCTTTGTCACTTTTTGGTGTTTTGACACTTGTGGAAAGCATTCTCTTCTAGCAAAGTACTCAGTCACCTATCATCCTTGTTCTCCCTTATGCACTCCTAGTCTAGACTTGGACCCTGCGTGGTGTAGGATTGTGTCATCCATATGCAGGTTGTAGTGACTGCAGTAGTGATCAGTGTGGCAGAATGGGGTGGAGTGGGCTTGTTCACTTGGCTTCCCAATGCAGAGGTCATGGCAAGGCAAGGGGGAGTAAGGCAATGCAGTGGGGAGGTTGGCATGGTGTAGCTGCAGCGGCAGAAGCAACCCAATGCTCCTACCACTGTGATGACACCACACCAACTTCCTTGTAACCTTGTTCCTACCCTCTTGGTTACTAGCAGCCTCCATGTTGGGAAGCCAGGTAAGCAGCACTGCCCCCCCCCCCCGCTACAACTGTGTGGCTGTATCTGTTGGATGGTTCTTATGTATACCCTCACTGGAGTACCACGATTGAGTGCACAGTAAATCACAGTCTTATCCTCTGTTGTGCCTGTGTGGCAGAGAGGGAAGATTTGGGAGAGGTTCAACCAGGGGGGTCTCCATTGATTTCTTTGGAAATATTTTAACTTACACTCAGTGGTGTGGCATGGTGTGGCGGGGCAACAGGGCGGTTGCCCCAGGCACAAAATTTGTTAGGGGCACAAAATTTCAACACCTGGTGTTGCCTCAATACAGCTGCACGCATCAGTCATCAGGCTCCGTTGTAAATAGCTTCTCCACGCAAACTAGGAAGTGACTGCGCCAGAAAATGGAATGAATTTTCATTTCTTATCTCTGCAGCTGTAATGCCCTGGGTGATGCAGACACCTAAAGCAGTCGAATGTGCATGCGTATTCCATCTGTTTCCCTCCCTCAGAGCTGCCCCGGATGCTGGCAACCCTTACTATGCCACTGCATACACCCACCTGTTTACCATTATGCTGCTATTAGGGGTGGGGCTGACTTCTGAGTAAACTTTCCTCAGCCATGCCAGTGGTAGTCTCCTGTCAGTGCAAAGGTATTGCTACATCAATATTTCCTTTTTGCTGGCTTAGTGTCATGGTCCACTGAAGCCAGAAGGTATATGAAAGATCCTATCCCACCCAATGATTTTATGATTCAATCATTATGCTTATAATATTTTAGTAAGCAATGATTTTAAAAGCAGAAGCTCGGTGAAGGAAAAGATACGTTACTTGAAATAAAATCCTTCATTTACAGAGGTTCTGATGCAAAGGCTCCCTTCTAGTTAGCTTTATCATCAGCTCTAATAGGACACTTGTCTCCAGAGACTATGGTTACCGTGGTTCCAGATGGCCTTCAGAATTCTCCGAAGATTTGCTGCCGTGATAAATGACAGATGTGGGAGCTGTAATTTGGCTTTTAGGTCCAATAACGTTAGTCATGGTGAAATCCCAGTAAACTAAATTGCTAGTTATCATGAGACAGCGGTAAAGAATTACAAAGTCTTTCTTTTAATACTGAAACAAGGAACCTCAACAGAATGAAGGAAACCAAATTACCTTTTCCTATAAATTCCTCTGCTTTTAAACCTACTTCAAACTATTTATAAGAATTTTGCAACAAAATTGATGATCGAGGCAATGCCACAAAACAGATTTGGCAAATGAGGGAAAAATATTATTATGTTATGAGTTTTAAAAACTGGAAAGCAAAAACACCATGACTATATTGTTCTTTATGGAGTTTCATTTTGCATATAGAATTGTGAAGAAATAGCAAGGTGGTTATCAGTTTGGTCGCTATTTCCCCTTGAAAAAATGACAACAGAAAGTTTGTCGCTCTGTGTTTTGCATTTAAATTTGAACTGGTGCAGATTGAAATAGTACTAAATACATTATATGAGTGGGTGGTTATCAGGAGCTGCACCTCTACAGCTTTCCCTTAGCTTTATGGCACAACCGAGGCCCAGATTAAAGCTAGGAGGGCCTGAGCTAGGAGAATTTGGGAAGCCCAAACTTAATACATCTGATCATGAGAAACAAAACCTTGTTCTCTTCTTTACTGTTACTGACCAACTGGGCCTAGATAGTATAACCTGCCTGTTAAAAAAAAAAAAAACAAATTGCAAGAGGCCAAAAAACCCCTCCCCCAAGATTATGATTTCATGGACTGCAGTTTGCTCAGCTCATATGTAAATCTGGCACTCTCCTAATCCACCCGAATCCCTTGGTGGTGGTGTCTTGTGTTGGCTTGCAACAATAACATCCGAAAGCCACACATCATTTTTGTTATGCCAACTCCAATACCCTAACAACTGGCATGGCAGATAATAGGATCAAGTCTTAAAAATCATGTTAGTTTCTCCACCTCAAAGTCACTAGCCATACAGTAGTGAATCCATCTGATATTTATGTCTCAAAGGATGGCATCTCAGACCAACATATTGTTGACAATATTCACAAAGCAGTGGCAAAGGGAATGGGGTCAAAGGTCTCAACTAGAAGATGTGTTGAAGATCTAATTAGTCCAAAGCTTTGCAAAGATGGTGGCTTTGAAGACAGCTTGCTGGAATCTAGGCTCATAGACTTTCCCCATTATAGCAAAACATTTTCATGCTGTGTCTACAAGGCAATTGTGTCCGATTCAGTAGCTTCTAATACCCTCATCTCTCTTGGAAGTGTTGCATACAAATCATCTATTAAAAGGGTAGAATATGTGATATCACTGGAGTTTCTTTTAAGCTCCAGTCCTATGCCTTTTCAATTTTGCTTAGCTTCAGGGGAGATATCCCTTCAAACTGCAATCATGTAATGCATCTCTCATTTCCCCAATAATTCATAAATCTGCTTTCCTCCACTACCACCAGTGCTTTTCTTTTTGTGTTGTCATGTGCAAATAAAGACCATGTGTTTCTAAATGAGATAATTCTGCAGTCTTTGATTTTGGATATAATTCCAGATCCCAGCCCCCTCACCAAGACACGTGTGTGTGTGTGTGTGTGTGTGTGTGTGTGTGTGTGTGTGTGTAGGAATTAAAGCTAGTTAGAATGTGACTAAATGAGCCCTTGATTGAGGGAGACATAGTGTTAATACGTTGTATGGAGAAGTGGGACTGTATCCTCTGGCTTTGCTCCTGACCTTGTTCCCATGGCTGGAAAGCTCATCTGCAATGCATGGACTTTGATTGCACAGAGAGAGCCTATGCTTATGCAGTCTTTGAGATCAGCTAGGCAGCCATTGCCTAAGCGAAGTAGCCATCCCTCTTTTCCTTGCACCGATTTGGGTAATGTTCTCTTTTCCACAATACTTTACAGCACAGTCTTAAGCATATCTACTCACAAGTAATTCCTATTGAATTCAGTGAGACTGAGAGGTAAGCAGGGTTAGGTAAAGGGACGCCTGACCATTAGGTCCAGTTGTGGACGACTCTGGGGTTGCGGCGTTCATCTCGCTTTATTGGCCAAGGGAGTGGGCATACAGCTTCCAGGTCATGTGAACCAGAGCAGTGCACGGAAACACCATTTAGCTTCCTGCCAGAGTAGTACAGTGGTGCCTCGCAAGACGAAAAGAATCCGTTCTGTGATTCTCTTTGTCTAGCGGTTTTTTCGTCTTGCAAAGCAAGCCCATTGACGGATTAGCGGATTAGCGCTATTAGCGGCTTTTAGTGGCTTTTAGCGTCTTATCTGCTGATCGGATCAGCTGATAAGCGTCTTAGCGTCTTAGAAAAAGGGGGAGGGGAAGGAAAAAAAACCAGAGGAACTCGCAAGACATTGTCGTCTTGCGAAGCAAGCCCATAGGAAATTTGTTTTGCGAAGCACCTCCAAAATGGAAAACTCTTTCGTTTAGCGAGTTTTCCGTCTTGCGAGGCATTCGTCTTGCGGGGCACCACTGTACCTATTTATCTACTTGCACTTTGATGTGCTTTCGAACTGCTAGGTTGGCAGGAGCAGGGACCAAGCAACGGGAGCTCATCCCATTGCGGGGATTTGAACCACTGACCTTCTGATCAGCAAGCCCTAGGCTCTGTGGCTTAGACCACAGCACCGCCTGCGTCCCAAGCAGGGTTAGGATAGCAGAATTTGGGACTCAGCAGTATCCCTAACCTACGCTCCCCTACCTGCACTGTAATGTTCAGGAAAGGAGCTACAGTGGTGCCCCGCAAGACGAATGCCTCACAAAACGAAAAACTCGCTAGACGAAAGGTTTTTTCGGTTTTTGTGTTGCTTCGCTAGACGAATTTCCCTATGGGCTTGCTTTGCAAGATGAAAACGTCTTGCGAGTTTGTTCGCTTTTTTCTTAAAGACGCTTGAAGAGGCGCAGTTGCGACGGACCGTGCTTCGCAAGACGAAAAACATCGCAAGATGAAAAGACTCGCGGAACGAATTAATTTCGTCTTGCGAGGCACCACTGTATACCCATGGAGAAGCACCTAGAACAGGGGTTGTCAACCTGGTCCCTACTGCCCACTAGTGGACATTTCAGGATTTTAGGTGGGCGGTAGGAGGTTCTAGGGCACAAGCTGAATCCTCCTTCCATCGAGCACTGGTGGGCGGTAAGGAAATTTTACCATCAAGAAAGATGTATTAGTGGACGGTAGGTATAAAAAGGTTGACTACCCCTGACTTAGAGTCTAACCATGACTTTTCCTGTGGCCAACAATGTGCCATGCCTTTCTTCTTGGGAAGTGGGACAAAGGGGGCATCGCACAGCATCTGTGGAGGGAAAGGTCAACATTACGTTTTCAAAGCACGATACGACCCAGCAATTCCTGTTAGGTTAGCTTCTTTTTGTGACTTGGAAAATTCAAGTTACATTGCACTATTAAACTTTGCATCATGGAATTAGCATGCATTTAAGCCTCTGTGAATGTTAACAGCAGTGTTTAGGGACAGCGGGAATAGAGAACAGAAGGCAGGGGAAGGAACGAGGATCCATGCAGAGCAAAGGTCCTACACTCTGGCTAAGGGATATTTTCTAGTTTAAAAGCATTTTGCACAGCCTGCCCATGTGGAAGCTAGAAGCTGGTCTTTGAAAAAAAAAAATTAATTCAGATTATCAGGATTCCACGAGGGATGGCTACCAGAATCGGTGTTGGCATCCTCACTTTAAATTTTGTGATGTGATTGCAAATAAACTTGTGCTTAGCCAAAACCTTTCATCCAATTTCCTAAAAAGTTGTATTCACCCATGAAAGAGGCTTCTATTTTCAACCTCTTTTGAATGATGCTTTAGAATTTCTTTGGACTGAACTTAAGGTATCATTACCAAGTGGCTGTGGATTGGATGAGTGCTTTTCTTACATTGATCCAAAACTTTGCAGCCTCACCAGCTGCTTGGACCTCTTGATTTCAAAAATGCCTCATTTATTGCCTCATCAGACATTTTACCCTGCTATTTAATTGAAGTGTTGGAAGAAAGGGGGTTGGGGACTATTGAGCACCTGAGAGCAGAGCTCCCATTGATTTTGTTTTTAAGGGTAGCTCTTCCTTTTACCGTAAAAAATATTTCTGCACTCACTTCTTTAAAAGTAAATAGGCTTCACAAAACATCATAGGAATACAGTCTTACCTTGGGTTGAAGTAGCTTCGGGTTGAGCATTTTCAAGTTACGCTCCACGGTGACCCGGAAGTAACGCTCGCACATGCGCAGATGCTCAAAATGACATCACGTGTATGCGTGGAAGTGACGAATCATAACCTGCACACATGCAGACGTGAGTTGTGTTAGCTTCAGGATGCGAGCGGGGCTCCAGAATGGATCCCATTCGCATCCAGAAGTACCACTGTATTACGAAAGGTAGGATATGAATGAATGAATGAATGAATGAAGTATATTTGTCTCATGAAGAGTAGACATTTAGGGTTTTTAGTATTAGGTATGTTTTTCATGCATTTTCATTTTTTAAAAAAAACACTGGCTATTGAATCATTACTAATAATTTAAATTTTCAATCTCTCCCCCAATTTTAGTGCCCAAGGATGGTATTAAGCTTTACTCATTCAAATTAGACCCATTCAAATTAATGCATAGGACCTCAATAGGGCCATTAATTTCAACAGGTCTTTTCTGAGTAAAGCTTAGTTGAATACCACCACAGTACTATATTTCTAGAAAAAGAGGTGCCGGAACCCACCACAAACACCTCCCTTTTTCTCTTATAATGGCATTGGCACCTGCCTGAGAGGTGCCGGAACTGAGTTCTGGTGAATTCTGGCTGTAAAAAAAAAAGCTTTGTATATTGTACTGTACCCAAAAGCAACCAAGGCAAAACCTGATTTGGCTAATATCAGGAACCCTTGCAGAAAATTTCATTTTACAGGTCTACCTTAGGCTAAGGTAACCAGATGTCCCCATTTCCTGGGGACAGTCCAGGGTTTTTCAGATCAGTCCCCATACAAAATCCATTGAAGTTGAAAAGTGTCCCTGGATTTATTGAAAAAAATCTAGTAACCTTACCTTAGGCCCAGTGCATAAGAAAAGTGAAAAGACCTCCCTTTTGGAAGGGGAGGATCTGGAAGGATCATGTGTGGATGGAAGGAAGTGAAGACCAAAGGAGTTGCATTCTTCTCCAAATTAAAGCAAAGATGAAAAAGAATTTTGTGGCCACTGGGCCCGGCTTGCACTTTAGGTGTGTTTTGAAAGTGACATGGGCCATATTTTCATGCCGGGAAAAATCAGTGTTGGCGACATCCCTAATTGATTTCAACAGCTCTTGCCGACTTGGAGGTGCACCTGTTTCCTCCTCGTGCATATTTCTTATTACTCGAAAGCTACGTGAAACATTTCCTGCTCCTAAGAATTATCACTGGATTAGAAGCAGAATGGAGCATACTCTTCTCGAAAGAGATAGCATTGTATTTCACTAGAAAATTGAGTGTGTAACTTTACCACGGCTAAATTGTTTTGTACAAGGTGGATTAGGTGAAGTCTGCTACAGTAAGTGACTAAATAAGACCAGCGTGGCTTATATCCTTTTGGCAGAGAAACATGAAGAAAGCCGAATGTTGCGAACAACTTTATTATGCTGGCATCTGACACTTTAGCCAAGGCTAAATGGAGTGTCAATGTACTGAACATGTTATGCTTCCCCTTCTATTCATTTTGTTTATAAATAGCTTTTCCAGACAGGCCCAGGCTGTGGCTATGTCTTGACTTAACGTAGATCTAATCTAAAAGTCTAGCAGTTGACAGGTTGGTTAACATTTTATCTCCCCCAGATGTGTGCATTTGCAGCTCTTCGTATTTCTTATATGGTATATTCAGGACCTTGTGCAATGCATACATCAGGTGGGACAAGTTCGCATAGGCCACATATATATATTAATTAGGATAGCTGAGAATTAATTAACCACACAGGAACTTTCTGTACAGAACAGGCCATGCCTTCTCAAAGTTCTGTAGGGATTTGGGGCAAGATGTCTACAGTGGTGAGCCTTCCTGAAGCGTGCCAACACTTTGCGACCCCTGTGCATTTTCTTTCTTTCATCCAGCTTGCTCAGGCAAGTCCAAACAGTAGATGAGGCAAGTGGAAGCAGTTCCTCCTTCTCATTACTGTCAATGCTGTCAGGGAATGAAAGCAAAGAGGATAGCACTAGCATTGGATACAACCCACTGATGACTAAGTTAAGTGCCCGAACCAACAGCAACAACAAAAGACAAGCCAAATATCCCATCTCTCCCCAATTTTCACAAGGGATTTCCCTTTGTCCCCAAAATGGTTAAATAACCCCAACTCAGCTGGTGTTATTGGCTCAGAACTGAACCTCTAATCTTTGGAAAATGAACATGTGAGAAGCGGTTGTTATCCTACCTGCCAGACCCTCCATTGTCCTCAGTATGTTGATCCAAGTCTTTACAAGGAGCCTACGTGCATACAAGCTGAAAGCATATATAGTACTGCAGACTTTGTGTAGCAGGTTGGGCAGAGGTACAGTGGTACCTCGGGTTACATACGCTTCAGGTTACATACGCTTCAGGTTACATACGCTTCAGGTTACAGACTCCGCTAACCCAGAAATAGTGCTTCGGGTTAAGAACTTTGCTTCAGGATGAGAACAGAAATTGTGCTCCAGTGGCGCAGCAGCAGTGGGAGGCCCCATTAGCTAAAGTGGTGCTTCAGGTTAAGAACAGTTTCAGGTTAAGAACAGACCTCCAGAATGAATTAAGTTCTTAACCCGAGGCACCACTTTACAGCGGTTGACTCCCACCCACTTCTTCTGGATTGTTTTGGTTTCTTGCTTAACTGTGTAACAGAATCCTAGGCCCTTGATTATTTCTTTCTGCGGCTTTGAAACCATGAAATCTAGAAGGGATTTCAACCCTTCATCAAGTTAGCAAATTAGCATGTTACATAAAAATAACATACCCTTACATAGAAGGAGGGCCCTGTCAAGGAAGGCCTCTGGACACCTGAAGAGCTCCCCATGCTTTGCCAGGGGTGGTGGTGTAGTTTGGGGGTGTGGGAAGGGGGGGTGTGAGGTGCAGTGAAGAAAAAATGATAAGGTAAAGGTAGCCCTGCCCGAAGGCCAGTTGTGTCCGACTCTAGGGTTGTGCGCTCATCTCACTCTAGAGGCCGGGAGCCGGCGCTGTCCGAAGACACTTCCGGGTCACGTGGCCAGCGTGACGAAGCTGCTCTGGCGAGCCGGCACCAGCGCAGCACATGGAAATGCCGTTTACCTTCCCGCTATAAAGCGGTGCCTATTTATCTACTTGCACTTAAGGGTGCTTTCGAACTGCTAGGTGGGCAGGAGCTGGGACTGAACGACTGGAGCTCACCCCGCCGTGGGGATTCAAACCGCCAACCATACGATCGGCAAGTCCTAGGCACTGCGGTTTTACCCACAGCGCCACCCGCGTCCCTGAAAAAACGATACATGTGTTTAAAAGAAGATATGGTTCTTGGAATTGGAAAGTAGGAGTGATTACTACAAGGTGAGTAAATAATTAGTATGTCCAGAGGTGTTTGGGGTTTTTTTAAAGCAAAAAACAAAACAAAACAAAACAAAACAAAAAACATTTGACATTAGTATTACAATATAAATATAATCCTCTGGTTGCCAAGTGGTTTGACTGCTAGAATGGCCACAATGGGAAGCGGTTGTTCAGCAGAAAATGGAAGAGTCATGAAAAAACAGCATTCAGTGTTTAAGGTGCGGTTCTCATTGAGATAGAAAACCTGTGATTAGACTGCACAACTTCACACTGTAGGTGGGGACTGTATGTTGCTCATTAATAATAATCATAAAAATACTGTAACTGTAGGTTTTGGAGAAAAGAGTTCCAGCCTAATTTCCTCACTACATGCTCCCTTTCTATGTGTGGTTTTGTTTGTTTGTTTTTATATTCAGGAGCATTCAATTATGCAATTTTCAGAAGCTGTCCCAGTTTCTGATTTGATCCCAGAATGTCCTGCTTTTCCTTAGGATGTCCTTATTTTCATCGAAGAAATGTTGGATGGGACCCCAAGTCATCTGAAAGCAGCCCTGTATAGGGAAGGGTTTTTTAAAAAATGTTTTATACATGTTGGAAGCCGCCCAGAGTGGCTGGGACCACCCAGTCAAATGGGTGTGGTATAAATAGTAAAATTATTATTAATATGGAACAGGATGTCCCTATCTTCATCAGAGAAATGTTGGGGGTATGTTCTTCATATCAGACAGTGATAACAGGGCGTCTGTTCTGCAACACTACGCTTGCTGCTTGAAATTTCCAGTGTTTTGTTTACGGCAAACATAATTAAATCCTAGTCCCCTACATAACTGCAGAGTCTTTGAAAGTCAGTTCCAAATACAGGATGGAATGGTGGACGGGGAGGGGGCAAATTACTTTTAGTAGAGCTAAGTTTTCTTTTCTGAACACTGATCTGTTATCATTATCATCATCAACATTATTAGCAGCCGCTCTGGTATTGCAGCACTCTTGTTGACAGATTTAATAGAAGGGATTCATTTCACTGAATAGGCGGAGAGTTTAATACTTAAATCTAAGCAATTATGTTCACCTGCCATTTGAATGGTCCTGTAAATTTAGTTTTTTTTACCAAACCCTCTTGGAGGAACCGTGCGCTTCTGAAGGACTCTCTATCTGTAGATCTCAAATAAGTTTTGACTCCTTAAAATCAGTCTATCAGTGATTAAATTGGACATGAAGAGCTCTTATTGGAATCAAATTTGATTGTTTTATGCAAGATACTTTGCTCAGACACAGGAAATTGTGTTACACTGAGTCAGACCATTGGTCCATCAACTTCAGTATTGTCTACACAAACTAGCAGTTATGCTCCAGCATTTCAGAGAAGAAGCCCATCTGTCTCGAGAGTTGATGGAATGTGATTCCGGGACTGAAGGCAAGCAGCTGTGTTAGCAGGACATAAACCTGGCAGGCAGGGGTTCCCAGACATCAAGACCCCTTCTCAGCCTTGCTGATGTAGTCCAAAGGAAAGCAGAGCAATACATTTGGCACCAGCTTGGCTGCAGGAGTTGCCAGAAGGAGGTTACAAGATTCCATCCAACCATCTTAGGGATTCCTTGGCCTTTTCTTCTACTTAAGATGTTCTGCAAGGCAGTGGAGGTTAAGGATAAGAGTTTTCCTTATCTTAGATGGGCTACATTCACAGGTTGATGAGACCATCTGCCCCACACCTCAGCTTAAGTACAATGTTAATGTGGCATACTACGGGGTACGTATGGATTGTGACTAGCATCTTGTGTACTCAGCTTCAAACAGCAGTGGTGGAGAGCACTGGAACTGGAATAAATGGGAATGTGTGTACCGCCTTCATGATGCAAGCCCCTTAATTGTTTCCATGTAAATGAGGCATTGATGCACACACAGAACCACACAATTACATCTACAGAAAGAGAGAGAAACCTTATTTTTAATCTAGCTGTTTTCAACAGTGGACACTGAGTTTTGATAAAAGTAAAATCTTTTTATTAACACTCTAATGGAATTTACTCTCTTTAAACAGCAATAAGCTAAATTATTTTCATTTCCAAGTCAGCAGGTATGACATTAATAGCAAAGCCACTCTCAGAAACAGCTTTGCACACTGGGTTTGCTCCCTTCTGAGCTACAACCATTAGCCCTGAAGAGTCCTGAGCTCCTTTAGAAGCCTTATTTGTTACACAATAAACCAGTCTGTCTTGTATAGATATGCTGTTTGTACACAATATAGTGTGCCTGAATGCACATTTAAGTACAATATCTATACTGGAGAGAAAGTAATTGATTTAAGAGAGATGACAGCTCAGTAGCTCATTTCATACTTTCACAATATAGCAATTTTTCTAAAGCCTCTCGTTTTCTCCTTTCTTCCACGGTGCTGCTCATCTTAGCTTTCCATCAATTTACCTTAAGCATCCAAAACAGCAAGGGACGTTTCTGAACAACCTAGAGTATTCATCCTGGATCTGAAATGAAAAGATGGAATGAACACAGTGGCTTATTAACAGGTAAATATATGTATTTTAAGCATCTTCCAGAGAGTGTGGCTTATTCTGTTATAAAGGTTTTTACATAATTTGGCCTCAGAGAGGATTAGGGACGATGCCGAAGGGGTTTTCAGAATGCAGACTGCAGGATCTTACATAAAGGCTTCAATCCAGAATCGGATGACTATAGTTAGTAAACCTCTTTAATTATTTCATAGGATTATTGCTGTACAATCTGAAATGCATTGCTTCTTAAATAGTAGATCTGTGAGACATAAATCAGATTTCAGAGTCTTAGGACATGATTGTGAATTATGTATGTGCACGAATTATTTTATTCATCTACGGCTGCAATCCTTAATACACTTACTTGTTAAGTGTGGCCCATTTAAATAAATGGGACTGCCCAGTTAATATGGATAGGACAGTAATGTAAATCTTCTAGCTTCTCTGGCTCTGACAATCTATTACCCTTTTCTCTCTGTTGATGCTTCTCAGACACAGAGTACACCATGCTGCCTTCTGCTAAGGGGCAGCACAATCCCCGAGCTGGGGTAAAAAAAGGGGTCAGCTGAATCAACTTCCCTTTAAATACCCTACCTGGTGAGCTTTCCCATGCATGTACCTTTTGGGATGACTCCTGTGCGAGAGCAATCTCTGAGGTTAAAGGGCGGGGGGCAGAAAACTTCTGAGAGGGATGTTTAAAAAGGAGGGGTCTTTTCAGTTTACAAATTTCAAGGGAGGCTTTGGCACAGGTGTGCCACATGAAGCATTTCTAGGTAGAAGAAGTACTCACTTTTCGTGACAAAACACAAAGAAATATGAAGATGAACAGTCCTTGAAATGCATTGAAGATTGTAAAAAGGTATGCAGTGACCACAGATCCCTGGATGACATGAAGCACGCCAAAGATCCACGTTGCCCCAAGGAGGAAGAGGAGGGAAAGAGCCCCCCGTGCACAAGATCTAGGTAGAAGCAAGAGAGTTAGAATTCTCTTCCTCCCTCCCTCCCTTTCCCACCATATGCAGAAAATGATTTTTGCAGTTGAAAAATCCCTGAACGCTGCATGGCAGTTACATGGTTCCTCCTTTAGGGTGTGCTGCGGTGCTGTTGCCGAAATGATATTCTCTTGCTCTCATAACGAAATGGAAAAAACACAACAGCAACAAAAATCGCAGAAGAAAGAGTAAAAAGTGGTCGGTTTTTTAAAAACACTGCCTGTCTTAATCTTCAAATCTGTTTTCTCTGGTGTATTGCAGAGCCATATGATTTGATTTTAAATCTACTGTTAGTGTAATTCCCCAAGGTAAAACATATGTCTGTTATGAAGTATACCCCCTAAGAAACCTTGGAAAAAATGTATAGTATGCTCTTAGGTCAGCACATGTGCATGACATCAAAGGGATCTTTTGGCTGTTTCTCAGTTTCAGCCTCGGAGATAGTGCTGGCTGTAAAACCAGACTTTCTCTTTATATTAAAAGGATTTCGCTTTTACAATGCAAGGGAACTTTAAATTGTGGCAGGGTCAGAATACTGATGTCCTAATAGCATACAAATCAATTGCCTCTGATTCCCCCACCCTCTTTTTTTGTTAACACACTGTAGTCTAAGTACACCCAACCCTGCTCATGGACTCTGACAAATTACACCATGTTGTCTCACAAATGAGCTCCTTGATTAGTTTTTCTTTTTCATTTTCAGTCCAGCAGTTGCTGGACTTCCTTTCCACAAGAAAGCCTTTTCTCTCCCCCCCTCCTCTTTTTTTTCTTTTTCTTTTTTGGTGCTGCTTCCAGAAAAATGAATAATTTTTTGACTTCATTAGAAGCAGTGCACTGTGTGAAGCTGATAGGGCGAGGAACAGGAGAAAAGTGATCAATCAAACAATTGCTAAATCCTAACTATAAATCTAACACAGCAAGTTGAAACTGCAGGAGTGTTTCTAAGCAACAAAAACAGTAAGTTGTTTTCAGTGGTCCCTATAGCACACACACACACACACACACACACACTCCAGCCTTGCCAGCACAAACGGTTTTCAAGGTCTCTATAAATCAGTTTTAAAGAAAATGAGTTGATCGGGAAATCATAGCAGCACACAAAATAATAATTAAACAATCCCGAGAGACAGAGACAGAGGCAGGTTTGTTGAACCCTCCCCCTATTTCCCTCTCCTCCACCAACAGAGTGCATCACCCAGAAAGCAAGGAGATGGAAGAGAACTGTTTTTTTCAACCCCATTGATTTGAATGGGAGAGTGAAACAAATTCTGAGATCTCCCTTAGTGGAAAAAATGGGCATCCTGACTACAATCCTATACTCACTTACTGGGGAGGAAGTCTCTGTGAACTCAGTAGAACTTATTTCTGTGTTGGCATGCATAGGATTTCACTGTAAGTTGGGACTATGCCTGGAGTTTGGCTTAGGAGTTTCCCCCCAGCAAAATGTATTGGGGAAAAAGGACATATGGCAACAAGTATAAAGCCTAAAAACTTAATTTTGGGGGATAACTTTGCCCCTCAAAAAAAGCTCAACAACTTTGCCCAACCCCCAACAAAGGCATCCGTTGGTCAGGGTTGTGGCAGTGATGGTCAGGGTTTTGGCCGCTTTGGGGTGACAGGTTGTGTGGGAATCAGCCGCGGCAGCGGTGGGCGGTTGCTGGCAGCCCTGAGGGGGAAGTTCTGCCTGCTTCCCTGCCATGCATATGTGAGGAGGTGTCTTCTCCAGGCACTGAAGAAGTGCCGAGAGCAGTGGTGGTGGGGCAACGGATCACATTGTATGGAAAGGTGAGTTGTGGTGCAGGGTGGCTGAGTAGCCGGGCCCTCTTGGGCCCATCATCCTCTGCCCGGGAGACATTGATCACCCCTGCCAAACCACCCTGCGGAGGCAGCTATGGCCATGCCCTGCCACAACTGCCGCTCACCCCACCATATGGCAATCCTAATTCATTAACAAGATTTCTATTTCCATTTGAAGCACAGTTTTAAGACCCAGATTCTTAAAACTGCAGAATTTAGAGTCCCCGGAACCATACCAATCCATCCTTACTGCCAACTATTTTAATAGGGTGCCATCCAACTAAATAGTTTAGCTGGTGCAAGGACTTTAAGCAGCAGATATTCCCCACCCTCTCCTTTCCCTGTACACACTGTGCACGCCCTGTGAATTCCCAGAACAGATTTAGGTGTTGTGGGGGTAGAGGAGAAGGTGGGGAAGTTCCGCTACATATCCTGTTGAGTTCTGTGGGGCTTACTCACAGGTAAATGGACACACAAGTACAGTCATAGGCTTTTGTCAGCAAGAAAAAAAGCCTCAATGCAGTGTAAAGTACACTTTCCTTCAGGAGTGATGTTAATATAGAATTACATCAGTGGGTAGCTGTTTTCAAATCAACTGGTTTTAGTTGTTTTAAAAAGAGTCAAAGTTGAAATTTACCTTATATTTTCATAGCAGCTAACTTCTGGCTTTAGCATGGCTGTTTGTTGAAATACTTTATAGATAATGACACCAAAAGCAATCAAATTAACCTGGAAATATATACATATATGTATTCAGTTTAACAAGATGAACGTTGGAATTATATCTGTATTTCATATTTAAAGCAAACAAATCAAACCCCTTCTTTCTGTTGAAAGGAAAGAGCCATTCTGATCCTTTTAATAGAACAAAGAGTACTACAGTAACCTAGGTCAAAGACGAATGTAACTCTATATCCTTTCAAGTGTATAATTAACAGCAGTCTGCAAATGTTTATTGAATTTATTGGCAAATCTCTTTAGGTTCTGGATCAGAATTCTCCCCCAAAGTAGATGTATGAAATATGTATTCTTGGTTAGGCATTATACAGATATTTCATTTGAAAATACAAACCCATTGTTTCCTACTAAGTAACATTAGCAACATCACGGGTGCGTTGAAATCTTTGGGTGTAAAAGATACAAGTGAAAAGTTTTGAATTTCAAAGGTACTTTGGTAAAAAGGATAACATACTAGGGACTTGGTATTAAGCTTTGCATTTGTTTGACTAAGAAAAAGCCAGAAAAATATGGAAACGAGGCATGGAACAAATAACAGTATACCATAAATCATAGAACCAACCACATACGAGACAACCACAAACAATACTACTGAGCAGTGATGGCTTTGTCTTGGAAATAATCTGAGCTACCACCACAAAAATGAGCAATAGCGTGCTTTATCTCTGGGTCAAAGCCCTCTTTCCCCTAGCCACCCAGCCCTTTGATTCCCCAGTCCTCCTGTCCCATTTTCTGCTGGTGGCAACAGTAGCAGCATATAGTAATCCCACAACTTACACCTTCCCTTGTCCGGTGCAATATATAGAGGGCACACCAGGAAAAATGGTGCTGATGGCCCTCAGGTGCAGTACATTTCCCCAAAGACTCCAGGACCTTTTCTCCTTCTCCAGGCTCTGGAGAAGGTAGGGAGAGACCATACCTTCTTCTCTCTTCCTGTGACTGGAATGTCATTATTGCTGCTGATGCCATTGCTGGCAACTCAGACTTGTAGGTAGAGTCTAAACCAAAGGGAGACAAAGGGTGTTGTGGAACAGGTGGGAAGGGGGGTAAACCAGGAATTCCTCCATGGCTTGGATTTTTAATTAAGCCAGAAGAATTCAGGGCCTGCAATGCTCACATCTTCTTTGACGTGAATGCTGTGAGCCATGAAAAATGTACCTGTGAACCTCACTGATGTTTGTTGAGTGCATATATCACATGGAATAAGAAAAGAAAAGGTCCAAATGTATACAGTACGCAGCATAATGTGATATAGTATCCGATATAATATCTTATACCAATATATCTTAGAGATCAGGTGCTTTTCACTTTGAAAGAAAGCAGCTCTCCCACATAGGAAGTGCTCCTTAGAAAGTAGCAGGGAAGCACTAGGTTAGGTACCTGTGAGGTTTGTTCAATAAAGTTATGCTAGTGTTTGAAGTAAGTGGAAGCGTCTGATCAGCTATTCACAAGCAGCCGTTATTCACCAAAAATATCCATGAGTAACAGCAGATCAGTATTAAAAGAATTATATTGCGGAGTCCACCTGCAACTCTATCAATAACACCAGCACATTCCTTGGACAAAGTTTGCCTGAAGAAAGCTTCTGAAGTAGTCTTTGGTGCTTTATAAAAGCTGTACAATACTCCTCAAAGTAAAATAGGGACACTTGGATATGTATAATTCTCTCTAGTTGAAGAATCAGTGCCTGAGTATCCCCCTTCCGGTATTTCTATGGTCCTTTGTATGCTATGGTCCTTTGTATTCTTAAAAAGCAGAGACATCACCTTGCCAACAAAGGTCCGTATAGTTAAAGCCATGGTTTTCCCGGTAGTGATGTATGGAAGTGAGAGCTGGACCATCAAGAAGGCTGATCGCCGAAGAATTGATGCTTTTGAATTATGGTGCTGGAGGAGATTCTTGAGAGTTCCATGGACTGCAAGAAGATCAAACCTATCCATTCTTAAGGAAATCAGCCCTGAGTGCTCACTGGAAGGACAGATCCTGAAGCTGAGGCTCCAATACTTTGGCCACCTCATGAGAAGAGAAGACTCCCTGGGAAAGATGGAGGGCACAAGGAGAAGGGGACGACAGAGGACGAGATGGTTGGATGTTCTCGAAGCTACCAGCATGAGTTTTACCAAACTGTGGAGGCAGTGGAAGACAGGAGTGCCTGGCATGTTCTGGTCCATGGGTCATGAAGAGTCGGACACGACTAAACATGTCCTAAACTAAATGTGCTACTATGTGCAGAAAGAGGTAAGTGGTCCACCAAGACCCTAAACAACAACAAATTGTATGCACAGGGCTTCACCCCCCTGCCTTGTTTATGTGAAAGATCCTACACCAGGTGTTCCCAGGCTATGGTCCATGGACAATCAGTGGCCATTGACTTTCCTTCAGGTGGTCTCTGACATATCTGTGAAGGACACTTAATATTTTAATTTTATAGAGTTCTATGGTATTCAGATTGTAATGCAATTAAATATGATATAACAAATAATAGACACAATTAAAAACTACATCTGAAAATCACACAGCATCTAGCCTAGTGTATTTCAAGTGCTACTATATGCAGTAAGAGGTAAGTGGTCCACCAAGACCCTAAGCAAATGGTCGGGGGAGGGGAAGTTGGGGAAACTATGGCCTGCACAATCTAAATGGTATGCAAATGGTATGCAAATTGTGTACAGGCAAAGCCCACACAAGTAGAGTTTGTACGTGCCCACAAACTTGTTCACACCTTATTTCCCCAGCATGCATGGAATTGGTTCCTCAGATAAAGAAATCCATCTGGCATAACTGAAGGGCAAGCCAAAATCTTTTACTTGAGAACTGTCAGCTTTAATTGGAGGTGCTGCTGGTGAAAATGGTGGTGAATAATATCTATTGATATTAACCAGTTGGGACACCTTTTTATCGATAAAACTATTCAATTAGTTTTAAATGTGTTGTTTTCATTTGTTGATGTTGTACACTACATTGAATGCTTTTATAGTGGGAAAGTGGAATAAATATCTTTCCATGAAGTAAGTAACCCCGAGAAAAAAATGTGTTTGAACCACAATAATTAACATAAAACAGGAACTGTTGTAGGCACATGCATCTCCAAGCCTTACCTAGCTGTTTCCTGACTTCCTACCCCACCCTGATTCTCCTTTCCGATGAAAAGCATCCTTTGAGTTTAGTCCTACCTGCTTTTTCATTCACCCAACACCACAAACCTCAGTTTACACAGTGACACTAAGTGGGTTTGTACCAGACCAAAAGTGCAGGTAGGTGGGCACACAGAGAGAGCCTGCTGTGGAGCAATGCCTGAGGACTCCTGCTGTTGTGGGCCATTGCTGGTGTCCTACCCCTTCCACTCATCTTTCCCCTTGGATTTGTGAAATTCTAAAAATATACTGAATGAGCCAATTTCAGCTGGCTAGCTTTTTGCATTCTGTCTGTGAATTCTTGATTGCAATTGTGCCAGTTGGTTCTTATGGATTTGCATCTGCTGACTGAGTAATATTAATGAAACATCCACTTGTTTCCTCATCTATATGCTTCAAGAGGAGGGGGAAAACCCCCACTCATATTTAAAACAGCAATTGGAAGCCCAGTGTAGGATCCATGATGGGAAGCCTAGATGGGAGACTTTGGTGGGGTGGACAATTAAGAATTTGTCTTAACCACAGTCTGGGTTTGATCACATGCACCCCTGCAAAGGCATTATTTCAGAAATACATATGCTTTCTGAACAGAAAATCCTGCATGTAGGTGACCCAGGGCTATGTGTGCCAGCCCTGCCTCCAACATCTCTCTGTGTGCAGACTGTACAATCTCTCTATTCCATACCTTCCTGTGTTGAGCAAGGAAGATCTGATGGGAGCATCTACCTGCATTTTTTTGTTCTATCCACAGTGTAGGGAGGCTAGTTAGCAGAGCTCATGCTTGTATGGTGATTTCTACTCACCTTCAAATGGATATGGATAGAATCCCCTTCAGACCTTCTATGTTCAACATCAAAAGGTCTGGGACTAAGTGGGCAGGCATAAGGATGTTTGGAACAGTGACCCCCAACATGGACTGATGTTTCCAATTCAGGCATAATGCCAAAAGAGGGGGCAAAACAGCTCTGTGATGTATTATCACACTTAACAGTTCACAACCCCTTGTGCTTAGTAATAACTACTAGGTAGTTAGTGAGGAAACAATTAACTACCTGAGATAGTCCATCTTTTCAGGGGCCACATAAAAGAACTGAAGAAAGTCTTGGGGGTGGGGGGCAGGGAAGAAGAGAAGTCCAGGCCAGGAAGTTTATGTCATGCATTTAACACATTTAAAATATTAACTTTGTTAAATACATGTTTGCTAATGTACAATAGATGTGGAGGTCAATATGAATGTGGCAGATAGAAAAATGGGGCTAAGGCCTTTCCCATGCATACGGAATTCCTAACACCAAACCCCGAAGATGCTGTTTGGAGGGAATCTGCTATTAGCACCAATATTTAAAATTCTGATATACATAATACTTCTGAAACCAGCAGTTCTTGAAGTTAATTATACAATTAATTTGACCTTTATAATAATTATACACAGGCTTTTATATAATATACATATTCTGGTGAATAACAGAGGAAATAATTCACTTTATCTCTAGCTGGCATAATGTGAGTTTGGAATGCTCTTATTAAAAGTGGGGCAAAATGTAGTCGGAACACAAAAGGGTAATACTTGGAGGATGCCAGAAGTTTTAGGAAACTAGATAGCTAATGTAAGTGGCATCAGCCTAATCATCTAGTCCACACAATGCTCTCATACTCTTTGACATCAAGGTGGCATCTAAGAGGCAAACTAGGAATTTAATTTCAACTTCATGCGTCTCTGTCCTAATTATGGGTTGGTTTTGGAGTGTAGTTCTGCTCATGGAATGGTCATTCCAGGTTCCCACTCATGGAAGAGAAGAGGTGAATTTCACTGATTCCCTATTTACCCATCACCATGCATCCTCCCATCTACTTTTTAGTGTAAGGATCCCTCCAGCATAGTGTGAAAAGTAATGTGAGAGTTTACCAGAGGAAATGGGAATCCAGAAAATTGCTTCCCGACTCATGGGTAGGAGCTTCCACAGATGGAAGGGCGCCATTGGATCTAACCCAATGTGCCTCCTGTTGTATGTTTAATTCTTCTTTTCTCCATTTGGCTAAACATACCTGTCATCATCTCCCTTAATTTCCATGCCCTATCCCTCTCTTTCTGTCTTCTGCCATGCATCTTTCTTTGCTTCCCTCTGTTTTGAAAATGTGATTATGTCATTTTAAGTGCTTTCTCAAGATATGTTCCTGTAACAATGGATGCTATCTCTACGTAGATTTGGAGACATTATTGTAATGCTCACATCCCCCCCCCCATAATTTGTGCCACACCAAAGTCCTGGTGCTTGAGATACACTATTTATCAAAGTTTCTAAGCTTGTATGGAATTTACAGATGTCCTTTGAAAGTTCTTAAGTGTTTAAGTAACAGTTTTGAATATATTCTTAGAAAGGTGGGTCCCCTTCCCGCCTGTTTTTATTTTGTGGTCTTACACCATCTGCTGTAAGTGGGTGAGTAGTTGAAGTGTACTAGAGGGAGAATTAAACTATCGTCTGAGTTTTAAATACACCAAGAACACTCATAAAAGCAAGAAGTTTCTGGACAAGAGCCAACTATAATTCCTATTGCTTGACAAAGGAAAAGCCTTGGACTCCCTGTACAATTAAATAAACAAATACCTGTCTTCTCATATACAAAAGAATGTAGCTTTCAACCCAGAACCACCCACATGACTCTGGCCCTAATGGTGTAATTTTCTGCTTGTGAGAGATTATGTGCTGTTCATGATTAGTACTGTTTAACATTAATGGCTACTAGTATTTATTGTTTCTTTTTCATTGGGTGAAATGACATGTCGGGTCCAAATAATGCTGTTAATAATAGGATGATGTTAATAGCGGGAGGTTCAGAGATGCGACCCATGAGGCACAATCCACTGGAAAGATCTCCTGCACAAGTCCCATTGAAACCAATGCGTATTCCTCAAGAACACATTAAATGACAGATGGAAGATGTGCAAGAGCATGGTCAAATGTGCCCTTCTGTCATTTCGATGTCCTGTATCATAGCTCTCATTACCTCTTTACATCATTATCTGTGGTAACAAATGTCTAAAGTGAGCTGCTGTAAAAAGATAGGCTATGCAGGAGACTGAAATCTGCAATTTTTGCATTCTTACATCAACATGAAAAGGCTTATGCTTTTTCCTCAACAGTAATGTGAATGCAAAATCTAAATGGGCAACAATGAAATTAGCCTTATTTTTTCTGTTAAGGTAGCACAACTCTCCACTACATCCCCCCAAATGCACTTCCCCTCTAAAGCCACTCCTCTTTGAGTTGAGAGAAAGGATTCAATGATTCTATCACATATAAATAAATGGTTGGACGAGTCAGATATGTGTGGGTCTCAAAATCAAGTGCAAAACTCTCCACTGCATTTTCCAAAATGGGAAAAACTCAAAACAAAACTATATTGGAAAAAAGGTCACAGAATCAGAGAATCATAGAGCTGGAAGGGACCAGAAGAGTCATCTAGTCCAACTGCCTGCAGTGCAAGAATCTTTTTGCACAACATAGGGATCAAACCCATGACCCTGAGATTAATAGTCTCATGCTCTACCAACTGAGGTCATATGAATCCATCATATGATTTAAAAAACAACAACAGCAAGGAGAGAGGTAAGAAGAGAGAAGATGTGAACTGTGGCTAATGTCATGTGTACACTGCTTCCCAAACCAGTGGTGGGAGCACATTGGATGCAGATTAAATGGGAGTGTGTGCATAGCCAAAGAATTAAAGGGAGGGGGTATGGCTGAATATTGTTTAGTAGCTCAACGGGCAATGCTGTGTGATCCTTTTGGGTTAACAAGCTGAGAAGCTTGTCTTGCACAGATATCCATGAGAGCCAAGGTCACTTATTAAAGTAGAGCTACTCTCAAACAGCAGGGAAACCCATTTTCAGTGTCCAACTGTGAGAATGCTTCCTAGAAAGAGATTCAGAAAGAAAAGGCTTCTGGGCTTTTGAGGGAATGCAGACATAATACGGTAGCCTACAAATCCGCTCCACTTCCCAGTGGGGAGGAGTTACGGTGGACCACGTGGCCATCCACTCCCCTCCAGGAGCAGGGGACGAAGTCCCACATCATCCAGAGATTCCCGGCCACAACATTCACCAGGCAGCCAATCTGCTGGCGGGGGGACGGGGGCGGCGGGGATGGGCCCCATTTAAACTGAGGTGTGAAACAGAGAGCTTCCTCTTGGCTTGCTTCCTCGATCATTAGGCACTGGTTGATCTTATGATGGGCGAGGGGAGGTGTGGCCATCACCTGCCCCTCCAAGCTTAAGGGTATTCCATTAAAGGAATCCGGGGGTGTGGATCTTGTCCGAAGCCCGGGGTAGGGCTAGGGCCATTCCATGACCCCGTTGGGAAACCAGGGGGAGCTCGAGATGGTTTGCATCGACAGGGCTCCCCCTACTGGTGGTTGAACCTTACTGGACTCCCTACGTGATGGGCAGGAGTCAGATATAGTCGGGTCAATTCCAATGTCTATGCCAATCCCGCTCACATTCTGTAACCAATGAAACTGTGGCCTAAATTTACCCAATAACATTAACCTAATATCCATGTTCTTGTGTCTTATTCACCAACAAGGGGGTGGTCTCGGGGTCTCAGCACGCAACATTTTTTCTTTCTACTAGCTGTCGTAGAGAGAGATGGACTGGTAGCATTACAGGAACAGTGAATGGACTGAATCGAGATTCTCAAGTTATGAGAACGTGAATCTGGATTATTTCCAGGTACAAAGGATATTGGATCATTCTTGTGGTCCCCAGCTACAGCCAAGCCTGTTGTGGGGTAGCGATTTGTATTTGTTCCTGAAACCATTTCAAACTGCTTGATCCCAAAGGTATCTGACAAGGCATAGCTGCCCATACTGTAGCTTATTTATATTCTTAGCAATATCTGATTCCACAGCTTTCTGTGTAAACAACAAAAAAGTAAAACATCTTTTAAATGAAAAGCTATTGAACACTACAGTATACAAAGAAACCCGCCAATGTACTAACACTATTGTGCCTGCTTACAGATGGAAAAAAACAGCAAGTATGAATCATTGTAATTCTAAGTTCCTTCAGAGAGAATTACAAGACCATATGATATCCTAGCGTGTTAGATTTTGCATTAGGATCCATGACTGAGTTGTAAGACATCCAGACAGCTCCATATTGAGCACACATCTGAGGAATACAAGTTATTTCATCTTCTGTTGGCAGTTTGCTTAAACAGCTGGCTTTGAATGTGTTTCTTGCCTTATGCTGGCATACTGGAAGAAGAGCTGAATTTTGATTTGCCTAGCCATAGACTTTGTTCAGAATTATCCAAAGAAAGGCCACAAGCATCTAATAGTTTTCTAGAGCAATTTTTGGTGTACATATATATGATTGCTTCACTTAGATTTTGTCACCTCAGCTTCAAAGGAGAATAATTTATCCTGCCTATTCATAGTAAGTTATGGGAAATCTGATGGTGTTGGCAGGAGGAGGGTGAAGCATGTTAAATTGCTGTGAGGAGAGTAATTAAATCCACCAGCTGTAATTTTGTGGTAATGGGTGGCATTTAGCAGAGGAAGACAAATTTTGATGATGGAACCTCAGTTTGAAGAATGAGGGAGAAGAAAGGATAGTGTTAGAATAGGCATAATACACTGTCTTGGCTGACTGGTAGTTAAGGATGGCTGAATCAGTCAATTCCGCTTTCTCTCATATTCTCATATTCTCAGTTGAGCATTCCACATTTCCACATCAGTTTCAAATATTTTGAACAAGTTCTCATGAAAATTCGGCAGCATTTTTACTGTGAATTTCTCCTGATAGACATCTTTTAATACACATACCTTTGCAAAGCAATATTGCTCTATATAATGCAGTTCTGAATGCTATTTTCACAAACATATGCCTTTCCGTGCAGATTTTATCCTTATATATGCATTTTTTGTACACATTATTTTGCCGGACAACTGTATTGAAAAATTCAGAGAAGTGTGAATTTGAAAAGATGACTGGGTTTTGGTTTACACATTGTTTCAAAAATAGCTTCATCTATAAATGTAGATCAGATTTCTCCCCTGTCCCAATCTGGTGGGCATTGCACTAGGTGAAATGTGGTTTTTAGCAGATAGGCAATGCCCTATATAGTATGACATGGAAAATTACAAATGAACTAAGACGGAAGCACTACAATGTTCTGCCTTAGTGGGTTTGTTACGGTTCTTGTGCAGTAACTTTTAAACAATAAAAGAGTTACTGTTAATCTTCTGCAGTCTCTGGCATTCATTAAATTAGGCAGGGATAGTGGAAGCATATACTTACTAATGTTTTTGATCCCCTTCCTTTGTTTTCTCATTCAGCCTGCGTAATAATTGTGAATGTTTGTGATAGAAAATAGTTGTTATTTTTACCTGCCCATAGTCTTTAAGATGGGGTATAATTACACTGAAACAAATGAATGGCAGCTTTCTAAAGATATGACTGGGAACAGGATGGGAAACATGACGTGTTCTGCTTTAAGTTACTAACAACCCAACAGAAGCTCATTCAATGAAAGGCAGGTGCATGACATTGCTTTATAGTTTGTTTCCTTTAGCAATGACAAAAGGCTTCCAGTTTCTCTCCATTAACCATCACTTTGAGCAGCAGCGAAACTGCAATCAGTAGTGCTGTAATGTCCTAAAAAGACCCAATGGGAATGATGCTATGTCATGATGTAACATTGTTCCCTTGGCCATTGTTGGGAAGAACAATGAGATATTTAAATTCAGACATGACTCACCAAGAACACCATCCTATTCATACCAGAAGTCCACCGGCAAAGTCACTTGGAAGAATGTGTGTAAATTGCATTGGGCCATTCTGTGGGTCATTTCAGTGCCGTGAAGCTGCTGGCTGAAACTCTGACAGTACTTCAACTGGTGGGAAACACTTTGTTTGGTTATGGGAAAGAAACTGGAGAATCTCCTGCTGCCTCTTCTCAAAATGGGTAAGTCTCATTTGCCTCCTCCTAAATTGCCTCACAAAATGGCTTTTCTCCCTGCACACTTTCAAATGCATCTTTACATTACAAATCTCACAAGGGGAAAACATAGCTTGGGGGATGCAAGGCAGGACTTGGAGCAGAAGGGTAGTTTGTGGGAAAAGAAATTATCTTCACACAATGCACAACTTCTCCATTTTTAATTGCCTGCTCTGAAACTGCTTTTTAAAAAGAAAGAAAAAGAAAGGGGGAACTTATATCATGGTTCTAATATGTGCATTTGCACATAATGCACCGTTAACCCAGAAGAAAGCCTTCACTTGTTAAAATGCTAGTCATTGGGATGATAGGTCTTCACAATGTTTTTCACAGAGCAGGAGAATGCCCTGATGTTGTCTTATGAGTACATATATTAGTGCTTGATATTATGTAAAACAATTCTAGAGTTAGCATAACCAACCATAATTTTTAATTGAGTGCTAAGGGTTTTAAAATACACAAAAATCTGTTAATGCATATGCAACAGATCTGTGTTGACTTGGAGTCATAGTCACAGTGGAACCCATCCAATCAATTAATCATAGATTGGGGTGTCCCCCCCATTCTTCTTCTTCACATAGTAAGAAGAGTGCTTGCTCTTACAAGGTGCTATTGTTCCTGCTGTTTTTCCTTGTGCAGTCCCAACGATTTCAGAAAGGCTACTGTGGGTGGCATGTTTGCAACTGGAGATGTAGGCAGCAATCTCAAATGACTGGTTTGAGGACCTGCAGAAGATGGTGAAGCCACCCCCTGCCCCAGTATGCAATTAGCCTGCCCCAACATTTGCTTGAATTAGCCTGTGATTTTATATTCATTTACCTGGAAGTAAGCCCCACTGAACTCAGTAGGACTTCTGATAGGCATAGGATGTTAGTGGATTATGTATGAATGTAAATATCCCATCGAGACCAAAGGAATTACTTCGACGTCCATTGTTAGGCCAAGTCTTAATTGCTCCTGTCAGTGAGGCAAGCTATAATTTTTTTGCATCTTTATGCCCTATACGTTTTGCGACTGTTATTATTATTACAATTTATACAGATCTTAATTGGCAAAAGCATTCCAATTTTACTCGGCTCCATTCTTACTTTTCCGTAATGCGCAACAACACACTTTTGTACCTGCATGAAAAAATATGAAGCTGAACAGTGCAGAAAGGGGGGGGGGGAGCATTATAAAAATAATTAAGGTTAAACTGCTTGGGGGCAAGTGCAATCAAAACAATCCTTTACAAACTGTACTTTAGCTGAACAATTCAAAAAGCAACTATTCTGAATATAAGCAAATTCAAAGGGAGACGATCCCCTTTTGTACCCCCCCCCCGGCCTTCTGATAGAAGACTACTGAAAACTGTCTGGTATCAAAGCTTCTCATGGATTAGACCTTCTGTGGCTCTCTGTTTCTACAAAAGAAGAGACAACCCAGGAAAGGGAAAGCTAATTCTAAAGATTTTGACACACTACTTCTGAGTCTGTTGAGTGCTTCACATTCAAAACTTCAAAAATGAAGCTCCCAAATCATATCTTTTCTACTTTCTCAGGCTCTTGCTCAATAATTGATGAAACCATCTATATGCTGATGTCAAATCTTAGAAAAACGGGGATGGTGGTGGTGGGGAGAGAGATGTCTCCTGCTGCTCTTTTAGTTATATACTTGCTTTAAAAAAATATCATATTAGATATGGCTCCTTCAAAAACGTCTGATGTTCAGGAGCAGCTGCATAGGCATCATTCTCCCCAATGACCCTTATTATCAATGTTAGAATTAACAAGCTTGAATTCTGATGTGCAATCTGGCATGAATGAGGACAGATTTCTGTCTTCTGGCTAACGGATGGGTGAAAATGCTGCTTCGGTGCTGTTCAGTCAGGATGGCAGGGAGTTAAGCTGATAACAATGCAACAGCTTAAGCCGGAAAACGAAAATGTATGCCATATTAATTGCCCGAAATTGCACACAAGCTGGCAGTCAAACAATGAAAGGTATGTCTTGCTGTCTGATTTCTCTCATTATCATCTCCCTGATGAATACACCTGCCCAAATGCTTTAGTTATTTCCTCTAGTTTGACACAGCACTGGAAAATATTTAAGAACAACAACAAGAAGAAATACTGGGAGGGGGGAAGAAAAGAGGGGAGAAGAGATTAAAGGTTCTGTGAAGGGTATGCCTAATTTTTTTTTAAAAAAAAATTATTGTAGAAAAACTGGACACAGATACCAGTAATAAATCCCACTGAACTCAATGGGACTTGCTTTTGAGTAAGACATGCATTCGCTTCAGGGGTCAAAACAGACATGACATTAATTGCATGATTGCAAGTTTAAATAGCTGGCATTCAGCATCAACACTGTGTGCAGGGGAAAGTTTTATGTTTAATCCTTTCCCCTATGTATGGTCCTGATGAAATCCAGTCCTCCCACAGTGGAAATTATTTAAGAAACCCACAAATGGGGCATTTTTGGGGGCAGAACTGGATCAGCACCCTTTGCCGCTGTTGCATGATGTCTATGGGCCTGATCCAGGCCTCTTCACCATACCAGCCTTGAAGTCTGTTCAACTTCAAGTGTATTTGTCCCTGCCCCCACTTTCTGCACTGGCGGCGAAAATGGTGATGTCTCTCAAGCCCTGTTGTTACTGGAAAAGGTTTGGGTTAACCCCTAAATAAATATAATAATTATTTCACCCTATCATTTTATAGCACATCTTGTCCATGGATCATAATTATTCTTGCCTACTTATGCTGGCAGCTTTTCTTTATTTCCCAATCTCCTGCACCACCTTCATTACTCTGTTTTAAAATTAGATAATTGCAAACCCTCCCCCGCCCCATCCTACATGACTTGTGTGCATTGATCTAATCTGAAACACAGCCTTAGATATATTGGTTGCAGTGCTGGAAAGGCTGTTAAGAGAAACAAGTTGGGGAAATTATCTTTAGCTTGCAGCTTGTTTTATGCAGGTTTAAAATACTCCTTTCCCCCTGTAGTTCAATCTATCAAATGTCTGACCCAGTCCTTTTCATGTATACTTACCCAGAGAATAACAATAAAAAATGCTTGATATGATCAATGAGGCTAATGGCATGCACTTCAGAATTCTAATGGCAGATTGGTATTAATGAGTATGTATGTTAGAGGGGAAAAGGTGTTGTTGATATGCTCAGAGAAGAACAAGTGCTTTTAGAGAAATGCCTAGGTGAACTAGGCTTTTCTATGAAGACATGTCAGATTTGCCTCAAAAGAAGTATCTGAAGTACCCAATGCAATCTACAGTCATGCACTCATTAAGTTATATGCAGCCTTCAAATAATATCACAGCATAGTCTAGCTCACTAAACTCCCCTAACACAGTCCTTTGCAATAGCAAAAATATGTGTTTAAAATATACGCCTTCTATCCACAGGACTGTGTGACTAGTTCTGTCTGCCCAAGAGAACTTTGGACTTGTGTTTCTTCAACACTTCTTTTTTGCAATGAAAAGATAGTTCAAAAACAGTTGGGTTTTGGCATGGTAAAAAGGTAAAGGGACCATTAGGTCCAGTCGCAAACGACTCTGGGGTTGCGGCGCTCATCTCACTTTACTGGTCGAGGGAGCCGGTGTACAGCTTCCAGGTCATGTGGCCAGCATGACTAAGCCACTTCTGGCGAACCAGAGCAGCGCACGGAAACGTTGTTTACCTTCCCGCCGGAGTGGTACCTAATTATCTACATGCACTTTGACGTGCTTTCGAACTGCTAGGTTGGCAGGAGCAGGGACCGAGCAAAGGGAGCTCAGCCCGTCGTGGGGATTCAAACTGCCGACCTTCTGATCAGCAAGCCCTAGGCTCTGTGGCTCAGCCTCTAAATGGAGTAAGACAAAAAGTCCCACTAGGCCCATGTCTATTGTCCAAGCCCTTTGGTGCACCCCAAGGAGTTATTTGGATCTTGGCTGTTTTCCTGCTCACTAAAGGTATCATGTTTCTAAGAAAGCAGTAAAGCTGTGGCATATTTGTGTGTGCTTTACTTGAGAGCTGAAGTCCAGAAAAGCCTGCTATGAAAAGGCTATGAAATTGTTGCCATCTACCCGAAACAAAATAAATCCCCCCCCCTTCCAATAGCACTTTAGAGACCAACTAAGTTTGTTCTGGGTATAAGCTTTCGTGTGCATGCATACTTCTTCAGATACACTGAAACAGAAGTCACCAGACCCTTATATATAGTGAGAGAAGAAGAAGAAGAAGAAGAAGAAGAAGAAGAAGAAGAAGAGGAGGAGGAGGAGGAGGAGGAGGAGGAGGAGTTTGGATTTGATATCCCACTTTATCGCTACCTGAAGGAGTCTCAAAGTGGCTAACATTCTCCTTTCCTTTCCTCCCCCACAACAAACACTCTGTGAGGTGAGTGGGGCTGAGAGACTCCAAAGAAGTGTGACTAGCCCAAGGTCACCCAGCAGCTGCATGTGGAGGAGTAGAGACGAAAACCCAGTTCACCAGATTACGAGTCTATCGCTCTTAACCACTACACCACACTGAGTGGGGAGGGGTATTACTCAGAAGGGTGGTGGGAACAGGTGATTGGCTGATAGGTGTGGTAAACCTGTTGACGACTGTTAACGACTGCAATTGGTCTTACAGGGAAAAGCCAGGGGTGAGATGGCTAAAATAGCTTTATCATGTATAATGAGATAAGAATCCAATGTCTCTATTCAGACCAGGTCTCTCCATGGTTTTAAGTTTGGTAATAAGTTGCAATTCAGCAACTTCTCTTTCCAGTCTATCAACCCATTAGTGCTTGAAAGCCACAATCATGTACAGCTTCATTCTGGCGGTTTCAGTTATTCTTCTAATTCCTGCTCCATAAAACAACACAGTGCCCTATTTCTGAAAACTCCTGCCATCTTGTTCAAAATAGCTTCTTCACTCCACCCAGGCAAAAAATAAAAATAAAAATGGAATGCAGCTTACTGAAACAGAACACTGCAAATATTTATGTTAACAAAATTTGTAATGTTGCCATACGGAATCTATATGCAGGGGTTACCCATAACTCAATGCCTCTCAATGAATGACAGCTGCCATTATATTTTGGATTGCGCTTCACTTCCTCAACCTGAAATTCTTGTTTGCAATTGGGTACTAAGCCATGTTTACTTGTGAATATTTCAAGATGTTTTGATTGTCAGGTTAACATCATTGCTGATGTGTTCAGGAATGTGTGCATGAACTCCAGGCATCTGGGCATGTGTGGGGACTTATGGGTCCCTGGATCAGGAAAAATCAGTTTATCCTTTGGCCACAAATTCCTATAATCTGAAAGAACTTGTATGTACGTTGGTCCTAATGGTGTTCAGCACATTGGTTCACCAAAGTTTCTGTTAGTGGAATAAGGATTTGATTCTTCTTTCCTGATGAAGACCCCACCACAATCCACTCTGAAAGGTTGAAGGAACACATAGGAACAGAGTAGCTGAAGTATGGAGAGGAGATCAGTTAAAAAAACCCTTCCCTTTCCACTAATGGACGCCTTTGTCGGATCAAAGACAGCCTTCTGTCTGTGTAAGGGATGACATTGGATACAAGAGATGGGCGTGTGCGTTATTTTGCTTGCCTTTTCATGAGAAACTACTTAATTCACACTTCTTGAACCAATACACAAACTGAAACACATAAATCTTTGAAAATTCACACTTTTCTAAACTTTGCAGTGCAGTTATCCAAACATATGTACAAAAATGCATATACTGTGGAAAATATGTGCTTCGACATGCATATATTTGTGAAAATGACAGATTATATTATATGCATTATATTAGGGGGGATTGCTGGGGGAGATATCAGTGATAGTCAAAAACTACACAACATTGTGTTTATTAGGAGAAATTCACACTGAATTGTTGACGGATTTTTAATGAGGGATTTTTATTTATTTTAAAAGTGCAAAGTGTGGGTAAATTCAATCATGCTTATGATTATTTATTAGTTGCTTTCCTCACAAAAGTGGCTCAAAGCATCTTACTAAAACAATATTACAGTAAGAAGCAAGTATAGCAACCAACCATGAAAACCTCACAATGCAACTGTACTGATAAAAGACAGGTCTTACAGACCCCACCTCACAAAGCAGGCTACAAATACCTGAAATTCTTCAAATTAAGGCCCAAAAACCAAGGTTAAAAGGAGAAGTTTTTAAAATTGGAAAAATGAGAAAGTGAGAGAAACTGAAACTGGCAGATCCCTATTAGAAACAGCCCTCTATCTATCTATAATCTATCATCTATCTATCTATCATCTATCTATCTATCTATCTATCTATCTATCTATCTATCTATCTATCTATCTATCTATCATCTATCTATCTATCTATCTATCTATCTATCTATCATCTCTCTATCTATCTATCTATCTATCTATCTATCTATCTATCTATCTATCATCTATCTATCTATCTATCTATCTATCATCTATCTATCTATCATCTATCTATCTATCTATCATCTATCTATCTATCTATCTATCTATCATCTATCTATCTATCATCTATCTATCTATCAAACTGCTTTATAGATTGATAGTTGCAGTATTGTGTGCTACTTTAATCACATTTTATTAACAAATAAATAAGGACCAGAAGCTACAGCTTAATTGCCTACTCACAGCATCTGCTCTATCGCTTTGCCTTCTAACATTTCTTACTTGATCTCAATCCATTTTTACATGTGTAACTTAGCGGCACTTTGAAAATATCTTCATGCACTCAAGCGTGTTGTCATTTTAAAAACACACACCATGTTTTTGCTGCTGTTGTTTATAATGGGACACCAAAAGTTTCAGAAAGATCAAACCTGAAAACATTTCCAGTAGGAATTAAAAAGGCTCCTTTTTCCCAGAAGAAATAGAGGCTATCAATTCTTGACTTGCCTGCCCATGTGAAATAGTGGGTTTTTGTCTCTGATGTCGCAATTTTGTTTAAAATAGCCTTGATGATGGCAGGGTACACGCGAATGATAAAATCATAAAGATGACAGCCTAATCTTCAAAGATGACCGATCACAGATAAAAGATTAAGTAACTCAGCATTTGAAATACCAGATTATCCGTCTCCTGGCATAGTGTCTGTGTATCCCTCCTGCTGAGTTCTGCAGAGATATCACTGACATGTAAAGATGCTACATCTTACATACCAGAATTGCTACAGAGAATGCCGTTCCCTCAGGCCGTCAGGTTGAAAGAAACAGGCCCTCAAATGAAATATTAGTTAATCAAACATATGTCTGTGAGACAGGCAAAGTACTTGGGCGCGTAAAAGATAAGCATATTTTAGCGTGGCTATTTAAAAACAGCTAAAATAGTTCATTTTACCATATAATTAGCACTCACAGGTGGGACAGTGATGGGTTAGTGATTATTATACACCTTTTATTATCAATTTTATGTACCCCAATAATAAAAAAGCCATACTTACAAGAATGATTAGACATGCTGGTCCTATAAAACTCCATATAAAGTTGTTCTTTGTGCTGAGCCAACATCTGAAAAGTAAACAGTGCATAATGTTTGCAAATTTGCTTACAGATGAATCACGCCTGTCTTTGGAATCAGGTGTTTCTGAAGACTGGAAATGACTGCTAGTTGTGATGACTATATATTACCTCCAGTATCAGAATCAGTATGCTTCTGGGTACCAGTTGCCTGAGAACATGAATGGAAGTGTGTCATTGAGTTCATGGCCTGCTTGTGGCAGGGCCGGATTTAGGTTTGATGAGGCCCTAAGCTACTGAAGGTAATGGGGCCCTTTATATGTCCAGCTGTCCTTTGTCAACAACAAATTGTCACTGTTTTTGTGTGTGTTGAATATATGCTATAAGGTAATTTATGGACCTAATAGGTATGTAGGTTTTATTTTATTTGTTTTTTATCTTATATTTTGGAAATGTATATGCATTTTTTCCCCTTTAAGTTTTTTAGGGGGCCCCAAGAGAGTGGGGCCCTAAGCTATAGCTTGTTTAGCTTATATGTAAATTCGGCACTGTTTGTGGGCTTCCCATAAGTATCGGGTTGCTCTCTGAGGGAACTAAATGCTGGCTTAGATAGGCTTTGAGTCTACCGGGCTCATTTTGTGTTCTTACGTTATGGCCACTAGATATGTGGTATTCCTCATTATAGGAAGCCTATTGCTGAGGGAAGCCACAAGCCTGATTGTCTGAATTACCAGACTAGTGACCCTGCATGATATGTTTTTTCACCCAACATATCATGTTAAACCCGAAATAGTAGTCATCATAAAATAATGTTGTACACCACCCCAACCTCTGAGTGTTGCGAGATTCTTTTATCAATGCTGGGAAACCATCTTGTTGTGGTTTCAACAGAAGGAAAAAAGGACCATTCATTTCACAGAAGGGGGCAGTTCTGTACAGACATGATATGCCCACCTCCTTATAGATATGGCAGCTTGGGTTGCACATCTGAGCTACCACAAGCATAAAACCCCATCTGGATCAGGGCATATGCCTTTGCGTCTAGAACTTAACAGTAAAAATTTCAATAAGTATCACGGTATGTATTCCCTGCAACCCAAGAAGCGATGTGTGCAATCAAGTGTCTATGCATTCATACCCTGGTGGGTGTGGCTTTCATGCCCAAACGTGCATCTGTCTGGGGCTAGATTCCTTCATCTAGTACTCAGAACTGCCTCAGAATATCCAGAGACTGGATTGATAGCAGTGTGCACAGCACTGACAAAATGGTAGGGGTGGTGAACATTAGCTTCAATAATCTGTTTGAGGGAAGAGGAGATTGCATACACCTTTCATAGTTGCAGAGAGGCCACACATCTCTTTCTGAAAAATAACCACCATAGTTGTCAAAGCTGGCTGGGCCAACCGTTTCTTCGATGGGTAGTCGCAGTCCAATATAATGTACACAGGAGTGTGCAGGCAACTCACTGTTATGTGAACATAGTTTCCTGTCAGAAACATGCTTAGGCGATCACATCTCAGTGGGCTGACGCAGGAAGAAGTCATGTCAGAACTATCTATAACTAAAGTCAATATGTAAACAATGAATTACACATCAGTTCTTTCGTAGTATTTCGATCCCAGTGCAGCAGAAATGCCAACCACCACTGCTGGGCTCACATAGCCAAAGATATAGAAATTCTTGTGTAAGAATCCTTTATTGTAGATTACTCCAACAACTATAAGGTACAGGTGAATGCCTTCGATACACATCCACGCGAAGGCAGCTAAGAGGAAGTAATGGAGTAATCCAGCAGTGATTGAACAGAATAGCTAGAAGGGAAAACAGAAAAAAAGCATAAGTGAATAACATAAAAGACTCCATATCTTGCAATGCAGGTTAAAAATGTTGTCATAGTACAGTACCAGCAAAACCTCTTCCACTGGAAATTTGTCTCGATAGGAAAATGGCCCAGGCCCTGTCATTACTTTTCTGTAAGTACACAGGAAACCACCAAACCCATTTCATTTTAAAACTCAGACCTCATTCTCATTTCTTTTTGCCTGTGTGCCTACAATCACATGAAATACACAAACTGATGAAGCAGATGATATATATTTTCCGCAGAATGTGTTCAACCTTATATATACCCCCTGTTCCACATGGGCATGTATGCAAGCAACCCCTTTTCACACTGAAACAAGACCAGGACAACCCCTGTCGAAGTAACCTTCTACCATCACCATCAATCCCCGGCATTGAATGTGTTGGCCTAGTGTGGGGCTCCGAGGAGAGCTTGGCTGTCTGGCGGGTGTACTGGCCACCTAGCGCACCAGCAGCCACCCTGTCAGGCCTATTGGAGGCGGTGGCCGGCTGGGCCTTGGAGTTCCCTAACCTATTGGTATTGGGGGACTTTAACATCCATGCTGATGCCACTCCCTCCTCACAGGCTCTGGACCTGGTGTCTTCCATGGCAACACTAGGGCTCTCCCAGTTTGTTTCGGGCCCAACACAGCAAGCAGGCCACACGCTGGATTTGATCTTTGGCGTAGGTATAGATGTGATCATGTCTCCTTCGATGAAGGTGCCATGGTCTGATCACTATGCTCTGAAAGCCAGGATTGACTTTCCACCCCCACCCTGCTTAGGTGGCGAGTCAATTTGGGCTCGCTTGCAGAGGCTGATGGACCCTGATAGATTCCGCCAAGCCTTGCGGGACCTTGCTCCCCCTGGCGACTCATTGACTGAGCTTGTTGAGGGCTGGAATACCCAGCTCCTGGCAGCCATCGTGTGCCCGTGACGGAGCCTCAAGAACATCTTATAGGGCTTTTATGAAAACCTACGAGATGGCAGTGAAGGCTGCTAAGAAGCCATACTTCTCGGCCTCCATTGCATCCGCTAGCTCTCGCCCAGCGCAATTATTTAGTATAATTAGGTCTTTAACGTCCCTTGAGGGACAGCCAAATTTAAATAACAATTTGACACACAGCTGTGAGGCATTTGCGAGCTTTTTTGCGGAGAAGGTCTTGTTGCTCCGCCATGACCTCCCTGCCAATTTGGATACAATAAAGGAACTGGAGGCCCCTCGACTGTCCTCGAGTCCAGTATTGGACCATTTCGACTGGATATCCCCAGCCGATGTGGACAGACTCCTCCGAGCTGGAAAGCCCACCACCTGTCCTCTCAACCCGTGCCCGTCTTGGCTGATTAGAGCGTGTCCAGACGAGGTGCGGGCCCTCCTGGGGGATGTCATCAATTTGTCCCTTGGCACGGGGACATTCCCAGGGGAACTGAAGGAGGCAGTGGTGCGCCCGCTCTTAAAGAAAACATCATTAGATCCTTTAGATCTATCCAATTACCGCCCGGTTTCGAATCTTCCATTACTGGGTAAGGTGATTGAGAGAGCGATTGCTGAACAGCTTGGTGGGTTTCTGGATGAAACATCGGCTCTGGATCCATTCCAGTCCGGCTTCCGCGCTGGTCATGGGACCGAGACGGCTCTGGTTGCCCTAACAGATGATCTTCGTAGACAGCTGGATCGAGGTGATTGAGAGAGCGGTTGCTGAACAGCTTGGTGGGTTTCTGGATGAAACATCGGCTCTGGATCCATTCCAGTCCGGCTTCCGCACTGGTCATGGGACCGAGACGGCTCTGGTTGCCCTAACAGATGATCTTCGTAGACAGCTGGAACGAGGTGGGTCGGGGCTGCTGATTCTTCTAGATCTGTCAGCAGCTTTCGACATGGTCGATCACGAACTTCTGGACCACTTCCTTGCCGACGTGGGGATCCAGGGCACAGTCCTTCAATGGCTGTGCTCGTTTCTCTCTGGTCAGGGACAGAGGGTGGCACTTGGGGGGGAATTGTCATCGCGCCACTCCTTGGTGTGTGGAGTACCTCAGGGTGTGATACTCTCCCCAATGCTTTTCAACATCTTTATGCGCCCCCTTGCCCAGCTTGTTCGGAGTTTTGGGCTGGGTTGCCATCAGTATGCCGATGACACCCAACTCTATCTGTTGATGGATGGCCATCCTGACTCAGCCCCAGACACACTGACCAGATGTTTGGAAGCTGTGGCTGGATGGTTACGTGGGAGCCGGTTGAAGCTAAATCCTTCGAAGACAGAGGTCCTGTGGCTGGGACGGGGCGATATGGGATTGGGGGGGGGCAACTCCCATCTCTTGCGGGGGCGCAATTAGTGCCAGCACTGTCCGTTAAGAGTTTGGGTGTAATCTTCGACACCTCCCTTTCCATGGAGGTGCAGATTGCAGCTATAACAAAGGCGACATTTTTCCATCTTGGCCAAGCTAAGCAGTTGGCTCCTTACCTCTCTCGCCCTAACCTAGCCATTGTGATCTACGCGACGGTCACCTCCAGACTGGATTATTGTAACTCGCTCTACATGGGGCTGCCCTTGAGGCTGACCCAGAAACTCCAGCGGGTGCAGAATGCTGCAGCGAGACTCCTTACGAGGTCTTCGCTGTGAGATCACATTCACCCGGTGCTATACCAGCTGCACTGGCTCCCGGTGGAGTACAGGATCAGGTTTAAGGTGCTGGTTTTAACCTTTAAAGCCCTATACGGCCTAGGACCCTCATACCTACGGGACCGCCTCTCCTGGTATGCCCCACAGAGAAACTTACGGTCTTCAAATAAAAACATCTTGAAGGTCCCAGGCCACAGAGAAGTTAGGCTGGCCTCAACTAGAGCCAGGACTTTTTCGGCTGTGGCTCCGATCTGGTGGAACACTCTGTCACAAGAGACCAGGGCCCTGTGGGACTTGACATCTTTCCGCAGGGCCTGCAAGGCAGAGCTGTTCCACCAGGCCTTTGGCCAGGGCACAGCCTGACTCCCTCCCTCGGCAATCTTCGCAGAGCTCTGGCCCAATGGTTGCCAGTGGCTTGAATTAATTTACTTTATAATGAATGATTTTATAGTGTTGTTTATGCTGTACTTTTGTACTGTTTTATTGTTGTTAGTCGCCCTGAGCCTGGCTTCGGCTGGGGAGGGCGGGATATAAATAAAATTTAACATAACACAAATTGGCATTAACACCTTCTGATATTATTGGAACATGGTCAGTTTAAACTCAGTTAAAAATCTGCTTCTATTTTGTCTTAGTTAAGGCTCCCATTCTCAGAGTAGACCACTGGCAGAAGACCCTTCCTTCTCTTCAATGAGGCTTATACTTTCTGAATGGGATTTCCTGGAATCCTTAAATGAGTGTTTTATATCCACAGCTATTTGTGGGTAAAACATTCACGGGGAAACTGGGAAATGCTACTTGCACCTCTGAAAAAGGCACTTTAGAGTAGACATTTGCTTTCCTACCCAACATGAAATGGCATGAGGAAAGGTCACGTACCTTATTATTGTTCATGTTAATTCCAACAAGAAAAATTAGCTCAGCCAGAAAAAGGCTGCAACAGAGATTTTTGTGAATTGTTGTCCTTGTACTTTGAATTTCACTGAAGAACCAGAAAGTGAAAATGCACATGGAGAGGCAGATCAAGGAGATAATTATTCCAAGCTGAGTAATTCTTGTGAGAATATAATAATTCTTGTCATCCTGGGAGAGGGAAATAATAATATAACATATTGGAGAGAATGGCTAAAGAATAGCTTCTTTAAAACCTCATTTGATACTGGAGTTCTGATTCTATTTCATTTACCCCCTCCATACTCCTTGTTAAAATACCCAGCCAAGTTATTGGTTGAAATGCTTTACACATTTTTAAATTGATTTTATTAAGGTACTAGTTGGTACAAGGAAGTGTGCAAGGAAAAATCATAGAACTTGGACGATAGGACTTATCTCCTCCTCTGCCTGTGCCTTCTAAATTTGCTCTGGAGGATTGGGGGAAACCCCAGAACAGGTTTGGGGGAGTGCAGTGGGGGTGCAGGCTATCTGTTATCTGGTTTTGCATTGGTATGCCTGGATAAATATAGATATTGATTTCTTCAGGGACTGTAGAGATCGTCAGATTGAATTGGCAATTATCTGTCACCAAAAGCCATAGAGCCCAGCATATTTCTTTTCCAAGTAGCTGTCATTAATTTAACTGCCCATTAATACCTTATGACAGAATAATGTAATGGATATCATTTGAAGTGCTTTGAAAATTATCCCACTCAAAGAGATGGAGCATAAACCTGGGGTTTTTTAAGTTTTATTTTTAGAAAACGAAAACAATTCACTCTTGACTTGTCTTGTAACTTGTGCCTCACTTGCTTTCAGATTAATATTTTAAACCCAAATTAAGTAAACACCCCGCAGATGCAAAACACACTCTTGTATTTGAGGACTCCTCATGAGCTGCGAAGGAGTCTAAGTATAACTCGAGGGAGGGAGCTTTTTATTTTTGGACAGAGGATTTAGCCGACTTGAGAGTATTAGCACAAACACATTGCATTGACACATGCTGGGCTCTTCATGCTGACAGATTCTGCTTCTTAGTTGCTAAAAGCAACTTACAATTTCAGTTCAAATGTGAGGGGGTTTTTGGGGAAGTGTTTTGACTCTCTCTCTCTTTTTTCTGTGATCACTTGGCCTGTATTTAGAATCCATGTCCATTTTATTGCGATCTTCCTTTAATCTGATCCTCAGCTATGTACTTCTTTTTAAATTTCTTACTGAGAATATTTCAACTGAACAAAATAAAATAGAAATAAAAAAGTGAATAAAAAAATCTAAAAGGAGGGAGAAGGTATGTTATATCACTATATATGCAAATGACTACAATTCCATATATGATTGTCTAATATTAATGTTATTATACACAGCAGTTATTTTTGTTGAATGCTAAGTGCTACATATTGGAAATGGGTACACATGGCCATCACAATAAAGTATTTCCACTTTTTTGTATCATTCTACATTTGCTTTTTCTTTAAATAAAAAGCACTATGGTTTTGAAAAGTCTGAAGTTCTGTTTGTTCATACATTTCTTTTTAGTCAGGTTTACTTCTGAGAAAAATTGGCCTATTGCATATTCTGTGGTCATATCCGCATCTTACATAGTTTATGCCAATTTAACCAACCTAGCTTCCCCGAAACAATCCTTGGAACTGTAGATTGTTAAAGGTGCTGAGTATTATTAGGAGGCCCCTATTCCCCTCACAATTCCCAGGGTTTCCTGGGAAGATTGATTGTTAAAGTGTTCTGGGAATGGTACGTCTATGAGGGGAATAGGGGTCGCCTAAAAACTCTCAACACCTTTAACAAGCGACAGTGCCTGGGAATCATGGGGGAAACCGTGACTGTTAGTGGCATAAATAGTACTTTTACAGCTGCTCAGTGACCGTGAATGGTCTCTCTGCCCCGTTTTCTGTTTGTAAAATGAAGATAGTAGTGACTTAAGTCTCGAGGTTATTGATAAGCATGAATAATATATGGATAATAAATATTATGGGAGTTGAAAAATGCTCAATGGCAGTTAAAAACAAATAATAAATGGGGGGAGAGTAGAGTAGTTAGCACCCATATAAGAGATAGCATGTGCATTACATTGTTATAGGGATGTGGGTGGTGCTGTGGGTTAAACCACAGAGCCTAGGGCTTGCCGATCAGAAGGCTGGTGGTTCGAATCCCCACAATGGGGTGAGCTCCTGTTGCTCGGCCCCTGCTTCTGCCAACCTAGCAGTTTGAAAGCACAAAGTGCAAGTAGATAAATAGGTACTGCTCCGACAGGAAGGTAAACGGCGTTTCCGTGCGCTTCTCTGGTTCGCCAGAAGCGGCTTAGTCATGCTGGCCACATGACCCGGAAGCTGTATGCTGACTCCCTCGGCCAGTAAAGTGAGATGAGCACCGCAACCCCAGAGCCGTCCGCGACTGGACCTAATGATCAGGGGTCCCTTTACCTTTACATTGTTATAATGGAATATTCACAGCGTAAAGTTCAGGGACATCCTAACCATGAAAATATCTACTGCTGCTAAAGAATTATCCCATTGTGTATTTGCTCAGTGAGAATAAAGTGATAGACCAAGCGAGGAAGGAAGTAACAATTTAACGGCAGAGACCAATTGGTTCTACACACAAACTATTTAAAGAAATTAATAAACACTATATTTAAAAAGAGCACTTACAACTTCAGAGTTGTTTGAGGACATCAAAACAGCAAAAGGGGTAAGATGATTGCATCTGCATGTGGTATGGGTGCTATTGAAATGTGCTCGTTCACATCCTTCTGTAGACCAGTTTCCTTCCATTGTGTCTTCTGAATAATTCCAAAATGCACACTTAACATCTTTTTTGTCTACAGTCTGGAACAGAAGGAAAAATTTTAATGGATGGCAAGAGGCACAAAGCCACTCAACAAGAAGTATCTGCTACATTAGCAGAGGCAATTCATCACAATGCCTTTATTCCACAAAACCCAGAATCTGAACTGTTCATAATTCAGGTTCAGGAGAAACACAGGAATAAAAACAAAGAAAATCAGAACAGAAAGATGAAACAAGATAGGTAAAAGAAGGTAGACTAAAGAGAGGAAGGAAAACTATATCTGCTTTCTCCTTCTTTTCAAACATTGTTCCTGAGTTTTAGAAATCAACAGTCCAAATAATGGATTTAAAAATGTCTGTACAATTAATATGTTTGCTCCTGTCCATTTCTAGTGGCCTTATTTTGACCAGGACTTGCTAATTCTTCTCTTTCCAGAGAGTGTATATGACTGTACTACAGGCCTTGGACTTTTTGCACCACCTGACCTTCTAGTCTTTGAAATGGGTTTGTGGGAGGAGAGGTCATTGTTTTGTTGATTTTGTTTTAACTACTTGCATGTCAAAGCCCCCCCCCCCCCGGAGAATAAAGACACTAGGACACGGAATTTTAGGTTAATGCTAATGGGCAAAATTTAGGCCACAACTTTATTGGAATGTGAGCCATATTGGTATAGGCATTGGCACCAACAGACTATATCTGATTTCCTGCCCGCCTTGCAGGAAGTCTGTAGGGGTAAACCACCAGTAGGGGGAGCCCGCTGATGTGGATTGACTCGAGCATCCCCTGGGTTCCCGATGGGGCCGTGGCATGGCCCTAGCCCCTCCGCAGACTTCGGATGAGATCCAGACACCTGGGTTCCTTTAACGGAATACCCTTGAGCATGGAGGGGCAGGTGATGGCCGTACCTCCCCCCCCATATAGCTATTCCAATGCCTAACTGCCACATGAGCCCAAAGCTCGCTGCCAATACCCTCACACCTGCAACCAAACTCCTATTCTTTTGATAATATCAGCCAACCAGGCGTCATTTCCGCCACTGGAAAGATGAATGCCATCTGCCCAATAGAGGGCCTCATTGTTATAGACAATTCCTGGGTGGCAAATCACATGGCAACCCAGTGCCAACAACTTCCATGTTACAGCACGATCCAAGAGTTTCCTGGCCTTGTTAGTGGAAGCTGGGCAGCGACTGTCGTGCCAAATGTGTCTCTCTATGAGTTGTGACCATAAAATAGCCATTTTGGGGAAGGTTATTGACAAGTCCTCAAAGTCCTTTTTAATGCTTAGTCTCAAGTTGAAGCCCTTCCTGGAGGGAAAGTCATTCTCGCCCAGCTGCACCACCAGTGCTGAAGGCGGCCGCCCTGGCCTTCACCATCAGCAAAAATTCTTCCCAGGGGTGATTCAGCGATGTGCCGGGGTTTAAATTGCCCCGGCCATGCCCCCTGACCTGCCCAATCGGCCGCTCACTGCCTGGCATGGCCAGGCCCTCTCAGCTTAACGTGAGACACAGTCCCACCCCAACGCTGAGGTGGGGGTGGGCCTGGCGGCGAGACTGCAACCCGCCCCCACTCAGAAGTGGAAGTGATTTACTTGTGTTTTTACTTAATATTTTTATCTTGTAAACTGCCCTGAGATCTTGCGATGAAGGGCGGTCTATAACTCATAATAATAATAATAATAATAATAATAATAATAATAATAATAATAATAATAAATGACCCATCTTTCTTGTTTTAGGCCTCATCTGCACCATACGTTAAAATCAGCATCATGCCACTTTAACAATCATAGCTGTAGTTCATTAAGGGAGTGGAGAGTTGGCAGGAGGCCGTTAATTACCTCGCAGAACAACAATTCCCAGAGTTGCTGGGAAGAGGGATTGATTGTTAAACCACTTTGGGAATTGTAGCTCTTTGAGAGGCCTTAGAACTCTCAGCATCTTTAACCAACTATTATAAGGTCAGCCTGGATAGCTCAGTTGGTTAGAGCATGGTGCTGAAAGGGGCAAGGTTGCAGGTTTGATTCCTGTATGCGACAGCTGTGTATTCCTGTATTCCAGGGATTTGGACTAAGTGATTCTCAGAGTCGCTTTTCCTATTCTACTGTTCTATTATTCTAGGATTCTTCAGGGAAAGTCACGACTGTTTAAAGTGCTATGATACTGCTTGCCTAGTCTGGACTTTCATTGTCCATATAATTGCCCTTATCCTCCTGCAAAACAACATCAAAACCAAAAACCTTTCCTCAGCTTACCTGCTAAAGGTGCATACTGAATCATACCCATTTAATATTCTACTTTTTATTTATTTATTATATTTGGATCTTGACTGCCTTCCCCCAAAAATCATGATGACTTCTTCACAAAAGCCCTGGGAGGTAGACAAGGTCAATACATCGTTACTTCGCCAAGAATACTGAGTGGGATTTATGGCTGAGTCACGATTTAATCACAGGATTTAATGCCATTCTACTTCCTATCAACTTCTGTCTATCATACACTATGTAACATCATGTCTTTTAGCACAGGAGGAAAGAAAGTAATTATATTAATTTCTCTAAATTTTCAGTGAAACTGTTCTTTTTCTGCCCCCCCCCATTAAAAGACTTTTGAGTCACCTTTCAGGTCCAGTGCCCTCCCAAGAAGAGATACAAGATAGTTAATAAATTACAAGCACAATAAAAATAGCAATATAGTACAAGAAACAGCAAATTATGCTCCTGAAAATGATAAGTAACTTCATCATAGAGTGGCTGGGGAAACCCAGCCGGATGGGCGGGGTATAAATAATAAAATTATTTAATAATAATAATAATAATAATAATAATAATAATAATAATAATAGAATTGCAGATTTGGAAGGACAATCTGCCATACAGGTATTGAAGTTGCACTCTTGGCATTATCAGTACCAGGCTCTATCCAGGCTTAGCACAGCAGCTAATGAAAAGCAGACTGAAATTAAAGATTTTAAGATTGTTTTTTTTAGAAATTTCCAGTGGTGGGACTATAAATACCTCCTGAGGTGTGAGGCTGCTTCTGAAAGGCCACATCTTTTGAATCTAGCAACCTCTGATCATCAGGCTAGAGAGCAGAGCCCCAGAAGCTTCAAGCTCAAGCATAGAATTGTAGAGTTGGAAGGGACTGTGAGGGCCATTTGGTTGACCCCTGCAGTAAAGGAATCTCTTGCCCAACTTGGGGCTCGAATCCACAACCCTAAGATTAAGAGTCTCATGCTCCACCATCCAAGTTATCCCAATATCCCATTCTCATATTGATGTAGGTAGCCCTTTGGAAAACCTGATTACAAACCATCTAGGGTCATAAATAACACTTTAAATAGGACCCGCAAACAATAGGCAGCCAGTGTGACTGGTACACAATACAGTAGGTGGGATGTGATCTGATTCTTTGTCCCCCTCAGGCATTCATACTGCCACATGCTGTACCAGCTGAAGTTTCCAAATAGCCTTTAATGGCAGCCCACGCACAGCAGATTACAGCAATCTACTGCTGATTGCCCACCATGTCACCTGTTTGTGCGATGCAGCACCAGCACCATTAACTTCAGTGCCCTGCTAAATTTTGCTCATCTGCTTTTGCCTCTCTAGGCAAACGTGGCAAATGCAACAGATGCACAGCTTGTAAATGGAGGATGTTGAGAGGTGAGGAGGAGATTCGTATGACACTAACCAATTATTGACAATTGTGTAGTAGAACCAACATGCAGTTATTAGTCTTGTCAATTCCTATCAACACTTTGCAGCACTAACACACTCCCTCCCTGGCACTTGCTGAGTGGAAATCAGAATTGTAATTTCCCCTCTAATCATATTATATGCACATATCAGCAAATGACATAGGTGTGAGTGAACAACCAAATGAAAACAGAGTAGCTCCTTGTTACAACATAATTGTAGGCTTACTTTTAATCAGGTGTTCATTAGAAAGAAAACCTACCTGTGCATGTTTTAAAGTCAATGTTATTTTCTCTACTGGGTACAGCATAGGTGGCGTGGAGTGAATTGCGACAGCTATAACTGATGACCCTACTGTCTCTCCATGCTCTGAATTTTCCTCCAGTGAGAAGTTCTGCGATGATGAGAAGAGAGAGCCAATATTGCTGTACCGCAGAAACACAACTGCAACGGTGCCTATCAATCAAACAAATTGTGCTTAGTGGGTTGTAGCTTGTTTCCTAACAACCCTGAAGATAATAAGGAAATGACAAATAATAGATATCTGTATTTATTTTGCATGAAATATGCATAACATAATTTTTTTTGCTACACAGTTATTGAAAAGGTTAAGAGACAGTGAAGAATGTCGGCCTCTCAAGACAATATAACCCACCAGTATTAAAAATGAGTGTTTGTGATGCAAAATTAAGCAGATGGGTCCAAACGTTCCCTATTGTGACTAGAAGGGCTTCTTTGATTCAGAGAAGGCATTGAAGTCCAGCAGAGGCTCCTGCTGAAATGAGGAGGAATATTTTGTTGTTGCTGTTGGCAATTTCCTCCATTGCTCTTGCAGCTCCCAGTGCCACCTCCCACACTGTTCTCCCCCCCCCCAAACTTCCAGAGCAGATATTCAGGGGGAACAGGAAGCTGCAGGGAGGAGGAAAATAGCAAAACCTGCCCCTCCTTTCCTCTGATGTCATAGAATCGTTGAGTTGGAAGTGACCATGAGGAACATCTATTCCAACCTTCTTCAATGCAGGAATCTTTTCGTCCAATGTAAGGCTTGAACCCACAACCATTAGATTGAGAGTCTCATGCTCTACTGACTGAGCTACCATGTTTCTGCCTTTGAGAAGAAATCTGCTCATGTGAACTCTGGATCCAACCCAGTGCCAGTGAAAATCTGTTCTGAAGTGTTTGGGAGAAGTTTGCAGTCTAGGGGAAAAAAGTGGCTTGGGAGATGGTGGGAGAAGGAGGAAATGAGTGGAAATCACCTCCCCACTTTTCCCAGCAGGGAACACCTGCCGGGCCTTGGCTCCTTCTGTGTACAGGTCCATTCATGGAAGTTAACTGGATCTATTCCAGAGGTTTGTTTCGTTGTTGCTTTGCAATTATGCTTTGAATATTTCCAAGAGCAGGCATTTGATCCTTGCCAAGGGTGCATTTCTAGTGAAATACCTTTGAGAAATCATTGAAATTGCCTCATTGGGATTGGCTATCCCAAACCCTCCTGAAGGATTTACTTTCCTGAATTTTGCAAAGGAGGAGGCTTCTGGAAAACCCCATTGAACTTCACTTCTATAGCCTTATTCCTTGATTCACATTTCTCTCCCTAACCTTTAGAAGTAGTTGCTTCCTTTTTCTTTGCAGAGACCTTTATAATCTCTCCTCCCAACTGCACATGCTGGTGAATGTGCTCCATGCGCTGTATATCAAAGGCAAGAACTTTGAAAGCTGCAAAAGAAAAGAAGAAAGGGGAAAAACTCCTTTGGAACTCACAATTACATCCCAGCCTACTAAACCTCACACTTCTGCAATTAGGTTTACACTCAGCTGAACATTTATTACAGATGTCAGCACAAAGTCCAGCCAGGTAATTTAAGAGCGAAGACGCATGCACACACACGCACACACGCACCATTGTGTGGTTCATATTTGTTCAGGAGTTCGTTAATTCTAGTAGGCACAAATCTTTTATTTCCATTTTTGTACCTTTCCTTGGAAAAATGCAGCCCCTAATTTGCTTTGCGTTCAATGCATTTCCTAAAGAATAATGGAAACTACTTTCAAAGGAACAACCTTTTTATTAAGAATGCATTTCTGAAATGGAATATCAATTGCCATCTTTAAAAGCATAGTACCATTGAACAGTTTTTATTTTATAATATTTGGAGGTAGAAATGAATATTTTATTATTACTACACAAAGATGCACTGCGCTTTAATGATGTCTGTTGCTGAAACCAAAGAAAGCAACCTAATATGAACCACCCTGGACAAAGAAAATGACATTAGAGGGCATAGAGTCCTTTTTGTTGCTTTGCTCTGATCAATGTAGTGCTTCAGTCACCCATAAGGCAGCATAAAGGTCAATCAGACAGTTAAAAGCAAAGCAAAACAAGCATTTGACTAATGGGGTGGAATTACTTGGCTGGACTGTCTGCTACTTATAGCACAGAAAGCACACACACTTGTGATCTGAAGTTTCCAGCAAACTAAATATCAGCAAATGTTTGGTCCTCTTGACAAGGGTGTCCAGCACAGCTGGCTTATATACATCACGGGTCGGCCAGGCATGAAAGCAGACAATGCCTGGCCAACCATAAGAGTCTCTGATTGGACTGGCCCATTTAAACTTCAGGTTTGGGTGGGCAATCACGCCCAGCGACCGGCCAACCAGAGAAATTCCCAGGTAGGCAGCTGGCAACATGAACTCTGACTGCCCAGGGATGGCAGCTAGGACGGGGGGGGGGGAGGGCGTTTCGAAACCTTCACCCACCTGGGAAAAGGTGTATAGCCATTTCAGAGCCTAAAAAGTAATTCCTGTTAGGGTTGCCTGCAGCTTATGCACTTCTATGTTGAAGTGTTGCAGTTTTATGATGAACTTTTGAGATGAAGAGCTGGGTGATGTATGCTAATAGAACGCAGGTGGCGCAGTAGTCTAAACCACTGAGCTTCTTGGGCTTGCCGATCGCATGATCGGCAATTCGAATCCACACAATGGGGTGAGCTCCCGTTGCTCTATTCCAGCTCCCATCAACCTAACAGTTCGAAAGCATACCAGCGTGAGTAGATAAATAGGCTTCACGGTGTCCCATTGCACCAGAAGCGGTTTAGTCATGCTGGCCACATGACCTGTGGTCAAACACCGGCTCCCTCAGCCTGAAAGTGGAGATGAGCGCCACACCTCAGAGTCAAATTCGACTGGGCTTAACCATCCAGGGGTCCTTAACCTTAATCTGTATGCTAATAGACTGAGTTCTGCAATGGCATGGCACAGCTGTGGTTACTACTCACTAACTAGCATGAGCAACTGCAAACTCTCTGTCTCAGTTTTGTGTCTGATGCTGACCTATCTCATATGAGTTCCTGTGATGCCATGGATGCAGCTCTTGGAAGACACATGCAGAAGGCACAGTGAAGAGACCCTTTAGATTTCCAAACACAGAGAGAGCTGGGCAGAAGAGTAGTGTGAAGACAGATGTCTTAATTGAGACTCTACAACAACAGCCTCTGCAAGGCATTCACACAACATTGCTTTCAATATCAACAGTCTGTCCTGGAAGGAAAATGGGAACAGTTTTCAAATCATTTGCTCCCTTTTGCATACCTAAATCACTGGCATTAACCTCCACTTCTGTTGTCTTTTGAAAGCTCTGTGACATGAGTGCCGTGGTTTCTTCTGCAGCATGCAGCAGTTTAGTGAGGCTTCTTCTTCTGTTAACTTCCGGGATAGCTTCCCACGCTGCAGTTTTATCCTTCTGAACGAAATTGTTCACAGTATTAATGAATTCCTGTTAGATTAATAGTAAAAAAGTACTTTAGGTTATGTACTATATCTTATAACTGCTCCCCACCCTGCAAAAATAGATCAAATCTGCTGCACGGCTCGATTCACTTACATTAAGAGTTAGATTATAGAGCATTTCATTGTCAGAAATCGTGTTATTCACGATGGTTAGCAAGGGAGAAGATACAGATAATGCTTCTATGTAGGAAATCACATCCACAGGTGAAATTTGCCCTACAGTGTTTTGATTGATTTCTTGTAATACAGCCAGGGGTTCTTTTATTTTTCTAATCTGAAAGAAAGTTGAAATCATTAGGCATGACATTCCTAACATTTACAGTCAAATTCATATACATTCATATTCATTTATCAACATTAGTTAACAAGATGAGCCGACATGAGAGAGTGAATAGAATATTGGATGTCGACTTGGAAGGCTCAAGTCTCAGTCTATTCATGGCTTACTGCAGGGGTAGGAAATCTCTGATCCTCCTGTTGTCATTGGATTCCAGCTCCTAGCAGACCCAATCAGCATGGCCAAGGAATGATGAGAGCTGTAGTTGAATAATATCTGGAAGCACACAGGTTCCCCAGACCTGGCTCACTGGGTAGCCTTGTGTAGGTACCCATCTTTCCATATTGACTGTACCATATAGGGTAGCTGTAAAAATAAATCTGGAAAACCCAGTGTACAAGCAGGTGTGTCTAATATAGGCTGTCCTAGATACAGGGCTGGTCCAAGACATTTTGGCACCTGAGACGAATGACAAAATGGTGCCTCTCTCCACCAGAAAAGAAGGGGTAAGTGAAGATCTACATCAGGAACAATGGTGGCAGCAGCAGCGGGCAATGCCACATCTACTGCCCTGTGGATCCTGCTGCCCGAGGCAGTTGTGGTCCCATAGGTGGGCTGCTGCTGGTCTGATATGCTGCAATAAGCAGCCATAATGGCACTGCAACTGTCAGGCAGCCCTGCAGCCCGAGTAGCGTAGGCCATTGCAGCTGCCATCTTCTTAAGATTGTAGTACCAGAAATATTATCAGTATCATTTCAGGACAGAGGGAAAGTAAAAATAAGATTTGACAATAGATAAATATGCTAGTTTTACTTACTTTGGCTAAGGTTCTGTTAATATTTTCAGCTATGCAGTCATAGTTCAGTTCACACTTTGGCGCTGGGATTGCTGCTGAAATCAAAAGGGAATATTAAGGTCTTGGCATACAGTCATTTCAGTCTGGCTGATAACTAAAGCTCCAGACTTCCCCATTCGGTCTGTTTTAAAAGCCAGAGATACTTATTTTGTTGTTAAATTTGGTTGGATTTGCATGCGGCATTGTGAATGGCTCGACATATATTCATTCATAGCTAAGTGTGAGGTGCAGGATTGAACACAGGGTAATCTCTTTGGGGAGAGATATGTACCAAACCACATATGCTCAGCATGTATACAAAATTGAATTGGACACAAAATAGACGAATATCACCCACTCCTATTTTAAATGCATTTACAAAGCCATGGATAGCAGCTACCTTCTCAGAAGTTGCATTTCTCCTCCTTTCACACACAGGGCAGAATGCCCTTTCTAAGCTGCTGCTACTGCTGTGACTTTTACGAACTTTTTGTTTTTATTTTTAAGAATGCTCTTATATATTCAAGAATGTTTTATGAAAGTTAAGATTTATGTAGCTATAATAATAGATGGGCTCCTGCCAACCTAGTAGTTTGAAAGCACATCAAAAGTGCAAGTAGATAAATAGGTACTGCTCTGATGGGAAGGTAAACGGCGTTTCTGTGTGCTGCTCTGGTTCACCAGAAGCAGCTTAGTCATGCTGGTCACATGACCCGGAAGCTGTACGCCGGCTCCCTCAGCCAAGAAAGCGAGATGAGCGCCGCAACCCAGAGTTGGTCACGACTGGACCTAATGGTCATGGGTCCCTTTACCTTTAATAATAGATGGGAGCTCATCTGATTAATTATGAAGCTTCTTTAAAAAATCAGTGACATGCCTGGCTTTGTTCTTTCTCTTTTGTGGTTTTGTAAATTTGATTGTATGGTGTCTTGAACCTTTTCGGGATAGATGTTGAATGGTCAAAACCGACAAGTGTGGCTACCCTATGAGGTAACAGCACTGTAACTCCATGCTATCCATGCTGTGGCATCACAACAATCTGCATTTCTCTGCCCCAATCAGTGGCAGACAATTTTGTGGAGTGAGGGTGAGGAAAACATGGTATATCATGGTGATGCCACAGCATGAGGTAAGCAATACTGCATGTTATGGCAGGTGCAGTTAAATGTGTGATGGCCACATACTCACTGTAATGCATTGATACTTGTCAATGCGTTTGTAAATTTTTATTTTAAAAGCCACTTGTATTTAAACTGACTTGGACGAAAAATTCAATCTGAACCAAAAAGACACGTGCATGAAAGCATTAAGCAAAGGTGATTTCATTGTACCAAGTTAGCATTCCTGTTTACGTGTTTTGCCCAATCTTTACTCAAGTGTAGCACAACTCTGGAATATCTCTAAGGCTCTATTGATAATAGCAAAGCTACAGTCATATAGTGTATTTGACCCCTTAACGGTTAATGGACTTTGGTTGGTAAGTAATAGACGAAAATCAGTTCTGTATTTTATAATATACGACAGGCTACTTCTATTTTTCAGCAAACACACCTATCAGTCTTTTCTCCATCTTTTAAAAAGCACAATAATAATGCAGGTATTCACATCTTGCCACTTTTTTATATCCAGCTGATTAATCTAACTGAAGATAAAGAGTTACCGGTGGGCCTCTCAGAAGATATAGTTTTATAATAACACATAAAGCTCTATAATATCATTTACCTTGGCAGGAAGTGCCATCATTTGGCTTAAACTGTAATTTTCCTGTGGATGGTTGATAACCTTCCTTACAGGAGCAGTTATATCCTCCATACACATTTTCACATTTCGCATGATCTCCACAGGCAGCAGTTACTGGTTCAGCGCACTCATCTATATCTGCAAATATTGTGAGAAATTGAATTTTAAAAAAGGTTTTACATACTAACACCTTGCCGCTTTGTTGGTAGTAGCCTGATGTGCTGCAAGCAATTACATATTGAAATTTCACATCTACATTTTTTTTTAGAAAAAAGCAGCAGCAGCAGAAAGCTAAGCTATTGATCAAATGGAACAGAAACATGTGTGGCAATTAGGCAATTATAGTGCCTTGTAGGATAAAAGTCAAGGGAATGAGAGCAGGGCTAAATCTCAAAAAATGGAGATATTAGTGTGGCTCAAGTGAGACTGAAAAGTAGACCTACATATATAATGTATACATATAAGCTATACATATACATACATAATGTATACATATAAGCTAAACAAGCTATAGCTTAGGGCCCCACTCTCTTGGGCCCCCCCAAAAAATTAAAGGACAAAAAAACTGGATGTAAAATTCTAAAATATAAGATAAAAAAACAAAATAAAACCTATATACAGCAACAGTGTTTTGTGTTGTGTAGGCCCCTATGATGTAAGAAATGGGCCCCGCCTGCTAGCCTGCTCCCTAAGATATCACTGCTTTGCTCATGCCTACATTCTGCTATTTATAATTATTAGTAGTTTGCAGCATATATTTACACCTATTATTATTTCATGTTATAGGAAATTTCTAGAGACTAGATTATGAGTCTTTCTAAACTGTGTTTCTAAAGGAACTTTTGTTATTGCCAAATGCCAATGTGTTTGCATTACAGTGGTACCTCTGGTTGCGAACGGCATCCGTTCCAGAGGCCCGTTCACAACCTGAAAAGAACGCAACCCGCGTCTGCGTACATTCGGGTTGCGATTCGCCGCTTCTGCACATGCGAGTGACATCATTTTGTGCTCATGCGTGAGCGGTGAAACCCGGAAGTAACCCTTTCCGGTACTTCTGGGTCACCGCGGGACACAACCTGAAAATGCTCAACCTGAAGCAAACGTAACATGAGGTATGACTGTATTAAGTTTGTTATGAATAAAAATTCATTTTAAGTTAGAGCTTAATAATTATTTCACTGTTAATATACTTCTTAATTGTATTTCAGTCTAGCAATTACTTTGATAAAATACATACTTTGTTATGTGCAAATGGCTTTAGATACCTATTAGGTCCATAAATTGCATGGACAGGCGGAGTCCCCAGATCCCGCACGGTCCCCCCGTCATGTGGAATAACGACTCAAGACAATGTGCTATGGGATTAAATTGGCCACAACTTTATTAAATTTCAAATGTGGGTAGACCTTGGCTCAGACATTGGGCGTTCTCCCTCCCCGGTCCCCAGCCGGGGACCTAGGGAGCACCAGGGTTATCCAGTGTGTGTGTGGGGGATGGGCCGGCTCTGGAGGACATATGTTCAAGCAGAGATGGCCGCCCCCATAACGCCGCCACCGCAGGAGAGAGCAATGACGACCTTTCGGTGTACGGCCAAAGCCTCCCTTCAGAAAACCCCTTTAACGGGGAACCCTGGTATCGCCGCCGCAAGAGGAAGATGGACAAAAGGATTCCGCCCAAGGCCTGATACCGCCAAAGTTGTGACGTTTTGCTACGGGAAAGGCAAAACCTGCCAATGCAGGGAAATTCCTTTCCAGCCCTTTAACAGCGACCTTAACGTAGCAGCGCCCGCATACCTGTGAAGAAAAGTTAACCTGCAAAACCTGTGAAGAAAAGTTAACCTGCAAAATAAGACATTAACTGAGGGTGGGTAGGGTGGGAGAAGCTCTGGAGCCAAGTGAGGATTCCTAGGTAAGATCCTCCCTCTATTGTGTGGGCAGGTAATCCCTCCCCTACCTGGCCTGGTCTCCTTGGCAACGCTTCCCCCAGGTGGGATTGGACAACTGACTGAGGTAGGCGGAGACCTCCAGGTATCCCACCTGAGGGAAGGCAAAGCCAAGCCTATGCTGTTGGGGCCGCTCCAGATCCAGGGGCTGCATGCGTCCACGCAAAAGGCGCCCCCCATTTTAAGCGGGGAGCGGTCATTACCATATAGCATATATTCAACACAAAAAACAACAACAATTTGTTGTTGACAAAGGACAGCTGGACGCATAAAGGGCACCATTACCTTCAGGAGCTTAGGGCCTCATCAAACCTAAATCCAGCCCTGGACCTACCTGTACCTGACAGGAAATCCTGGCCCCTAATCTCGATTGTGCGAGAACTAGCTGTGGTTTCCCTGTGTGACAGAAATGCACTATGCTGATGTTCGGGGGGGTGTACTTTTGTATGTTTTATTTATTGCAGTGGTGTAGCGTGGTATGCTGGTGCACAGGGAACACTAAATGATCCCAGCCTCGCAAAGTGGCTCAGGGCTGGCAGGGCGGCGTGAGAAGGATTCAAAGCTCTTCAATCCCAGCCTTGCCCTCACTTGAAATCCTGATCTCCAGCCAGCACTCTTTACCTATCCCAGGATAGGGGGCACAATATAAAGCTCAATGTCTTTCCATTTATCATGCTGCATGGAATATCATTGCTAAAATTTCCCACAGGCAGCATCACCCTTTCCTCTCTCGACATGATAAAAGAATAGGCTCCACGTAACCTCTGCATAGTAGGAAACTGTAAACAAGACTAGTTTGATAAGCAGGATAATGCAGAACACACTGCTACAACATAGATTCACTTGTCAAAAAATGCAAGTGTCAAGTACAAGGAAACCGTGGCAAAACATCCCTTTTCATAATGGTTGAATAGATCAGTCGGAGATCAGTTTATTATTACAAGGGTTTTTCTCTTCATGTCAGCTGCAAAAAAAAAAAAAAAAGGGGGGGGAGCTGCATTCCTAAATACAAATAAATGGCTTTCTACCAAGGGACAGACAAACTTGGAACAGCCCGCAATGCCTTTTAAGCTGAGTGACAAAATAATATACTGCATATCGATCAGGTTTAGAAGTGCACTTATAAATAGAGTATTAAAAATTAATGCATAAATTAATACGAACAGCACTTTCTCCCCAAATGCGATAAACACTGTGCAAAGATAGTTATACATAATTCAGCGTAGTTCAAAATTATAAGCACAAAAGGAAGAAGTTAATCACCACCATAAATCATTTATTATAAGTTCCTTCCCCACCCCAACATATAATTCGTAATTTTAATAAACTCAAGGTGTAGTTCAAGAACTGCTTACACAAGGACTGGCCAGTTGAGGCCAATTAGAAAATACATTGGATTGTCTTTGGAAATCTAAGGCGAGCTTCAAGGATGCCCAAGCATGCTGGCCATCTGCCAAAATGCCCATCATCCAGCAGGGGGAACACTGTCATGAACCTCCTGGATCTACCCTTTGTCTTCACCATTGGATCCTGTTTGTTTATCTGCTCCTCACTCCAGCCCATACGATATAAGGGAGAAAAGGAAGGGCAGTAGATCCCATGCCCTGCTTGCTCTGTCTGACAAGCAACCAGAAAGTGATAGCCAGAGGATGAGGAGCAGCAGCTGATAACTGGGGTGGTGATGAGATAAAGCTACTGTGGCAGGCTAGGAATATTGCAGTTAGCCCAGTACTGTTTAAGGTGAAATAGAAAGTTGCCAGGTTGCACAATAATCTCTTCTCTCTCAACCCGGTGGCTACCACTGACAGCTCTGATCATCTTTTGCAGGGTGGAAGTGGAGAAGATGGGTTTTAAGCAAGCATGCTCACATTTTCACACCCTTAACCAATTAAGTGCTGCCATGGCTGACGGTCAAAGATTACAAGATCAATGTAGGATCTGAAACGGCAACCTTAAACAGAGTAATCCCCATTGAACACAATGGGATTAATGATACATAGGACTGTGCTGCCAGTGTCCATTTTGTCTGCCACTGATATTCTGCTACTTCTCAAAAGCGAGATGGGCGCCACAACCCCATAGTCGCCTTTGATTGGACTTAACCGTCCAGGGTTCCTTTACCTTTTACCTTTACTTCTCAAAACTGCTATTTTTGTTGTTGAGTCCAGAGATATATTCTTGTTAAATGTGTTTGTGGGAAGGGGAATTATTGGGTTGTTTTTGTTTGTTTTATTATGTATTTTGTATTCTCATTTTGTATTTCATGTTTTGAACTGCCCTGGGAATTTTGGCCGACAACAACAACAACAACCGCTCTTCACATCAAATGGGGGGGGGGTCTTTTTGCGTGGTCGCACACAGCCCCTCCTGATCCTACGTGACCCCTGGAAATACTGCCTGGCTTCGCCCGCCCCCCCCCCAAGCTGGATACCTGGAAGTTCCCATCTAACCTCAGACAGTTAACCAATCCCAGCTAGGGAGGCGTTGTCAGGGGAGCTGGTCTGCCCTACTCACACAATAGAGGGTGGAACTTACCTAGGAGTCCTCAATTGACTCCAGAGCTTCTCCGACCCTGCCCTCCCTCAGTTATGCTTTCTTTTGCAGGTTAACCTCTTCTTCACAGGTGTGTGAGCGCTGCTACATCATTGGTTGCTGTTAAAGGACTGGGAAGGACTGGGTAGCCTTCCCCGTAGCAAAACTTCACAACTTTGGTGGTTTCAGGCCTTGGGCGGAATCCTTTAGTCTATCTTCCCTAAATGGGGGGGGGGCGTGAAGCGGTGACCCATGCCCTCTCCACAGTGGCGATCCCAGGGTTCCCCGTTAAAGGGGTTGTTTTGAGGGGAGTCATGGGCCATACACCAATAGGTTGTCAGTTCTCTCCCCTGTGTTGCAGCGAAATGGGGGGCGGACACTCTGCTTAAACATACGTTTTCCAGAGCCAGCCCAATCCCTACACTTTAGGATAACCCTGATGTTCCCCAGATCCCCGACCGGGCACTGGGAGGGATAAAACGTGTTCTCCCTAACAGAGAGCACGTGTTGCGGTTGGGGGAACAGGCCACCCTGTCATGACTAGGCAAATTTGGTGGAACCCTAGCCTTTAAGAGGTTAATTGGGTTGCTGGGGAATTTTGATTGTTGCCAATTCGGAGGAGGGGTCAGAGGCTTTAAATACAGAGGCCAGACGATGGGATGTCCTCTTAGCCGTTTTGCACCGGATCACCCGCCCTCCCTCCCTTTTATAGGGTGGTTTTTTGTTTTGCTCGCTTGACCTTGCTATGCCTGTCATGGGGTCGTTCGCCTTGGAGCGGGGGCCTGGTAGGAATTTTGCCATCTGGCTGATTGGCTGGTGCCATTTGGTTTTTGCCTACTGCGTAGCAAATCGTCACAACTTGTAAGGTTGGCGGTTAGGCATTGGTTAAATTGGTGCTTGGAGGGGTAAGTGCCTACCCCTCCAAATGATGCGGAAAGGGAATTCCGTTAAAGGAATCCAGGGGCTTGCCATTCTTTTCGTCCTTGTCCATGGACCTGGACTTGGGCCGTGCAAGCCCCACAGGAACATGAGGGTGAGAGGTGTGGGTCTGTGTCCCAGCTTCATCTCTCACCCAATACTTGTTTCCCACGCTGGCTTCCGGTGGTGTCCGGAAGGGACCAGCTCTGTCCTTGGGGGGCAAGGACAGATAGTCATAACCAATGCCTAAGCAACCACTCACATTTTTTGCATTTGAATAAAGTTGTGGCCAAAATTATGCCAAAAACTTAAACAAATATTGAAGTGTGCAGTGTGAATTATTTTGGGGGGTGGCATTGTGGGACTCAACACGCAAACACCCAATGCCTAAGCCAAGATCTCCCTACATCTGAATCTTTTAATAAAGTTGTGGCCAATTTCAATCCCATAGCACATGAGTCATTATTTCATCCGGGTGTCGCCTGGGGTTGGGGGGGTCTCCACTTGTCCACGCAACAACAACAACAACAACTAACAACAACAACAATAATAATGACCACTTTCTCTGTGTGATCTCCTATCAAGCCATGAATCCCATTTATGGACAACAGGGTCTCACATTCTCAAAATCAAGAACAAAATACTTATGGCATTGGGGTCAACAGTGTTAATAAAAAAGAGTTTCACAGAAGTATGAAGCAATCTTAAAAAAAAAAAAGTTAAACAGTCACCTCCATAGGCATTTATCTTATACTGGGTGTACAATGAGAAGAATTAATTAACCAGTACGAGAAAGTGTGAGAGATGTATCTCAAACAAGCTGCAATCAGCACAGGCATAATATACTTGCCAAGAGAATGTGGATTTATTGATGTTTTCCCTAGTCCCAGAGGGGGCAGCACAGCATCATGAGGAAAAATGCCAGAAGAAGAAAAAAACAACAACACAATATATATAGTTCTTCCAGAAAAGAGGAATCCATTGGGTCTATAAAAAGGTTAACGCATACATTTTTCTAGTAGATTTTTATTCAATATATATCCTAAATATATTCTGTTTCAGATATGTAAATTCCAAAGAGTACGTAACATATTGTAGAAGGGTAGACTACAGTATATTATGTTTATTTTACTTGTTAACTGTGGTTTGAGCTTGATAGGATATTGAATAGAGAAATGGGGTTCATGGCAAGCTTTTCCATTTACTATAATTTAAGGTAGCAGATATCCATGTCTGTAATGAATAAGAGCACAGAGCCGTTCCTGATACAGTAGTGAGTGGGGAGTTCTTTGAAACACCATAGCCATAGCTCAGTGTTAAGCACCTGCCTTGCATGCACTACTGTGGGTTCCAGGTTCAGTCCTCAGCCTCCCAAGGTAAGGCTTGGAGAGAACCTCACCCCAAACCCTGGAGAGGCACACCCAGTCAGTGTAGACAATCCTGATATGCATGGACCAATTGTTTGACTTGGTATAAGGCAGCTCCCCATATTCCTGTTTCAATGCACTTCTCCTGGGCTCCTGGATCCTTCAGCTAGTGAGAAGATGAATATGAAGACGTATGAAGTTAACTTGGTGAACATAGTTCTGAGAAGCTTGGACTGGGAGGACCATTTCCAAAGGCTCATCTCTCAGGAATGGGCCTTGCTGCTACACCCGCTGCTATGTCTGAATCCTGGGTATGGGGCAATGTAAGCGATATTACCCTGCAACCTTATCAGATACCCGAACCCTACTTTTTCCTTCTCTTTGCTAGAGCTCCAATTCTAGCAGGACAGGGTATGTCAATGATGGGTGACTATGAAACCTCCATTTAACTTCCTCAGAACATCAGCTATGGGGTCGGCCACCCCTTTCCCCAATTCATGGTAGGAAATGTGAGGTTGAAATCCTTCTATTAAAAAAAAAAATTATTAACCGGCCAATCAAATCAAATTAAATCACTTCACATAAATTCCGAATTACAAAGCCGAATTTTAAATTTTGTTGGGGGGACCCATATTTCAAGATCCGAAGGGGGATTCTGATCATCTTCTTGCTACTGCATTAATGTCCAAATCAGACCAAATCAGTCCAAACAGGGTTCATAATTCTATCCAGTCTTATCTTGCTGTTTCCACATCACATCTTGTTCATATATTTTCTCTTTTTTCTTTATGATCTCTTCTGATAGTCCCCTTAAGCCGATAAACACCAATATTAATCCTGTGTGAATTTTTCCGTTCTTCCAATCCTCAAATCGAGATGGTTTCCATATATCATCGCCTTCATAGATAACATCGCTCTTTCCATCATTAATCTCGCAAAACTGTCGCTCTTAAGTCCCTCTGAGGAGTTTCACCCACAATATAAAAGCAGCTCTATTTCTCTATTTCTCCTCCCAGACTCAAGACCTCCGACAGAACTTCCCAATATGGCGACGGCATTTTTAACTGCGTCATTCCAAAGCTCTTATACATTCCACACTCTTCTTAAAACATGCTTTGGTTCGAAAGTTTATCTCCACACAGCCTTAAATCCATAGCTTAAGTCCTTAAAATGACATTTCTGACTCGTGAGGGGAGGGGATTCTTGTTTAATCACATAAGGAAAGAAAGCAAAGTTTTTCCTCCCTCCCCCATCAGTCATTTGCCATACCGTATCTTGGCGTATCTTCTCATGATTTATTCTTGTCTTGTTTTATCAGAGATCTCTTCTGTTAGCAGTCTTTACTCCCCCTCCTTCCTTGAAATATGTGCATTCCTTCATCCAAATTGTTTCTTTTGAAGTTCTTGCAGCTAGTGGTGCGGATCAGGGACGGCGTCTGGGAGTGCTGGAATCCCACAGGAGGGCTTTGTGCCTAGTGCCCCGATCCCCACAAATTCGGGGGTGGTATAGGGCACAGCAGGCAAGGGCAGTCCCCCCCCCACCATCCTGGGGGGGTAGGGAGGCTAATTACTCCCATCATAGCCTCCAAATTACCTCGTGTGGGTCGGAGAGATGTTATTGTCAGCCATCTTCCAATGCGCCCCCTAGTGGCCCCCCAGAGGTTGAAATCCTTCTTATTACTTATCCAGTCAAGTGGATGGTAGACAAAAAAGGATAAGGCAGAAAAAACTATTTGTGGAACTATTATGCTTGAAATGTCCTGTGTTCTTTGTGGGATGACTGAAAAAGGTTAGCTGAGGCTAACTGAATCATGTTTATGGGAGGATATCAGAACTTACAAGTTTATGATTCAGAAGCTGAATGAAAATAGAGTGGAATATTTAAGTAGAAGTTTCATGACTGGCAACAAGAGACTCAAGCTCTACAGTTCCATACAATTTTTGGTGGTTTATATTGAACCAGAGAAAACACGCAGCAAAAGAAGCATATCTCCTGGTATCTTACCTACACAAGAAGTCCCATCATTGGTCACAAAGGTGGTATTACGATTACTTGACCGGAATCCAGGTACGCACATGCAGTAATAACTTCCTACTGTATTTGTGCAGTTGGCATTTTCTCCACAAAGTTGTGTGACATTTGTACATTCATTGTCATCTGCAAAGAAACAAAAGCAAATCATTCCCAAGCTCTATATTCAAATCTCTCTCCTCTTCTGCAGAATTCCAGGAAATTATATCTGTCTTCTGTCTTCTACTAATGGAAATGCTTGAAGAAAGGATGAATCCATTTCCAAACAACAGATTCAATATTTATCCAGACTAGAATCCTTCAATAAACACTGATTTGCTTGTGAGTTTATGACAAATACTCATTACTTGTAATTTTTTATTACAGCTGCTCTATAGCCATCAGTGAGAATGGAGAACCCACACAGTGGCTTTTTAAGAAAGAATCATAGAATTGTATAGTTGGAAGGGATCCTGAGGGTCATCTAGTCCAACCTCCTGCAACCCAACGCAATGCAGGAATCACAACTAGCTCATACATGGCTATCCAACCTCTGCTTAAAAACCTCCAAGGAACAAGTCCCCCACCTTCTTTTAAAAATAAAATAGAATTGAAATGTTCACATTTGCAGAGGTCTCTAAATCCTAAGCTATATAATTTGAACCCACATTATGTCAATATATATAATTTCCCTCCCTTTTCCATATTCAGATCTTTGCATTGCAATCCTACACGTCTCCAAAGAAGTAAGCCCTGTTGTGTTCAGTGGAACTTAGTCTCACTGACATGCGTATGGGACTGCAACCTTCATTTGCTTGCCATTACTCATTGGGTTTTTTGTGGGGGGTTTTGGTAAATGATTCATTGGTTTTTATAACAGGTTTTAAGAAAATAATGTAGTTCACATTTCTTTTGATGGAATAATTGAATTATCAGGAAAATTATAAATTCAAAATCTGGAAACTAATAGAGATGATGAACGTGTTCAGAGAGCAGGACTATGCAAGGTACAGAAAGCAGGTATTTGCTAGTTGAGTATGGTGAGATACCCCTTCATGGATCACTGCCTTGTCGTGGCAAAGGGGCTTAAATAACTCCAAGAAGCTATGAGTTATGCCGTGCAGGGCCACCCGAGATGGACAGGTCATAGCCGAGGGTTTAGGCTAAATGTGATTCACCTGGAGAAGGAACTGGCAAACCACTCCAGTATTTTGCTGAGAAAACTCCATGGACATAAAAAAAGGAGAAGCTTTGAGAAGAAAGTGACAGTTTGCGTGGACAGGCGGAGTCCCCAGATCCCGCGCGGTCCCCCGCGTCATGTGAAATAACGACTCATGACAACGTGCTATGGGATTAAATTGGCCACAACTTTATTCCCAGGTAAGATCCTCCCTCTATTGTGTGGGCAGGTAATCCCTCCCCTACCTGGCCTGGTCTCCTTGGCAACGCTTCCCCCAGGTGGGATTGGACAACTGACTGAGGTAGGCGGAGACCTCCAGGTATCCCACCTGAGGGAAGGCAAACCAAGCCTATGCTGTTGGAGCCGCTCCAGATCTAGGGGCTGCGCTCGTCCACGCAAAGGGCGCCCCCCATTTTAAGCGTGGAGTGGTCATTCCAAAGCATGCTCTGGTTCATGGGGTCACGGAGAGTTGAACATGACTAAGACGACTAAACAACAACATGGTGAGATAGCAAGAGGACAATGAATGAAAGTATATAGCTTTTTTGTAGGAACATACATATGTTTCTAGCAATTGGTGGCTGGACCTTATTGGTGCATATTTAGCTATTTAGTGTACGCATTTCCCAACGGGCTGCTCCAGATGAGTTACACCCCCTTAGCCCCTCACTAAATAGTTTGTATATTTCAGCAATCTGCTGATATTCTCATTGGCCTTGTTTGCCTTCATTTGTGCACCTCAGATTGCAATCAAAGAACATGGTGGGAGTTTTGGGGTACCCTAAGTTTTTTTTTGGCAGGGGGGAAGCACACCTTTGAATATTAGTCCAGAAACTTAAAGTGTTGCCCAAGGGACAATTAATCAACAACATTCATAGCAGCTTGCTTATTCAAGGCTGCTTGCATATACAGAAGCATTGAAGTGCCTACAGAACATGCATGCCGGGTTTTCCCCATTTACTGTCATGTTACAGACAGTTTCTGTCAGCCTATTCAAGCAAGGAACCATTCCTGGCACTGTGCTGACTGAAGGGAGAAGCATTCAGTCACTCACTGAATGTGAGAGGTTTATCAAACAGTAGAAGATAGAATCTTAATCGTTCTTTATGTGAAGGACAATTGACATTTTGTTTAAGAAAACGATGGGCTTCAATTCTTAAGTGAATGAGCAAGAACACTGCAAATGTGAGCCTTTATTTCATTTCAAGAATACATGGCTGCTTTCAACCCTCTGCTTATTATTGTATCCACCTCCTCCAAACCCTCTCTTCTGCTAAGATTCAAGTATAAAAGTTGCAACATGCTTTCCCCCCACCTTCAACTTCAGATATAAGTGGCACAGTGTAGAAAACATGCTTTTATTACAACCCTCAAGGGGTGCAAGGAAAACTCCCAAGTGGTATAAATTGTCTCGTATGGTGTTCACTATTAAAAACTTTTACAGTTTTGGCTAATTAACTTTATCATGGTGTTGGCATTACTCCCTCAACTAGATGCTTGTAAAGATTTTACTGGAGACTCATATACAGTGGTCACACTCCTGTTCACAAATTCGTTTTAGACCAGTGCTGCCATTTCCCTCCATTTTCTAAAAGGAAACAAGCTCCTTTTATTGTTTCCTTACAAGGCTGGCTTGTGTTTAGTCACTGGGCCTGACTGACTAAATTCCTGTGGAATTAAGTTGCACTCAATGACCATCTGCAGGAATGACGGACTTAAATGGACATGCTCTAAGAGGCGCCTTCTTATTTAATACTAGGAAGCCAATGAAGTTGCGCCAGCAATATTACTCTTGATTTATTTCAGCGTCAGCCCCAGGCCCTGTATAAATAGGGTAGAAAAGGATTTCTGTAATCAAGTGCCTGGAAAAAGTTAAAGCAGTTCCCCCCTTAAAACTATGCTTTATCGTGATCTCTTCCTTTTAGTTTAATTTACATTCACATTTGTATAGTGCTCAAAGTGCTTCATATATATTGAACCTGTAAGGTGGATTAGTATTATTATGCCCATTTTCTATATACTCTAATGCAGTATCATTTCTACTAAACTATTCTGGTGTTAATAACAAACATTGTCAAGCTGCCATTTATTTCAACTCTACCACCCCTTGAAATGGCAGCAATTTTAGGTTGAGCAAAATGTAGTCCTCTGCTGCTTTGTCAATCATAGTAAGCTATCTGCCCCCTCCTCAAAATATTAGAATTCACCCACCTTCCCCCCAGTCTCCAAATATCCATTTATTTTCACAGGAAATAAGTGGGTCTATAAAAATGGTGTGTGTGGAAATTTTTAGTTTGGTTTACATTTTGATATATACCTCTGCTATTTGCACTTCCTGAAATAATACATAACCCTAAATGTAGGTATCCTTGAAATCCACACTTATCCAAATTTTGTGAGGCAGCTGTCTAACCAATAATGCGTACAAAAATGAGTAAATTGGTAAAAGTGTGCATTAATAATAATAAGGGCATAAATTAGTGAAATTATCATACACAGTTGCATTACGTTAGGAGAAATTGCTTGCCAAAAAATGACTGTCACATTTGCATGACTAAAGCATTGATTGAACTGACATAGAAACAACTAGTAGCTAGTGATGTTCAGAAGGAGCTGGTAGACCTTTTCCCTCTCATCTGGAGGGCCATCCCACAGGTAGGAGAATAGACTAGGCTTTGCCTACTCTTATTTGGATATTACTGGTTATTGTAAGCAACTCTGGGAATTATTTAAGGCTGAATACTGGGGCAAAATGCTAATCCTAACCCTAAAAATTATTCTTTAATGAAATCATTTATTTTTCTGCCAGATGTACATTATGCAAAAGAAAAACTTATTGTCACATATGGTATGTGTACATAGGATTAAACCTCTATGGAATCAAGGTATGACACTTTTCAGTGTAGTTAGATGGCAAACAATTGTACTCTTGTGCTTGTTAAGTGTCTCTTGTTTCTTTACAAACAAGAAGAAGGATAGGGTGAGAAACAGAAGATGTAGAGGCCACAAGCAAGTTTCCCTGGCCTAGAAATAGCTGTGACAGCAGGAAAGCCTTCTTAAGTAAGGCAAAACACTTTAGGTACTAAGTACTTATACAACTATACTGTTTAAGTGTGCATTGTTTCTTTTTCGAAGGAGGAGAATGGGAAGCTCTCATGCACTGCCCATGTGAGTACCACTCATGTGACTTCCTAGGCACTGCCTCTAGGTTTAGCATCCACCAGCCATGTGTGAATGGTTGTACTGAAGTCAGGAGGAGTGGGTTGTAGCCACTGAAGTAATCCCATTTGAACAAGGACTTCTGCTTGTGCAATGAAACTGTCTGTTCCTCTACTTTCCTCTCTAAATATACTCTGGCTTTTCCTCCAATCTAGAGAAAATGTGGGGTGCATGAGAGGACAGAGAGGAAATGTTCCATTGTGCAAGCAGAAGTCATTCCGTGAATGGGATGTGCGAGCATATTTTTTTTAACATTACCCTTATAACCATTCTTGTTATTGGCATAAGGAAATCTGACCTTTCTAAGCCAAATTTATTTTTTAAAAAAGGATGAAAAAATTATATAAGGACAGTGAATATCTATCCTAAAATAGTCCTCTTCACTTCGTACAATATATTCAAAACATATTAATCAACAACATGTTTCTTAATAAATCAAAGTCTTGAAACGCATAACACAAATCAATTCTGGGACCCAAGGGCTTAAATTTATTCTTCAATTTTTTTAATCATAATTTACAATGCTATTGAATGCTGCATGGTTTGAGGGAAGCAGCAAACTGCAGGGTTTATAGATCGGGAATTTTGGAACCTTTGTAAACAAGTTTGTTTTTCTCATCTTGGCCAGAGTAGATATTCTTGAAAGCAATCAGGCATTCATTCTGTGGTTGCATTACTACCTGGGTTAATTATGCCCAACCAAATAACCACTGGCAAAGATACCTCGCAAGCATTGCAAAACAACGTTTGGGGAATGCACTGGAAATTTGTGAAAGGTCCAGATATAACTGAAATGCTGTTGTTATTACTATTATTTTAAATAGGGGAAAAAAGAAAACTTTACTGGACAAGCAATGATCGGTAAATATTGACTTGCTAGTGAAAAAAGCTATGTTCAAATCAGTTCTACATTTTTGTTCTTTCAGGAGTTCTATGCTGCTCAGATGCTTTGCCTGAGACACATGAAAAGGCATGAACACATTGATTGGCTCCCTCCATTCAAAGGGATGGTAAAGTCATTACAGTCAAATGCCATTGGGCTTAAGGCGTCAATGGGACTAATGGAATTCAGATACAATTTTAACAGCGTACAGCAAATTATTAACATCGTATTTTTATTTGATGGCAATGGTGTATTGTTTGCATCCTCCTTGTTCCCATTAAATGTCTCAATGCCAGGAAATCATGAATCATCCATATGGATTAATACAAATACAGTTTTCTACATGATGTCAGAAGTTATCAAGGAATGACTTGGGCACTTGCTACCTATCATAGATAGAGCTTTTTCATCATTTGAAGAACTCCCTATTAAATAATGTGTTTGCCATCATATGGCATATCACTGAATATCTATTTTTCATTCACTTAATATACAGGTTAAGTGAATGAAAAATAGATATTCAGCAGTATGCCATATGATGACAAACACATTATTTAATAGGGAGTTCTTCAAATGATGAAAAAGTAGACTAAAACCTAAATCTGTGCCAAGGCAGTCAAGTCCATTGGTTTCATCATGGTTAGTGCACAGGTTGCCCTTAAGGGCGACATATGTATAGCTTTATAAGAATTATTCTTCTAAATGTGTGTGGAAGCCAACAAAATTGATTGAGTGGCCATGAGTGGTTAAACAAAAGCCAAAATGTCAAGGGCAAGTGTTTAAACGGTGCAATAATCTGATGGTTTGATCCAAAGGGTTAAATGATCATAAGATGAGTTATGCATACCCTAGAGATGTTTGAAAAAGTCAATATTTGTGAATTCCAATATGGCCCAAAGTTATCTGTGCACTCTGGACTAACGTGCTGATTGCAACTATATAGCATTGCTCAGTGGAACTCTGTCTTCCTCTCCTCTCTCCTGCAGCCCTTACATATATTCAACACCTACTTCATAGATTTGGGAAACCTTCCAGAGCAGAGTTTGGGGGCATGCATAAAGAGGATAAAGGGAAGTCATTTTATGCAAGCAGAACTCTACTCTAGCATTGGCTACAAACCATAGTTATGCATTAGGTTTTGCAGTTCCAAATGTTGCAGAGCAATCCTCAACTCAAACTCCGCCTCCAGCATTTTTGAAAGAGAATAACATTTACAGTGCAATTCTATAAATATCCACTCACTTCTGAGTGGATATTGAGTAATGAGTAAGTCCCCTTGATTTCGTTGGTGTTGGGAAGCCAGGTAAGCAATGCTGCCCTGCCAGACTCTACTGGCTTTCCCCCCACATGTGAGTGCCATTCTGTGAGCTCCCCACATGGGTGGGGCAAATCTTGCCACTGATAAAGGCAGCGTTGTTGTTGTTTATGTTGTTAGTAGTACACACTGTGATTCTGTGGCTACTTACTAAAAATGAGTACAAGTTAACATAGTGGGACTTACAGCTACACAAATATGCTAAGAAATCCTAGCTACATGAATCTAAAAATAGATTAATTTGCGTAATGTTGTAAACCTATTTCTTGTATTCTAGCCGAAATTGTTTAAAACAAATTGTTGGCTTTATACCCTTAATGATAATTGAAAATGAATGCGCTCATGGTCAGTATTCTACACAGAGCAGGTATTTTGTATGTACTTACTTACACAGTGAGTTTTAAGATGTATAGTAAAACATGATCTAACCCGGCTGAGATAAGAAGAAATATTTTCATGGAAGTCATTTTTTCATTAAAACAGTCTGTCTCGGCTATTATTCTGAGTGGTCAGCAATACAATCAAGGACATAGCCTTGGTTACTCTTAGCTCTACAAGAGATGACTTGAGTCTTCTTTCTCACCAATGTTCCTTGCTCAGTCGCCAGACCCACCCCTTTTGCAATTCCTACTCTCATGCCATCACGGCACTGGCCTGTTGTTGCCACTGCCATCCTGGGAAGGATAGGGATACATGGTCCATAACTGCTGTTGAGGAGGTATGGGGATGAGGATGGACTGCTGGCTTCTAGTCACCCACAACACAGCCTGTATCTACTGTTAGGCTGCTGCTGAGACGGCCCAATCTTTCATTTGTCACCCCTTACAGCCAAGTTATCAGCTAACAGCTAATAAACATTACACTCATTTTACTGAATGCCCACATTCACTTAACTGGAGCTTCTACTGGAGTAGTTCTTGATAGACTCTGTCCAAAGTTTCTATAGTCAGTTTTCCTCCACTACCACAAGAGAGACGGTTCAGGCAAAAGGATGAAATTCAGCCTGATTCCGTCCAGAATAAACCTGGACACCAGGTCCCCTGTGGCCAAAACCTGTCGGGGGCGAATTTGACAGCTTCAGGCTGGAGGCCACTGAGGGGCCATCACAGCATGAAACTGGACAGCCCTGCCTCGGAAGTAAGCAGAGCCAAGGCAGCTGGGGAATACATTGATTCATTGCATCCTGCTGTTCTCCTCTGACAGCGGCTCTCTGCTGGCATAGCCTCTGGGGAAAACTGGAGCTGCCTTTACGTACTGTAACCCCCAAAGGGAAGCAGTGGTTGAAGTGGCTCACTTAACCCCTCCAAAGCAAGGAAATGAAGGCTTCCTGTAAAACAAATCCCAGCGACATTCACCCTGCTGTGCTCAGCTTGTGTAGAGGTCTCAGCACAGTGGGCAGTCTGACATATATTACCCCTTGTGCTGCTGTGCTGAGTCTCCAGTTATACAGAAGACAAAACAAGTTCATGGCCGCAGTGCCCGGATTAATCCTCACCTTGCCTTTCTTTCAGGTGGTGCCTTGAATAAAAGTTTTAAATCTATATGGATAAGAGTGAGGTTAACTCTTAAAAAAAAAGTAGAAGACCAGAATAATCATTTGTATCAGGACATGAATATTCACATGAATATGGACATGTTTACTCAAATCGTGAAGCATGGGAACATTGTATTGAAAATTCACCTGGGAATAAATTCCTTATTGCTCACAGAATCCTTTTATATTTGAAAAGGATCCTTTAACACATCAAATACCTGGAGAGGAAAAATCAGACTGTTATGAACTTAACCATACACAAAATCACTGTGGTTAGTCTGAACTATGATTTACTTGAGCAATCCAGTTTCAAAGCATGGTTTAGGAACTTGTTTTAACAAACCAAAGTTAAAATCAACCACAGCTCCCTTTTTGAGGGCAACATTAATGCTGATTTACTTTTGGTGTGGGAACTGGGCATGGAGGCTATGAGGTGGAGGCTGCATAGGTGTACTGGTGGACACACATTTATATTGCGTCAGCCCATGCGTTTGCGCAGCACTGACCTTGCCACTGCCTCTCCCCACACCGTCCAAGGAAGCAGCACCTATGCTCTCTGCCAGCTGCTCCTATAAAGACATTTCCAATTTTGATTGGAAAGAAGATACATGCTGATACATAATTTGCCCAGTTCCCTCCTGTCTCATGGATTCATGCCCATAATTTCTCATTATCTAACTTGATTAATCTAGCTCCTCGTCTTCTTTATTTTTGAGTTTTCCTTGATATCTGGCCGACTGAATACTTTACTCGCAGCTGAGCTGAGCTTTAATGTGTTTTGCTCTTTTTATGTTGTACAAATGAAAGATTACAAATGAAAGTTTTTCTTCTGAGGATACTTCCTAAGCAAGGCTGAATTGTTCTTTGTGGCTAACCAAATTGTTTCCCTCCTTAGAAATACTCATCCCAATCATGCTATTTCTTTTGTGAAGCCTGATCTTAAAATTTAGAAATGGGGTTTTGGGGAATGGGTTACTGGTTGGGGTGTGAAAACTGAAATTGCGTGCCCAGCCACAGAGTCCACCATCCAGCACGCCCAACCGCTAAAGGGGGTGAAATAACTGGACAACGCAACTGACTGGGGTTTAAAATGGCCAAAACTTTATTGATTTCAGATGTAGGAAGCCTTGGCATAGGAATTGGGCATGGTTAAAGCAGCAAACAACTTAAATGAAGGTTGGGGAAAGGGTGGGTGATGCTCCCGGCTGACTGGATGAGGAGGGCAGGGTAGGCTTTATTGTTGGCAAGTGGAACTGAATGAAACCTGCCTCCCTCAGGTCCACTCACCAAGCCACACCCCCAGAGGCCATTGCGAATTAGCGCATTTGAATCGGCGAGTTTGGCGGGAACCCTTGAGCCTCTGCAGTGGCCAAGGGGTGTGTGATATGCACAGGTAATGACATGCAAGTGTGAATGAGCTAGTCAAGATCTCGAACATCAATGATAACAGTTTCACATAGCAAGCCCAATTCTTTTCCTGTGGAGTCAGTTCACAAGTTCATCTCCCCGTGACCAACTGTTGACGAATCAAGGATCAAGCTCCAAAGTTTGTCTAAGTCTCACAGAGTGCAGAGTGCCTTTGCTAACAACTCCTCGTTCATTTCAGTCATACGTCTAAGAGTAATTTGAAGTATGTGTCGATTACAGAATCCATTTCATGGATTCAGGATAAAACAGAAGCATTTTCTGTACGCTACAAGAAGTGACGGCTCTCCCCCAGAAAAAAACATGTTGAGCAAGACCTCACAATGGGATGTCACATTTGAGATGTTCCCCTACCAAATGTTCCCAACTCAGGAAGCCACAATAATCATGAAATCAACATTGTTCTGAGCCCTAACCAGTCACAAAAACAAAGAAACAAATCATTGGAGGAATACAAACGTTAATGCGGCTGACATTTAAAATAGCTGATAAGCTTATCCAGTGGTATTTAATACAATGAGTATATAATTAGAAAATATAATAACTTAAGGGGGGCATTTCTTTATACTCTTTATCTTTCATTCATTTTTCTTAAGTAATAATTTTTTTGAGGGGTGGGGGAGAACTTAAGGGGGCTTGTGTTTAGCAAAATGGGTTTAGACATCCAGCTGAGACCCTTCCATTATTGGGGAGCCTTATATGGAGGGCTTATGTGCATTCAGCTTATTATAAGTAAGGAAGCCTCTCTCTCTGCAGATAGAGGTCTTTCCTCAACATGTGCATATCACATGTGACACTGTATGGTGGGGCCAGCAGGAAAGTGCTTGCATCCCCTCCACACACTGAACCCTCTAACTGTATGAGAATCACGGGCATATTGCCCCCTGCCCCCCTGCAGCACGCAAACCGTACACATTTAGAGGCCTCCACAAGTCTAAGGGTAAAGGTCTGAAGTGAGAAGCCCCCTCTATTCATGCGGGCTCCCGACGTGATATTAGAACCTGGTACTATCACAATAACTACATGTGAAATTTTCACACATCTAGAAAATACAGTAAATTCTCTTAATCATTTGCCTGCCTGTGCATAAGAGGCATGGTTATGTTACTTGGTTAATTCTCTAGAAAACTGTTTCAGGAAGACTTTTCTATATGATCCCCATAGAAATCCCATTTACACTGCTACATATTGCACACAGCTGTTCCTGCTCTGCAGTTACCAATAAAAAGGACTCGGAGAGCCCCAGAGAACGCAGCAAAGAAAGGCACATAAAAGGCTACAAAGAAAGCACAATTTAATTGTTTCATAGGACATATTTTTCCAGATTTAATAGGAAAAATACAGATATTTGTCTGAACTGAAATTCTGTCAGTAAATATAGGAAATGTACTTGTTGCACTTTGCTCACAAGCCCTCCATTTTTTGTGCAGTTCTGCAAAACATCAGAAACAGAATAACAATCCTCTTGATATAGGCCAGCCATGGATGCATGGATTCCTTCTGCATCTGTGAAGCAACTCTTGCGCTGCTTCTAACAACCCTTCAGCTGGTCTTTGGTTGGCTATTGGCTTGCTTGCTAAGACTCATTCAGAACAGATCATTTCCTAGACACAGCAGTGTAAATTCTTGCAGATGGATCAAGTTGTCTTTGGACTTAAAATCTCAGAACGTCATCACTAAAGCAAATGTATAACCATTTTGACTAGTATCTATTGGTCAGATTTAAACAGGCGACATATATTTTAGATTAACACATTTTAAAGATGTTATTTGGCACATATTTTTAAATACAGTGTCACCTACATTTCTTTTCCCTTTATCCCATCATTATTTGATATAGAGCAGCAGCAAAAGATTTCTAGTTATTATGTGAAATGTAGAGTGGGTTCTCATGAATTAATCTCTTGACCCAGAAGAGCAGATCAAAAAGCTCCATGCTCTGCTGTGATATGGTAAAACTTACTTTCTACCTTCAGGAAAGCAGGAGAATCCAAAGGCCAAAGGTATACTTAGTTGTAGGCCTTATTCATAACCCACAAGATAATCATTCTTCTTCTGTACATTTCTCCTACGCGCCGTTCAAAGCCTACTGCGACTGGAGCCTTCGTCATTGTGCACTTTCACATTTAAATCTCTTCCTCTGTGAAAGGGTACTGACAGTATTCCAGGTTTCTCATCTGTATTTCAGACACTACTTAGATCAAAGCAAGGAAAAGGTCAACGCATGAACCCTAGAATTAAGTTGTTTACGCTCCCACATGCGACACACAGGAGCTACAGAGCAAGGACACCCAAGGCAGCATAAACAAATCGAATACCTTTTCCTTCCTTGTTCCCTGAAAATACTGTTCTCGGTTCCTAATCAGAGTGTTGCAGTATATTTTCCAGCCAAAAAGATTCTTTCAAATTCTTTTGTCCATCAATCACAACAGAGAAGTGCTAGTTGCAAGATAATTGCAAGTTGCCAGACCCACCAAGGGCATCCTCAAGTTCCCAGCTTCTTTGCCTAGACAGTGGCTGGCCCTGACAAGCATTTTATTAGCGGATGTGTTGTTGTCCTCATCAGATAAAATTATATTGTGTGTCCCCCCCCCCCACTTTGCTTTTACAGCTCTGGGCTTTTCCGTTACTGGACCAGAACTATCAACAACGTAATTGGGAATGGATGCAGGGACAGTTTATGTGGTTTGCAGGCAATGTCAACCAGTGTAATAATCATACTTTTATTTGAGAAAAATGGCACATGGTTTATGTTGCAGTTTCTTCCTGTCAAAACATAATTGTAGAGTCATTTTGTTTGTCTGTGTTCCTTTCCCAAGGGTGGGGTGGGGTGGAGGAAGTAGATAAAGAGAGGGAGAGAGAAGGAGGGAGAGAGTTCCTTCAGAGAAAACATTTAATTGAGAAACGCAAGCCACTTTTTAAAAACCCAATTCTAAAAACCAATCCAGTTTTTATATATATAAAAAAACGCAGTTGCAGAGATAGGCAACAACTAGTTTCTACATTCATTGTTCTTCACAATGAATTATTCACCTTTCACAAGTATATATCTTATTTCCACATGCCTGGCTAGATCGTATAAAAACTGAAAGCTAATAAAGAAAACCATTTCTGCGGTATGAAACAACTAGTGTAATAATAATAGTATGAAAGCCCATTTAATTTTCCATTGAAATTCTGTTCTGACATGGTGGATACCTCCTGAATTCCAAAACAGTCAATTTATTACTGTTCTATCTGTATCTTACTACAATATCACCTTGGAAATAAATTGATAAGCTCAGCACTTTTTTTGTTTAATCTCATGCTTGCAAACACTGGCTGGGGATGAATTGTCATACAAGCTTCCATGTCAGTATCATGGAGGAATCACATTTAGAAATGGGTTACGATTCTTTCGGTGGAGTGTGGAATGGACTGACAAGAATTCAGGTGATGTCAAAGCATCCATGTCACTCACCCTGAACTAATATTAATAGGGATTTGTTTGCTTTGTGCAACAGATAAGGAATCTCAGAAAGCCAGGCCAACAGCACCTATGCAGAGGTCACAATAAGTTCTAAAGATCCATAGCAGGGAATTTCTTCCTCTTTTGCACAAATAGGCTAATTTTCTACACGTGCAATGATTAGGAGCAGCCACCTTATACTAAATTGGTTGGTATTTGTCTGTCTCAGGAGATGATGGAAGAGTGAGCCTTCAGGGGTTAAGTCAAACTGTAGGAGAGTTACAGTGCTTGCTGTGGCTGTAGACACCAATATGGGAGAGGCGTATTTTGTTGCAGCTGGGGCAGAAGAAGGCATCCGTTGTGCAGATGCAGGTTTACCACATTATTTCCCCCCTAAATTATCTAGTCCAGATTACAGTGACTTTGCAAGGTATCAGTCAAAGGCCTTTCCTTCATCTGGTACATGAGATTCCAAGGGAACTAACCAAGGCTCCAGCAATGTGTTCTACTGCCGAGCTACACCATTTTCCAATGGGCTGATCTCTCTTTGTGTACATAGTATTCTTCTTACTCATAGGAAAGAATATGTATCTGTCCACAAGCAGTGCTAAAGACCAATTTAAATGTTATCGATACCATATTAAGATAACAAGTGGAGCTCACTGTGGTGTGGATGATACTCATCATGGGCCCAAATGTGTGTGATCTTTTCTCCACACTATTGCTGTTGGTTGTTAGGGATAGATACACACTTCTGGCAGGAAGAGACTAATCTATTGGAATGATTCATGAAGTGAAAAGCTTTTGTTTTCTTTCAGGTAATTCTGGTTAAAGTCAAGATGACAAGACATTGCAGCATATATGGTTAAACCCTCCTGTACCACTATCGCCTGTGGTGTGGATGAGGAATAAAATGTTTGAAAGCTACCACATGGAAAAAAGCAACTCAATCCATTCCTGCCTGTGGAAAGCTAGCTTATCAGGAAGAACTGTTTTCACATAGTTTTTTACCCTGACATACTAGCTTGTCAGATGCAGGAAGTGAGCAACGCGCATTTTTTATCTGCATTCTGAAATCCAGATGAACTGAACTGACTGCATGATTGCATTCCCAAGAGCACAATTGCATTAGTTTTCCATGCTCCTATTTTGAAGTTTGAGGGCTAGGTGGAGAAAAGAACATGACGTCCCTCTATGAGCGGGGATTATGTGGTACTTTGGGACATAGTATAACTCACTAAAACAATGCAGAGGATCTTGACGTGTTAAGTCATATTTCCCCAAGGAATATGGCCTCAAACAATGGGGAAATCAGGAGTCTGTCACTAAGAAAAGATAAATCTGAACAACACAAACATAGTGAACACAAAAGTCTATGTAGGAGATGTTTACAGTTACTAATTGTACAATTACTGAGAAATCTCTTGCTGATAATATAAACAGATGATCTTAATTAATTGAACAGCTTAATTCCAGTGGGTGGAAGTGACAACATCAACACTTTTGATTGTCTGCTTCCCATAGGAAACATTGTCTTCTTTTTCTTTTTAAAAATGTAAGGCATCTATCGCTAGAAGAAACAGGGTCCTCCTGTGTGAGCTCATGTTTTGTTCCAGGACCTACAACAGGATTTATGTAACGTGATCAAATTGCCCTTTCACGTCAACCATATTTTTCAACATCACTGTTTCCACAGGCACTTCTATGCAAAGTAAAACCTGTTGCGGCTGCCTCTCTTATGATGCATGTAATCCAGAAACTAAAGCTAGAAACTAAAGAAAAGAGAGCATTCAGGATGAGGAAGGGGGAGGAAAGCTAAGATAGTGTATTTTCAACATGTTTCCTTAAAAAAAAATAGGGGAGAAAAATTGGTTGACATGCCAAAGTTGGTACTGAGCAAGCCAATGTTTGGATTCCAATTCTGCATGGTATCTCCTGTAGTTAAACCACTCCAAACACACACATTTATCCCCCGCAAGAAAGTTTGAGGCCTGCTAAAAACATGTTCATAAGCCCCTAGGACATTGCAAGAGTTCCTACCATTGTTTATCAGAAAAGGTTCCTGTGTACCTAAATGTTACATACAGGTAGTTGCATGAAATGTGACAAGTTCCACTTGGCCATCTCTGGATATCTATGCTGCATTCAAGTGTGTGTGTGTGTGTGTGTGTGTGCGCGCGCGCAACTTCACAAAATGTAGACCTGATTCAGGAGAAGGAGAAGGAGTATTAGACAATGACAAGTGTAGTGATATGAATGGTTGTCAGAAGTGGACACAAATAAAGTATGATTACTTGCTAAGCTTGCCATTGTTTCCCATTCTCATGGGGTTTTATGAAAAATCTACAAAGATTGACCTTTTTTTACACAACTGCAATTTTCTGCTTAAAGTCCTCCAAATATTGTATCTGTAAACCACTCCCTAATTCACATAATGTGGATTCAGAATGTGCTGAAGTGGGTCATTGAATGTGTCACCCAGTTGTTAGTTCTCAATTCAACACAAAGTTGATCATACCATTGTATTAAGTAAACTTGAGATTGCTCTTAATCTCTCTCGATCTCTCTCTTCTTGAAGCTCCCCCCCCCCAAAGGCTTAGAGCAACAAAAGAACTCCAGAAAAATGGCACCAAGCAAACTACATCATGTCAGAGATTCCACCCATCACTGACAGCCTGGATCTTAAAAGCCCTCTCCAACGATAGATCTCACAACACTTCCTAAAGTTGATTTTACTTTTATTCAGGTCAATCTTCAATCAAGACAGTTCCATAACAGAGAAGAAGCAAGCCAATAAATTTCAAGATCCCTCCACAATGAAAGACAGAGTCAGGAATAAATACGCTCATTGATGACCTGGGAAGAGACCAGCTTTCTCCAAGCTGGTTCCCTCTAGGTGTTTTGGGCTTCAATTCCTATTAGCCCCAGCCAATGGCTGGGGAATTTGTAGTCAAAAACGTCTAGAGGGCACCAGGTTGGAGAAGGCTGAAACAGACTAATTTGTCCATTCGGAACACAATGTAAGAAGTGCAAACACTTAAAATATTTCCTGCCTCTCTCAGCTCCCTGTTTCCTGCAACATTTTCTCATGCTAAGCAGTAATTTCTTTATTCTCACGTAACAAACATTACAGTTAGCCTGGAGTGCTGCTGAAAAATGGCTCCCCTCTGATAAATGACCTCTGCCTCAGCCTAAACTTATAGAACTGCATCCCATGTGGGATCTCAGCTATTTCAAGGCCCCTGATAACAACAGCCACTAGAGGCTCAAAACACGATTGCAGGAATCCAAATGCTAAGTAGTTGTACACATGGTGATCAGCATGTGAGGCCATTTCAATGCTTGTTGTGTGCGCTGCAGCGTTTTCAGAAAAAGTTGGCTTTTGAGCTCTTGACTCTATTTTCTTCTATTTCTTTGTCAGAGAAACAGGTTGCACAATATGCAGAAGGATGAGTTTGCAAGGAAAATACGTTTTGCTTCATAAAGCTCTTTCAGTGCATCCACTTCCAGTGAATAGATTGCCCTTTGCCCACTGCCCTGACTTTCAGATTTTTAGAATACATGGCAATGCTATTGAATCTGAAGGAAATGCAAATAGCAGTCATCTGTGGCAGAGACCCAAATCTCCCCTGTGTTGTTGTCATTTGGGGCCCTTCCAGGCTGTCATGATTTTCTGGTGGTACTGAATCACATACCAGCAAATCCAGGCTACACAATTATAGCTGATTGGGAGATATCTGGCAACAAACCCATTCTTGGGCAAGGTGATTGAGCGAGTGGTTGCTGAACAACTCCAGGCACGCCTGGAAGAAGCGGACCATTTGGATCCCTTCCAGTCGGGATTCAGGCCTCATCATGGGACTGAAACTGCCTTGGTCGCACTGGTTGATGATCTCCAGCGGGCTAGGGACAAAGGTGAGAGCTGTTTCCCAGTTCTGCTGGATCTCTCAGCGGCGTTTGATACCATCGACCATAACATCCTTCTGGACCGTCTTGAGGGGCTGGGAGCTGGGGGCACTGTTATACAGTGGTTCCGCTCCTTTCTCCTGGGTCGTGTTCAGAAAGTGGTGGTGGGGGATAAGTGTTCAGACCCCTAGGCTCTCACTTGTGGGGTGCCTCAGGGTTCTGTCCTCTCCCCCATGCTTTTCAACATTTACATGCAGCCGCTGGGAGAGATCATCAGGAGGTTTGGGCTGGGTGTCCATCAGTATGCAGATGATACCCAGCTCTACCTCTCTTTTAAATCAGAACCAGTGAAGGCGGTGAAGGTCCTGTGTGAGTGCCTGGAGGCGGTTGGAGGATGGATAGCGGCTAACAGATTGAGGTTGAATCCCGACAAGACAGAAGTACTGTTTTTGGGGGACAGGAGGTGGGCAGGTGTGGAGGATTCCCTGGTCCTGAATGGGGTAACTGTGCCCCTGAAGGACCAGGTGCGCAGCCTGGGAGTCATATTGGACTCACAGCTGTCCATGGAGGCACAGGTCAAATCTGTGTCCAGGGCAGCTGTTTACCAGCTCCATCTGGTACGTAGGCCGAGACCCTATCTGCCTGCGGACTGTCTCGCCAGAGTGGTGCATGCTCTGGTTATCTCCCGCTTGTACTACTGCAATGCGCTCTACGTGGGGCTACCTTTGAAGGTGACTCAGAAACTACAACTAATTCAGAATGCGGCAGCTAGACTGGTGACGGGGGGTGGCCGCTGAGACCATATAACACCGGTCTTGAAAGACCTACATTGGCTCCCAGTACGTTTCCGAGCACAATTCAAAGTGTTGGTGCTGACCTTTAAAGCCCTAAATGGCCTCGGTCCACTATATCTGAAGGAGCGTCTCCACCCCCATCGTTCTGCCCGGACGCTGAGGTCCAGTGCTGAGGGCCTTCTGGCGGTTCCCTCATTGCGAGAAGCAAAGCTACAGGGAACCAGGCAGAGGGCCTTCTTGGTAGTGGCGCCCGCCCTGTGGAACGCCCTCCCACGAGATGTCAAAGCGATAAACTACCACCTGACATTCAGAAGACATCTTAAGGCAGCCCTGTTCAGGGAAGTTTTTAACGTGTGATATTTTAGTGTATTTTTGGTTTCTATGGAAGCCTCCCAGAGTGCCTGGGGAGGCCCAGCCAGATGGGCGGGGTATAAATAATAAATAATAATTCTTCTTCTTCTTCTTCTTCTTCTTCTTCTTCTTCTTCTTCTTCTTCTTCTTCTTATTATTATTATTATTATTATTATTATTATTCCCCCCAAAGATTGGACTATATAAGGAAAGTGTTGATAAAATGCACCAGAAGGTGTGGAATAATGCTGGCTTTGATGCAATGTCAGCAAAATATTTGCAAACAAATCAAAATGAATGTCTAGAAGCATGCTTAGTAAAATCAAATAAAATCCTGTTGTCTTCTTAAAACGACTGCAAGTAATCTAAGGCCCCATCTGTGCTAGACATTTAAAGCCATATCATGCCACTGTATACAGTCATGGCTCCCCCCCCCCAAAAAAAAAGAATAGGGGAACTGTAGTTTGTTGGGTGTGCTGGGAGTTGTTATAAGATCCTTATTGCCCTCAGAGAGCTACAATTCCCAGAGCTCCCTAGGAAGAGGAATTGGTTGTTAAACCACTCTGGGAATTGCAGCTCTGTGGGGGTGGAAATTTGCTTCTTAAGAAAGACAGCTAAAAATTCAGAAAGGCTGCTGAAATATCTCTGAGGAGCCAAAGGCCCCAAAGGGAGTTGCTGTGAATACAGTCCTATTCTGAAGATGAGTATACGCAAGAAATTCAGGACGACTATCACAGCCACTATATGCCAGCCCCAGACAAGTTGTCCCCATGATTGAGTGGGCCCGGCACATGATGTGTGTGTGTGTGTGTGTCACATTGTCCGGAGGAGGTCAAGTACTCTGGAGGAGCTGGCCACCAAAGCTGTGCCACAACTCAGCTCTTGGCCTCCTTCACCCCCTCAACATTGAGGGGACTGGCCCCTTTCCAACAAATATGGATGGGCCAAAGACACCTTCACCCCCTAGAGTTGGCACACATGGCCCTAGACACCTACTTTACACAGCAGTTGTGCAATGAATGATTCACTCGAGGATACTGAAAAGGCCCATAATGACACACACATATAAAGGAGTACTTTCCTGAACACACATTGATCACTCCTTTTAAATTTAAGATCACAGTATCATTCTAAAGAGAGAGATATGTCCAACTTTTTCAAATGTGTGGCTATGATTGGCCTAGGAATCAGAGGATAGTTTCTTAAGGCTAGAATAAAAGCAAGTGGTCTTGGGTATGAAGCAATAGATCCCCCTCAAAGTGCACAGTTTATCGTATTTTTGCAATTTAGCTGAATGGAACAATGAATTTAATAAAGTTTATTCTTTAGCTACTATGGATAATATATATCCTTTTCTCTTAATAATCAAATTGCATTAAGGTAGAGGCTATTTACCAGATACGGAATGTAACTGAACAACAGGGAGACTATTTTAAAATTACTTTTAAAAAAAAGTAACACCACCAAAACAGTATAGATGAATAATACTGGAATGATGATATTTAGAACAATGTTTTGGATTCTCTTTACTGCTTCCATTTTAATAGCAAGTTTCATGTATATTTTAACCACCAAAGAAATGAACCTCTGCAGCAAAGGCAGACATAGAAACTGTTTAAGCACTGTGCTGCTCAAAATAAGAAAAAGCTCCATGGGTATTGCAACCAATAAAACCAGCCATAATGCTTTTCTTCTCCCTTCACTGATGTTAAACACTGCAATAAGATAATGTCCTTACGATTTCCTAAATCTCCTCAATAAGGAGGATATTACCTACTTATTTAATTATTGAATCTCCTGTGACAGAGGAAGCTTTACTAGTAGCAGATCTAAGTCTGCTACTTTCCCTTTCTCATTAAAGTGCTTTTGCTTAATAATAGCTGTAAGACCCACTTGGCAATAGAAAAGCAATGGCAAATACTGGCAGAAAGTTGGGATTGATAAGGGGCAGGTGTTATGTGGTATTTATTTAGCACCAGAACTACACAATTTGTGGTCTAGTATTAGTTTGAGATTTTGTGCAGTCCTTGGATCACAAGACACCCTTATTGGACCCCTCCCCTGAGTACAGCCATCTCCTTTCTACTGGACACTGCACTTTCATGTGGTCTCCCTCTGAGTCAAGTCCACACCATTGCCAAGAAGTAGAAGGTAAGGCAAGTGGGTGGCTCCTGCCTGCTGCCTGCTGCTTCTCATTTGAGATTTCCCCCTACAATCAAGCAGTATACGCCTCGCACCATGGCAAAAAACATGGGGCACCTTTGTCTGGCAGCGCTGAGGCCCATATTTGGGGACAGCAAAATACTGGGGAAGGTTATATGTGGGGGCACTGGTGGAGCCAATCCACCAGCAGCACACCTCCCTCCATGCTGCTCCACCCCTCATGGAAAACCACTGCCAGGAAGCTATGGTTGTGGTTCCACTCCACCAGATCAGCTTCTTCTAGTTTGGCTCACCTAAAGGTGGGGAGATGTAGAGAAAGAAACAGCGCAGAAGCAGACCCAGAAGGCTCTTGGGGGAGGTCATTAGTGGTCCATTGATGGAATGTGAGCTTTGGCAGATACACCAAGCCCAAGATTGTTCTCCAGGCATGTAAAATATCTTGGTAGAGTCTCTGGTTTGTGGAGGGCAGGGCTGCTAAACCTGTGGGTAGGGCAGCTGTCATGCACTTCATGGACCAATCTACATGACTGTTAAGCTTTGTTTGCCTTGGTCTGATTTATAGATTTATTTACATTTCTGCCACTTTATTCCCAAAGGCAGGTCAGAATACATGCCAAAAGAGGACATAATCTCTTCTGCACGCACACTTGGAATGACAATATGAATCTGCCAGGGCAATGTAAGCACAAGGCATGCTTGCATGAGCCAACTACCTGTTTATACAATAGGATGTACTCGATGTTCAGCTAATGAGACTTTCCTTTACGCTATGCAGCTGTATAAATAGTGCCAGTTTACATGTTCCACCCCCTTCATATCTATTTCCTAGACTGGGCACACAGAGACCTCCCAGTCAGGATATGGCTTTTGTAACCCTTTTGTAGTCCTATGCTAAACATCTATCATGCTATGAAGACTGAAGTCTTGGTAAAAATATTGCACAATTGTTTGGCTCTGCTTTGAAAAAGCTGGGGTGGAGTTCACTGTGGGAGGCCAGTTCTTACTACCGGCAAACTTATCATAATAAGAAATCAGGTCAATTAAAACTATTTCACAATTACTGCCCAAAATCTCTGCAAGCTCGACTTGATGTCCACTTTAGAAAAAAATAGATCTGAGCTTCCTTTTCACTTAACAGCTACTGCCTGCGTTCCTGCCTCCGACTACTCTAGATGGAAAGTCATATTAACTTTGAAAAGTGTTCCTGTGAATAGACTTTCAAGTCAATACACATTTGAAGCTATTTGTTTTCCTATTTTCACTGTGGTTGTTATGGAAATAAGATTCTTTCTGCATGCACTATGAACTGCTTATGCAATAAGACTGCAGAACCGATATCACGCATTTGACTAAATTTTATATTAAACATTTATACCACATTGCTCCTGCCTCTGCAATAAGGATAAATATCTAAATTTCAATCATTAAAATATTAGGTTTGTGATGCACTAGGAACAACCCCCCCCCCGATTTTATACTGAGCATGACTCTAGCAAACATGTAATGAACATCTGCACTGTAAGATGGATCACAATGAAAATTTCCTCATCTGAATGTCTCCCCAGTTGTTAGGATTCTGAATGATCTGAAATTATTTTTTGAAGTTGTTTCCCATGCATTAGCAGGTTTTGTTCAGGTCTTTTGCGCATGCAAGCTTTGTGGCAGTTTTTGGTTATGTCTTTTTCTCCCTTGTGGTTGCTTGTGGTTGATGTGCAGAAGCCCATCTGGGCCTCAGTTAACGCACTGCAGAAAGAGGAATACTGATGTAATCATTCCATCACATTGAAGATTTCTTTTGTGCACTGGTTTGCAATCAGGGTGCATTGGTAGTTGTGCACATTGGTATAATAAGTAACAGGAAAAGGATGCGAACTGAAAACTATGAGAGGCTGTTCATGTGCAAGCACTGAAATTTATTTTAAGAAATTGTCCAAGATATACCAGAAAGAGGAAACGCTGAATGTAGGGCATCTAATATTTGTGGAAAGTGGGTTATAAGATGTTTTTGGTTTTGTTTTATTACCGGTATGTATTTTGTTTTCACATTTTTGTATTTTCATGTTGTGAACGTCAGATGAAGGGCAGGATATAAATGTAGTAAATAATAATAAATGAAATCAATCTAGAATGAATCTATGGAAAAATAATGGAATTGAAGGAGGGAAAGGTATATCTGCTCGTACCTAGACTGTAGCTTTCTGTACCCCAAGTTCAGTACTAAATAAAAATGTCCCTGGAAAGTACATTTGGCATGATGAATATACAGTGGTATCTCAGGTTAAGTACTTAATTTGTTCCGTAGGTCCATACTTAATCTGAAACTGTTCTTAACCTGAAGCACCACTTTAGCTAATGGGGCCTCCTGTTACTGCCACGCCGCCGGAGCCCGATTTCTGTTCTCATCCCAAAGCAAAGTTCTTAACCTGAAGCACTATTTCTGGGTTAGCGGAGTCTTTAACCTGAAGCGTATGTAACCTGAAGCGTATGTAACCTGAGGTGCCACTGTAAAGCTAAATATGCATAGCCAGTGTTGATCACTCAGTTATACCCATCAGAATAATGGAGAGATGGATACCAATTTCAATTCAAGACCTCTTTCGTGAGATGTGTGAGGATTGTCCTAGAATAATGAGATCATTAGTTGTCTATGGTGACATTATATGCATTGCCTCTCTAGCTTTTCTTCATGCAGATACTTAAAGGATCACTTCATCATGTCATCCTACAAACACCAAAGACTGCATCTGAATGAACCTTGACAGCAAGGAAACAACATCACTATTAGTTAAATTTTATTTGTTAAGAATATTTGTATCCTATCTTTCCAGTGGAATGTTGTTCAAGGCTGCTGGCAATAAAAATAAAAATCATCAGTGTGACAAAATTTTTAAAAATACACAATAATCCATTTTTTTAATAAAAAAAAGATATACCAGCAATATCACTCACCAAACAAATAAACAGCCCTAAAAATGCAGACAAAACTCTAAGCAGAAGAACACAAAACCTGCAAGCCAAGCTAGTCAAAACAGAAGAGTTTTTTGAAGGATGGCTGTGTTTTGGTTCACATATTGTTCCAGAATGTCTGAATTGGATAGGTTCGGCTTTAAATGTACACTGAATCTCTAGTCATGGTCCAGATGTTACCATAGCCAAAGTGTCCAGTGCTTAGCAGTAAAGAAATTGGGACCTTTGACATAACATAGGAAGCTGTCTAATGCTGGGTCAGGCCATTCGTCCATCTATCTCAATATTGTCTATACTGACTTGTAGTAGCACTACAGATTTCAGACAGGGCTTTCTCTCAGCTCTATCTGGATATTTTGGCGGGTTGATACTGGAACCTGTGTTCATAGCAGATGTTCTACCACTGAGACGCAGCTCTCCCTCCAAAGCTGCAAAACACTGCACATTAAAAAGTACTATGAATATCATTAGTAATAGAAGTGAATTGAAGGAGCTATAGGTAATCAGAGGTTACATTACCTAGGCTATATTATTCTGTTTTGGTGAACTCCTTTTTGAATAGATCAATGTCAGCACAATTGTCCTTTTTGTATGAGTGTTATGTGCCAGGGCCAGTGGAATAGCAAAGCATCTGTTCTTCCACTTAAGTGTCCAGGATGTGATTTCAGAAATAATCTTCCCCTTGCTACTTTTTTGAGCGAGCAACAATGTGACCTTGCTGTCTGAGTCATTCCTCTTCCCTTCTCTGAGCAAAGCTGGTATGAGACACATTTTCTTTCCAAAGAAATCTAGGCTCTTTGCAAGAAACATATATTAAATAAAGATATATGCTAGTCACTGCTGAAGCTTATGTCCACTCTCAAAATAACTTGTTTAGATGGCTGGCCATGTGAACAGCCTTCATTATGAATAAAGCATCAAAACCGCTGCATAGCCACTCGAGCTATTCTTTCAAATTGCAGCACCCATTACATGGCTGCCTTTAAAATAAGCAAAGATTGGATTCAACTGTTTGGGAGAAAATAGCCATTTATTGTGGTGTGTGTTTTGGGGGCAAGTTTCATTTTCCTTCTTGCAAAAACAAGATCTTTGTGTCTAGGTAACAAATGTGCAACATTAAATCATAACAAAAAGAATTGAGTTCTCACTTTGGCTTGTACAAAACTGTTCTGTACATGTGGATTTAAGCTTGAGTTTCATTGTTTTTAACAGGCTGTTCAAAGACTGACCATATGTATCTTGCAATGGATATAGTTCTGTAGAGAGGGCTAAAGTCCTGATGCAATCAATGAGTGGATGGGGCTTGGGATAGCGTGCTCCATCCTTGACCTCCATGAACTACTTGTGTACAAATTTGTGTGTGTGTGCAAGCTGTGTGTATGCTGTCTTCATGTGATCTATGCCCTACACCAAATGCAGACAACATTACACCCACTCCAAGCATAAAAAGAAAAGAACCCATTAATCATCTCCGCAGTGGTGAAACGACACACATGGAGGAGGCAAAGGTGTTTTTAAAACCATATAATTAATTAAAACCGTGCGTAAATCAAACAAGCCACTGTTTGCATCTCTTTCCAGAAGTCTGCAGGGATCTACAGTGGCTATCAAAAAGAGTCACTAAAGTACTCAAAAAAATGAGAGGATCAAACAAGTTACAGCCAATTATTCTCTTGCTATTGCCATACAGCGGGGGTGGGGGTAAATGTGACCAAACTGAAAGCAGCATGGCCACAATAAACCTTATTCATGACAGTTAGTCTTCCCGAGGAGGAAACTATAGTCAGGATAAACCGAATTTAAGGACAGAGCTAAGCCAGGGTGGATGAGGACAGATGAGATGGAGGACAGGTGATAGACCTGCTGCCCTTTCACAATGAAAAGATGAGGTAGTTTTTAGACCCTTTTAACTCAGTGGTTGCATGACTCAATCCATTAAGAAATATAAAGCATTCTGGATGCAGTAGAGGGTTGTGTATTTTCATTAATATCAATATAAGGAAATCTGTACTGAACCTATTGAAAATAAATACAGCCCTGAGTTTCTGTTCTTCTATGTTTATCGTAAGTGATGACATGAATACTCCAAACTCTTACATAGGCTATCATGCAACTGAAGTAATTCCCATAAGATCCCACTTTTCAACAACGAAGGCAGATTATTAAGTTTCCTCATCCTCCAAGCAAAACAAAACCAGCAGTTTCCTTCCCACACTATGAGAAGAGTTCAAGGTGAAAGAACAAATTTGTTCCAAACATCTATTGTTTCCTTTGACCTTCCAATATACATAGAAGCCATTATTGCAGCTACCATTGCCACAGAATCAGTTTGTATTAGACACTGTCTACTCCACAAGTTGTGTACTGTCTTTTCAAACCGTAGGCTATAATTCTCCAAAGTTCTGATAGGTGGCATGTTCAAGCTGTGGTGGGAGATGGCTAGAGGACGTGGCAGAGAAAGGGGTTTGGAAATGAGCTTTTAGAAGAAGAGTCTATGCATAAACGCAAATCAAGCCCCATCTCAAAACAAGAAAAAGGAGTGCCATTAAGTGGATTAGTTAGGAAAAGTTTTGGGCAAACTCCAATTACCTCATTTATAGGCTGTGCTTTTTTTGGGGGGGGGAATGGTGTGCTGGTACACATACCTTGATAAATGTAATGTGGAGCCAGCACAAAATGACTGCCATGAGCATCAAAGAAAGAGGTGGTGGTACTATGTACAGTAGCCCAATAACACTGCATTAGAAAATTGTTTAAAGCATAAGAACCTAGTGCATCCAAGTTTGAAAAATGCCTTCAGGTGGTATAGTGTGGAATACAGCTAGCTAAGAAATTTATATTCTCCTTTTGAAACTGGCAGTCATATTTCAAAATCAAAAGCTGCTTTATGACAAAAAAGTGGCACCTTCAAGAATATGTTTCAGAGTGGAACAGTGCTCCTGTTCAGGGTTCCAGACAAGCACACACTTTTCTGAGAATACTCAATTCCATTCCTTCTGCCCCTCAGTTTTCCCCTTTCTGTCCCTGACAAACAGTTAGCAATCTGTACCCACTCAGCATTCTTAGTCATCATTAGGATTTTGGGGTTTTTTAAACGCGCCCCCCATTTTTTTTCCTCCTCAATTTTTATTTTAATTTATTTTGCATTTCCATCATGGTTCCCCTGAGCATGCTGATGCCTTCTCTTTGTCTGTGGATGGTTAGGCTTGCCATACGTCAGGAAAATTCCTGACATGCCCTGGTTTTCAGGTGTAAAAATGGCATCGGGGTGAATTTTGACATTTTGGCTGCAGCAGGAGACAGGCATTTGGAGAATGAGTTCATTGCTCATAGATATTTTGAAAACTGAATTCTTGCACATACAGTCAAATAAGCACGCACAACACCTTCTGCTTACACATCCATTGACTTCATTTCAGATCTGGAAACTAGATCAGTACTTGCTGCGTACGGACATTGAAATGGCTCTTCTTTACACTGCTATTTGTCAATGGAACAATATATTTCTCAGGTAGGTACAAGATAAACCGGATGTTCGGTTAATACATTTATGATTTCTTAAGCAAATCCTAGAACATCCTCTTTAAACTTAATCTGATTGACTCAAGAAGTAGAAAACAGACACTTCCCTTCGGAAATGGAACAACAATTGGCAAAAGGTTAAAGATGCTGAATTACAGAGATGTGCCTGAATCTATACGAATAGCAGAACGATTATAGAAAATTGTGGGTTCTTTTCAAAGAAACAGGAACTGGCTTTTCTGTATCATGTCTTGTTATACAATTTAGAATGCTCCTATGGCAGCAGAATAATGAGCAGAGCATCCCTGTGTTTTGAAGTCCTACCGTGTTCGATATGACTCACTTCTTAGTTCAGGGGAAGTCAGCACTGATGCCTTTCAGAATCCAGTTGTTGTTGTTCAGAAATTCTGGTCATTGAACATGTTGACTGGTGTTGATGGGAACTGGAGTCCAAAAACATCTGAAGGGAGCAGCATAGTAGCTATCCCTGTCCTAGTTAATGTATTTAGGACCGCAGCTTAAAAGGGCAAATTTAGGGAAGCCTCTTTTTCAACTTCACTCTATACTCAAACTGAAAAAGCAGTTGTAACTGAATAATGCTTTACCAACACTAGCTTCTCCTGTAGGTGGATGAACTGTGCCAATCCTACATGACTAACAGGATTCATATGGCATTGCCAATGTGCAATCCTTCATGTGGCAATGTAACTACGTTAAGTTAAATTGAAGAAAGCAGAAATGTTTGTAGTAATTGGCAAGGGCTAGGTGTGAAGAACGAAGACATCTGAAAATTAACATTCAAAAACAACATTTAATTTCTAAAGTGAGGATGTAGTGGAAAGTATCTATTTCGCCATCCCTGGATTCCCTAAATTGTAAGTCATTCATTTTTTTTGAAGTCAAATCTAAAACTATTTTATTTAATGGTGGCTACTGAGTCTAAATTGCAACCTGTACTCAGACATTGCTTATCATTTAGGCAGTGGTAGTTAGCTTCCATTGGGACTGGTAGGGTAGGAGGCAGAAAGGCCAACAGTAGGTGGAGCCATAGCCAAAAATAAGCAGATCCAACCATTTTTAGCATTGTTCCTTCTTACTTCAACAGAAGGAACACATTTTCAAGAAAAAGCTGCAGTATTGAATAAGGAATACGGAAAGATTTTTTCAGCCTGAGGGCCACCTTCTCATATGGAAAACCTTTCACAGGCCACATGCCAGAAGTGTGTGGGGCAGAGACAAAAGTGGCAGAATCATAAATCCACATGATACCTTTTATTCAGTAGACTAGTTTCTACATGGACTGTCATCTATCTGGAAGCAAGAGGCCTTATTAGAGTTGCGTGTCAAGGCCCCCAAGCCACCCCCCAGGAGAATAAAGACACAAGGACACAGAATTTTAAGTTATTGTTAATGCGCGAGGCCAAAAGGGAAGCCTCAGAGTCGCACCACAGCTTAAATCAGCCCCGACTACACCCCCGAAGCGACCTGATTGGCCACCTGGCTACATGGTGTGGCTGGGGTCTCCCACAGCATGACGCAGGATGCCGTCCTGCCCGCTGAGTGGGGTGGCCAGGAGGCCTGACTGCAACCCGGCCCCACAAAAAAGTGGAGCTGATTTCAAGGACACATTCCAGCCAAGCAGAAACATTCAAAGAGGGTGTGAAGCCAGGCCAGTAGAAGAAGTGACTGGGAAGGGAGTGTGGTCTGAGGCAAATACCCCAGGTCAGATGGAGAGGCTTGGGGGGCTACATTCAGCTCCCAGGCCTGAGGTTCCCTACTCACATACCTTGTTTTTCCTTTGTGTTGCAAGGCTAATGAACCAACTTTCACTGTATAGTTATCATTTGCTTCTAATTTCCTGCAAGCTTCCCTTCATAAATAATGTGAGTGCAAAAAATAAACTTGACTTTTTCAGCCTATCTAGTTTCCTATGAGGGAAACTGGATTGGTCTACCTATTCTGCCAAAGTAAACATCACCCAAATTCTTAAACCTGAAGGGGTACTCCTGTGCTCTTCTTAGGGATAAGTGGCCCTGTCAATTATGATTCCTCTCTGTTCACCACATTTCCACATCAGTTTGTGCGATTTGTTTTAAAAAGTTGTCATGAAAATCAACCAGCATTTTAGTGCAAATCTCTCCAAATCTACAAAATTTTGTATGCAATTTTGCTTAACGTATATTTTCACTAAGCTGTTTTTTCATGATACAAAAATGCATTGTATGTTCTTACCATATATATATATATATATATATATATATATATATATATATATATATATATATATATTTGCTTTCGTAGATTTTCACGGGTATAGGAATGCAGGTTTTGGTGTCTTCGGGTGTCTTCCCGTGTAAGAGTTGGGGTGTCTAGGCGACGTTTCGACGAGGTCTCACTCGTCATCTTCAGGCTGGTGCTTTCGGCTTCTTGTTACTGGAACAGAGCAGGATCTCAGTGTTTGAGTTCCTATAAATACTGTTGGGGGGGTGTGGTGTATAGCCTCCAACGTTCTGGGCAGAGAGGAAGTTCCCAGGTTAGTGTGCCTTTTCTTCTTTTGTTCATTAATTACTTGAGGGATATCTTGAGTGATTTCTTGAGTGATATTCTGAGTACCACTTAGGAGGGTCATTAGGTGTGGATTAGTTGCTAAAGCTTTCGTGTCTTGACCTCTTGACCTTGTGAAGAGTTTTTTCTGAGAAGATGGCTGTACTGCACTTAGTTGTGCTCTGGCTTGGCTTCGTGTATAGGGGCGAGCTGTGGTTTTGTGCCCTGTGCCAGCCAGATCTGTGTAGGGATTGCAGGGGGGTGCAGCATCCGGAGGTGCCACTATGGTTTGGCTACTGGATGGTGTCTGTAATTTATCTGTGGAGAGGGTCTGGGTTTGGGTCTGGTGTGGTTGATTGGAGATGGCGTTCTGTGTGCCTCTGGTTCTGGTGTCCCCACAAAAACCGACACCAGAACCAGAGGCACACAGAACGCCATCTCCAATCAACCACACCAGACCCAAACCCAGACCCTCTCCACAGATAAATTACAGACACCATCCAGTAGCCAAACCATAGTGGCACCTCCGGATGCTGCACCCCCCTGCAATCCCTACACAGATCTGGCTGGCACAGGGCACAAAACCACAGCTCGCCCCTATACACGAAGCCAAGCCAGAGCACAACTATTTGCAGTACAGCCATCTTCTCAGAAAAACTCTTCACAAGCTCAAGAGGTCAAGACACGAAAGCTTTAGCAACTAATCCACACCTAATGACCCTCCTAAGTGGTACTCAGAATATCACTCAAGAAATCACTCAAGATATCCCTCAAGTAATTAATGAACAAAAGAAGAAAAGGCACACTAACCTGGGAACTTCCTCTCTGCCCAGAACGTTGGAGGCTATACACCACACCCCCCCAACAGTATTTATAGGAACTCAAACACTGAGATCCTGCTCTGTTCCAGTAACAAGAAGCCGAAAGCACCAGCCTGAAGATGACGAGTGAGACCTCGTCGAAACGTCGCCTAGACACCCCAACTCTTACACGGGAAGACACCCGAAGACACCAAAACCTGCATATATATATATATATATATATATATATATATATATATATATATGCATTTTAATGCAATCTTCACTCTAGTATATGTGTTTATGCAAACTGAATTGAATTTCTTCCCCATCTCTAGGCCTCGTCTTGAAAACATTTCCTGGGTCAAGAACTATGAGAACTAGAAGAACTTGGGACAAAGTAACTCGCTCCAAACCGTAAGAATTTGCTTTTGCGTGGACAGGCGGAGTCCCCAGATCCTGAGCAGTCCCCCCCGTCATGTGGAATAACGACTCAAGACAACGTGCTATGGGATTAAATTGGCCACAACTTTATTAAATTTCAAATGTGGGTAGACCTTGGCTCAGGCATTGGGCGTTCTCCCTCCCCGGTCCCCAGCCGGGGACCTAGGGAGCATCAGGGTTATCCAGTGTGTGTGGGGGGGATGGGCCGTCTCTGGAGAACATATGTTCAAGCAGAGATGGCCGCCCCCATTATGCCGCCGCCGCAGGGGAGAGCAATGACAACCTTTCGGCGTGCGGTCAAAGCCTCCCTTCAGAAACCCCTTTAACGGGGAACCCTGGTATCGCCGCCACAAAGAGGAAGATGGACTAAAGGATTCTGTCCAAGGCCTGATACCGCCAAAGTTGTGACGTTTTGCTACGGGAAAGGCAAAACCTGCCAATGCAGGGAAATTCCTTTCCGGCCCTTTAACAGCGACCTTATCGTAGCAGCGCCCGCATACCTGTGAAGAAAAGTTAACCTGCAAAACCTATGAAGAAAAGTTAACCTGCAAAGGAAGACATTAACTGAGGGTGGGTAGGGTGGGAGAAGCTCTGGAGCCAAGTGAGGATTCCCAGGTAAGATCCTCCCTCTATTGTGTGGGCAGGTAATCCCTCCCCTACCTGGCCTGGTCTCCTTGGCAACGCTTCCCCCAGGTGGGATTGGACAACTGACTGAGGTAGGCGGAGACCTCCAGGTATCCCACCTGAGGGAAGGCAAAGTCAAGCCTATGCTGTTGGAGCCGCTCCAGATCTAGGGCTGCACGCGTCCACGCAAAGGGTGCGTTTTAAGCGGGGAGCGGTCATTCTGAAACTCAGAGTTATGGCTTAGCCAGGCTGTTTAATTAAGTGAAAGAGAGTGGGACCGACTATTGCACTTTGGCAATTTGGAAGTCCTGTGTTTTATTATGATAAAAATCATAAGAGGCCTTTACGTAGTTCAGGACTCTGTTTTTATTTCAATGTTATCTAAAAGAACCATTTCTACTAAACTTCCTGAAGATGTGGTTTTAAAAAAGTAAAATATACACACACACAGAGAGAGAGAGAGAGAGAGAAAGAAAGAAAGAAAGAAAGAAAGAAAGAAAGAAAGAAAGGGGAGAGTCAGTCTTTGGTCTTTGTATCACTTGGTTATCTTGAAGGACTTATTGCCTCATATTCAATAAACCACTTTGCTGTGTGTTGCTTAACTGGTAAGCAGTTATTGAGTTAAAATCAGAAGACTGCTATAAAATCAAACTGTCCCCTTTTTGTGTTCCAAGAAGGGAATGTTCTAATTGACCTATTGAGGGCCGCCTTCTCAACTGCAACTCTTTTTGTAGATGCTGATAAAATTCCAAGCATGCAGGGAACCCTTACAAGAGTCTTGTCTGAACTCAGGTTGAGAAGAGAATTAGTGTGAAGAGCCTCCATAATCACTAGCTTTCGGAATGCTTTTACAGTTCCATGCTGTGGAGCTATGCCTCGGGCCAGACTTGGCAAGAACCAGCTTGTAACCTCAGGCTAAGGGGATGTGAGCTAGGTTAGACATTCAGCCCACATGTTTCTCATAAGAGAAAGACCAGACATATCATAGAAATAAGATATTAAGAGCTGCTTGATACTGAGTCACACCAGTGTGGTCCTTCTACCTTAGCATCATCTATACGGAGTGGTAGAGGCTCTCCCAGGGAAGTCATGCAGAGAGAGAATGCTTTCCCAGCTTACAATCTTTAGATCCTTCAAGATCTTAGAACATATTCTTTATGTGCTCCAAGAAAATATACTTTGTGTGTATATCACCGAGTTCTGGTTACACATACAAATTAAAGAACAAAAATATTCAAATCCTACTATTTTCTATCATAACTAGTCAAGTTATTGAAATACAGTGGTACCTCAGGTTACATACGCTTCAGGTTACAGACTCCGCTAACTCCGCTAACCCAGAAATAGTACCTCGGGTTAAGAACTTTGCTTCAGGATGAGAACAGAAATCGTGTTCCGGTGGTGCGGCAGCAGCAGGAGGCCCCATTAGCTAAAGTAGTGCTTCAGGTTAAGAACAGTTTCAAGTTAAGAATGGCCCTCCAGAACAAATTAAGTACTTAACCCGAGGTACCACTGTACTTATTTTTTATTGATTCAGTTGTGTCCTAATACTCAAAATAGTTATGCCAGGGACAAAAGCAAAGTATCTGCTTGAATTTATTGGGTCTCTTTCCTGGGTATGTGTTGTTTTTTCCCCCTCTCAGCTTCTTCCATTCTCCATTTTGTTGCAGTCTAAGCTTGTTCAGCATTGCAGACCTTGTCTGCAAAGCTACACTAGCCATCACCAACAAGCACACACTGACTTCTCAAGTTTCAGCTTCCTTCTGTGAGAGCTCTGCTGCTCCTGTTTCCAGTGATGAGTCGCCAGCTAGCTTAATTCAGATCAGCTTCTGCCAGAGTGAAACTTTTTAAAGGTAACCTCTTTAGAGCATTCCAAATACAATGAATTCAAACATACATTTTATGTACATTAAATGTATAACTTTGACATAGATCACATGCATGCAATACATGGCATGCCCCCAAAGAATTCTGTAAACTATAGTTTGCCCCACAACTCTCAGCACACTTAACAGACTACAGTTCCCAGGATTGTTTGGGGGAAGCCGGGTGCTTAAAATATATGGTGTCTATGTGATCACAGTGTTGGGTGGGGTCTTGTAGGCCATCCTCCTTAATGCAGACTGCCCCCAACAGTTGGCTATCCATCTCTGTTTGAAGATCTAAGCTAGGGCAAAGAGATCCAGCTTTTTGAAGTTCTAGCTACAGCAAAGCCATCACCCCTACAACTAATTGGTTACACTGTAGTGTAAACTGTCAATAAATTTATCCTAATGCTCAATTGGAATCGACCTTCCTGTAAATTAGGGCCCATTATATATAGCCCTACCTTCTGGAGCAGGAGAGAACAAGTCCTTGCCTTTTTACAAGGCAACAGTCCTTCAGGAATTTGAAGAGCACTATCTTAATACCTGCTGAAAACACATTGTCTTCCAGTGGAATCAGTTAACACTTTAAGTTTTGCAGGGGCGGACTTTGTTAATATGGCATGTGAGTGAGGACAAAATTTTGTGGCTCCCCTCTTAAATATTTCTTATGTTCACAATAATTCCTTTGGGTGCAGTTGCTTTTTAATGGATCTTTTCAGTAGGTACCTGTATAAATATTATTATTATTCCTACTACTTTTGTGCTTCCATGGCTAGGCACCCTGTACGTGGGAACTGCCTACACTGCCCTAAACCCAACACTGAGTTTTGAGAGATCTTAAAGTTAGATAAACTGACTTGATTGGTATGTGGAAGGGGGGGGGGAGTTCTGAGTTTTCATGTATTATGTGCAGCCTGTGATTTTCAAAATATCTTTGCTGTGTCTGGGAAATCATTGTAGCAGGACAGCTGTGGTTACATATACACAGGCTGTACAATTACTTCAAAAACTCTGGCAAATATAATTGCTGTTCAGTTGGAAAGGAGAGACATGATGGCCTTTCAGAGCCCCAACTTTATATGGCACTATAGCTGGATGAGCTGCTAGTATGGAGATTGATTCATCTCTCAGAGTGTAAATTGCGACTGACGTTTACAAGGGATTCTTGTGGCTATTGTCTCTTCCCCTTCCTGCCTGCCGGCCTGTGCAGAACAAACAGCTCAGCTTCATTGTCCTGCCATATTTTAGAAAGTTAAAGTAAACACTGTGATCACGCTGTTTACTTCAATATTGTGCCAGCGAAACAGCAAATTGGCAGTCAGCAGTCATCAGGCAGCCAGCAGTAAAACTATACAACAGGACCGGAAAGCTGCAAGTATGTCAGCCCTTTTTATCCCTAATATAGGAGGGGAAATTCCCAAACATTGCATTTCTTTGTCACCTACTGTTATTCAGTCGAGTCTGAATTATTTTTCTGGATCTGGGTTATCTGCTGCACGGAAGTTCCATTTCTCTGTAATTTAGATGTGGTTTATATTCACACCTAAAGCTGTAATTGCAATTTAAAGAAGCAGCTCAGTCCTCTAATCTGAATTTGTCATCTGACTCCTTACCATCCTCTTTCACATCCAACATCACCATCAGCTTCCTTCATGATTTTAGCAAACGTACGAACACACACATTATCCACAGCAATCCTCCCAAAAATCTGCACCTATGAGATTTGGGTGGCCTTGTTTCCCCCACTATGTATGACAGGGATGGGGAACCTGTGGCCCTCCAGATTATGTTGGACTCCGAATCCCATAAACCCCAGTCAGCACAGCCAGTGGCAAGGGATGATGAGAGTTGTAGTCCAACAACGTCTGGAAGGACAAAGGTTTTCCACCCCTGATTTATCCCAATATTGTGAGCAGTGTTGGCTTTCTAGAGCATTGAACAGGAGTCTTTCCATCCTGAAAACTGAACCATAGCTCCCTGGTGTATTTGGCAACTTTAGCAACTACCACTTGAAAAGAATAACGATAAGATTAGGATATATTTATTCATGGCTCATCTTACAACATTTGTTTAAATGTGACCTTTGCTGGTGTCTTTGGCTTCATCTGCTCTTTTTATATTTTTGATAACTGCCTTTTTAAAAATTCTTTTTAAACATTTGCAGCATGATGCTGCAGAACTTGCGCAATAATTTTTAAAATAAAATTTGCTATTAGCTGCAAAAATGTTGAGATCTGTTCTTAAGATCGAAAAAATGAGAATCTCGGAGAAACAAAAAAGACAGATCCTTCCATCTCTACTCAGAGGAGACTCATTGCAATGAATGGGCCTATGTTAGTCATGCCCTTTCATTTCACTGAGTCTGCTCTGAATGATATTAACATGGAACACAGCACATTGATCTTTAGATCCCATTCCCTACTTGAATTATCCTACTCGACAAAGTTCCTTTCATGGACAATCTGGAGAAGACAGATTGCGTTATTGAATCACTGTCTCTATAAAGAGTAAAAACCAGTTTCATAGCAGTATACACATTAAATGAATTAAACTGACAACTGTCAGTTCAACCTCTTTTTGCTTTCAAAAATATCATACAGATCCTTTGTTTAAAAAAGGTTGAATGTTACTTCTGAAACCAATAGCTACTACAGCTTCCTTGATTATATCAACACAAAGCTCCAGAGTTAAGAGTGGAGAAGGGAGGTATTTAAATAACATCATTAAGGATATCATTAAAAGCCAGCTATTACTGAACAGGTGCAAAATTGTTAAATTGCTGCTAATGACAGCAACAGTGAGCGTTGCCACCTATCTAACTAACATGCTTGCACTGTGTGTGTCATTTGGCGAGCTGCGGCTTATATGCGTACATGAAAGAGAATCTGCATTGATAATAACAGAAGGACTGTTGTACTAGCAAGCAAACATTATAAATTGAAGAGTAACAGGCATTTATCTCCAGAAGCCCTTCCTAGGAAAAAAGTAGAGGAGAAACACTCACACTCCAAGATCTAACATATCATTAAGTCACAGCATTGCTCCACTTATGTTAGCTTCAAGCTAATAACTAACCTGACTATCTTTTAATCTTTTTAAGATCTTATCCAATTAAAAGCAGATGGTAAATATGTTCTTAGAAGACTACAAAGAAGATTAGCTGAGTTGTGTGATCCACTGCCTTAAAAAAGTGCCCCTTTTTTGCTTCCCAATAATATTTCATGCACCACCAATGAAAACCAACGAATGAATAGATAAAGAACCCATCCACATGATGCTGACACAAAATACACATACACTATGCAAAAAGTGGAAATAACATTACCCCCTTCTTTCCTCCGCCTCTCCCTCCACAAACTCACAATGCCCACGATAACAATGTCTCACACCAAATGTAACCAACCTGTAGAAAAGACTATGAATTGAAAACAGATATGCTATATGTAGCTTTGTTATTCCTCAAAATTTTCCAGTAAAAACCATTTAAAGAAATTTCCTACTATCTTACCCACCTTCACCCAGAAAGCTTGGGCAACTGCTGGGGCTCATGAACTCTGCCAGGGACCACCATTGATGCGGGCCCTGGGAGCCACCAACCTATATAACTCACTATGGGGTACTGTGGGGAAATTTAAAATGGTGTCCTGGAGTTCTCTAATGCAGGAGACAATTCACCTTGCCAAAGCCAGTGAAGATGTTCTTGACCATAAACCACAATAAAACAGTGACCAAACGACAAAAAACACAGTATGTCCAAAATAAAAGAGACAAAGGCTAGGCAAACAGAAACAGTTCAATGCCTTGGGAAAGCACCCACAGCCACCACTGAAAGGGCTTTGTCTCCAGTCACTACCTACTATCAGAGCAATCCCAACCTCCATCATGCCATGCTTGGGCAGGGCAGATGGTTTGAAATGACCAGAGGTGTCCATTTGCCCAGAGGCAGCAAATTTCAAAGGCCAGATTTTGTATGCTTAAATTTTAAACTAGCAGTATGTGTGTGTGTGTGTGTGTGTGTGTGTGTGTGTGTGTGTGCAGTGCTTTTTTCTGGGGGGGTATGCATTTTGTGAATCTTTGTACTTTTGTTCATTTACTGTATTTATTTCCCCCGATTTGAACTATAAAATGTTGATTTTCTTGAATCAAAATGACGGTACCCCTAAATATTTTTTTAAGGAAAAACACACACTCTCTCTCTGTGTGTGTAATGTGTCACATTTGTTAATGTTAGTTTAAAACTTCCCACAATCCAGGAGCTTCAGATTTCAATGCTCTACAACTCCCATAATCTCTGACCATTGGCCATGCTGACGGAAGGGGCACAGCTCAGTCATTCCTGGTTTCATGGAATAATTAAGCATGTATTTGGCTCACATTAGAATCATAGAGTCATAGAATCATAGAGTTGGAATAGACCACAAGGGCCATCGAGTCCAACCCCCTGCCAAGTAGGAAACACCATCAGAGCACTCCTGACATATGGTTGTCAAGCCTCTGCTTAAAGACCTCCAAAGTAGGAGACTCCACCACACTCCTAGGCAGCAAATTCCACTGTCGAACAGCTCTTACTGTCAGGAAGTTCTTCCTAATGTTTAGGTGGAATCTTCTTTCTTGTAGTTTGGATCCATTGTTCCGTGTCCGCTTCTCTGGAGCAGCAGAAAACAACCTTTCTCCCTCCTCTATGTGACATCCTTTTATATATTTGAACATGGCTATCATATCACCCCTTAACCTCCTCTTCTCCAGGCTAAACATGCCCAGCTCCCTTAGCCGTTCCTCATAAGGCATCGTTAGTTCTTTTGCTGTGTGACAGCATTAGTTCTTTTGCTGTGTGACAGAATACCCCCCCTTCCCTTTCACACAGTAGTGAATATAAGGGATTTGGAGTAGTAACAAATTCATGTGATCACATGAAAATTAAAGACTCATCACTTGATAAACACGTTTCTCAATGACAGGAACATGATAGGAAAAATTGCTTTCAGGGTAACTCCATTCCAATAAAATCCATTCCAGTCAGCCATGTAGGCTACCACACAAATATAGTAATTGTCCTCTCCTTTTCCGTTATAAACAGAGATTAGACTGACTATGACAGTATTTCACCTTCTAGAAACAGCGCCATTTTGTGTAATATTTTCCCCCCACATACCTTTGTCACTATCAGATTTCTAGAAGCTATGAATACACAGGCAACCTAAAACTCATTTATGTTTCCATAATTTTTATTTCATGTGTCTGTGTGTATGCCTGTTGACTAAACTTGGCCCAAGGGGATGGATTAATACAGTTAGATGATTTACTGTTCTGTCCTTGATCCTGTCATGTCTGGATAGCTCAGTTGGTTAGAATATAGTCCTGACTGCAGGTTCGATCCCCGTATGGGACAGCTGCATATTCCTGCTTTGCAGGGAATTGGACTAGACCTCAGGGTCCCGTCTAACTCTACAATTCTATGATTCAATGTGTTTTGGGAGGGCCATTTCGTCCACCTTGGGGCTCTTTTCTTTTGTCTATGCAAAAGTCTGTTTAGGAATGCATAGTTGACTATTAGTATTCACGGAAAATGGAAATTATTTCAGTATTTATGGATAAGGAATGGGTGTAGGGGCAACATGCTCTATCCCAACCAATGCACATTAATTTGAATGTCTGGAATGGATCCCTGTAGCTCCCCATATATTTATTATTCACAGATACTGAAGAACTAAAACATCGGACATTTTAAAACAAATGGGTCAATATGGTTTCGGGAGTCATGGACAGAAAAGCTGGGCACTTTTCTGGGAGCAGGCCTTATTGAACAAGGTGTGACTTTTGTCTGAGTAAGAAAGAATAGGCTTGCTCTGGCAGGGAAACAACAGTGGAGCAAGTATGAATGGAACCCCCCATGGAGGACTTTCTCTCATCATTTTTCACTTTCCATTTTTATTTAGGTGAAATCCAGTGAGAACCTGGTGGGACCCCTCTAAGAAAGTGAGCTACTTTCATCCATTGCATTTGATCTTCCTGTGAAATCCCCTCAGGTATTCTACATGAAGGCAAACTCTCAAAAATTAATGCTTTAAGTGAGGGGAAAGAGAGCGGGATCAACACCAACAGTCGGAGACCATCCTGACTTCCTAACCTGAATCCTCCTATCCAGGGCTCTATTCGAAAGAAGCAAAGAAAGAGGAGATGCATCAAAATGATGCTAACAATCAAACTTCATCAAATAAGAGAGTCATTATAGAAGACTGAAAAAGCCCCACGTTTCTTTTGAGAGATGTTGGCTCGGTAGGATATCCGAAGCAATCTTCAACTGAAATAAATCAAGCCTTTCAGTATTTTGTACAAAATACAGTCATACCTTGGATCCCGAACACCTTGGCACTCAGACGTTTCGGCTCCCAAATGCCGCAAACCCAGAAATGAGTGTTCTGTTTTGTGAACTTTTTTTGGAGCCCAAACGTCCAACGGGGCTTCCGATTCAGTATTTCTTCCTGCAGCCAATCAGAAGCTGCGTGTTGGTTTCTGAATGTTTTGGACTTCCGGGACAGATTCTGTTAGACTTCCAATGTATGACTGTATATAGAACCAGAGTTGGAAGAGACCACAAGGGCCACCCGCTGCAATGCAGAAATCTTTTACCCAGTGTGGGGCTTGAACCCATGACTCTGAGGTGAAAAGTCTCATGCTCTACCAACTGAGCGATCCCAGGCTTCATTTGTTAAAGTTTTTTAAAGCAGTTTTGAGGCTGTGCAACCCTCCCCCCCCCACTTTCTTCTTCTCATGACGTTTGGTTCTACCTCCCCATTTAGCCTCAGGGATCCAGCCACACCAGAATACTCTATTCCATTCCCAATCCATCTTTTCTGCTTTTCCTTTCCAAGTGACTGTACCCCCCCCCCCCATGGCCACTGCACATGCTAATTCCTCATTGATTTATTTGGGTGTATATGTGTGTGAACATTAATCTCTTAATTATATTTAAAAATATTTGTCATACTCTGCAAACCCTAGGGTTTTCCAGGGCATGCTCATTCCACCCTCACTTTTTTCTTTCACAGGTCCCCCCCCCCCGGGTCCCAATCCTGTCAGCGCTCACTACCTGAGCTCACTAGCAAAGGGAGATACTTTGGTGACAAATTTAGTTTCCCATAAGTCATTCAAAAATGCAGGAATTCCAGGAACAAAGTCTAAAATAATCATGTGACCTTCCTGTGTCTACATCTACAAATCATGCTGGAATGACAAGGTTGTCAGAAGAAGAGATTGCTAAAGATAACCCAATAAAATAAAATAAATAATGATTTGTAAGAAACACCATGAATATTAGCTTGCTTACCATAACATCCATTTCTGTCTGGTTTCTCTATGCCGGGCCCACTGAATCCTGGGCTACAAAAACAGCCTTGGCGTCCATTACGAACTTCACATTTTGCACGCTCATCACATGGGATGGTACAGTTCTGGGAGGAGTAGCTACTGTCCAGCAGTGTGGACATGAACACTAAATGGAATTTAAAAGAAATGTGAGTTTGGCCTTTGTAGTTGTTGAGTTCTGAAATCAGTTTTAGGCAAACACATTTGGGACAAAATAAAATTGGCATTAAGCTGAAAAATCTTATTGCTAAAGAATCCTGTTGAACAAGGCTCGAAAACAAAATTATAACTGCTGAATGAATGATTTAAGCTCAGATATCTAGGCTTTCAAGTATGTGGATTTGTCTTGAAAAGCATCTGCCTTCAAGTGCGCTCAGTAAACACAAAAATACTGCACATCAAACAAAGCTCCACAGTATTTTTGAATAAACTATAAGTGTTAAATTCTACCATGTTTCCCTGCACAGGGCAAAAGTGGCAAATAGTTCTTAGTCCAAAGAACACAACAGAGGAGACAAAAAACATTGTGCATCTGCAGGACACCTCCCCTCCCTGCAACAAGCATTTTAACATTACTTTTTAATAGCACTAGTCCAACAATGTAACTTCATGGAAGATTACATTTACACACAATAACAGTATCATTTCGGAACACTTTCCCCATTTTTCAAGGCTACAGTATGACTATCTGAGCTATTTGCTTCATCTTGAGTGTGATAATGGAGCCCAGGCCGATTTTCAAATTCTCCTTACGTCTGGTGATTGCAACGAGTTTCAGCATTATGAAAGTTTGCTTTTGAAAACATTAAGTATAAATTCATTTCCCCGTAATGGCAACCTTTATTACTATTTCACATAAGCCACTCTGAGCTTCCCTTTCTCCCCCTGAAGAGTGGCAAATCTATTTTCTGAATAAATAAATAAATGCATTAACACAAAGGAAAAGGAAACAGAATGCAAACAGCACAGACCAAGCCATTTACTCAGACGAAATCCCTGTAACTTCAGGGGAGCTTACTATCTTTTAAGGGTGCTTAGGATTGCAGCCTAAACTTCATAAAGTAAGCAGTTGTTGGACAATATTCTCCTAACCCTAATATTACTTTCTAATATTTGAATCGCCATCTTAGTGCTTTATGTCCAATATTAATTACTGGAGGAAAAACAAGAAGTAGCTTTCTATGAATAATAATGTCCAAAAACATTTTAAAGGTCATGATTATACAACTTTGTAAATATATAATTCTGTTCCCTTCCTCTATTACATTATGCATTATTTATGTGCTTCTTCCCTACAGAAAACCTCTTATTATTATTTCTGAATCTGGCCATCTGTGAGATGTGGCCTTGGTTTAACAAACTGGATAATATTCACATTCACCACTGCCGCCGCCAATGCAATAGCATTTCTGTCTTCTCAAGGTCAGAATTCATTTGAGCTCATGGGATTATTGTCGTCAACTTCTATGCATGCCAGTCTTCTGCAGTCATTAGAGTTTCTTTGCCAAGGTGGTTTTGACAAATCTAGCACCTTCCAAAGCTGGACCTGAGAAACTACTTGAGATTCAGACCATTGGTCCATCCCAGTCCTACTAGAAGGTGCCGGGGACTGTCTATTACTGTGCTTTGGCTGCCCCACATCTCCCAAACTTTCTCTTCCCTATTTCCACACCCTGCCCACCAGTTTTGTCTCTTACATCCAGCTTAACCATTCATGAAATAAAATTACCTACCTAGGACCAGTAGAAGTTTCATGGGTGGTGCTTCTAAGAAGTGCTCAGTCTTGAATCCCTTTGTAACAAAATATCTGGTCCTGCTGAAAAATGTATGATCGTGGGCTAAAGGGTTGCACATGCCCATTAGAAGAGGGGATCACGGCGAAACGCCAGAGCTCTTTATTCTGCCATTTGCCTGTCCGTATGCTTCTTCAAATATTTAGAGGGAAGGATAAAGTGAGCTAAAATGCTGAACAGCAAATCAGCTGGAGAGCAAAGGAAAGGAACTGTGTAGAAAGTTTGATCAAACAGATGAATGAATATGAGTGAGGATAGGCGCAGGAGACAGGCATGAGTACAGAGTTTGAGGAGATGGAGTGTTAGGGACCAACAGGAAGATTTAAGAAAGATACAGGGATAGAACCAAAGACTGAGGATAGCACAGTGGATGGAGATCACAATGGACTTGGAAAGCTGTGGGGAGTAGACCGGGAATAAAAAATGAGCAGTAAGAAATGGTGAGGCAGTTACCAGGATCCCACCAGCCTTGCCTGAAGTAGGTTGAGCAAATCAGAATTCTAGCACCCCAAAAGAGTTGGTGAAATCTGTAGTTTGCTTCCGTGTCGACTGCTTTCCTTGGCTATGCAGAGATGTCCAATCACAGGCTGAAATTCGGTCACTTTAAGAGCAGCAGCATGAGAAGGAGGCACAGGAAATCCACTGAGATTTCTTTTGTGTGGAAAACAAAGATATAAAGCCATGGGAGGAAGGAGGCAGGAAGCCAAATGTGCAGCAAGGAATTTCAGGACCAGCAGGGAGGCTCAAAGCAGGGAGGTACGTGTTAAGGCCCTAAAGGGGTGATGTAATCATAATTAGAGGGTAAGTGGCAAAGAATATTGGGGGTGGGGAGAAGATGAATTTTGCTACACCTAACAGAAAAGGGGAGGGGTATGGCAACATAATGCAGGCAAGAACACATCTCTTTCACTTGGATATATTTTGCTTCCTGCTATACACCTCTTTCAAATTTTGTATTCTGTTATTACTATCATTGAAAATATATTTCTATCCCACTTGTTTATGGTGGGAAAAGGACCTTGCTGCTGCTGCTGCTATCTTATAGTATTATCTCTGGACCTTTGATTTTACTGGAACTCAGCTGCAAAAACTCAGCTGTTCAAGGTAAGATGATGTGCGGAAAAGAAATGCTTAGAACTTTTAGGATTACTTGAGTGTCTCAATCTATTGAAATATATATATATACCGTACACACACACACACACACACACACACACACACACACACTATTTTTTCCTACATGCAGAATTTTTCTGTGTTGGATTTTTTAAAAAAACCAAAGTGAAAATAGTGTATGAAGTCAATAAATGATATTATCAGGGAGTGCACAGTTCCCAAGAATAGAACCACACAACTTTTTCTTTTGAGGATAGGCAGCAACTGGGTGTGGTGCTAGGTGTGGACCAGCTTCACAGTCATGGGTGACTTTGCATTGTGAAAACCACACTAGTTATAACTCCAGAAGAACTGCTGGAAGCTCCCATCCTGATGGCAGGCCAGGCTTTAGACTTTGGAGGCCTTCAGCACTGTTTACCGGACCTCATCTTCCATTGCACCTGAAGGCAGGAGGCTAGCTTATGGGGCATCTATGGGTTACATGGTACATACAGCTCTGTCTTCTAACAGCTTGCCAGTGCTATCTGCGCCTCAGGCAGCAGAATGTGAGGTGTGGTAGGCAGACCCTGAAATATCACACCTGTGCTCTCTTCACCTAACAGCTTGTCTTGGTAAGCTTGGCTCCATCGGCTGGGTCACTTTCTCCTGGAACATCCACAGCTTATGCTCCTAAACCTGACTTATCCCTAGTTAGTTTTCCCTGCTGAGGTGAAAGAGTACTTCCTTCTGGATCTCTGAGAGCCATATCCATCTGGTCACCACAGAATTCAGGCCTCTCATATCCATCTACATGACCTTCTCTCCTACGTTTATGGAAGACAGGAGCCCATTTGGGAGGGCACTACTGTTTTTCTGAAAAAAGATGTTCTGAAAGGCTATGCGAGACAAAACACATCTCACAACTGCAGTCATTCTGTCACTACACATGGAAGTTTGCCAACTCTGTAACAGCAGGCAAGAGCCACAGTGAGAGGAAATCTCTCTTTGCAAGAGAAAATTTGAAAGTAATATGAAAACAGTGTTTCCTCTTTGCACACCTACTTGGTAGGCTGGAGGCCGCAAGCACATTTCCCTCCATTTTTAAATTCCGCTTTCTTTCTATGAAGGCAAAACTCTCATTGCCTGCATCAGACTACAGTGTAGTCTGCAGGCATAGAGTGGAGAGAAGCCATTTCTACTTCCATTTGCCTTGGTTGCAACACCTGCCATGTTACCCAGGGTTGAATTATTTAGCCAGATGATGGGACAGCTTCTGCTGGTGGCACACTGTTGTCCCCCTGCACCACAGCACACAACTGAGCAGGTGCTGGGCATGCTGTCATGCACTTAATTCTCTTCCACTACCCCCCTCAAGGCACTAATGTGTCCTCACATCATGCAACAGGGAACTGTTCTTATTTTCCCAAGAACCAGAAAGGTTGTTGTTGGGAGTTATTATGACAATAGTGTAAAGTATTGTGTAAAATATCTTCCCAACCATAATATCCCAACTGTACGTGGGTGTGGTTATGGAGGATGCTGAAAACAGCAACTTCACATCTCACCTTCCCTTTCCCCTCTCATAACATAAATCTTGAGACATTATAAATTTCTCACCATGGTGGGGACCTCTAAAGTTGGGAGCCTTTCTGCTTGTGTAAGCTCCCTCCACATTTTAGAACCACAATCTTCCATGATCCTAAATTGAAAAGGGAACCTACACAGGTAAGCAGCCTCCCAACTACAGAACATACCCCCCCCCAACACACCTCAGAATGGGTGATGAAGACAGCCTGGGAGGCTGAAGTTAGCATACTCATCCCAACTCTTCCTCATCAAGTGAGGGATCTAGGATGGGACTATAGTGACTCATGTGACATGACATCATTCTGCACCAAGTTTTCCCGTCTCAGCTTTGCTTGATTGTCTGGAACTTGCAGAAGCAAATAAATGTGAAGTGAAATGACTCAACTTTACCAGGAAGTTTAGAGAACATAAAGTTGTTCTTTGTAAGAAGTTCTACTTCTGGGATGAAAGCTGTTGTAGCCCTGTGCAGCCAGCCACAGCAGAGCTCAATGGAGGGAGAAGCCAGCCAACCAGTCGAGTCTCAGGGGGTATTCACCTGGAGGCAGAGTCTGTATACAACAGGCATAGGCAAACTCAGACCTCCAGATGTTTTGGGACTACAACTCCCATCATACCTAGCTAACAGGACCTGTGGTCAGGGAAGATGAGAATTGTAGTTTCAAAACATTTGGAGGGCCGAGTTTTCCTACACCTGGGATACAAAGTTCAGTCCAGTCCTAAGGTCAGGAATATCTCAGTTCATGTAGCCAGACGATCCAGGGGTCAAAAAAAGCTGAAGAGCCAAGATCACAAGAAGCAAGAAGCAGCAAGGTCTGGCCTGGAATGACAAATGTTGTTTCCAGCAACTGACTGAAGTTGGAAACCCTGCTTAAGAAAGCTGGAGCCAGCTGGTTCTCATCAAGAGCAAGAAGACTGATTAGCAGCAAGTGGAGGCACTTCACTTTCTGCTTCTTCAGGCTGCTGCTCAGCAGGTGAGGCCGACTGCTGGCCCATGACAAAAGCACTTTCTGATAGGTGCTTCCTGTCCGGGTGGGTGTTGCCCTAATATCCAATCTACATGCAGCTCCACTATCACTAGCCTGATGTGCCATTTCAATAGACTATATCAATTTTGACCCTACTTGTTCCGAGCCTTCTAAGAATTGGGTTTAAGAACTGGCTTGTGTCTCTCCACAAAAAGATTTCCCCAAGGAATCACGTTGTATTCTTGTGCTCCATGACAGACATATTTCTAATCTCTTTTGCAATGGGAAACTTACCATATTGGTTAGATATACACATGCACAAGAACTGTTCCCTGTGTATTTTCAGTAGTATTTCAACAGTATTTTTTGAGGACAGACAAAGAGGAGGAAAGCACATAAGAAGCTCATAGGTGAAAAGGAGAAAAAAAAAAGAGAAGATCTTGATGAGGAGCTTAGATGAGCTGAGAAGGTAGGAATGAAAGGTGAAAAGCAGAGAGGAGCAGGAAAGGGGTCAGCTCATAAAACCATTAAGGATAATATGAGAAGCTTACATCAGATGTTAGCAGGCAACGGGGAGCCAGCAGAGATGACAATTTTGGGAATGTCAGAGCACTATCTTAATGGAGGATTATTTTCACAACAGATTAGTGGTAAAACTGAATGTTGAGGGTATCAGCTGGAGCCTGAAGAAAATGAGGTCGCAGTAATCAAGGATGAAGAGGATGATGGACTTGACAAGTTTTATATTTTTTGTGGTGAGAATGAAGAGGAAATGGAAGATTTTAGAGACATTTGGGAGATAAAACCACCTGGATTTAGTGATAATATCTACCAGTATATAGGGATAAAGAGTGGAGTGACACATGAGAAGGAACAGTAGACCATGTGAGAAAATGCCTTCGAAATCTGCAATGTTGCCAAGACTTTCTTATTGCTGTGAAATCTCAGTAGCCGCTGATGGGGGGGGGGGGGAATCCCTGATGCAGTCAGAATCTGCAAAACTTTAGAGATGGGTATATAGAGAAAGAAAGAGAGTTATTTCCAAGAGTTGTGTAATTTTTTGCAAAAATGGTCTCAAAGTTAATTATATATTAGGAAATGCAAGGGACAACTGTATTGCCAGAGACAGTAGAAATTCTGTGAAAAACAAAAGTAACATCTATTCACATTAGTCTCTTGCCCACTTCATTGCTATCTTTAGTTTGAGACTCTGTATAGATTCTTCAGAAAGTAAGGCCAGCTCAGAGAAGATGTTTGATGGTGATTGTCCAATAAGCCCAGGCTTCACTAAACTAAATTTCACAATCTCAAGGGAGAGTTTATATCCCATTTATCAAACAACGAGAGATACTCACTTAGCTCACAACACATGCAGAATCTGGCCTTTGCAAATTCCGATATGAAATTACCTGATTTACACATCTCAGAATAATGTGTCAATTGGCACTTAGCTAATTGAGCTAATGTTGAAAAACAGTTGTCAGCAGTCTAAATGTATCAAAAGATGAATTTAAAACTTTATTTTGAGAGAAAACACACATTTGAATATAGATTTGGAAAGAATTCACACTTCACAATTCATTTGGGTTTCAAAGTACTTTGAGGGTTTTTAATGCAGATTAATCTGGAAGTAGCAAATAATGGAATCATCAGTAAAAATATAGACCAGAAAAAGAGCTGTCCATCCCTCTATGTAGCAGAGCAATCTGTTTTGGGTTGTCATCAGTTACTGTTGTTGTTAATGTTATTGCTTGTAGTGCATTCAATTATGCTTTCTATTGATTTATATGTTTATTTCAGGGGTTGCCAACCTTTTTGGACCTGGGGGTACATTGTGAGAAAGGGAGTGAGTCACAAAAAGGCTGTCATGGAGGCATGATAGGGTTGCCATATTTCAAGAAGTAAATCGTGTCCTCCCTCAAAGAGGGCATGTATTGCGGTAAGACCTGGAGACTGACCTCCTGTGTTGTGGGTGGGTAAGATTGGTCAGCCACAACACCTGATTTGTAGGTCCCTCGATGTTGGGTTCAATCTGGCCAATTGGGGCGCAGTCCAAATGGATTGAGTGATCTATATAAACCCATGCATGTGACCCAGAGCTTCCTCTTTCAGCGTGTGCATTCGGAACACCCGCCAACCTCTCCCTACTTTTAGGGCTTTTGCGCTTGACCTTGCTATGCCGTCGTGTGTCGTCTGTCATTGGGACAGGGGCACGGCAGGAATTTTCCCCACTTGGCTAATTGGCTGTTGACATTTGGGTTTCGCCTGCCACGTAGCAAATCGTCACAACTTGTAAGGTTGCGGATAGGCTCTGTTTCAGGTGACAGGATGGGAGAACGGTCTCGCCATCCCTATGTGAAGGGTATTCCGTTAAAGGAATCCAGGACTCAAATGGTTTGGTCAACCCCTGAGAGGAGGTTGTGCCAGTGTATGAGTCCAGGGGGACATGTGGGTGGCAGACATAGTCTGTTCCCGGCTTTCTGCCTATCCGGGTGTTCACCCCTGGCTGACCTATGATAGAGCTTTGGCTCTGCGCTACCTGCAAGGGTGCAGGGAGCTAGTCGAACCAGAGCCTATGCAACCACTCACTTTCTGTAATCAATAAAGTTGTGGCCTAAATTCTACCAAAAACCAAACTAGAATTTGAGTCAAGTGTCAATTTATTTAGGGGGCAGGTCTCTGGGTCTGAACATGCAAACATCCAGACAGTTGTTGAGCCCCTAACTTGTTGATTTTTTTTTGCGTGATCACCTGCCCACGTCAGACCACGATATGGAGCCAGAGCCTGAACCCAGGTTGCCCTCCCACAACGCCCCCCCCCCCCCACAACTGGAGCCACCAGAGCCCAATATAGAGCCCAAGCCCAAGCCTAAACCCGAGACGCCGGTGCCCAAAAAAGTAAAAAACCAAAAAAACCAGAGCCAATTGCACCAGAGCCTGATACAGAGTCAGAGCCCAGCAACTGTTGTCAAGCCCAAGCTGCCTGCACACATTTTTTTAAAAACAAACAAACAAACAAACAAACAAACCCCTTTTGGTTAAAAATGAAAAAAAATCCCTTGAGTAGCCAAGTTGCCCTCCCAAAACAGGCCATGTCCAGGATTTCCCTGACATATGGCAACCCCAGCATGGCATAACAAAATGGCTGCCAGGGATAATGACATAACTTAAAGTTTCAGATATAGTTATTGCCAATTTGTCACCCACTGCCCCCAAACAACTTTATACTTACCATGGTAGGTTAGCTATGTCCTGGTGGTCCTGATTTTGGAAATATAGCTTTTAAAGGCACAAAAGCCTTGTTTTCCCTAATACCAATCCTAAAAAGAAGAATAAGCTTCTATCCTGTACCTACTTATTAATAGCCCTATTAATCACAAAGAGGCTTACTACTGAAAACTGTACAGCAAATTCTTAATGAGTGCCTGGACATTTGAATAAAGTTAGTCCATACTGATTGATTTTATTCAAGGGGGAATTACACATCACTTTTACAGCAGGTACTGTTAAATACCAATTAAGCATGAATTTGCAATGGCATTTGTACATCCATAATTTTGTTCACACAGGAATGAACATTGGTAGCTGTTGTCGTTAGCTTTGCAATGTAGGAAACTGCATATTAAATGAACCAAATTTCAACAACACGTTACTGAGCAAAGCGACTCATACCAAAAATAAGAGAAATAAGTATTTATTGGATAAGGCACAGTTAGTACTGCTAAATTATAGAAATTGAAACTGCAGGCTAGATAACATTTTTCATGGATATACATCTATAGAAGAACAACCAGGAAATTATATGTGCAGTGTCTGTGTTTATTTTGGACAAAGCAGTATAAGAGATCTTAGTTTAAAGACTGTACTGGATTTAATGTCACTTGCCTCTGAGAAGAACCTTTGATGAAATCATTTTTAAATAGAGGGTTGCAGGGGTGAAGGGGAATTGCTGAAAATTGCCTGCCATACTTTCCCATTGACTGTTGCCTTCTATTGACAGGGCGAAGCCAATTGGACACAACTCATAATGGATTTCTGTGATCCATAATTATAACTCGTTTACATCTACAAACATCTCCTATTTGGCATTTTTACCAGAGAAACATGACTCTTGTATCTTTCATAGTACTTTAGTAGCATAATCCTACATATGTTTGCTCAGAAGTAAATATAAGTTGTTTTGATGGGCTTAGTCTTGAAGCAAGTGTACATAAGGATGTAGCATAAAAGTGGTGGTACTTAGTTATTAACAATAAGCTTCTACTATTTGATGTATTAGCTTTTTTGTGTACAAGATGTTGGCAGGGGACTGATTTTTGACAAGAGCCCTCCCCCCAGTATATCCAGTTGTGTTGAGACTATACACATGCAAGTCAGCTTGCTTGGGTCACATACCTTTAAATTTAGACAACCAAACTTGGTACTGGATTTGCAGTTTGCACAGCTGCAAATTTGTACAGTGATGCTATACCTTTTGTATTTCTTTTTTTCTAATAGTTTGTCATATTCCATTTGCCATATCGACTTCTACAGCTTATTGAGCTGATGTTTTCTGTGAACTATCCAAGAGGCCTCAGTATTTTTTTGCGCTTCTTAAAAGTCCGTTTTGTGTTTTATTGCTCCTTGCCCACATAAAGAGCCTCTCAACAAACATACTACTTTTCTATTTAAAGCATCATTTACCTCACTGTCAGGGGTTCAGGGACAGAGGCACAGGTGAGGGGGGAGACGGAGAGCGATGGGGAAGAAACCCAGGACAGTGAGGAAGAGGATGACAATGACTTGAGGTCTTCCATGAGTCTCTCAAGTGAATTGGAGGATTCCCAGAAGGGGGCGCCCCTGGTCAAGCCAAGGGGGGTCACAGGGGGGACTTGCCAGGAGCAGGGAAGCAGCAGGGAAACCCCGAGTGGGAGTGGGAGATCGGGGTCGGCTTCCCAGGAGGAACGGAGTGAGAAGGGGGGAGTTCCCAGTGTGACACACGGAGCAGAGCAGGAAGGAGACAGGGGAAGGAGATCGGAGCAGGACGTCCTGCCGGAAGGGGCGGAGAGTAGTACAGGGAGTAGTGTAGCTGTCAAAAGGAAGGTCAGGGGTAGCGAACGCGCGCCAAGTTCAAATGTGGAGGCGCGCGGAAATGCAGAGAGCCCGGAGGAGGAGCCTGGCCCCAAAGCACGAAGGAGGGGGGAGCAGGCATCTGAGGGATCCGCGTCAGGGGAAAGCAGGAGGGAAGGAACCCAGGGGGGCAGAAAGACCCTGCGGAAAAGAAAGGACAGGAAGAGGTGGTCTAGCACAAGCCTCTTAAACTGGTGTAGAGGCGGCACCGACTCAGAGGGGACTTCAAACGTCTAGGCTAAGAGACGCGGGGCTGCGCGCCTCGGTTGTGGAACCAATAATGAACTGCAATAAACATCCTTGTATATAAGAAGAGCTTGGCGTTCGTCTTTCGTGAGCTGAGACCTGAGGCAGCCCCTGACACTCACTATTTTCCCCTCACTGATTAGGTGAATAGGTGTCAGGAATATTTACCTTTACCCCTATTAACTGTGCCATTCTGACCTCTCAAACCGTACAACAATTACCCACAATTTTGGCATTGTTGCGCCTGCCCTCATTTCCAGAAGAAACTCCAGGTTTCAGAAAGTTATAATTCAAGTTGTAAACTCTTGTAGACATTCAGCTAGAAGATCTGTTTTAAATTAAATAAGCATCTATTTATGAAAAAAAGTTGTGATTTTAATAATTTCTTTTTCATGCCTGTTGCTATAGCTCCCAACAAAAGAACACAGGAAATGTCAAACAGACGTACAGAACCATGTAGAAATAGTGTTAGGTGCTATTAAATTTTACTTATTAAATAATGTATCCTCTCGAGAGACAGACCTGAAGAATATGCAGCAAAAGCTTACTCCCAAGTAGCATTGCATAGGATTGTAACTTAAAGCCTATATTCACTCAAGGGATAGTCTGTTATTGACTGGATTCAATCTTGCACTGCTGTTTATAAAGATCCTGATGAATACATATTTTGATTTTACAGTTCCTGAAGTCTTGCCCTGATAGCTATTTGCACTGTGATACTACATCTGAATATGTTGTTGCCATTGGTATTTATTAACAGTGACAACGACTCTTATTTGTATAGCGTACAAAATTCTTCATCAGCCATCACACGTTAAAATGGTGTGGCAAACAATTTTATGTGGAATGCGCTTTCTCCAGATACTCCAATTTCCTTCCCTTTGCTTTAAGGGAAAACAAGATGGTCCCAGTCCAACCGTAGTCAAGGATGGAAAACTGCTGCCCAAACTTGCAGGTGTGCATTGTGGCAGGACTTTCAGGGCAGAGGTATGGAGCACCGCACACGAGAATTAGCAGGAGGGCTGTCAAATGCAGCTGGGCTGGATTTCCACATTTTGAAGTACGTGAAGTAATGCAAGTAATTATCTGAGAACATCTCCACCCCCATGAGACCATTAAGTCCAGAGACTGTTATTACCTAACTGCACCACTGCCTCCAAAATTATGTTCATCTAGATTTGTCCTGGCTGATAAGAGTTGAGTTTTCCATTTCTGAATTTAGCACTGAGCACTGTTCATGCTGCTTTAATTTATTCCTGCCTCTTCCCGTTTCAGCCATTTAAGAGGCCTCTTTGTGATATCAAGTAACTCCAGTGAGGACCAAGTGTCAAGTTCCCATATTCTTTAAAGTATCACAAATGCTAACTTGCAAGGAAGGCATTATAAATGCAATTATATCATATTTTAGTAGTAATGATATTATTATTAGCTGGACTATCCAAGTGTTTAAGATTTGGGATGAGCAATCTGTCAGTTTTCATTTCCCTCAGCTTCTCATTTTTCCAATCTTAAATTCAGATCTCCACACTTCCATGTCAGTTTGTAACTTATTTTACTTATTTATTTTACAAAAAGCAAAAAGCTTAATGGAAATTCATCAGTGACTTTATGCAATTTTTCCTAATATAAACATTTTTGTAAAGCAATTTCCCCCTAATGCAATGCATTTTCTTATGTTATTTTCATGAACGTTTGCTACTTTACCCTTGTAAAGGCCTGCTGTACTTCGGTTCATCTGTTTCAGAAAGTGTGACTTGGATAGGTTTGTCTTTAAACATGAACCAAAACAAATTTTTTTTATATGCCTGTTGTCTTTGTCCATGGAGTTTTCTTGGCAGGGATACTGGAGTGGCTTGCCAGTTCCTGCTCCAGGTGGATCACGTTTGGTCAAAACTCTCCACTATGACCTGTCCATCTTGGGTGGCCCTGCACGGCATAGCTCATAGCTTCTCTGAGTTATTCAAGCCCCTTCGGCACGGCAAGGCAGTGATCCATGAAGGGGTGAGAGCTCCATGGAAGTGAGAGCTGGACCATAAAGAAGGCTGATCGCCGAAGAATTGATGCTTTTGTATTATGGTGCTGGAGGAGACTCTTGAGAGTCCCATGGACTGCAAGAAGATCAAACGTATCCATTCTTAAGGAAATTAGCCCTGAGTGCTCACTGGAAGGATAGATCGTGAAGCTGAGGCTCCGATACTTTGGCCACCTCATGAGAAGAGAAGACTCCCTGGAAAAGACCCTGATGTTGTGAAAGATTGAGGGCACAAGAAGAAGGGGACGACAGAGGACGAGATGGTTGGACAGTGTTCTCGAAGCTACAAATATGAGTCTGACCAACCTGCAGGAGGCAGTGGAAGACAGGAGGGCCTGGCGTGCTCTAGTCCATGGGGTCACGAAGAGTCGGACACGACTTAACGACTAAACAACAACAAAATCAAATTTGCCTTCTATCCTTATTTAAGAGCCTTCTTGATAGCTTGGTGGGATTTGGAGAGCATATTGTCAGACTCACTTTCTCAAATTGTTTGCATTTCTGTGATCTGTTTAGTTCATATTTGAAAGATTCTCTCATACTCCTCATAAACTCAGTTCTTTGTTTTATTTCCATGTAGCTCAAGCTTCTCTTACTGGAGATTTAGGGCTATGCCCAAAAGCTGGTTAGAGTGATAAAGTTTTCCTAAGTTGAGCTGATTTGTGCCTGTTGAAAAGAGGGTGCCATCTTTCCCCTCCTGACATTGCAAGGATCTTCCCTTTCTGAAACTTGTAAAAAGAAGTCTAGACAGAATGTTGTTGTAGGACACATTCATCTGTGTTTATCATGTATTTGGGAAAGTTGCAATTAATTTTTATTCACTGGTGATAACTTTCTGTAGAAAGACTGGAAAGGTTGATGGGTACGTTGCAGATTTAAGTGATGTGCCTTGTTTATGCTGCTTCCTTGTGGGCCATTACTGTAGGATTTGAGTGGAACCATATGATTATAGTCTTAGGTTGTCATGCAAATAGACTAATTTTGTTCCATTTCCCCTTCCCTTCCCTGTCCTTGTCAATAGGATGGATAAATCTCACACCTTATTCTGTTTCTGATAGACTTGTAAGGCTGTCATCAGAGTGGATTAATCTTGTGCCTGTGTTATCACAAAATTCTTTCTCCTAAGAATGACTTATCATTGAATTTAAAGCCCAATATACTTTATACACAATCTGCAGCCTTAGGCTAGTGACAAAAATGTAATAAGAGCTAAAAATGGCACACAACTAATCCATTCTTATCAGGATATTTAAATTATAATTTCATGGTCTTCCCTCAATGCCTCATATAATCAAGGAAGAATAGGGAGAAAAATAATGTATTAGAAACTTCAGCTTCAAATGTCATTCTAAGGGGACTATTCACACACCTGGTGGATTCATATTGTCAATGGGCACAATTTATCAAGCTCCATTACTAACAGTGGAAATTTCCCTATTGGCTCCAATGGAAGGTGGAGTGATAAAGTTTTTATCTGGTGAAATCAGTTCAGGTAAACACTCTGCATTTGGCTGGACACCTTTCCACCCCTTTATTACATAGGGTAAAGGTAAAGGACCCCCAGACAGCTAGGTCCAGTCAAAATGACTATGGAGTGTGGCGCTCATCTCTCTTTTCAGGCCAAGGGAGTCAGTGTTTGTCCACAGACAGCTTTCCAGGTCATGTGGCCAGCATGACTAAACCGCTTCTGGTGCAGTGGAAACCAGAGCACACAGAAACACTGTTTACCTTCCCACCGCAGTGGTACCTATTTATCTACTTGCACTGGTGTGCTTTCAAACTGCTAGGTTGGATCACATAGGAGAGTGGGTTGGCCAGATCATACCCCATGAACACAAGCTGTGATTTGCCCTTTGACAGAAGATAATGACAAATCATGGCATGTGATTAACAGTTTAAACATGAGCCTATCAATGGTTTCTGAGACCCTACGCATTGAAACTGGGAGAAAATTGTTTGCAAAATGCAAGTTTTGTCAGTGTAGCTGAAATGGGGAATATTTCTTAATTTTCCACAAGTGCTGCCCAAGCAATTCATTGTGTAAAAATTGCCATCTAGAAAGGCTGTTATTCTTTACCACATGCATATACAATAATGTTAAAATAATGGGAATTATTTGGATTAAACCCCAAAGAAGAAGAAATGAAAGTTACTGGGGGTTTTTTTATCCCCTTGACATGGATCTTTGTGTGAAGTTATAAAATGGCTTGGAAATGAGAGGTTCTGTGTCATCATAATTTAAATTGTCTTAAGTGTTTGGACATGCTGCTGCAAACCTTTGAGGAAAACAAGCTCCAAATATAGATTTGAAATAAATTATTATGCTATGGGTATCTCTTGCCAGACAAAACAACATCTCTTCAAAATTCTAAATGAAATGGTTTAAAACAACTGTCCCAAAGAGTTTTGCCAAGCTATTACACCCCCCCCCCATTTTGCCAGTGTGGATGCTGGCAGCAGTCTTGCCCCCAGTAGCAGCCTGCAGTGGGGCAGGGACACAGATTTGCCCTCCCAACACCAGCATTGTTACATGATGACTCAGGGCAGCACTGTGGTGAAGCTGATGCCCCTCTGTGGAGCCAATATAGTCCACACAGCTAAACTGGCCTTTAATCATAGAATCATATGATTTTGTGGGCAAAGATTTGTGGCGATAGATGAGGGGGCTTCTTTTGTGGCAAGGAAGGAAGTGGAGGAGACATCCTGCTTTCAGCCCCGCAGTCAGCTTGGCATGAATCTTTTTCTCTGCAGAAAATCTCTCCCATTTTGGCTTCTTAATCACCTCTGTTGTGGTTGTTTTGTGAATTATTTTGTCTTTTTTACATCTTTCTTCCTGCCTTCCTTGTTTGTCTTGTCATCCCCCTCTTCCTTCTTCCTTCATTTAAATAATAACATTTTTTAAAAAAGCTAGGTGCACACCCTAATGAGATGTGCTGTTCACACCTATGGTAAGGGGAAGGTAAAATGACCCCTGGATTGTTAAGTCCAGTCAAAGGCGACTATAGGGTTGTGGAAATCATCTCGCTTTCAGGCCAATGGAACCGGCGTTTGTCCGCAGACAGCTTTCTGGGTCATGTGGCCAGCATGACTAAACCGCTTCTGGTGCAATGGAACACTGTGATGGAAGCCAGAGTGCACAGAAGCACTGTTTATCTCCCCACCACAGTGGTACCTATCTATCTACTTGCACTGGTATGTTTTTGAACTGCTAGGTTGGCAGGAGCGGGAACAGAGCAACAGGAGCTCACTCCATCGTGGGGATTCGAACCGCCAAACTTCTGATCAGCAATCCCAAGTGGCTCAGTGGTTTGGACCACAGTGCTACAACACCTATGACAACTGGCTCTTAACCATTGTTCGTTCCTTGCTTTTGTAGAATATGAAATCAGATGGAATAATTGCATTGAAGAAAGAGTCTGCTTTGTTTCCAGAGACCGGAAAATATACTAATAACTTTTTTATTTTACTTTTAGGCCACTGAAGTTTGCACACATTTAAGAAGAATGACACAAACATAAAAAGTCCTTAAGATTACCAAAGAAGCTTGCAAGATGCCTGCTGTACTCCATAAAGTAATGAAACTTGCACCTAAGCAGCCTAAGGATAGTCAGAAGAATACACTACCAATCAGGCTTCTCTAAGAGTGTGACAGGAAGTGCTTTCTATAATGGATGTTGAGCACAAGCACTGCCCACTGAATGGTGCTTTGAGGTTTAACAGACAACATTTATTGGTTTTTAAGAGTGTAACTGATATACTCTTAAGAAATACTTGACTGGTATGACAACTTTATTAATAGACACATGGCACTTAGGCTTTGCTGGACACATAGCACAAATAGGCAGTATTTAATTTTATATGCAAACGATAGGCCATATGGTGCTTTTTTCTTTTTCTTTTTAAGCTTGCCATCAGTAGAACAAAAAAGATTTTAAGAGCTATGCAGTGGCTATTCTGGGAATCCCACACGTTATACTGTATGTATGGAATAGCTCTATGAAGCAGACATTTTTTTAAACAAAGGAAGGGTGGTACATAAAGCTCATAAGTCTAAAATGTCAAGAATTAGAGCACCTCATTGTGCCTGTGAGCAGACAAGGAAAAACAAAGCCTTGTGGCATAGCATAGTAGAATTGGGTTGAATTCCAGGGTAACATTTTTGATACCTACCTTCACAAATCACCCGCATAACACAGGGACAAGGGCTGTAAAATGGGTTTCCATAGTAGCAAGGACTGTACAGCTTAAATAAATACATAAATTGTGTGGTCATTACCAGTAAGGAAACCTATTTAAAGGCCCTTGTCCCTATGCTACATGGCTGATCAGTGCAGGGCAGGTATTGAAAATGTTACCCTGGCATATAGATGATCTATTTTTATACATTTTAGCAAGTTTTTCTGGAATTTGGAGATGTCATAGAGAAACTGGGTCTTACTTGCATATGTGGTGGAATAGTACAGATATCTGTGTATTTTGGAATATTATATATGAAGAACTTAAAAAAATATATTTAAATTTACATTCAAAAAAAGGCCAGAAACATTTCTATTAAGCATATTGCCAAAAGAAATAGGGAAATCGAAAAGAACATTGTTCACGTATGGGATAACTGTGGCCAGAATTGTAGTAGCAAGAAATTGGAACAATACAACAACACCTAACACTGCAAATTGGCAAATCCTAATGGTAGAATACCTGCAGGTAGCAAAGGCGACAGGAAGGATAAGAGGCCAAACAAAACAAATAGTCTATAAGAAATGGAGAATTTTTAAAGAATACTTAAAAAACTATGGTATAAAAGGAAACCTCTTGGCAGAACTAGACTGACCCTTGTACTGTATAAAAATATAAGTTCGCAGAGATGTAAAAAGAAATTATATAAGAAATAAGTAACTGTGCGGTATAAGGTAATCAATAGATAAAGTACAGTGAGACTAATTGGAAGTCACTTTTAATTTTTTCTTCTTCACAAGTTTCATAATTATTTGCATTGTTGGGAGTATAAATGATGTTTGTTATATTAATTTTGCTGTTTTTTATATTATTATTGTTGATGTTTGTTTGTTTTTTATTGTTTGTTTGCTTGTTTGTATGTATGTTTTTTCTTTTTCCCTTCTATAAATGTATTTATTTGAAAACAATAAAGACATATTATCGAAAATGTTACCCTGGGATTCAACCAAAGGAGGCATACATACAATCAACAAATCTAAAAGATGTGACACAAAAGGAACACGGGATTTCAGATAAGACATGAGGGAAAGCACTAAGCTTTGGCATGCTTGGTGGGATGAGGCAATTTGTTGGGATTTGCTACAGAGGCAGGGAGAGCTCTGAGGAAAAAAAGGCCAGGGCGACCCTAAGACCAAAACTTCAGCTAGGTGGCCTGCTTCAATCCTTTCTTAAAGACCAACCAGATCCATTATCTTGTTATAAGGCCAGTTGCTTCCTAGGGAGAATGTGAGAAAAAGAGAACAAGGTGAAACAATATCTGTACTCCTTCAGCACCACTTAAGGTAAAGATAAAGGTACCCCTGACCGTTAGGTCCAGTCGTGGACGACTCTGGGGTTGCGCGCTCATCTCACTCTATAGGCTGAGGGAGCCGCCGTTTGTCCATAGACAGCTTCCAGGTCATGTGGCCAACATAACAAAGCTGCTTCTGGCGAACCAGAGCAGCACACGGAAACACTGTTTACCTTCGCTCCGGAGTAGTACCTATTTATCTACTTGCACTTGACGTGCTTTTGAACTGCTAGGTGGGCAGGAGCTGGGAACGAACAACGGGCGATCACCCCGTTGCAGGGATTCAAAATGCTGACCTTCTGATCGGCAAGCCCTAGGCTCTGTGGTTTAGAGCCTGTGTCCCTCAGAACCTCTTACCTTCCAATAAAAGTACTTCCCTTGCAAACTCACCTGTGGAGATAGAATCCTTTGATGTAGACTTGTTCCTCCACACACCAGGAATAATATATTCACAAATCCCAAATTAACTCTCTGTTGTTGTTGTTGTTGTTTTGGGGAGGCAATCTCTTTTGTGAACTAAGACCTTTTACCGGATCCCACCACATGAGGAAAAGAAGGGCTGCCCTGCTTTTTTGCATGTAGAAACATACACAGAATGCCACTGCATGAATGTCTTAGATGCATTTCATGGAAACAGGCAGGGTGAATTTTCAGTTCTTTTCCACACTGAGAAATAAAATGGACACCGTTGTATTGTATGGATATCACTGTTGTATGTGTATATCTCATTGCACAGGTGGATCTGTATAACTACGTGCATCTTAATGCAGATGCAAATGTGTGTCCATATCAAAATACCACACATGGCCATAGACATCTGGCATGCCCTTTCATGCAGAGGTATTTCCAGATTGAGCCCTTTATCTACTAAAAGCAGAGGTTGCTGGCACTTAACATTGTCCTTATATTTATTCATTTCTTAAGGCTTATGCTTCTTCTACCATTTAACATTTATATTGCACACACAGGCACACACACTCTCTCACACAAGTGCTAATATGTCCTATCTTGGCAAGAATTACAGCAAACAAACGCTTCCTTTAAAAGTTGTTATCTTTGTCAGACATGAGGTAACCAAGTGCATGGGATTTGAAATGGTGAGAAACGAAATGAAGTGATATGAGGTAAAAATATTTAAAAAGCGGCTAAGGTCTTCAGCCTTTTCTCAACACTCACTTTCTGTATTCTTTCCATGCTATACAAAATATGACTTTGACAGAAAAGCCTACAGATGTTCATTTGTGTGCTTCTTGCGGTTTCTATTGGAAACGGCTAGATTTCACAGAGGGGTGGAGACCCAGTGCTTATATTTTGTAATCATAATGCAAAAAAAAACCTCTTATGGATCTTTCTGAACATATACAAAATAGGCAAAAACTATTCACTGTAAGTGAAAGTGCACATAGCCACTTAGAAGTCTGGTCAATATTGCCAAGGCTTGAGAAGAATTCTACCACATATTTATCTGTGTGGTATTTCTTTGTTTGCTTATCATTCATTCTGACATTTGTATGCCATCTTTGAAGGCAGAGCCCTCCAAAGTGGCTCACATAAAACAATAAAACAGAAAACAGATTATTTGGGATATATATAAAACCATTATCCAAATATAAAAACAACGACACTCAATTAAACCACATAAAGCCTAATACACACAGAAAGCTAATGGTCAAAAGTCCTCATTGATCTTCAATTCTTCTTTTGCTTACAGATCACAGGATGTTTTCATAAATAGCTCCATTAATCATATTGCTCTCATGCTTTGAACAAGCAGATTTTTTTCCTAACAGGGGGAAGAGCAGAAAAATGTTAATATTTAGTATCGAAAACAGTTTTAGAGATCCTGGGCAAAGGATCTTTTCAAACGACATCTAATCATTTTTACGAAGTGGTCACATGGACTTCTGGTTCCTGTTGGGTAAACTGGATGTTCATCTTTAGTCTCCAGTAGGTTTTTACCACATTAGTTCCAAATTGTAGAAATTGTGTCCTCCTTAAAGGAGGGCACGTGTTGTGGTGAGACCTGGAGACTGACCTCCTGGTTGTGGGTGGGTCTATTGGATAGCCACAACACCAGATTGGTAGGTCCGTCGTTGCTGGGTTTAATCTGGCCAATGGGGTGCAGTCTAAATGGACTGAGGGACCTATTCATGTGATAGGGATGGGAAAATGGTCTCACCATCCCTATGTGCAGGGTATTCCATTAAAGGTATCCAGGGATTCAACTTGGTTTCGTCAACCCCCAAAAGGCGGTTGTGCCCGTGCCTGAGTTCAGGAGGGCATCTGGGGAGTGAACAGAGTCTGTTCCCAGGCTTTTCACCTGCCTCAGGTGTTCACCCTTGGCTGACCTACGACAGAGCTCTGGTTCAGCGCTACCTGCAAGGGTGTAGGGAGCTAGTTGAACCAGAGCCTATGCAACCACTCACTTTTCTGTAATCAATAAAGTTGTGGCCTAAATTCTGCCAATAACCAAAACTAAAATTTGAATCAAATGTGTCTTTATTTAGGGGGAGGTCTCTGGGTTTGAACACACAACTATTTGTTCCACAGTGGCTGTGTGGGGAGGTGGCCCAGCTGTAGTAATCCTCCCTGGAGGGCCTCTCTATACCAGGCCCCACCCCAGGCCCCACCTCATGAGAGGTTGTGTTCCACACCCGCCTTGAGGGCTTTTGCCCAGCTGGAAAAGAACTTTGAACACCCAGGTGTAAAAAAAGGTTACTTATTTAAGCTACTACTGCGGCCCGTGTTTCGTTAGCCCCCAAATGGAAAACGAGTGAGGTCCCAACTAAAAAAGAATGGCAACTTAAGCTGACAGAATATGTGCAGCTTGCAGGCTTAACATACAGAATAAGAGAACAAGAAGAACATACGTTTAGAGTAGATTGGAAAAGGTTTATTGAATACATGGGGGGAAATTATGTACACTTGAAAACGTTGGCAGCACTAAGATAAGTTCAACAGTGTTAGTAAGTAAATAAATAAGTTTTGATGGATGTAATAATGGAATACTGAATGGTTTAGTTTTTGTAAAATATGCAGGGATTTATGATATGCAAAATGAACATGGAAAGAGAAGAAGGGAAGTCATTGACATTTTAAGGATGTTTAAATGAGTATTTTAAATTGTAAAACAGAATATATATATATATATATATATATATATATATATATATATATATATATATATATATGCTTTCGTAGATTTTCACGGGTACAGGAATGCAGGTTTTGGTGTTTTCGGGTATCTTCCCGTGTAAGAGTTGGGGTGTCTAGGCGACGTTTCGACGAGGTCTCACTCGTCATCTTCAGGCTGGTGCTTTCGGCTTCTTGTTACTAGAACAGAGCAGGATCTCAGTGTTTGAGTTCCTATAAATACTGTTGAGGGGGTGTGGTGTATAGCCTCCAACGTTCTGGGCAGAGAGGAAGTTCCCAGGTTATTGTGCCTTTTCTTCTTTTGTTCATTAATTACTTGAGGGATATCTTGAGTGATTTCTTGAGTGATATTCTGAGTACCACTTAGGAGGGTCATTAGGTGTGGATTAGTTGCTAAAGCTTTCGTGTCTTGACCTCTTGAGCTTGTGAAGAGTTTTTCTGAGTTTTTCTGAGAAGAGTTTTTCTGAGAAGATGGCTGTACTGCACTTAGTTGTGCTCTGGCTTGGCTTCGTGTATAGGGGCGAGCTGTGGTTTTGTGCCCTGTGCCAGCCAGATCTGTGTAGGGATTGCAGGGGGGTGCAGCATCCGGAGGTGCCACTATGGTTTGGCTACTGGATGGTATCTGTAATTTATCTGTGGAGAGGGTCTGGGTTTGGGTCTGGTGTGGTTGATTGGAGATGGCGTTCTGTGTGCCTCTGGTTCTGGTGTCGGTTTTTGTGGGGAGGGCTAATTTCCAGATGTCTGGCAGGCGGGACGTGTCGTCACGCTTGTTCATGTTGTGAGGGTGTTTCTCTATCTCGATGGCTTCCATGATTATTCTCTTGTGGTGATGTTCCATGTTAAAGAGCAATTTGGAATCTGCAAAATTAATTTCGTGTCCTGTTTCTTTCATGTGTTGGTAAAGAGAGGAAGTTTTTTCTTCTTTTTTGACGGCATTCTTGTGTTCTGCGATACGTGCATTTATTCGTCTGTTTGTTTGTCCAATGTACGTGGCTGGGCAGACTTTGCAGGGTATTTCATAGACCCCTTGGTTTTCTAACTGGATTTTATCTTTTGGGTTTCTGAGGATATTGGCTATTTTTTGGTTGGTGCAAAAGGCTGTTTTGATATTGTGTTTATGGAGGATTTTGCTAATTTTATCTGTGGTGCCCTTGATATAAGGAAGGAGGGCCATGCCATTGTTTTCTTCTGTGTCTTGGTTTTTGGGGGGTGTTTCTTTTTGGATTAGCTTCGTAACCCTGTTTTGCTGGTATCCGTTGGCGATTAACACATTTGAGAGATTCTGTAACTCAGTTGTCAAGTGGTCTTCGTCAGCCAGGCGTTTGGTTCTGGAGATGAGAGTCTTGGCTACGGAGTTTATTTGTGCAGGGTGGTGGTGTGATTGTGCATGTAAGTAGCGGTTGGTGTGTGTTTTTTTCCGGTAGATAGTGTGTCCTAGGGAGCCATCAGGTTTTTTGTAGATTAGGACGTCAAGGAAGGGAAGTTGGTTGTTGGCTTCTATTTCCATAGTGAATTGTATTTTGGGGTGTAGGCTGTTGAGATGTGTGAGGAAGCTATCTAGTTTTTCCTTCCCGTGTGGCCAAATTACAAAGGTGTCGTCAACATATCTGAGCCAAAGTTTGGGTTTGTGTTCTGACTTGTCTAAAGCATTGGTTTCAAAGTGTTCCATGTACAGATTTGCGATGACCGGTGAGAGGGGTGATCCCATAGGTGCTCCTTCTATCTGTTTGTATCTTTGTCCATTGTGGATGAAGTACGTGTTGGTTAGGCAGTGGTTGGTCAGGTCCAGGATGTATTCGGGGGGATTGTATTTGTTTTGAATGGCTGTCAAGGCTTCATTAATGGGCACTTGTGTGAAGAGAGATACAACATCGAAGCTCACAAGTAGGTCATCGGGATGTAGGTTTTGCTTCTTTATTGTTTCTATGAACTGGAAGGAGTTTGTAACGTGTGAAGCGATAGATTCTGCATAGGGCTGAAGTTGCTTAGCGAGAAATTTAGCGAGATTTTGTAGAGGTGAGCCTATGGAGCTGACTATTGGTCTGAGTGGTGTTCCTTCTTTGTGTATCTTGGGGAGACCGTAGAGTTTGGGGCATCTGGATGATTTTTCTCTGGGGATGATTCTTAGCTGGATTTCTTCACTGATAGGAGAGGCTTTTATTTTGGATTTGGTGGTTTTTTCCAGATAGGTGGTGGGATCTGTTTTTATAGGTTGGTAGGTAGGGTCTTGGAGTAGATTTGATAGTTTTGCTTGGTAGTCCGATGTGTTCATCACAACAGTGGCATTACCTTTGTCTGCTGGGAGAATGATTATGTTGTTGTCTTTCTTCAGGTTGGTGAGTGCTTTCTGTTCTTCTTTGTGTAAATTGCTTCTGGGTGGTTTGCTGGAGCAGAGGATGTTGGTGACTTCGAGTCTGATTTTATTGGCTTCATCTGGGTTGATTTTGGTTAGGCTAGCTTCGACTCCGCATATGATGTTTTCCGTGGGGATGCGTCTCGGGGCGACTGCAAAGTTGAAGCCTTTGGAGAGTACTTTGGTTTCAGTTGAGGTGAGGATCCTGTCTGATATGTTATGTACTGTTTGTTTCATGGGTTGTTGTGGAGGGTGGCTGGGCTTCTGGCGTTTCTCTAGTTTGTGGAGTTTGTTGGTGTGTCTGTCTGTCTTATGTATATATATCATATATATATATATATATATATATATATATATATATATATATATGGAATAGTTATATATATGGAAAATAACTTTGAACAGTTACAGTGTCTCTGGCTTGCGTGGATGGAGATGAGAACAGGATTTTAGAAACCACTGACTGCTGCATGGCTGGATTGCAGCTTTTTGTACCTATTGCTCCACCCACCTTTGCTTCTGGCCACGTCCACCACTATGTATGTGGCCCAGGTGAAGGTGCTCAGAAGGAAATGTGCCCTCGGGTTCCCTACCACTGCCACAAGCAAGGTGTTTCCCTTTTCCCTTTTTAAGTCTAAAAGGTGGGGGGAGGTAGAAGTGATTTGGGTCTCACAGCAAAACCCTTGGGCATTGCCTTCCCCTCTGCAAGCCACTCATTTACAATGTCCTTGATTGAAACAATGTGCTTAACTATCAAGAGAGGTCCTCATAAGACCATGAAGTATAGAGTCTAGCATTCACGTGCACAATGGAATGTAAAGTAAAATGACAATAAACTGTATTGTGGGGGTTCTTATGAAACGTCTTAGCAGTCAATTTTAAAGGCACAAAACATGTCAGCTGAAGCGCAGAGGGTATAAATTTTGCCAATTAATTAACTTGATACAATATGTTTCCCATAGAGAGGTTTATGCCACTGTCTATATTTCAAGCGCTAGGCGTATTATGTATATAGAAGCTAGTGAGCTTAATCGCAAATGCTTCCATAAATGATGTCCCACTAGGCAACAATGCAGAACCACAAGCGAATGATTATGCCTGTTGTCTGAAATACAGCAAATAGCGTAGTTATGGCAAGTGTGACACCTGAGAGCAAAATTGAAATTTATAGAATGCATATGGCAGAATTTCACTTTTCTTTTTCATTTACTGATAAGACAACATGACAGATGTCTTAAAACGAAAACAGATGAAATGAATTTCCACATGGAAATTCTGCCAACTTTCATTTTCCCCCCAGGTTCCTAGGATCTATTCCCACATGGACAGCTAGAATTTGAAAACCCTGTAACACTCTTCAGCATTTTTCCATTGGAGAATGAGACAAAACACTGAATGTTACAAAGCAGTTAAAAAGATAAGCTTCCACATAACTGTTCCAAGATCTTTCTGATTTACTTAAGAAGGAGGGAAGGGGTTGGGATGTTGGAACTCTTCAAAGCTGTGCTCCTTGTAGTTTGTTCCCGATGAAACTTACAAAAATGGCTAAAGCATGCAATATAATGAAAACCTTACTATGATTTGTTTTAACTCTGCTGAGGTAAGACTTAGGTGAATCAAATTAACTACCGGGTACCAGATCCTCTTACTTGCGTGGACACAAAACAAGGCCCTCTGTGGAATAAGTTTTAGAAGGGCATGGATAATTTATTTTTAATCAGTTCTGAAATACAGGCTTCTGTAATAAGAATTCCCTTTGGCAGTCGTAGCCTCACTTGCATACTCAAAGAAAAGGAAAGGGGCAGGTCTGAAAGGCAGTAGGAGAAAACATGAGACCCAGTAAGCTGGAGGCATTATTTTCATACTGTGTCGGCTCCACTCTTGTTGAGTATTCCAGCATCCTCTTTTCATCAGGAACTAGTAGGCAGACGACTCAGAAACTGTGTGTTTGTACTTGCTGAAATCGATAGGCTCAAGATGAAAGGTAGTGTTTAAAGAGCTAATGCGTGAGACATTAAACACCATGCCGTACAAACCATGCCTAATCCTGGGGACCGCAACTGAAATTGCATCAGGCAGAACAAAGGTTATGACACTCTTTCTTTGTTATTTAATCTAATTGGAAGTCTTGGGATTGAGTCTCTGTTGTTGATTATTATATGGCATGCAGTCTGTATAGCTTCAGGGTGGCTTGTTTGTTTGTTTGTGCCTCAGTGATCTTTTCTGGCAATCCTAAGGCTGTTGGGCTACTTAAGGGAAGGGCACAGAGACCAGACTTATTTTCTTGCTTCCCCATTTAGAGAACAAACACCACCTTCATGATTGTCAGAGGTCTGTCTTGAGAATGACAGTCAGCATGATATATGACACAGCTTTTGAGCACAATTATGCATGAGATTAAGGGTGCATTTACCAAACCACTTTCCTTAATCTCACACATAATTGTGCTTAAAAACTGTCCTATATCTTACATACCTCATGTGTGCCAATACCCTTTGTAAACCCTAGCTGGATGATATAGATGATCAAGCTTCCCGTGTCCTTTGTCAATTTTACAGATGTTTTTATCTCATTTAAATCCATGGATTTTATAGTTAATTCGCATTTCCTCTTCCTCAGCTCTTGAATAGTTGTTGTGTTCATTTATTTTAGGTATGCTGACTGCTTGCAAAGGGTTGTCTAGTACTCTCCCATCAAACTGCATTTCTTTGCTGCTTTTAGCTATCTAACAGCTAGTTCCTATCAATGGGCCTGTATCCTTAAATTCATAAGATTAGCTTGCCAGGGTGATTGGTGGTAGTGTGCAAAGCCATGGGAAAGGAGTCAGGAAACCTGCTTCCCTAAACAAGGCTGCCTTCAGATGTCTTCTAAAAGTCATATAGTTGTTTACTGTATTTCTTTGACATCTGATGGGAGGGCATTCCACAGGGTGGGCGCCACTACTGAGAAGGCCCTCTGCCTGATTCCTTGTAAATTCACTTCTCGCAATGAGGGAACTGCCAGAAGGCCCTTGGCGCTGGACTTTAGTGTCCGAGCTGAACAATGGGGGTAGAGAAAAAGGAAGTGTGCTACTATGCACACATATGGAGAGAGATAGAGACGGGGGTCACAACATATTGGATGGGGTGGCACTGCTTATAGTTAGCAGTGAATCACACTTTCTGCAATGTATTACTAAACTGTCTCTGAGGCTTGGCTGGTTTTGCATTGCAAGCAGTCATTACATAGGCCAGAAGCAGTGAAACCTGATTGTGGTGACAGAGCTAGTCTCTCTGTGTGTCTCATAACAGTGTAAAAGGTAAAGGTAAAGGACCCCTGACAGTTAAGTCCAGTCACAGATGACTCTGGGGTTGTGGCACTCATCTCGCTTTACTGACCGAAGAAGCCAACGTTTGTCCGCAGACAGTTTTTCCGGGTCATGTGGCCAGCATGACTAAGCCACTTCTGGCAAACCAGAGCAGTGCACGGAAATGCAGTTTACCTTCCCGCCGGAGCTGTACCTATTTATCTACTTGCACTTTGACATGCTTTCGAGCTGCTAGGTTGGCAGGAGCTGGGACTGAGCAACGGGCGCTCACCCCGTCGCGGGGATTCGAACCGCCTACTTTCTGATTGGCAAGTCCTAGGCTCAGTGGTTTAGAACACAGCGCCACCCGTGTCCCCACAACAGTGTATCATACCGTTATAAATTTCAAATAGACCTCTAGAGTAGTTTGGGTTATTGTTTATTGGGGTAATTGCTTGCAAAATGTGTATATTATGGGATTTTGCACAGAAATGTATATTAGAAGAAACAAACACTAAAATGCTGGCAAATTATCATGACAAATTAAAAAATCACAAACTGATTTGCAAGTGCGAGGAACCGAACTGAAGATTGGACAACTGCGATAACTGTGAAGCACCCTGAGACCTGTGGGTATATGGTGGTATACAAATTTTAGTAGTAGTAGTAGTAGTAGTAGTAGTAGTAGTAGTAGTAGTAGTAAAATAAAATAAACTTGACATTCATCCCTTCCTCTTCTCTTGAAACCCCAGTTCTGATTAATAGTGAAGCTGCTACTTTCATTATACACCATGTTACTTTCTCTAGTTTTTGCATCAGAATAATTTCAATCCAAACATGAAATGTCCCCTACTGAGGGGGAAATAAGCAGTTTAAGGAATGCTAGGAAGATTTACATAAAATATTGTTCAAGGGAAACAAAGAAAAAAATAAATTATATGATAGCGGTCAAGCACTGTAAGAAAAAAAAGAAAAGAAAAACTTTAAAATGAAATCAATTCACGTTAACTGTTGTAAAGAAAGGAAAGTTTTCAACTATATCAAAGGACAGAGGAAAAAAGAAAACCCAAAGGATAAAATACAATCTCCACATAATAAAAGGTGGAACAAATAGCAAGAATTCTGACACAGAAAGCTCAGATAAATACTTCTGGTATATGTTTAATTGAAAAAAAAATGGAAGCAGACATGCATTGGGAGGAAAACTCAGGAAATCAAAGCAGGGCAGAAGAGAACTAATTTATAGTAAGGGAAGTGTCAGTAAATTCTTGAAAGAAGTCAACAAAAGAAGACTCTAGGTTCAGTGTGTCTCCTACCTAGGGAGTTGAAAGAATTGCTTGACGAACTAGCAGAACCATTAGCAGTAATATTTGACACATTTTGGAAGCTAGGCTGCTGTGAAAGAGGAACAAATGCAGTCTGGGTTCAATTGTCTTAAGGAGCAAACTAGGAGAATGTGACTGTGACGGATAATCTGGCCAGTTTCCAAACTGCTAAGGGCTTTTGGAGGACATCTTCCCTCCAGATTATGCATTTTAGAACACTCAGTACCCTATCCTTGTTTAACACACAACTTCATTCAAACTTACATTACATTTGTAAAACGCTCTGTAAAAGATTTTGGAGTTGATTCAGAGGTATCCCCAAGGTGTTGGCACTGCATGATGTACTTTGATGTGGATATGCATTCATCTTTGAATTCAGTTGTTTTAATGGAGTCATTTCCACACCGAAGTACAGACAACGCAGGCAGACTACTATAGCTCTAACCTTTCCCTTGTACATGCCTCCTGCATGTGCGCTGCCAATATCCATGAAATTCCTTTGGTACTTTGTATGAGTTTTTCATGCATAGAGTGAAGATCAGTGAATTTGTTATTGTTTTCTGCAAGTACAGTAGCAATGGGGAGAACTCCAGAGTGCTCCTCATCTTGGAGTGGATTTACCCCCCCCCCATGTCACCTATGTGCATTAGAAAGTAGATATGTATAGTACTTTCCCATACCATAAACGGCCTCGGCCCAGTATACCTGAAGGAGCATCTCCACCCCAATCATTCTGCCCAGACACCGAGGTCCAGCTCCAAGGGCCTTCTGGCGGTTCTCTCACTGCAAGATTTGAGGTTACAGGGAACCAGGCAGAGGGCCTTTTTGGTAGTGGCGCCCATCCTGTGGAACGCCCTCCCATCAGATGTCAAGGAAATAAACCACTATCCTGCTTTTAAAAGACATCTTAAGGCAGCCCTGTTTCAGGAAGTTTGATGTTTTATCATGTTTTTAATATTCTGTTGGGAGCCACCCAGAGTGTCTGCAGAAACCCAGTCAGATGGGCGGGGTATAAATAATAAATTATTACTGTTGTTTTTGTTGTTGTTTTTCCCCCCTTGGAATGCTCGATCAGGCGGGCGCCGCCCCATTGGGACGACTCTTGTATGGGCAGGCGCCTCCCCCTTGGGGAGGATGGGAAGTGGAAAGCTTGGCATGGTATGGGCATGGCAGTAGGAGCATGGGATTAGCTTCACCACCCTGCCTGAACTTGCCATGCTCCCTGCTGACTTTCCTCTCCCCTTCCTGGTAACTGACAGCAATATGTGGTATTCTGAAGCTGGGGAAACAATGCTGCCCCTCCAACATTGTGTTGATGGTGGCTGTTTATACTTCATGCCCTACGGTGGGTGGGTGGGATGCTGAAGAGAAGAAAAAGGAGATTCCTTGGGGTAGGTCTATAGACCAGCGCCAGCCCCATTCTGACAGCTGCCCCCATCAGAAAGATGGAAAGTGGCATTTAGGTGTTGGTCAACAGTGACAGGTGATCCAGATCTTGAGCATATGGAAAAAGGTCTACTTTATCCACAGATATGATGAAAAACTGTTTGTAGTACTGCATTCAGCCAGCAGTTTAGATTATCTCTAATTCATAAACTATCCATGCATTCCTCTTTAACCGCTGTATTCAACACAATAGAAAAAAGGCACACAGATCAGGCCTTCCTAATGTGTTTTCCATAATGCAAATTGATCTTTATTCCTTTTCATTTCCTTGACAATGAAACAGTGTGCGACTTGTGTTCCCATCACTCTCTACGCAGCACCCAAACATTTCATTACCTGATCCTTTATTGTGCCAGCTTCCTTTTTTATGAGGAGTTGATCAAAATTAATATAGTCCCTCTACCCAGTGGCATTTATTTCAGTTAGGAGATTAGAAATGTAAAATTTCAATAAAAGAAAAAAATTAAGAAGCTATTTTAATGAATATTTTACACATGACTAATTAACACAATCCCCTCCAGGAATTTGGAAGCAATAAGAAATTGACGGAAAAAATAAATTAAAAATTAATAAAGGGGTCTCCAAACAACTTTGTTTATGAGCATTAGCAATTGCACTCTTAGTTATGAATATTTCAAACTGTTATGTTGTTTAAGAGATGTTATTCTTGGAGTTTTCATAATTATAAAGGTGATTAGGGATGGAGGGAGGGACAGACAGTAACATACCAGACATAATGTTCTGAAATTATAATGCCCGCTTGAGGAATATACGCATCTCCTGTTAATACAGTGGTTGTCTCACATGCAAATATGCTTAGGGAGAGAAAAGGAGTTGGTCCTTTTTATGGAAGAGATACTCGGAAGGCACACAGAAAAACCATAGAGGGTGAGCCAGAAAAGCCACACATCATTAAAAATGGCTGAGCCCAGGGAGGGGACGAATCACTGGGCAATTGTTGAATTTAGAGGATGGGTAATGGTAGTTTAGGGCTAAAAACATGCCTGGTGCTACAAATGGACTGCTCTCCTTTGCTTGCATTCCACTCAAGGCCAAACTACACATTACATTTTGTTTAATGCTTTGCATACGGAGACATCTTTTAAGAAGATAAGAAGAGTCTGCCGGATCAGGCCAATGGGCCTTACGCATATTCCAACATTCCCAGAGTAATTTAATTAGTGGGCTTTGGGGGCATGATATACAATGGTTGGGTGACTTGTGTGTATGTATGCGTGACATTTATGTGAAAGCCTCTGAGGGGCATATGTGGTCATGGGTTGCCCTTATGTGACTTGGCTACATTCACAACATCCATTTTAAACACTTTGGTACAACTTTAAAGATACACGGCTTCCTCCAAAGAATTATGGGAGCTGAAATTTGTTAAAGGTGCTGAGAGTTGTTAGTCTCCTCACAAAGCTACAATTCCCAGAGTTCCCTGGGAAATAGGGTTGCCACCCATCCCTAAAAAACATGACAATCCTCCCCCCCCTTGGAGAAAAGGGTTCCCTGTTCTGTTTGGACATCAAACAGGACACCTTTTTTCACATATTCAAGCTCATCCTCCTCCTTCTCAAAACTGTGTGTCCAGAGGGTGGGTCCAGTGGGAGGAAAAGAGCAAGAGCCAGAGTTTGTGTGGGGAAAGGGTGGGTCCATGAGGAGGAGAGCCAAGAGTGACAGCGAGAGTTATCAGGGGATGTGGGCAGATGGTTAGGTGGGACCAGGAGGAGGAGTTTGAGAATTTTTTTGTGCGGGCAGAGAGTGGGCTGCAGAGATTGAGAGAGGAGGGCTGCTACAGTGCAGTCTCGGGTTTTGCATGGGCAGAGCGGGCAGCAGATAGGTCAAAGAGTGAGAGAGGGGGGTTGCAGGGGCCTGGTCAAGTGAAGGAGAGAGTTTTAGCTTGAGCAGAGGGGGCAGGAGTGGCTCAAACTCGGAGAGCAAGAGGGGGGGTTTGCACAGCCCTGGTAGAGACCTGGTGAATAAACCACCGTAGCAATCAAGTGCCATGGTAATGAATTGCTTCGAAGTCATTTCTGCACCAAGTAAAGTAATTTTTATCCCCCTAATTGCCCCCCCCCAACTGTCCTGTATTTTGCCTGACCAAAGGTGGTGATCCTGCTATGAATGGTATTGATTGTTAAACCACTCTGGGAAACCACAATTCATTGAAGCAGTATCACAGGGCTTTAAATGGATGGTGTGAATATGGTCCTAAACTAAATTTCTAAATATTTTGCAAATGTGTCATTATCTGGGCTGACTCTACAGGACCAAAGCAGTCTGTCCTCTAACAGTATACAACAGCAGTCTATCGTGCTTTAGAAGGGTTTATTCCAAGAGCATGTAAAAGCAGCATAGTCGCACGTCTCAAGAATGTAAGCAAACAGTAGCTTATCTTTGGTAGTGGCAAATTTTGTTTGCTTTATTTTAGATACTAGTGGCAGCTGCAGAAGTATCCTTAGTGGCTGGAGACTTCCATGTTCCATGCCCCAAATGCCCCTTGACCAATGCTAAATCATGACAAGATAGAAAGTTGGGGGATCGAGGAGAGAAATGAAACAGGATGCTTAGTAGTAAGCACAAAAAATGCCAAATGTTCAGTTTCAATCAGCATACCTTAAAAAAAATACTTCAAAGAGTAGCATAAGTGATAGAAGAAATGAACGGTAACATGCAAAATATCATTACTGGGAAGAAGAAAATGATTACATGTGAATTACTGCCTCACGTGTACGTAATCACTACTGTTTAAAAGGGGCTCTTTGAAGTTAGAAATAGTTTGAAGTTACCAGCAGGAAGACAGACAAGGGCAGGGGAATAGGGAAAAGAAACACAATCTAATAGAAATTACTTATGCAAATATAATATATGTTATGAACAAGAAGTATATGTATCAAAATCATCTAATGGACAAATGTTTCATAGACATAAAGTGATGTTAGTAAAAAAAATAATCAAAAGGTATATTTTCAACCAAAAGATGCCTGGTATTAATTTATAACCAGGAAAGGTAGAAACAGCTATTATTCCAGCTTATTCCATTTCCCTGACGTTTCCCTAACTGTTAATGTTAGGAGTCCAGGTTCCTGGCTTGAAAACACAGTAAACATACGTAATTTAAAAGGAGGATTTATTGCAAAAACAAGCAATTAACTCCGGACAGCTCTATCCAAGCCTCCAGCATCATCACTCAGTTGACCCTTCTGAGGAGTGCTTTCTGTGATGACAGAAGATATTGAACCTTTGACCCTTACATCTCTTATTTTGCTTCCTGTCTAGCAGCTGTCCTATTCGCCTATGCCTTGGGCTTATTTGGTCAGCTACAGCCCCTTCCTGTGGTTTTTCGTGCCTGTTTGGGCTTCCAGAGAGCTGTGGCTGTGTTCCAGCATGCTCTCCTTTCCTCCCTTATCAGCCACCCGCCCAAAGTCAGATATGTGCAGCTGAGGGCTCTCCTCTGCTGGCATAAAAGCTGCTTGGAGAAAACTTTTGCTTGGAGCTGGCGTATTCATGACAGTTAATGTCCTCATTATATCTGAGCTTTCCCATGATGTCAAAGCAACTTCCAGAAAACTAATAGAGTATAGCACATGTTTATCACTCATTTCCATGTTATTTGATGCAAGAAAAAAATCTGCTTGCAGCACCCTGATCCAGGAAAGCAGTGGAAGTGATTGCTTTTTCAGCTTCCATGGATTACCCACCTGGCCTCCCTCTAGGTTTTGCTTCAGCTCCTGACCTTGCTATGGACCTTGGTTGGTCACCTTGGTTGTCCAAGGGGCCTGGGAGGAATTTTTTCCACTTGGCAGATTGGCAGTGCCTAAGCCAATACCACTCACATTCTGTAACCAATAGAGTTGTGGCCTTTTTTTAGCCCATTAACCTAAATACTTTTGTCCATGTATCTTATTTCATCACCAAGCAGGGAGCAGGGCCTCGACTCACAAGCTCCCAAATGTTTTGATAGTGGTTCATGAAGAGTCAAAATAATATCTGCAGCCAGCCATTAAAGCAAAATTGTTTTCTGATCCCTCCAAATGAAAATTAACACGTGATTTTAAAAAAGTTATCGCTGTATGTGTGAACACTTTATTGAAGTATTGTTTGCTTTTAAATATGCCTATACATTTCTTTCATCACTCCCAGCTCATTCTCTCATATATATATAATAGCAAATGATTTGTAAATGCAATTTGTTTCTTGGAGGGAAAAAATTTGCCACAATGATTCAAATTAGTATCACTAAGAGCTTTTAATTAAAACCTAAAATATGTATGCCACTGTAAAAAAAAAATTAACATTTTTATGGTTTTATTAATAAGGCTGTTTGTTAAGCGCTCCTGAAGCAATGGTGCTTTTGAAGATAAGCACTAAAACAACATTAGTCTGGCACTTATATTAATTCTTTATAGCTCTGGAATCTTTTCTTTCCCTTTACAATGGAAATTTCCCCTCCTATGCATTGTGTAGAAAAGCACCATGGGTGTTTCTGTCTGGAAGGATGATTGTGCTCTCTGTGTGCTATGTGTGTTCAGGGGGAAATACATATGCAAGAGAAAAGGCTTCGTCTGAAATATGGAGAGCTGCCACAGGAACACCATCAAAAGCTGGCAAGAACATTTATATGGAAGAATCAACACTGTTGTTCTAGTTTTGAATTAATGCATTTAACTGTAGTGGGAGAGGAAGAATGTGGTATGAGCTCAACAGGGGTGCAGTGTAGCCATCAGTATTAATAGGAACTTTATTCTAGAAGAATCTGCAGGTAGTGAATGAACAGCTGGGGAACAGTTTGATTCACAGATGCTTCAGCTTTGCTCGAAAGGCCTGTGGTGAGGTTCATGGCTGTATTACAAATAAATCTATTGCTTTTCCAGCTGTGAATCACAAATAACAGTCTGAGTGTCCTATGCCAATTGCCCTAAGAACTGAAACATATTGGGTTGGATAACATAAGCACTTACCCTATAATAGTTTCACCTCAGCACTTTAACAAGAAGAACAATGCTGGGATGTCGGTTAGAGAAACCAATCCCCTCCCCACTCGTTCTGAATAAGATATTAAAAGCAAATGCCAAATTAATGGCATACACTTGCCACGTTCAGGAGTTTTCTGGACTAGATGATCATGTAATGTCTGCCTTCAAAATGTCAGAGCTTGGGGAGATTTCCAAATCCAGTAAAATGTGAACAGAAAGGAAAGGGATGGATGTTCCTTATTTGTTACCTACCCACTAAGATATTCACTGGGTGCCCTTTCAGGTGCCAAGTTGTGTTCTTTGCAATGTGTTAATTGGGCTGAAGAATCATTTGCCCCAAGGCTATGTCAAGTATGGTTGCCTGCACATTGTGACTGCAGAAAAATGTTTCTGTGATACTCCTTGTGGGGCTGTAAAACTTGGAAATGGCTCTCCATATGGACACCCCAATTACACAGGAAGTCTTCCTACCAGTGAAGCACATTCCTGGCAGCCACTGCTTTTGGCATCTTTCAACGGGATCATGTGGTGTAAAATAGGGATTAATGCATATACTGAAACAAGCAACACAGTATAGTAAAACTTCACTCACTTCATATGACATAATGGTTTTGTGGAATTCCATCGGTCTTAGAAAAATCTGGCAGCAGGCAAAAGCATTTAAGATAAAATGGTGCCAGGTTGAACTGCTTCCATGTACAAACTAAGAAATGGGCTAATAAAGATTTCTTAAAGTTTTCTGGCCAAGTCACTTATACTCTTGTCTTTTCTGTGCCATGGTCGAAATATACAGATAGCTTGATAATATTTCCTTCTGAAGTGGAATTATATACAAGCCTTTCCCCACATGACACAAGTATGGAATTACAGTTTGGTTAACAGAGACAAAACAAAACTCCTTTATCTTTTTATTTATTATTTTTTAAAGGAAGAAATGGCAGTAAAACAGGAGTCGTCCACTCGTCTATAAAGTGAAGAGATGATCAAAAACACATTGAGAATCTTGCTCAGTTGGTATTTCCAGCTCTCCCTTAGTCTCATCTTCAATTAGAAGTCAAATTTAATCAAAAATATTATTGGTATTATGCCATGTTAGATTTTCCAGGCTTACATTTCATTTTATTAAAAGCAATATTGCATGTTACTGTGACTCTTTGAACCTGCCGTCCTTAAATATTCCTACTTCTTAGTGTATTTCACCTCACAAGCTGAGGAAATTTTATAGTGGTGATATGATTTATTTAAATCTAGGGGCTTCGGTAGGAGTATTGATCCCCCAATATAATTCAAATTAGATATGTAAATAGTAGCTTTCTGTTCTCATGCATGACTGTAAGAACTGGGAGCCCAATTTTCCAGGCTAGCTAATGTAAGTCTCCCAACCTAATATAAATCTCCCAGAAATAGCCTTTAATGAAAGAAGAGGAAAGGCATTATGTCCAAATTTCCAGTTCCTTCTGTTTACAAGGAGCAGTGCTGGTGTGGAAGTCAGGAAAGGCTGAGACTTACTGAAGTATACTACTTGCTGCAGTGAAAACAGGTTTGTTCCAATTTATGTAGGTGTATAATGCTGTAGTCATAAACACTGAAAAGGAAGTAAATCTCCCTCAACTCACCGGGACTTACTTGGTTGGGGGAGTGAAACTGAATTGGTTCTTTTATAGGTGAACATACTTACTTACTGCTTTCAACAACAATATGGAAATCCCTTCGCCCTGCCGCTTTCCCCCAAGAAAACTCACTGTTTACTGCTGATTTGAAGCAAAAATCAATTGGGTTTCTCTGGATTAATGTTTGCTCTGATTTTATGCTAAAATGCTTTTTTCTGGAGGAAAGCAGTGTGGCAAAGGCAAAACCATAGCATGGGACAAGCGGAAAGCCTCTCAGACCTATGCTTTCTAGGCAAGTGTGGACGAGCCCTTAAGCAGGAAAACTGGCTAGCCTTTACTGCAGCTAACTTCAATGCAAATGTAAACATGGGAGGAAGAGGGTTTTATTCTGGATAAGTCATAATCCAATGGTCAGCTCGTCCATGACAGTGAAAAAAATGGAGCTGTTATATTTAAACTAGCCAGAAATATAGCACACATGCGGCAATGTGGCCATTTACCTGTTACATGAATGTCATAACATAAAGTGTGTCCTCCCTCAAAGAGGGCACGTGTTGCAGTGAGACCTGGAGACTGACCTCCTGTGTTGTGGGTGGGAATATTGGACAAACCACAACACCCGATTAGTAGGTCCCTCATTGCTGGGTTTAATCTGGCCAATGGGGTGCTGTCTAAATGGATCGAGGGACCTATAAATACCTATGCACATGACCCAGAGCTTCCTCTTTCGGCTTGTGCATCGGAACACCCGCCCACCTCTCGCTATACTTAGGGCATTTTGCGATTGACCTTGCTATGCCATTGTGTGTCATCTGTCATTGGGACAGGGGCATGGCAGGAATTTTACCCACTTGGCTGATTGGCTGTTGCCATTTGGGTTTCGCCTGCCGCATAGCAAATCGTCACAACATGTAAGGTTGCGGATAGGCACTGGTTCAGGTGATAGGGATGGGGGAACGGTCTCGCCATCCCTATGTGAAAGGTATTCCATTAAAGGAATCCAGGGACTCAACTTGGTTTGGTCAACCCCCAAGAGGGGGTTGTGCCTGTGGCTGAGTCCAGGTGAGCATCTGGGGAGTGGACATAGTCCATTCCCGGGCTTTCCGCCTACCTCAGGTGTTCACCCTTAGCTGACCTGTGATAGAGCTCTGGGTCAGCGCTACCTGCAAGGGTGCAGGTAGCTAGTTGAACCAGAGCCTATGCAACCACTCACTTTCTATAATCAATAAAGTTGTGGCCTAAATTCTGCCAAAAAACCAAAACTAAAATTTGAGTCAAATGTGTCTTTATTTAGGGGGAGGTCTCTGGGTCTGAACACGCAAAATGGATCTCAGTGTTATTTAGCTTTTTTTTTTTAAAAAAAAGGAAGGATTCACAATATCCAGTCTCTAAGTATCTCAGTTAAATACCATACCTTTCCATGTTTAGTCATCTAAAATTATTACCTACTTTTGTTCTCCATCATGACTTTGTTTTCCACAATATATCATAGAATTCTCGGCAGGACAGAGACATTTGAGACTGAGCACTAGCAGCAAAGCAACTCCATTCAGTGAATAATGCAGAGGGATGTCCCTGTGTTTCCCATCCACTTTCTGGTCATTTGCAACCTCTCTCAGTTGAAGAAGGCTATCCCCCCCCCCCAGTTATAGGAAAGCGTAGAGAAGATAAAAGATCTGGTTAGGTAGTTGGGAACCCTGAACAATGACCTTTTCTTTGTTAGAAACTAAAAATGTGAACACCCAGCAACAATAAATCGAGTCTCTTGTCTTTCATTTCTTTTCCTCCCTTTGTTCAACATGTCACTGGATTCTATGACACATTCTCCTTCAAACTTCCATTATCTATTCTGATTCCTCCCAAGTCAGAAGGGTTCTTTTATGTTTCTTGTGCTTCTGATGACATCCTCCATTTCTTCAGGTCAGTGCTCAACTTTCTTCCTTGCCCTTCAACCTAACAAATAAATGTCACTCAAATAACAGAAGAAGCAAATCCACCAGGGCCTAAAACAAAACAAAACTGCATTGATGGTTTTGATTTCATCCTGCTTCTCAGTTTGTTTTCATGTCGTGGAGAAAATGATCTCTAAGCCAATGATAAATATTTTCTTCCTATATATTAAGTGTTTCAACCTAAACAGGACCCCCACCCACTCTCGTGCACATGTATCTAGATATATGTGGTTTGTTTGTTTATTTGTTGGTTGGTTGGTTGGTTTTTAAAATCAGAACTTTCCCTGAAATGTCTCAATCAAGCAGATAAGGAATTATTATTGATCACTAAGTTACACTGCTGGAAATAGATTCATGAAGCTCCTCTGGAAAGAAGGATGAGATAGAATTTTAAATAATAACAACACTGATTTCATATATCTGGTGTATATTACACTTTGGAGGTGTTCTTGTGACCATGAGCCTTTGGTGGGGAAGACTGGTGTAGTGGTTAAGAGCGGTAGTCACGTAATCTGGGTAACCGGGTTCGCGTCTCCGCTCCTCCACATGCAGCTGCTGGGTGACCTTGGGCCAGTCACACTTCTGTGAAGTCTCTCAGCCCCACTCACCTCACAGAGTGTTTGTTGTGGGGGAGGAAGGGAAAGGAGATTGTTAGCCGCTTTGAGACTCCTGAAGGGGAGTGAAAGGCGGGATATCAAATCCAAACTCTTCTTCTTGACAGCAGATCAATGGAGAGGTGTACCAAGACCCGTTCCTGATTTGACCCATCTGCCTCACTCTCTTCCTCTCTTCTGATGTCTCCATCACTAATCGTGGATGATCTAGTCTACACACAAAAGTTTCAAAGAGCAATGGTGAACTGTTCACTCCCTTCTCCTCTCTGGATGACCACATGCTGTCAAAAATAGCATTCCCATTGTGAGCTCTCTCCTTTCCCCTAGTAACACTTACCCTATCTGATATGGAATGCAAGGAAGGAAACGATATAAATCATGGAGTTATTGTTCCTAAATGTTACAGAGAGATGGGGACAACTTGCCATGAAGATGTCATTCTGCAGCACCCTCATGACAAATCTCATGTGAAACTGGGTCAAAATTACAATCCAAGGGAGCTAGTTTATATCTTATCTACATGCTTGCTTTTGGATAACTTATAACTGGAATGTTAAACTTATAAGACATACTGGTGTTTTTGTTTTTTAAAAAACCTAATCTTGGTAGTATTGGGATTCCAGAAGCTATGTTATTAAGGGTGTGTATGTGTAGCTGTAGAGGAGATTCTTCAGCTGGGATGAGGTGATTCATGCTCAGTAGTTGCAATATCTGTGTGATTTCCCCCCCAAGAACCTCTTCACTCTTTCTATAATATATTAACCATCTTCAGTGACAACAGAAGGTGTAGCTTGACTGAGATAAGAAATATATAGAAGCAATTTCCATTCTCATATGTTTATTGAAGAGTCAAATCTGTCCCTTTATTCTGTGCAGTTTTTCACTATTCCATTCCATGTTATCAGATATTGACAGATACCCTGAGGGGCACCTCAGACACCTGTAAAATTCTCAAACAACTTGATGTGTCTGTGTGTCTGCCAGAAAAGCTGTATTTTCTCTTCCTTATTTGCTTGTGCAACAGTTTGCATCTCCAGCTGCTGGCTATAGAAAGTTCAGCACTAATTGGAAAAAGCAGAGTGAAGCTGACAAACTTTCTTCTCATCTCCAGTGAGTCCCAAGACATCCCCTCTCTGCGCAGGTGCTGTTGAAATCAATACGACTTAACATCACTTATCATGGGTTACATGATGCCCTTACTTAACTTTTTTTTGTAATAATGGAAATGATATAATACAGTTCAAATGATACTATAGAAATATCCCTCTGGCAACAATACAAACTCTATCTTGGTAGTCTGTGACTGGGACTCAGCTACATTCAGTATGGAACAGATTTGCCCTCCTGCAACTCCAGAATGGAGATCACAAGTGGAGGGGGTATGGTGGTGTCCTGATGTTTGTGAGGCATTGATGCTGGCAGCACTCTAATAGGCATGACTGCCCCTTCTTCTCTGATGGTGGTTCCAGGTGTGTCACAGGGATATTGCAGGGGGTTGGTCTAGTTGACACTTTGGGTGCTTTCCAACTCTGAAATTCTATTATTCTCTGATAGACATAATGCAGGAGTTCCTCTCATGAATCTTTTTCAACATCAGGAAGTGCAGGCAGTTGGGGAGGCTTCAGAAATGTTTATTGGAAAGAAAGGCGTGTGCACCCCACAAAACTGAGCATGTTGTTAGGGTAAGGTAATTGAAAACCCTTGAAAATCTGTGCCCTGGAATGACACAGACAGATGGTAACCACTTTTGCAGTAGAGAAAATCAGAAGACAAGTTTCGACACATCACTATACAAAATTAATTCTCTTTTATGAGCATGTTAATGCTGGGGAACTTCATTTGTGTTGTGTGCAGTGAATATATTTCCTTGATTATTTGCATTTCCTTGATTTCTATAAACCTATGGTGAGTCTTCCTTGCACTTTTCTTTGAAGATGGAATAGAAGAATGTATGAGTTATGGACACAACCCTCCCAAAGTTAAGTCCTTTTCTAACCCATTGGTTTCCAGAAGCACGTGCTTACCTCTCCCTTTGAAGTAAATGAATATCAATAAATGAATATATAAATAGCCTCGGTCTCAGTTTCCCTAGAATTCCCATCCTTTCCCCCCATCTGATATGCCATACTTTCTTATTTCATGGATATCTTGGATTGTCTCATTAGAGCTGAGCATTCATGAATAGAAGCAGTTATTGCCAAATAAGGCTTGAAATGCCACTGCACTTTTGCTTTTATGAACAGCTTCCACATGATGATGATCATCTCGTTCACTGCTCCTCAGTCCTGACTGTTAGAGAGCTATCTTCAGCAGATCATTGCACCCAGCCTACGGATTTTTATTCTCTTGTCTGGCTCTTCAGATGTGCAGACATTCAGAAAATATTAATGTTGGATTTTGGTCACAGGATGTGGAGACTCATTGCAAACAGAATATTTAGCCAAAAGGAACAAATGTGAATATGGGTTCCTTCAGATCAAATCTAGTACAGCAGCTTCAAGTGCTAATGGACTGGGGGAGATATATATATATATATATATATATATATATTCCAAAAATACATTTGGGGAAATTAACATTTAGGGTATATTGAGCAATAGCCACTCCATACAAAGGGAAGATACAGTTGCTCCTGCTGTGGGTATAGCATTCGCAATGCTCAGGAGCTTGTCAAGGCATTTTTGTACCCTCTATCAATGTTCCTATTAATGTAATGAGAGACTTTTAGAACATATTGGTATCACACAACATGTGTGTTAGAGTGAAGCTGAAAACAGTCACTGCTTTCCGATAACATTCCCAACAGTATCCAAAGATATCCCATTTACATGATTACTTCAAAAGCAACCAAAGCTTTTCAGGGACGAAAGCTCACCCTTCCTCTGATATTATTTTATTTGGCTTCATTAAGAGCAGAATATAATCAAATCTGAAAAGCTACATGACAGTGGTATGCCATCCTTTTAACGTTATGATTCCTGGTGATGTGAGATAACCCTGATAGAAAAGTATTGTCCTCACTCTTAATTGGTTTTACTCTTAGTGACTTTGTCACCTAAGTTAGCCATGTCCATTACTCTCAGTGGGTGTACTCTGAGTAGGAGTATCATTCTCTACAACCCTCTGTGTCAATTCTGGTGCAGCCAGCTCACTCACTGAGGTCTTGGTAATGCCCGCCAAGTGAGCCATCTCATTCTCAATTGCGGAAGAGAGTTGTTTTATTCTTACATCAACAGAAGCATCAGCTCATCAGCTCATCAGCTCATGATAATCCAAGATTTCCTGACTGGGGGGTGGACCAAGGAAGGGAATAATGTTTGCTGCCCTTTCAGGTAGCTGGCATGGACAGCTCTCCATGCTATGCCTCCCAAAACCAATAGTCCTGCCAATGACACCACTCTGGTTTCTTGGATATATATTTCCTTACTCCAGCCAACAGCAACCCTATAGTCAGCAAGTAAATAAATAAACAGCCAGTATAAAGTTTGAGCAATATATAAATTGTTACGACTCCATCAAAAACAGATTTCCACGTTCCAGCAAAATAAATTCCTGTTTCTTCAAGAAAGATTACTTGAGCAATAATCTAGCAGGATTAACATTGCTGTGAAGTATAATTTCAGTAATCTGTTTCCCGTACTTTAGTCATTGTCCTAAATCACCCTCAACTAACATTTGCTGCAAACCTATGTAACAGCTTTAGGCATGGACCCCATTGGCATCTTCCAGCAATAAATGATAAGTTGTAAACACACCCATTTAATGTTCCTTGTTGATCTTTTATAGGCTTTTCATATGTTGTGATTCTGATCAGCCCATTTCCATGGACAAAAAAGAAATTAGAGGGCAGACATCAAGCATCCCTGGATGTTTTGTGCATGAATATTGTACAAGCAGGCAGAAATATTAATGTAAATAATATAATATTTCTCCCCAAGGCAGTACTATAAATTAGAATGTGGCATAAGACAGAAAATATTCAAATCAATAGCAACAACCTGCCACTGAAATCATTATTTCATATTGACTGTTGACGCCATAAATTGTATAAAGTCAGGGTGAGATGGAATATGGTGGACGCTGAGATGACAGCATGTGTGAGAAAATAAGCCACACTGAAAGGAGATGCCAAATATAATGTTATTTAGTGAACTCTGTTTCAATAGATCCTGGTAACAATTAAGAGTGACTCAAAAGTCTTAAAAAACAGTTCTGCTTATTTTTCTCTTTGCACTGTATCTGAAGCTCTCTCTGACACTGTTAATGTCATCAATAACACTTCCTAGTTATTCTCCCAATCTATGTCTTTCTTCCCGACTGCTTTAATTGTTCCTTTAAGACTGATCTTTCTGAAGTTGCACTGGTCTTTCTCACCTGATGCTCTGATAGGTGCGGGCCAATCCTATATATTAAAAAACTTTTTATAAAAAAATGCCTGCTCCAAAGGTCTTATCTTACGACACTAGGGGTTATATAGCTATATCTGAAATTTCATGCATATCAGTTAATATCTTGACACTCCTCCATGAAAATAGCTGTTTACTTTCCTATGTCATTAAGGCTGAAATTTCAGTGAAGCAAGGTCAAGATATTAACTGATATGCATGAAATTCCATATATAGCTATATAACCCCTAGTGTAGTAAGATAAGACCTTTGGAGCAGGCATTTTTTTAAAAAAAGTTTTTAATGAACCACCCTTTTAGAAGCAGTTCATCAAATGGAGTGGTGTTGCTATGCTAGCTTCCCAGCAGGGGTTTGTTGTGGGAGGGAGGAAACAGTGGGGAGGTCAGTGTAGTGTAAATGCACCAGAGGAGCCAATCTGGCCCTGTTTGAGTGTGCACCGTGCTGCCCTCCCACCCCCTCCTCTTCCTGGTAAGCAACAGCAACCAATCTACCGATAAGCTACCATGCTGACTCTGGCCCACATGGTGAACCACTTTTGCTACTCATGTCTCCTTGGAAGTAAGTCCTGCTAAGTTCTATAAGCTGCAAGTGATACTTGCTGGCCTGGGACCGTTCTTATATGTGTGTGGATAGTTGGGTAGTTGTATATTTTTGTGTGTGAGAGACCAGTGGGTTGCAGGGTGATCTTGAGACAAGAGTGTGAGAGAGTTTGGGGCAGCCAAATCTCTCCTGGTGCCTTTATCCCCCATGAGTTAAAGATCAGTGCTGGGTCCCCACATTCAGAAGTAGCACAGTGACACCAAATGCTCCTCCCATTCTTCCAGCAGAGTCAGGAATGGAGGTTTAACAATGCTTCAGGCTAGATAATGATAAGTTGCTGAAGAAACTGAAGCATGCTTGCTGTCTTTCCTTTTATTTTATCTTATCCTTAATGTGTTCTACTTGCTTGCAATATTGTGTTCCCTTGTCTTTTTATTTAAAAAGCAAAACAAAGGAGACCCTCTGTTGCACAATTCCCTGCCTCCTTCTTACTCCCACAATGTTGGGTTAGCCATAAAAGCACCAGGATGGATGTATACACTAACATTAAGCACTTCTATCTTATATCAATCATTAGGCAAGAGAAGACACTGGCATCGAGGGTTGTTAAGGCAAAAAAGATGAGCACTCCCTCTGTGGAATTCTAGATGAAGACTGTTGACTAGGACAATTTTGACCCCAAACACTGCCTGAGTCCTGGGATGGGTTGAGAAAATCTACCCCATATAAAAATTCTTGAGTTGCTTCATTGCTGCCCAGCCAATTACCTAGCCCCCAAAAGGCAAATCATGTAGGCAGCAAATCTGACACGAACTCGTAGTTATTCAAGTCAGCTTGGTCTAAAGAGGGTGTTTTTTTAAAAGAAGAAGAAGAAGAGAGAGAATTTTGACATTATTCTTTTGATTCTGCCTGACTGCAGAAGCTATATCTTAAAGAAAAGGATTGTAGCACTGGCCAAAATAGTGGAATTAACACATCTGCTCTTACATAATGAGCTAATGGAGCTAAAGTTACAGGCAGTTGTCATGACCTCAATTTTAGGTGCTACTTAGAAGATGTTATCTTCAGCAGAACAATTTTCTCAAATAGTTCCAGTGGCACAAATTGATGGATGAGTAAGTGTTGCATTGCCTACTGATTAGCAATCTTTCTTCCCATTTAAGTGCTCTGTTATCAAAACCTAGCATGTCAGCTTGTGATGACTGAAATGGGGGAAAAACAACACCTCAAGATGGCTTAGTCAAAGGTTGCAAAGGCATTTTAAATGCTATATGCATTAAAAGTCTGACTCAAAGCCCACCGGACTCGTTTTTCTGACCTCTGAATTCCACTAGCTCATAGGCGGCAGGTAGTTCAGAGCCCTGGGTTCAAGCTTCCGTTTTGCTGAGAATCCATGGTGTTTTCCCTGTTGATTGCACTCATGATTGACCTGTTCGTTTGAAAAAACAAAGCAAACACCCAGTAAGAGAATTACTAAAAAATAAACAAACTTCAATTATTTGTTATAGGAATCAAATAACAAAATGTTTATTTCTTAAAATGCCCTGGGTTATACTGGCCAGCAAGAAACCAAACAATGACTGAAGAACTCGAGATAGCCATCAAACTGTTCAACAACTATTCAACTATATTTGAGCAGCTGCCAAGGGCTTAGAAATGGATCATTCGAGGTGGGGGGAGAGCTACCACCAACCTGTGACTCTCACTTCTATTTCTCCTTCCCTCTTCTTCATCATGACCTCCTTGCCTCCTCCCAGCTCTGCTTCCTCTTCTCATCTTTATCCACTGGAAAAAGAAGAGGAGAAGAAAGAAGACCAATAAAAACCATGGAACTGCCTCAAGTCAGACATTGGTATGTATATGAATTATTCCTTCTGTATACTGGAATGTATACTTTGGAATATTCCCTTATTTTTTTCTTGTGGTGGTATTTCTAATATTCCCACTGATGATTCTACACCCAGTATTCTGGGAAGTAAAGGGAGAAAGTATGTGGATTTATTTAGAACCAGGATTTGATTCAAGAAAAAATGGGTTTAAGCCTTTGGTCATGGAAGTTTATAAGACTATTAGGAACTATTGTGTAGCTTCTTTGGGTTAACCACTGCCAAAGAAGAATGCTAGCATCGTATATTTTATTTTGTTATGTAAAACCATCTGCCTGATAATGTTCCCATTTCATTACAACTTCAGGGAATTGCATGCGCTGAATTAAACATTGCACCTTTCTCTTTGATAATATATCCACCCCATCACCAATTAGAAAGCCCTGCCAAATGGTAAGGTGCCTTTATGTTGCAAAGACAACTGTAACAAGCCTCTGCCATACAGAATGTTGTTCCTGTACGTAGCCATGAATGCTGAGGATCCGTGCACCGTGTGTGCTGTCTTGAATAAATGAAACTACAGTTCCATTGCCAGGAGACCCTGTTTTACTGATGCATGTAATGACACGTTTGGACAGCATCATTAAACTTTGTGAGGTATCTGAAATGATGATCTCTTATATTCTGGCCACATAAAAATAATATATCTCCTAAACTTTATATATCAATGAATATAACACATGTGGTTTAAAATAGTTCTAATGTAGATACACATTCAGGAAGAAAAGCAGAAGGCTCCTCATTTTATCCTCTCGTTTTATACCCTACAAGGCTTTCATGGTATTTTAAAATGCTGGGAGCTCAAAAGTATGTTGGGTTACCCCTACCTGTTCCCACTGTGAATGTAAAATAACTCCATTTTCTAGCACCCCAAAAGTTATCGAGGGGACTTTTGATTGCTGTACTTAAACAACAGTTACAGAATTCCCAAATCGGTGCTGGTGTTATTGTACAGGAATGCTGTTGAACTGCACTGACTTTTGGAATGTAACCTCATACCCTCAAACCAAGCGGGAGTGATTCTGATATAACATCTTGCACATGTGATAGCCCTTGGGAGTCAACTTATATAGATGGGAAATGTATATGATAGAATGTGTTGTGCAACTTTCTTGCTAATGACACCGTACACAATGATCCTAGATTCTAGGCTATGGAAGTGCACATTTAAAAGAGACCACTAACAGCCCACAATTTAATAATTTGCAAGAACTCCACCTATCAGCCTGCCTATGTACCCAATGTTGGGGTTTCTCCCCTAGTCTTTGGCCATTTCAATGTCTTTTCCTACCCTTTATACCCTAATCTCCTTTGCGATCTTTGTCCATTGAGTAGTTTGGAACAAGGTGACGAGAACTGCCTTGCAGAATCAGATAAAAGGCCTATTTACCTCTGCACTCTTGCCATCAACAATACAACAGAGATGCTGATATTACCCACCCTTCACCCTAAGGTTCCAGGGTGGGTTACAATTAAAGCACCATATTAAAAACAGCTTTAAATTACTGAAATAAGTTGGGTCCTGAAAATATACACCTCACATGGCAAAAGCCAAGGTAAAGAGAATGTCTTCAACATTCATCGAATGTTGCATCACAATGGGAAGGAAATACACAATTTAGGGCTGCAACAGATTCAGGGCTGTCACCCTCTGAGCTTCCAGTGTGTGTTTGGCATAATCAAGAGGGTCCCCTCCATGGATCTTTGCACCTAAGAGGGTCTATAGGGAATGAGTAAGTGTTGCATTGCCTACTGATTAGCAATCTTTCTTCCCATTTAAGTGCTCTGTTATCAAAACCTAGCATGTCAGCTTGTGCTGACTGAAATGGGGGAAAAACAAGGGAAGTAAGTAGGAAAATGTAGCACACAGCTTTTTCTATGCTGCTGGCGTGAGCCTAGCAGGACTTTGGATTTGTCAGCTTCTCTGGTTTTTATTCTTCCACCCCCAACTCAGTAGGATTGTTCCTTAAATTATTTTCAATAAATGAGGTTATTAGTATGTCTGGCAATTCTTCCCACGCCCCATATGCCCAGGGTTAAAATGTAACATTTCCAGTTGGAAATATTGTGCATGTATGCTTGTACGAGGGTGGAGGACACAAATTAATACTTTACACAGGGGGGAAAAATCAGATTCTAAAACTAACAGCAGTAACTGAATTAGTAAACCAAGAGCAATTTAATTCAGGATCTGATTACATCTTAAGAAAAGCACAGCTTCAGACATACTGTGTGAAATAGTGACATGTGAGAACAATGTGTGTGTGTGTGTGTGAGTGTGTGTGAGAGAGAGAGAGAGAGAGAGAGAGAGAGAGAGAGAGAGAGAGAGAGAGAGAGAAGCAAATCCTTAGCAATCCCCTATGGGACTGCTTGTACACCCTGCTTTGAATTAAATGGGGGGGAAATCACATCAGTTTAAATTCTGTAACAATTTTGGCCTGAAGCAATCTAAGCATTTCCCCCAACACAAATCAGCACCATTTAATTCCCCAGACAGCTGGCTTGGACACAGTCTCTCCACAGGACACCTGAATTACAAAATTAGCACATTCAGAACTCTAAATCACATTCCATTACATCAAGCCCTAAGGTCCAACATTATGGAGAGCAAGAATAAATTGCAGAGTTTCTCCTGAATTAACACTCTTAGTCCAATCTCAAAGTAAAATTACCACAGCCTTCTTTTTAAAAGATACATAGAAACTTAAGCAGTCCCATTTGGCCCACTTTCAATATCCTCACTATGCTATTTCGGTCATTGTCAGGTGGGTTGTTTTCTCTCTTGGGACTGATGTTGGACACCCTTCATGAATTCACTTCAGTAAATTAGGCTCTCGAATGCAATACTGGATGCTTGAATTATTCTGACATATTGGTATATCTAAAGTACAGTCCCATACATGCCTATCAAGGAGTAAGTCCCACTGAATTCATAGGGGCTTTCTTCTAAATAAAGAACACATTATTAATTCCCTTTTCACACCAACTAATGATTTTCTTTAGCCATTACTTTGACCTCAACAGTGCATTGTTATTTCCCAACTACTGATGCATCTCTTTTGAGAAATTAACTTATCACTTTTTAAAATGGTTGGCTGAGTCAAGAGTTTTCCGATGTAGGTAGTTCTTAGAAAAGGTGGAGTATAAGTTTCTTACATAAGTGTGTGATGCTGCACTATTAAAGGTGAAACCTTGGAGAAAAGCTATTTGTGCCTAGGAACATCCTTTCAAGATGGAGAGGGTGCTTGACTTTCGTGTTTGTTCCCCCTTTTCAAAAGTTCCTCATAATTTTGTGTGTGTGTGTGTGTGTGTGTGTGTGTGTATGCCATCCTTACACTCTGTAATATTTCTAACAAGCAACTTATTTTGCCACCAGTTGATAAGAAACATAAAGCATCCCACTTACAAAAAGCAAAACAAACAAACAAACAAACAAACAAACAAACAAACAAACAAACAGCATCCCAAAGCCCAAATCCTTCAAGTTTAAAATAACCCCTAGGCTTGCCATCACCCCCTGCATCCTGCTGGGATGTTTCACGAGAGCCTACTATACCGTACTATATTGTTGTCACTCAAAAGATGGGGATAAGGGCTAATGATGGGCATTTTTTGCCCCATCTGAGGATTAACAGGTGTATATGTCCAAAGACTACTTCTTCAGCCAAGGGCACGTTGCATGCCCCTCTATTGTGATGGAGGATAGAGCAAAGGATAGTTCTTTCATTAGGTAGCTGGAAGTGCTAGGGGCCATGAGAGCCAGCCAATCACTGGAAAGGCTGCTTCTGTAGGGTGGCACTTTGACATAAAAGTGCCCCAGCCCTGCCCCAGATTCACTTGCAGACCTTTCTATTGTTTTCCTCTGGGGAACAGAATACAACTTGGGCTATGTCTTCAGCTGCCAAAGACAGGAAGAGACTGCCAACACTTTCACACTCATGTATTATAATGCATCTTTCGGTTGATTTTTTAAAAATAAAAAATAAAAATCTTGACAGAAAAACGATACAGTATATAAATTTAATAAATGCCCATATAAAGAGTTTGTGCCATCAGTTCATTCTGTGGCCCTATTGGATATGAAGGATCTTTGTTTTGTTTTAATTATTAATATTTTAAATTATTAACAATGCCCTAGTGTGCTTGCAAAATTACCTGGGAGAGGTTTATCTATTCCTAGCACATTCTTCAATTCCACAAAGCTGCTTGGGCAAAACATCTGAGGAATTTCAAGGAAAGCTGGATAGCTTTGCTAAGACTAGCGATTTTTTTTTTTGTATGCCTTAGACTGCACCCCAAACTTTCTCAGGGCTGCCAGATTCAACCTTTATTTGCATGGCAAATAATTTGTTTTGAAGTAAAAGTTGTGCTATATGATCAAAATACGATCCAAATAGCAGTGAATGGCAGGGCCAGACCAAGACATTTTGGCACCTGAGGTGGACACCAAGAACTCCCTCCCTGCCAGGGATGAAAAGATGATGGAAGAACAACATCTGGAATGGAGAGAAGGGAAAAGAAAGATCTGCATCAGGATTTGCTGCTCCCATAGATCCTGCCACCTGAGATAGTTGCCTCACGTTACCTCATGTTTGGGCTGACCCCGGACATGCAAAACTCCATCCATTTGAGGCAGAGGAAAATGCAATTTTCACTGATCCCCCAATTATCCTGCGGGCTTTCTCTTTCCCCTGAAAGTTGTTGTTGGGTGTTGGAGAACTTGTAGGAACAGCATGGGAGGTGATACTGGGAGAGGCAGGAGGAAAGGGGAAGCAGTGAAAATCCCCTCCCAGTTCCTCTACGCAACGTCACTACTGGATTTTGGTCACTTCTGTGAGCAGAAGGAACTCTTCCCTGAACAGAAGGGCAAGGTTAGAGCCAGAGTAGTTTTTCAAAAGAAGATAATCAAGCATTGTAAAGCCATTAATGGAGTCTCAATTGTTTGTTCATTTATACTAATAAAGGTTAGGATTGAATTATCGGCTTACAGATAAACACTCATAGGTCTAATGACAAAATCCCCTTAGCCATCTGTTCCCCACATTTCAACAAGGAGAAAATTGCTTTTTTTAAGAATAAAAATCAAAGCCACCGCTTACTTTGATATCTGTGGCTGTAGAAATAGGTAGTGTTTTAGACCACGTATCTGATAATAAAGAAATGAGACCTGGAGTCTGAGAATAATTGATTTATTTTAAATGTGCACAGTGTAGAGTATTTTGAGAAAGGGTGCATGAAATTCAAAGGGTTTAATAGAAAATAATTATAAGCCACGAGAACAATTTGCAACAAGTGGAGCAAATAACAATAACAACAACAATAGGAAACTGGATTCGGTTTAATCTACTGAAACCAACCTCTTAAGACCAAGCACATGATAATGGATATAATTAAAATAACTGATGACATAGCTGATAACAAAGTTGCCATGGAACATTCTGCACTAAAGGACAGGAAAAAATAAATATTTTTGATAGTATTATTATAAGAGTTGCATGCATTAGTCTTCTGGATGGTGTTGTGCCCCTGTCTGTATAAAACGTCAGATGAAGCAACCCTCAAATATTTTTAATGTTTAAATTATGAACTAATTAATATTCCTCTGACAGATGTTCAGTGCAGGGGATTTTCTATATCCGTATCATATGCTCTTTTGCAAATATCTTGCAAGCATCTAGGGGTGTGTGACATGCTCAAATCCCACAAACATCCAGAGGACATCACAAATGTTTGTTGGACCATGGGAGTGATTCTAACTCAAGGATGCCCAGCCCTCTACAGATGATATGAGGCTTCACTATCAATTGACCGCGATTCCTGCTAAATGCAGTGGCAGAAAACAAGAACTATATACATGCTGAGACAATAGCTAAAAAACATGGTCTCATCCATAGACTACACAGCAACTCACAAAACATATAACACACATATACGTAGCATGGTGGCAAGAAATCATTCATAAAATGGTTGGTTCTCTCTCTCTCCCCCCCCCCCCCGCTAGTCTTAGAAGACATGCTGTGCGCGGGGGGGGGGGTCCAATTTACAGATGGTAAACACATTTTGCTTTGCAGGGATGCCAATCTGAATAAAATATGGTGGAGGGGAGGTAAGCTCCGCCCCACATAAACAGTAACATGACCTGGCACACACAAACTATTTGAATGGCAATGCCCATCAACTTTGGGGGGTTCCGGGACCCTCAAACGTTTTATAAAGAGCCAACGTGGTGTAGTGGTTAAGAGTGGTAGACTCGTAATCTGGTGAACCAGGTTCGCGTCTCCGCTCCTCCACATGCAGCTGCTGGGTGACCTTGGGCCAGTCACACTTCTCTGAAGTCTCTCAGCCCCACTCACCTCACAGAGTGTTTGTTGTGGGGGAGGAGGAAGGGAAAGAAGAATGTTAACCACTTTGAGACTCCTTCAGGTAGTGATAAAGCGGGATATCAAATCCAAACTCTTCTTCTCTTCTTTATTGGGGGGAGCGAAATACCCCTAGGAGTTGGCTCCTTTGTTACTGCATCAAACCATTGGTCCATCTAGCTCAGTATTGCATACTCTGACCTGTATTTCACACAGGCATAAGTGGAGGTGCTTGGGATTGAACCTTTGGCCTTATGTCTTCAAGGCAGATGCTCTACAAATGAGCTATGGTATTTGAATGGAAAATACGACAGAGCCAAATGTCCCTGAGGGGGGAAATGAATCAAGAAGCCACAAGCTACAGGTGAACATCATTCATATTTATTCAGTCAAGGTATTTAAGAATGTAACTCCAGACACAGCCTTGGTAGGACCTAGCTAATCTGCCAAAAAAATTAATTCCATTGCCCAAATGTTTTAATGGAGGCTTTACTTACTAATCTTTCCACCCTTCCTGCAGAAACTCTAGCACTCCATTGCAATATTCTTATAACACCAAAGCAGCCAGGAGTGATTTAAAATGCAAACAAGTGATTCATTAGGGCAATAATGATTTAGTAAGGTAATAATGCTTTAGAAGCATCTTATGTCATCCTGGAATTGTCAGTTTAGTAGAGTGACAAGCTTTCCTGCCTAACTAGGATCAAAATTTCAGCTTCTTTCTATCCACACTTTTAAACCACTCACTCTAAAAGAGCAGTACACTTCTCTCAGCCAAAAAGCCTTTTTGCATCCAAGCCCTGAAGCCACCATTTGCTTCTCCAACCAAACGTTTTACCTGAAAGAAAAAAGTGTTTGACAAGATGAAGAATCCCAGCAGGGAGTCTGATGGGAAGTGGAATTCCAACATCCATAGGCAGGGAACAGATTTTGTCTAAAGGGACAGGCCTTGGCATCTGGAGCATGGTCTACTCTCTGGGATGGGGAGTTATGCTGGCATAGTCTGGCAGAGTGCTGGGAACCTCCCAGGTCTGCCAGAGATCTTCTGGGTCTTAACTGTGCTTAGCTCAGTGGATCTTCATGCAAAATTCCCTAAACTGTCTGGGCCCACCCTGTAAAATAACTAGGTCAGTGCCCTGCCCTAATTCCACACCTGAATGGAATGCAGTAACTTGGCCATGTATGGAATAGATTTGACATGTTTCACTCACTTATTTACTTTGAGGCTGAAGGAAGAGTTAACAGGATTTGGAGGCAGAGCGGAGCAGTGTTGTGTAGTGGTGCTGAAACATAGCTGTGTAAACTTGGGGGAATATTTACAATTGCAACCTTGTTTTTTTCAGTAACAATGTGCAATATGAACCAATAAATTGTTGGGGGGCAGTGCAGCCAATAGTCTGCTCCACTTCTCTGAACACTTGGCTTTAAATACCATGGGGTTTGTGTGTGTGCGTGTGTGTGTGTGTTTAATTACTCTCAGAAACCTGAAATACAAAAACGATGTATTCATTTGTAAACTCCACTCAAGAACTCAATTTGGCCTGACGTTTTTCAGTACTTAACTTAGTCATTTCACCTGCTATTCAGTAACATTTTTTTTGTACATTTTATTGTATTGAAGATCTAGCATAGATTAGATACTGAAAGTCAATCAAAACCAGTCTGTATAAAGAATTTTTCTGTAAGCTAAATGCTTAACAGAATGGAGCTCCCCATTATGATAAAAAGCCACTTTAGAGAGCAAAGAGAGAGACTGAGAACAATTAGATGACATTTACTTATTCTTCTGGCAAAGCCAGTAATGAAATTAGAATCTGAGTGGTGCATGCTTAATTCTGCCTTCTTCTCACAATTTTTAGTTTTCTTTTATGAAGCTGTTCAGCGGGAAAAAAAGTGTTCAAGGTGTACAGTGGGGGGGGGGGGAGGGAATCACTTTTCCTGAGAGCTGGAACAAAAAACAAACGCTATTCAAACCTCATGGTTTGAAAAGCATGCACTGCTTTTTCTGGATTTTACTGGCTGGATCAACATGCATACAAATATATAGAAAGAGAGAGGGCAAATAGGATAATGCTCATTACTTTAGTACAGTGGTACCTTTAGATGCGAAGGGGATTCGTTCCAGAGCCCCGTTCGCATCTAGAAGCAAACGTAACTAGCGACGGCATGTCTGCGCATGCACGTGCCGCTTTTCGCCACTTCTGCGCATGCGTGTGACGTCATTTTGAGCATCTGCGCATGTGCAAGCAGTGAAATACAGAAGTAACGCACTCCGTTACTTCGGGGTTGCCGCGGAGCGCAACTCGAATGCGCTCATCTCGAAGCACATTCAACCCGAGGCATGACTGTATTATCCTGGGCAAAGGGAGTATGCATTTGAAGTAGGGATGCTAGAAAAATTTGTTTTGTGCAAGTTCTTGGAAGAAATGCCCCAATTTGCAGCTTTCACACAAATGTGTGGAGTAGAATATAGCTACCCATCAGATTCCACGCTTTTCTGTGTGTTGTGACACAGTCCTCAGTAACATATCAAACCACACATTTAAATAGTATTTTGAATACACATATTGAATACAGATATTGAATACACATATTCAAATATATATTTTTGTGTGTGTTTATATAGTATGTGTGTGTGTGTGTGTGTGTGTACGTATGTGTGTGTGTGTGTGTGTGTGTGTGTGTGTGTGTATATATATACACATACATATTGTTGGCATGCGACCAAGGAAGCGGAGGCAATTGGCAGGCCCCCAGCTGGCTCCAGCCCACTGGCCGGTGTGCTGGGCAGTCCTTGGATCAGCATGAAACTGTGACTCCAGCTTCAGAAGCTGGGCACGCAAACTCAGCAAAATAAACGCTTCACAACAGAAGTGGCAGGGAGAGGCTGTGTGAGCGTATTTACAAGTAGTTTATTCAGCATACATCAGGACAAAAGGAAACATGTCTTCTCTCCTTCGTGTCCAAAGCAAGACAGCAAAAGCAAAAGCTATACACAAACTGAAGTTCCCAGCAAGCTGTGCTGGAGTATAAACAGACATGTGACATACAACAATTCCACAAGTCTGTCCTTAAGGTGGAACGGAATATTCTAACATCCTCCCCCTTTCCGTGAAACCTGTGTAACCTGTGTAACAGTATTTCAACCCAACTGCAACCGCTGTACATAAACTTTAAGCTGTTCTCTGTTAACAACCTTAGACAGCAGATCTGCAGGAATTTCGTTTCCTACCATGTAGGACACCTGAATGAGTCCTTTCTGGGTGCACTCCCTTGCACGATGTAACTTTATCTGCAAGTATTTGGTTCTTTGCTTGCAACTCTCTGAGGCCAGCAAAGCCAAACAGGACCTGTTGTCTTGATACACCTGTATAGGACATGTCACTTTGACCCTGACATCCTGAAACAGTTGCATCAACCATTCACAATCCATGAGTGAAAATGAGAGGGCATTGAGTTCTGCTTCAAAGGAACTTAGGCTTACTGTTGTCTGCTTCTTGCACAGCCAGTCAAACAGCCAGTGGTTGTACATGTAGCACTGTGAGTCCCAGTGTCCCACAACCGTTCTAAAGGTAAACAACTATTTCCCCCCAAAAGCCAGGAACTTTGGGGTCTCCCCCCAAAAAAGGTCAACAACTCTGGGCAACCTAGGGGCACCGGGTGGATCTTTGCACCCCGGCGCCACATATGCTTAAGACGGCCCTGTGAATGAGCTCAGTAGAAGGCAGTTCTCTCCTGTTCTGCTTAGAGTGTCTCCTTCTTTCCTCTTTACAGACTGTAGTTTCAAGGATAGGACTGGGGCAATGACAAGAAGATCGTCACCTCCACTTGAGTTGACTGTCTGCTGCTCTCCTCATACTGCAGGGTCTTCCATTTTTCAGAGTGTACATTCAAGAAGGGGAGGGGAGGGAAAGTGCCCTGCTGCAGGAATCCCTTTCCTCTTCTTAGATGGCATTTTTGAGAGACGGGCAAGGACTGTGCCATCCTGTTTCACCACCTGATATGAAGTGGGGAGTCTTTCACTTTATGTTCCTTTATGTTCCTTCCGACCGACTGAAATTCCTTTTCTTTTTTCATTTCTCCTTATTGTCCTTAGGAGGATTTCCAGTACTGATATGAATAATAATGGTGATAATGGACACCCTTGTCTTGTACATATCGTAATTTCAATATTTTCTGTTATTATATTATTTACTATTAGTTTTGCTTTTTGATCGGAGTATATCACTTTTATTCTTTTTATAAATGATTGTCCAATGTCCATTAATTCCAAATTTTTTATCATAAATTCCCAAGATATATTATCAAAGGCCTTTTCTGCATCTACAAAGATTAACACCACCTGCTTTTCATTTCTAGCAGTCAGATATTCAATTATATTCACAAGATTCCTTATATTATCTTTCATCTGTCGGCCAGGAAGAAAGTCTGCTTATTTCATTCATTACTTTTTTCAGTCTGTTTGCCAATATACTGGCAAACAATTTATATCATTATTTAACAACAAAATCGGCCTATAATTCTTTACTTGTGTTAAATCAGATTTTTTTTTTGGTATTTATGTGATATACAGTATGCTTCTTTCCATGTTTCTGGTAATTCTCCTTTTCTTAATATATTATTCATCACTTCTTTCAAGGGTACAAGTAGAGTGTATTTCAATTCTTTATAATATGTTGCTGTAAATCCATCCGGTCCTGGTGGCTTTCCACTTTTTAATTCTTTTATTGCCCTTTTAATTTCCTCAGTCTCAATTAGTTCATTCAGTCACTCTTTCTTTTCTGTCGGAATTTGTTGCACTCCTTTTTATTACAAGAATTTTTCTATCCTATTTACATCTTCTTTTCCAAGTTTTTTATATAAGTGTCTATAAAAATTCACAAATCCTTTTCTAATTTCTTTCAGATTTTCTATCTCCTTTCCTTCCAGTATTATTTTATTTGTTGTATTTTGTGCTTTTCTTTTTTTAATCTGCCAAGCCAGCCATTTTCCTGATTTATTGGAATGTTCAAAATTTTTCAGTCTCATTCTTTTTATATTCCATTCCACTTCTTGATTTATTATCATTGCAAACTGGCTTTGCAACATTTTTATGTTTTGATTTATTTTCACATCATTTGGTTTTTAATTAACTTTTTCTCAGTTTCCATTATCTGATTTAGAATTTCCTTTTTTCCTTTTTCTCTGAATTTATTTCTGATGCTATTTTATTGTATAAAGAAACCTCGCATCACAGCTTTACTAGCGTCCCACACTACACTCATTTTGGTTTCTTTGTTACAGTTGTTCACAAAATATTCTGTTAACATCTTCTGTGCTTTCTCATTTATTTTTTGGTCATCCAATAAATTTTCATTTAATCGCCTTCAAAAAGTATTTTCCTCTATTTCTTTTATTTCACATTTAATT